>NW_022900935.1:25025359-25025590 GCF_012274545.1 Fukomys damarensis
AAACCCCAATAAAAAAAAAAAAAAAAAAAAATTCCCAGCCCAGGAAAAAATTACTGAGGGAAAGAAAGCGTCTAAGAGAGACAGAAGGGGGACCAGAAAGTGGTGTGGGCATTTCATCTTAATGTTGAGGCCTGACATTCAATGGATACACCTCCAGTTTTCTTTTTCTTTTTCTTTTTTCTTTTTTTTTTTTTTTTTTTTTTGTTGTACCCGGGGTTTAAATTTTGGCCT
>NW_022900935.1:25025642-25031419 GCF_012274545.1 Fukomys damarensis
TTTTTTTTTTTTTTTTGTACTGGGGATCGAACTCTGGTTGGCCAGTTTTAATGTGTTCTCATCTTCTGAACTAACGAAGGCCTTGCCCTGACAGCCTACAATATTTCTACCTAACTTACCTGTCTCTATCCACACGGCCAACATCAAAGTTGTCATCGTCATCATCATCACACACCCACACCACTCTTCTGTTATGAAAACATGTATTTTACCATAATGGATCATCTTCATCGTCTATGCATGAATAATCCGATGATTTACTTTTGACTTCCTCTAAAACTTACAAATCTGGTTTTTCATTGTACCGAATTGGGCTACTTCCACCAGAAAAATAAAAAGAAAACTAAAAAAAAAACCAAAAAACAAATCCTAGAGTAGTGTGAGTGTATTATACCCTCTGTGATGCTCTGGTAAACATGCAAAAAACCTGTTTGACAGAGCATAATGTGGTACAAATCCTGGTTTGACACTTTGGCAAAGATGCCCACACCTTGCCATTCATCCTACCAAGTGGATAAACACAAAGATTGCTTCCTGCATTCCTCATGGAAACCTACTAAGACACACAATGAGCTACTATTACACTAACGTAAAAATTTAGAGTTGAAAAATAAGGGGTGGATTTTTGAAACCCAGTGCATAAGGGTTCCCACCTGCCTTACACATTGAGCAAGGACCCTGTAGAGACTGATAGAAGATTCTGCTTTGGGGCTCTGGAAAATCCACCTGTTCCCCCAAGAAAGTCCCCAGTCTAAGGAAGGATTTAATGACTTATAATTGCTAATCAGGGTCCCAGGCTTTTATATAAACTGTGCCCTTCCCTGTAACACATAACTGCGGGCCCACCTCCCAGTGTAAACAATATTTCACCTTGTTGTTTCCCATTCAATCTGCTGGTCTTGACAGTTCCTTCCTCTGGGAGGCCTTCCCCAGTCCTCAAGACAATGTTGGAAGCCATCACTTCCTCACTCGCCTCTCTTCTCTACCTGCTTCCCTCCTGCTTATTTTCAACACTGTCAAGGAGGTGCAGTAGAGATATGGTCTGCCCCCCTCCCCACCCCCGGGCACAGTGCAGTTCGAGGCCCTGGATTCCACCCCAGCACCACACCAAAAGAAAAAAGGTGGGAGGGGAAGGTAAGGGGAGAGAAAAAGGATTAAAATGCAATATGCATTTGTACCATATGCATTTGTGCTCTGCACGATGACTATATTACGTATGGCAAACATGTACTAATAAAAGGGGGAGTCAGATCTGCCTTCCAATGGCGTTTTTGTTTTTTTTGTTTTGTTTTGGTTTGGTTTTTTGAGACAGGGTCTCACTATGTAGTTGAGACTGACCTGGAACACACCCTGTAGCCCAGCCCAGGCTGGTCTCGAACTCACAGTGATCCTCCTGACTCAGCCTCCCGAGAGCGGGGATTACAGGTGTGCGCCACCACGCCCAGCTGGCGTGCTATTTCACTAAGGGTAAAAGTCAAGACTCGAGACCTAATTGCTGCAAGATTTGACCTTGCGGATACCACTCTCCTTACTCCTTACCTTCCTCCAGCTGCACTGACCTTTGGCCTAGCATTCCTGGCACAGGCTTTTAGGCCTGTTCCTCCGCTGGGAAAGAAGTCTGCCTTACTGAGCCATCTGGCTCAGTTCTTTCAGGACAAAAAAACCCTGAGGCATTATGTTAAGTGAAATTTTAAAAAGAGAAATACAGTACTGGGCCTAGCTCGAAGAAGAGCGCCAACCCCTGGAACTGATCCCCAGAACGACAAGGAAAAGAGCAACATATACTTTCTTTATGATTCTAAGGTTCTCAGAATCGTTAAAATCAGAGAAAGGAGAATGGTGGTCGCCAGAGACGGGTAAAAGGAGGACCGTGAAGCGGGAAACCTTTGCTTAATCGGTAGTAAATATGTGTGTTTACCACACACAAAAACATAAATGTTATCTTTTCTAAGGCTTTCTGGGCTACCTCTTGAAATAAGGGAAAACCTTCCACAAGGGAGCACAGGGACGATCTGCGGGCCGCAAGGACTAACTCGGAAACGCGAGAGTTTTCCGGGCCAGCTTCCGGAGGAAAGGAAACCCAGAAGAGCTGGGGGCGGGCCCGGAAGGCGTGGGTTCGGCGATGGCCGCGAGCCAGGGTGGCGGGGCGGGCCCGGAGCTGGCAAGCTGGGGCTGGAAGGCGAGAGAAGGGAGCGGAGGCGGGAGAGGTGGGAGAGGCGGTTCTGATTTCAGAGAGCTCAGTAGAGCGGAATCCGCCCCCGGTACCGGCAAGGCTTAGGCTCAAAGCTGCAAGAGGGATTCCTTTCACCTCTCCGGTCCCAGCGGACAGAGAAAGCAAAAGTAACCGGAAACTGGGCAGCTCCACCATCCAGCACCCTGGCCCCGCACGCCCTCCAGTGGCGTCCTCGGCTTCGGCTCAGTCGCCTGCCCCCAGCACATGTAGCACATCTACAGGAGGACCCATCTCCTGAAAGATCCGTAGGGTCCTGACCGTAAGGGAACAGGAGTCCGACGTGGGTCTGAACGCCAGCAGAGCTTCAAGGAGGTGGTGCAGAGGAAGACCGGTATCTGCGCTGGTTCAAGGACCAGCACAGTGCCCCTGCAAGGCGCCACGCCCCAGCCCAAATCCCCCTTTGTTTCAGACAGCCTTCACAAACCTTAATGCTCGAGGAAGGAAGTGAAGAATAAGGAGTCCTGTTTCTGGTCTTTGTACCTGGGTCCTAAGTAGAAACTTCTGAGCCTGAACCACAGGGCAGAGACTCTAGAGCTGCTCACCTGGCTCCTGACTATGAACGGTCTAGGTGGCCCATTCTGCCCCAGCCCTCACTGAGAACTCTGTTCCCCGAGCCCCTTCCTCAGAATTCACCAAAATCAGGGCCCTCCCGTTGACTTCCAGTGCTCAGACCTAGTGAGGAGTAGTTCTACACCTGTTACTTCTAATATAGCCTATTAGTCATTTTTTGTGACCCTGTTGCCTTCCCTGCTTGGTCTGCGCGGCCCCGCCCCACCTCCCCGCCCCCAGCCAGGGCAGACCCGCCATCAGGCCAGGCCCGAGTTCACAGATTAAAATCTAGGCCTCTTGCTAGGTTGTAACTCTCCAGCTGCACACACTTTGTAATCTGAGAATTCAGCAGTCTGTGATCCCGTAATAGACATACTTTCCTTTTGGCAGGGAGGGGAGATGAGGACCTCTAGTTGGCCCCACTGTATAGTCTTTCATTGGTCCTGCAGTCACTTAAGGCTTCAGCCCAAGACCATGGTTCAGTCTCATCCTGTATACCATGAGGTATCCTGGGAAGGAAGCTAAACTGGGACTACATTCCTGGTTTGGCAAATGGAAAGGCTAAGCATTTCTCATTGGCATGTAGTAAGTAATAAAATGGTACTTGGCAGGAGCTGGGCACCCTTCCACTAATGGGTACCTGGAGCCAAGGGAAAAGTCTTGGGATGAGGATGAAGTGGAAGGACAAGCATTAATGATAGCCAGAATTATCTGGAGGGAACCAAGGCTTTTAAGCCATTACACAAGCTGCTCATTGACAAGGCTGCTTGGCCTTTGACCCATACTTGTGCAGACCCTGCCTGAGTCCTAGGAGGTCATACAATACTCTCAGGAGGTGCCACTGGCATTGTACGAGATGTAATCAAAATATAAGGTGGGTGTTTAAATTTTTTTAAAATGGGGCTGGGTGTGTTGGCACAAGTCTATAATCCCAGCTCTTGGATGCCTGAGGCAGGAGGATTGCCACAAGTTCCAGGCCAGCCTACCCTACAAAGTAAGTTCAAGGGCAGCCTGAACTACATAGCAAGACCATGTCTCAAAAAAAATTTTTTTTGGGGGGGCCGGAGATTTGGCTCAGTGGTTCTGGCGACTGTCTCACAAGCGCAAGGACCTGAGTTTGATCCCCAGTACCAAAAAAAAATTTTTTTTTTAGTAAGACACAATGCTTCTTAAGTACTCCCCCTTGCTTGAGACACATTTATCCCACTGTTCTTGCCACTTTCTGAAGCATTTCTGAGTCTACTTTTGTGTCTTTATGGGATATGATAAAAAATACAGTGAAAACTGTCACTGAGTGCCACCCACCAGACAAGCAGGTTGGTAAAAACATCACAGTGTGTTCTCTTCCACCTTATTCATCAGATCTGGCACCATAAACCTTCTGGCTCTTTCCCAAAATCACAATGACCACGACAGGTTAAACATTTTGAAATGATTCACGACACAGGTACACACTAAAGTCAACCACAATAGAGGACTTTCCAGAATTGCTTCAGAAAGTATCAAGAATGATGGAAATAACTTCCGAGCAAGGAAGAGTATTTTGAGGAGGATAAATGGCAATATTTCCTTTACTGTTGCATATTTATTAAAACTTATGGAGTGATATTTTTTGTTTTTTGAAATAGGGTCTCACTATGTAGTTTAGATGGCTTTTAACTATGTTGCCCACACTGGCCCTGAACTGGGGAAGATTCTCCCGCCTTAGCTTCCCAAGTGATGGCGTCACAGATGTGCACTTCCCCACCTGAGCCATTTCTTGAAAATTTAAATGTTGACTCTATTTTTTAAATAATCACACCTCATATAATGAAAGAGAATAAAACAATACAGTGCTGGAGATGTGGCTCAGTGGTACAGCAGCACTTGCCTAACACGTGCAAGGCCCTGGGTTCCATCTCCAGCACGACAAAAACAAAATAACAAAAATACAAGAGCAGCAGCTACTACATATTTAGTGAGCATTTATTCTCATTTAATCACAACAACCGTGTGTTAGAGACCATTATTATTCCAGTTTTTTGCAGATGAGGAAACTAAGGCTCAGGAAAGTTATGCAACTTGCTTAGTCATGCTAGTTAGTGTTAGAGGTGGATTCCAACCCACCTGTTTGGCTTCACTTCCCACATTCACTGATCTGCAAAGCAGAATTCAGTGCTTCTCAGCAGCGCAGACCATCTTCCGCATGCTGACCTCCCGCCTCAATTTCTCTGGACCACTTTGGGGAGCACAAATATATAACATGAAACTTTTTTTTTGTACTAGGCTTTGAACGCAGGGCCTTTTCACTGAGCTACATCTCTAGCCCCCCCCCCCCCCCCCCGAATTTTTAAGGGTTTTTTTGTCTTGTTTTGCTTTTGTGGCAGAGTTTCACTAGTCTCTAAATTGCCTAGGCTGTATTCAAATTTGCCATTCTCCTGCTTCAGCACCGCAGTGCTGGGATTATAGGAGTGTGCCTCTACTTCTGGCTGAAACATTTTAAACAATTTAAAGGAATATTAGGAGTTAAAGGAAAACAATTATAATGGGAAAAAATGAACGTGCTAAGAAATTCTGCGCTTCTGAAAGGACAATTCGCCTCCTCCTGAAACTCGAGCCGAGCCCTTTGCTGTGAGGTCACGGGAGGCGTGAGAGCCTAGCCTGACCAAAGTATCTATTGTGAACCCTGGGCCTGGGCCCGGAGGCTCTGTGCCCGAGGGTGTGACCCGGCGAGGCCCTGGGAAGGAGGCGGCCCCGGCGAGGCGTGTTAGGGCGGAGTCACGGGTCCCTCCCCTGCGGCGCTGAGAGCTGGCTCCGCGTGGTTTTCTCTGCTCTCCGGGAGCTGACCGTCCAGGGGCCGCTTCGGGCTGACGCTCGGCGCTGCTGGGAGACCCTAGGGTGCGTCCGAGACCTCTGCCCGGGAAAGAGCCAGGAACGCGCTGCGTGGGAAGAATTGGACTCCATCGGCTGCCAACGGCTTCAGAAGATCTCCAGCCCTCGAGTTCCAGACGACAAG
>NW_022900935.1:25031662-25085255 GCF_012274545.1 Fukomys damarensis
CGGTGTGGACCCGCGTCACCCGGTGCCTAGCGCAACGAACCTGTGCTTCGACGTGGAGGATCCGGACGCGGTCATCCGGACGCTTGCGGCTCAGGGCTGCCGCGTTCCAGTGCCCCCAGTCAGTGTGAAGGATGTGCAAGGCACGGTCACCTACGCGGTGCTCAGCTCACCGGCTGGCAACCTCAGCCTGACCCTGCTTGCCCGCGATGGCTACCGCGGGCTCTTCCTGCCTGGCTTCCGACCCGTGCACTCCGCCCCCGGCCCAGGCTGGGTGAGCCACGTGGACCACTTGACCTTGGCCTGCACCGCCGGCAGTTCCCCTGCGCTTAGGCGTTGGTTTCACGACTGCCTGGGCTTTTGCCATTTGCCGCTGAGCCCAGGCGAGGATCCAGAGCTCGGCCTCGAGGTGGCAGCAGGGTCCGGGCCTGGGGGTTTGCGGCTCACCGCCCTCCAGAGCCCGCCAGGCACTGCTGTCCCCACCCTTGTGCTGGCCGAGTCCCTTCCGGGAGTTACCAGCAGACCTGATCAGGTGGAGCAATTCCTAGCCCGGCACAGGGGGCCGGGCCTGCAGCACGTAGGGCTGTACACTCCCAATATCTTGGAGGCCGCGAAGGGGATGGTGGTGGCAGGAGGTCGCCTCCTCACGCCCCCGAAGGCATACTACCAGCAGCCTGGCAAAGAGCGGGAGATCCGAGCGGCAGGGCACAAGCCTAGCCTCCTGGCCCAACAGGGTATCCTGATAGACGGTGATAAAGGCAAATTTTTACTTCAAGTCTTCACCAAGTCCCTCTTTGCTGAGGACACCTTCTTTCTGGAGCTGATTGAGAGGCAGGGGGCCACAGGCTTTGGCCAGGACAACATCCGGGCGTTGTGGCAGTCAGTACAAGAGGAAGCTACAAGGGGCCAGGAAGCCTGAAGGGTAGAGCTGGGTGCACTCACCTGTCCTGGTGCTCTGGTGAGTCCGCACAGGATCTGCTGGAACAGTCACACCCACGGAGGCTAGCTAGTGAAAAGCTCTGCTCTCGGGCCCAGTGTGGTCTCCACCTCAGTACCTACCAGCAATTGCATCTCACTGGACTCCAAAGAGGCAGAACTTTTTAAAAAAACTCTTAAGACATTTCTCACAGTTTAATATCTAATACATATGCAAGACATAAAGAACAAGCAAAGAATTACATGATGAGGTCACAGAACATAACCAGTACTTTTGAACCCTTTTTATTTCTCTCTGATCACATCTCTCCCCCCCCACCAATTTTAATTATTAATTCTTTGCCTTTCTGTATTGGTGCATTACATATGAAATACATCCTTTAAATAAAGATTTAGTTTTTGAGATAGGAATTTAAGACTAAATCCTCCTGCGCTTCCCTTCTCCCTGGGGAGCAACCACTGCAGGTGGGGAAAAACTGAGTCAGGATTATCACAATCACCTGCCCTAGCTTGAAGCCACCGCTCCAATCAAAGCTGACCTGAGACCTAGAATGAAGGTGTTGGATGTCAGCCCCTGGCAGGTTTTCCCTGCAGCTGCCCTCACTCTGCAGGGGAAAGGGGAAAACAGATCCTCTGGATGGAGCCCCATTTGCTCAGAGCTGCCTGGCAGCTCATCCAGGGAGTCAGGACTCAGCACTTTCTGGGTCCCTCAGAGGTGAGACGTGAAGGGGCTAGGGAGAGGGTAGAAAGCTCTCCAAATGATTACAAAAATAAGCACTTTATTAAACCACAGGATTCTCAGAGGTAAGGTTCAAGAGGATTCCAGAGGCATCACTGGGCTGCACTGCTAACAGGCTGGAAGTAATTATCCAGGACTTGCTGGCCCCTGCTGGACTTTTTCCGGCCAGATGGGGTAGACACCTGAGACCTTTTGGAGCCCTGTACAGAAGCCAAAAGAGGGAGCTAAGAAGGGAGCACTGGGGAATCCTCTCCCTCCTCCCTTCCTCCCAGCCTACTGATCTAGCTCAGGTTCTAACCTGGAATGCTGTCTACCTGCCTCCCAGTATCTGCCCCTACAATCAACTCTGAACGGCAATACCAGAAAATCTTCCTAAGGTGTAAATCTAACTCTCCTCTCCTCTACCTAAAAATGCATCAGCAGCCTGGTTCTCATGCTCTGGCTGAGCTGGGAGGTGCAGCCGACCTCTCCAGTTGAACTGCACGTAGCTCCTTGAGCACTGCAGACTGCACTGTGCCCCACTTTTGCTCCTCTACTCTTGGGCCTGGAAAGAACACCCTTGCCAATTCCCTTCCAAACCTGGAGAAAGTGACTTATTTCTAGGACCCCAATTAGCAACCACTTCCTCCAAGGGGCCTTTCCTGATTCTTTTCTTCCAGACAGAACTGATGGCTCCCCATTCCACGTCCCACAAAATCTAGCGTGAACATTTCATGCACCTAGAAGATTACTGCCTTGATCCCCAGATCAAGAACTATTCTTGTCCCCAGTAATGCCTGCAGCATGTAGGCTCGGATATATGTCAAGAAATGACTGGAGCCGGGTGTGGTGGCACACTCCTGTAATCCCAGCACTTGGGAGGCTGAGGCAGGAGGATCGCTGTGAGTTCGAGACCAGCCTGGACTACATAGTGAGGTTCAGGTCAATCTCAACTACATAGTAAGACCCTGTCTCCAACAAAAAAAAAAAAAAAAAAAAAAAAAAAGACTGGAAAGCCATGGATTCAGGTATGGGGAGAGATGGCTGCTATGAGACTCACCCTGCAGGTCCCTGGCTGATAGGCCTCATACATACGGAACACCTGGCCAAGAAAAAGAGACAAGAGAGGACTGGCACCTCCTCCAAAACAGCCAAATCCCTATGCTCTGCCCTCAATTTTATGCCCCAACACTTTTGTTTATGCCTTTTTCTGTTTATACAGTAAGTTTATACAGAGTGCCATATGTGGAGGAAACACAGAAAGGGACAGTGTAGACAACTAATGCAGTGCCTTTTTCATGGCGGTGGAGACAGCTGCAGTGTGAAATTCTTCCCGGGTCAGCCAGCGAGCACCAGGTGGTGCAGTGGTCACTGGGGTCTGCCCTTCCAGGGCCAGGCCATATACTTGATAGGTCAGCTTGATGTGAGAGAAGGTGTGGACAACCTGGAGGGAAAGGAGGGGAGGTGAAACAGGCTTGTGGTTGTGGCCAAAAAAGCCATCATTCCTGGCCCCTCCCGGCTCACTTACTTCCCCAAGGTGCTGGAGCTGGGTGGCTGGGAGGGGCCCGGCCCAATTCTGTAGTTCCTGCAGCAGGGCCTTGCTGGGATGCTGTCCCGAGGGCTCCAGGGTCACGGTTGGGAATTCCCACAGTCCTGCCAGCAGACCTGAGAAAGCAGACAAGGGTGGGTAAGGCCTTGGCTGCTGACTTCTCTGTCCCTCCTTGTCGCTTGTGCCACTGCCCTCCACGTCCAGTATCCTGTACCTGAGCTGGGCCTCTGCACCAGCAGAACTCGGGCACCCCCAGGGGCTCTGGGCTGTTCCAGAACGCAGGTGGCAGAGTGCTCCTCCCTGGGAGGCCTTCGGCTGGGCTTTCGGGGATAGTTGGTCACCCCCAGGGTATGGTTCCAGGGTTCTGTGTGAGGCAGGCACAGCTGGCACTGTCCAGTGCTGGGAGCTGGGAACAAAGATTCCAAAGCCCTGCTCAGGCCAGGAGGATTAGATACCAAGCCCAGAGACCAAGCTGGGCCTGGCTCTAAAGAGCCTTACTAAGGTTATAGGAACCAGACTGAGGCTTCCACAGGCAGCTCTCTGACGGGGCCAGGAGGGCTACGGTTTGTTAGGGCTGTCCTCACCACACTCCTCCATGTCAGGAATGCCTGGCGGGCTCTGTGAGGCTGAGAGCTGCTCTTGCATCACCTGAGGAGCACAGGTAGAGTGTAATGGGGAAGGTTCATTCTCTAGGACCCCGACAGCTCCTTCCCCAATGTGCTCACCCTCTGGTGTGCCCGGCACAAACTCTGCACAGGGCAGCTGCTGCAGAGAGGGTGCTGTGGGGTGCACACTGTGGCTCCCAGTTCCATGGCTGCTTGATTAAAGTCCCCTGGCCGGGCTGGGTCCACCAGCTGCTGGGCTAGGCTCCTAAAAGGGAATATTTTGAGCCAAAGATTCTTTGAAGGGAGTTGTCCCAAGTTCCTTACCCCAATATCCTACCAGAGCTGTTGAGAGACAAGGGTGCTGCTGG
Organism: Fukomys damarensis; assembly: GCF_012274545.1. Lineage (NCBI taxonomy): Eukaryota > Metazoa > Chordata > Mammalia > Rodentia > Bathyergidae > Fukomys > Fukomys damarensis. The sequence continues at coordinate 25,035,836 of NW_022900935.1, forward strand.
GATCAGCGCCAATGGCTCGGACACGGCAGAGCACCCGTACTATATTCCCATCCACCACACCAGCTGCCTGGTACAGAGGAGTCCAGGAGTTAGTCTGGGCTGGGAGGAAGGGTCTGAGGACACAAAGTGGCAGTGGGCTACAGGCTCACCTGGCCAAAGGCAATAGAAGCAATGGCCCCAGCTGTGTACCGCCCCACACCAGGCAGGAGCTTCTGCAGGGTCTCTGCTGTACATGGCATGTGGCCCCCTAGCTCTTCCACCACCTGGTTAGGGCAGGAAAGCTCAAGGTTATGAGGCAACCTTAGGCCCTTGGACTCCTACCTCCCTGTCCCCCCTTACCTTTTGAGCTCCTTCTTGTAGCCGACGGCCTCGAGCATAGTAGCCCAAGCCAGCCCAGAGCTGGTTCACCTCCTGTGGATGTGATCACTGGTCAAAGAAATCAGTGATCAGTCCCTTAATGGTCTCCATTCCCTTACCAAGGGCGGCTCTTACCTCCAGGGAAGCCCTGGCTAGGTCCTGCAGTGTTGGCCACTTCTACAGCCCCAAGGAGGCAAGAAGAAATGAGGTAAAGGGTGAGGGTGATGAGGGAATCCCGCTTTATACCCACCCCAAAATACAGGCTTTTATCTGGGGTCTGGCCCAACCTTCCCCCACTCTCTGGGCATCACCTGCATCCATCGGGTATAGTAGTTGATCACTGTGGCAACCTGGGTCTGCTGCAGCATAACCTCTGACACCCACACTAGGGAAAGGGGTTGGCATGAGTGTACCGAGAAACCACCCTGCTCCTGCCTGCAGCCCCCTGACCTGCAGACATCTAGGCAAAGCAGCCCTTTTTTTGCAAGAGGTACTGACCAGCATATGCCCGCGTGTCCAGGTCCACTTCATCCTCTGCCTGTCGATGCAACCCCAGGTAGGAAGTCAGTGTGGAAGGGGTTGGGCGCCAGCCTCCTGCCCCACCATCCCTGTCCCTTGGCTGCTTACTCGTCTTCTCCAGGGGAGGTCCCGCTTCTCCCGGTCATACCAGCTCAGCAGGCTTCTCCGGAAGGCTATGACTTCAGCTTTGTCTCTGAATAGATGGTATGGGGATATGGGGGTCTGTGATACTTCCTCTTCCTGCTGTCCAGCCAGGCCTGCGGGGACCCCCTGACAGTCAGAAATCACCCCTGCACAGGCTGTGCAACAGGGACCTAGAGCACTGTGCTTCCGCTTAGAGCTTCCCCCAACCCAGCCCCTTCTTTCAGCTTTGGCGTGGAATGAGACCAGATTCTGGTCCAAATTCCTGGCCTTATTTTCTCAATGTAGTACAGCTGGCTCCTTTGTTTCTGGGCCATAATGAAAACCCAACAGTTTCATCCAGGAATAATATATAGCCCTTTAGAGTTTCCTATTTACAAAACAGGTTCATGAACTCATTTGACACCATGAAAACCACACAAGGGAAGAAATGCACAGACTACTTACTGCTCATTTCCTGGTAAGAAAGCAGGCAATCACAGTAGTTATCCCAAAGTCACACAGCAACACAATCAGAATTAGACCTTCAATTAATGTTGTGATGCCTTGCTACATACCATGCTCGTTTCCCAGCCTGAATCTGCCCCGTCATGGCCAATGAAACCAGCCTCTGAGCCTTTGGCTAGGCACAGATCCTCACCATCGGGAGCAGGCGGCTTAGCCTGGCTGCTTCTGAGGGAACGTTGCTCCCTTCCCTTCTGGCTGGCTGCCTGCTTCTTGCGACCACTTCCCACAGCTGCTTGTGGCTTCCTCATGATGGCCTAGAACAGAAAGACCCAGCCACAATAGTCGCGGTGAGGCTGAGGCTTGGGTCCTCTCCCCATACTCTTCATATAGTCTCCACTTTTCCTTCAAGCACTCAAATGCCCATGGTTTTCCTCTTGGCTCTGATAGCACCAAAGTTGTGACCAGGAGAGCTGAGCAAGTAGCCTCAGGGGCCCAGCATGAATACAGCCCTGGAGATGTGCTGATTAAGAGGCTAGGACTGGGTGGGGCAGGGACCAAAGCCTCCTGTGGGGAGTGCTTGTGTAGCCCTGATGCTTTTGGTGAAGAATGTAGGGATAGTGGATATTTCAGGGTGTCTGGGAATGGGGGGGTGCGTACAGATGTAGCATGGTTACATTAAAAGAGCCTTTGGTAGTCATCTAGTCCAAACCCTTCATTTGCTAGAAAGGAGAAACCTTTCAGATCAGACAGGAAAAGATCTACCTTGGGGAGTATATGGCAAGTAAGTGGGGAGACAGAGATAAGCTTTTATTTGTAATCTTTTCTGGACCTAGTAAATCATAACTGGTGACCATTAGTAATGAGAAAATGTATCTGATTGATCTTCACTGCTCCCCGACTATTCTTTTGGCTGTCTTTTCTCATCTTACTACAGAGTTCAGACTGGCCTTGAACTCACTATGTAGCCCAGGTTGGCCTTAAACTGAGACCCTCCAGCCTCAGCCTCCAGAGTGCTGGAATTATAGGCATGCACCACCACGCCCAGCTTGGCTGCCTTTTTGTCTTTTTGCGGGGTGGGGTGTTGAGACAGTCTCCCTCTATAGTTTAGGCTGGCCTCAAACTCCCAGCAGTCCTCCTGCCTCAGCCTTTTGGGTGCTGGGATTGCAGCTATATGCTACCAGGCCTGGCTTGTCTTTTAATAGCAAAAAGTAGCTGACACTTGATGAAGGCATGCCAGACCCTAGGAAGTGCTTTACTGAATCTTTGGCTCAACCCCCTGATGACTCCAGGAGGCAAGTACAATGCCCTCTACTTTAGCCACAAGAACAGGCTTGTAGATATTAAGTAACTTGATTTTTCAAACCCAGAGTGTGCATTGTTACAAAGCTCTGACTTCAATGCCTCATTTTCATCAAAAGAGCTTACTTCCTTCTTCAAAGAGAAAAAAAAAATGTATAAGCTTCCCTCCATTTTCACCATCCTCATTTCTCTGCTTGCATGGAAGAAAGGTCCCTTTTCCTGTCCAGACTCCTGCTCCTCTAAACTTCCAACCAAGAGCCACTCTGGTGTACTTCTCCACTAGAGCTCTTTATACCAACTGTGACATTTCCTTGTGATGTCTTTGGTCAGTGCCTGCTTAACCTGATAACAGATGAGATTCTCTTGAGCATAGATGACAGAAATGAGATTGGGCCAAATATCGCACGCACACACAGTCCTGCACAGGCAAAGCTTTATAAAGGGTAAGGGAGGCTTCAGCTGAAGGGAGCCAGTGACTGACTGAGTGACCAAGCTGCTCCCAGAACAGAGTGGTTGTTGGGGTGGGCTAAAGTCTGGTCATTTCTTGGGCATAGTGGTGCACACTTGTAATCCCACATTGGGAGGCTGAGGCAGGCAGATCAAAGTGAGTTTGAGGCCAGCCTGAACTACAAAGGGAGACCCTGTCTCAAAAACACTAAAACAAAACATAGAGTTAATTTGGCGTATTGCCTATAAGAACCAGTACGTGTGTGTGTGTGTGTTTCCACCCCGTGCTACTTCAAAAGTCCAAGCACCTGAAGTCCTTTAGCCCTGTCAGAATGTCTGACCCTATGAATAGGATGTTAGCAGCAGACACAAAAATTCAACAGCCTCTAGGATGGATTGACTGTAACCACCCAATGGTCCAAATCCTTCAGAAGATTTGGAACCATTCACCTGATCTATGGAAATGGCCAGACCTCTTTTTTTTGTGGGGGGCATTTTTGAGATAGAGTCTCACTATGTAGTTCAAGCTGGCCTTGAACTCATGATGGTGCTCCTGCTTCAGCCTCCTGAATGGTGGGATTGCAGGTATGCACCATTATGCCTGGCATGAAATGATCAAATTTTTTGTGGGGGAGGGTTGTTGTTTTCAAGACAGGGTCTCACTGTGGAGTTCAGATTGGCCTTGAACTCACAGTGATCCTCCCGCCTCAGCCTCCCAAGTGTGGGATTACAGGTGTGCACCACTATGCCCAAGAAATGACCAGACTTTAGCCCACCCCAACAACCACTCTGTTCTGGGAGCAGCTTGGTCACTCAGTCAGTCGCTGGCTCCCTTCAGCTGAAGCCTCCCTTACCCTTTATAAAGCTTTGCCTGTGCAGGACTGTGTGTGCGTGCGATATTTGGCCCAATCTCATTTCTGTCATCTATGCTCAAGAGAATCTCATCTGTTATCAGGTTAAGCAGGCACTGACCAAAGACATCACAAGGAAATGTCACAGTTGGTATAAAGAGCTCTAGTGGAGAAGTACACCAGAGTGGCTCTTGGTTGGAAGTTTAGAGGAGCAAGAGTCTGGATAGGAAAAGGGACCTTTCTTCCATGCGAACATGAAAGAAGTGTGTACCACTACCGCTGGCTAACTCTGTATTACAGTCTTGGGCAAATCATGTAAATGTTCCAAAGGTTTGTGCAGAGAGCTAAGTAAACTCTGACCCAAGGATTAAGACAGCAAAGAGCACAGATACAATATGAAGACAGAGAAGTAAAGCCTTTATCTCACTTTAGTCACCCATCAGACATCTACAAGCCCAAATACAGGGTCAGCGTTTTCAGTGAAAGTGGCCTTCAGGTGCCTGAGAAGTCAGTAGCCCAGACAACTATTATAACCCACACATCAGAGGTGTTACCTTACCACAAAGCTTGTGGGAAACTAATAATGTGTTGTCCAACTATATGTGGCCTCCAAAATTACCAATTTTTAAGGTGACTGAGAGTGAGTGCAGCTAGAGGATTTGGATTTTTCCTTGGTAACAGTTCATTTCATTCAAACCTGTTTCTGTCTTTTATCAAGCTCATGACAGGCCTGTTGAAACATGCCATGCTACGAAGGGTTTGTCACAACAGCTTTCTGTATCACCACTGTCATACCATGGTGATCGCTACCTCAATTCTATTTGACTGTAAAAAGCCAAAACAAAAAACTCCACGAGGGCCAGGATTAGGTCTCTTCTTTTAACAGACACTCAGAAACTGTTTTTGCTGAAAGCCCTGACTCCTCCTGTGGGCCTGCAGATGCCCAAAGGCTAACTAAAAGCAGGGTAAAAGCATGGCATGAATACCTTCATTCTACATCTTTACCACCTTAGAACTATAGGATGTAGCTCAGCGGCAGAGCACCTACCTGCCAAGCACAAGGCCCTAAATTTGATTCTCGATACCAGAAAGAAAAAACAAAAAAAAAAACAAAAAACAAAAAACAAAAAAACCACAAAACAAAAAACTGTAGGTCAGTATTGGGAAGTAGGAGAAAATGTTCAAATGCGAAGGGGAACAAGAGTGGTCGGAGGGGAGAGGAAAGGGAGGGAATAGGGATAAAAAATGAAAAAGAAAGCCAGGGATTTAGCTCAGTGGTTCCACCGCCTGTTTCACAAGCACAAGGTCCCAAGTTTGATCCCTGGTACCAGAAAAAGAAAAAGAAAAAGAATGGAAGGAAAATAACAGAAACAAAGTTTTGTAAAGGGAGAAGAGAGAGGAAGGATCGAAGGGAAGCAAGCAGAGGGGGAAAAAAATAATTAAGACATAATATGTAAAGGTACAGGGCCAGGGATTTAGCTCAGTGGTTCAGTGGCCTGCCTTGCAAGCACAAGGGCCTGAGTTCAATCCCCGGTACCAAAAAAAAAAAAAGTAAAGGTACAAATTATCTCTGATGAATGTGATCATTATTACCAATAAAATTAATTATTGTATTTATTTATTTTTGGTACCGGGGATCGAACTTGGGACCCTGTGCTTGCAGGGCAGGCAGCAGAACTACTGAGCTAAATCCCCAGCCCCTAAATAAAAAAAAAAACAAAAAAAAAACACTGTGGGTTAGACTCCTGCTCAATTCTGCAGGAAGGCATTTTAATCATTTAAACAGTATTTACTGCTGGGTGTGAGGGTGCATACCTATAATCTCAGTACTTAGTAGGCCGAGGCAGGAGGACCACTGCAATTTTGAGGTCAGTCTGGGCTACATAGTGAGTTCAGTGCCAGCCTGAAAAAGACCTTGTCTCAAAAAACCAACCAAACAAACAAAAACCCAGTGCTCATCTAAAGCTGATAATCAACCTCCATCAAAGCTGAGGACATCAAAATAAAAGCAACTAAGGGTGCTGACATGGTGGTACACACCTATAATTCCAGCACTTGGTAAACTGAGGCAGGAGGATTACTGCAAATTCAAGGCCAGCCTGGGCTACATAGAGTCAAGGCCAATCTGAACTACACAGCAAGACCCTGTCTAAAGCAAAAAAGAGTAAGGTATTTCTAAGATTGGCAGGGACATCATAGTTAACAGACTATCAACCACCAGCTTTTACAATGTCCTGTTCCAGAACACAGGGACAGCGCCTAGAAGTCTCCAGTCATTGTCCTAAAACTGCCAGAAACTGAGTTTAAAAGCATATCACCCTACGATGAGACTGCCCCCCAATCGTCCTGTGATGGGAACCCAAATGTGCCCTCAAGTGATATCCACTTCTCCATCGCCAGGCCTCAGAACCAGACCCGAGATAAGGATCAACCTGATCGTTATCACAGTTTGAACTATGTGTTGAAGACTATGTGTAACTTCTGCCTCCTGCCACAGTTCTTCCCCCATGCCAGTCCTTTATCTTCTCAGTATGGTTATACTAAATATCTCTTTCCCAATTCACCATTACATTTTCCATTTTCTTTTGGGGCAACTGGCCACACGTGGTTCTTTGGGACTCCCCAAAGTCAGACCCGCTCTGGCCTAGGCCTACAGGAGCATTCAGCTGACTGCTGTGCCCGCTGAACCAGCCCTCCATAAAGTGTGTAAATCAGTACCTCGGGGAGAGTCCATGGAGATGTTTCCCCTTCAAGATGGGGAAACCCTAGCAATTCTGAAAAGTGATGAAAAGGACTCGATAGAAAGCTGAGGATGAAGTTAAACCAAGAGAATAAACACGGAGAAAGAACTGATGTGCTGAGAGGAGGGGAACCGGGGCTCCTGGGCAGGGATGTCTCCAGTAGGGACACCTGTTTCATGGTAGCGGAAGTCATGTTCAAGCATCCTCTCTAGATCAATTATACTTCCTAATCGCTTTATAAACTGTCCTTTCCTCGACACCCCTTCTACTTCAGCCTTAACTGAAGTCCACCTTACCACTCACTTGGCCCGTCACTCTACACTCTCTGCAGCTCGGTGTTTTGAGACACTCCATCCTTCCGGGGAATTTGCTCCTGCCCAGAGCACTCTCCTCCACACGACACTCTCTTTGCCTAATTTCTAGGTGTGCTTCACGCTCAGCTCATTTGTTTTATTTATTCTACGCCCCCTCCGCTGGGATTCCCGGCCTACCCATCCCCAGCGGTGCTGATGGAGACGGCGGACCACACAGACCTCTCCCACTCCCGCGCGGGAACACAAATTACCTCCAGCACTGTATCCCGCGCGTGACGACCGGCGCTCTACAAGGGGAGGGGCTGGGCGGGGGCCGGACACACCAGCCAATAGGCTTTCAGCGCGCCGGGCCGCTCCTCCCACACGCTCCGGAACTGAAAGGAAGTCGGCGGGTTTAGCGACCCGGAGCGCGGTATCCAGGCACATTCCCTACCTCACGAGTCAAACCTGCCGACGAAGCGGAAGCCACGCGTCCCCACAGACGAGTCAAGCGAGGAACCTGGGGCGTCATGGCTGCGGGCAGTGAGGACAGCGCTGCTTCAGCTCCAACGGCCTCTGATGGTGACCGGCTTACGAGGGGCCGCCCTAAAAGCATATGCGCCCCGGGGGAGGGAAAGCCGTCGGGCCCATAAGCTGTAGAGATTTTAAAACTCCCAGGACCCTGTAGCTCCTTCCGCCAGAGCCAGCCATAAGGAGACTACAAATCCCAGTGTGCACCGCGTGTTGGGAGCAGTCCGGGCTGGTGCGGGCTTGTCGGGAGATTGTGGTCCGAATAAGACGCCTGATTTGTGGTTCGGTAGTGTGGCAGGCTGGGTGTTACGGTCCAAAGGAAGTAAGATGTATTGGGAGCCCTGAGACCCATGAGGGGACCATGAGAACCGTAGTACAGAGCCTCATGGAATCTTAGGAGCTGAAATCCTCTAGCCCTGCAAAACATTTCCTGCAGGGCGCCGGGAGAAAGAACCTTAAAAAATCTAGGAAATAATTTCCCAGCGTCTCACAGAAAGTCACTGGAAAACCCTGGCTTCTGCTCTCAAATTCAGGAAACTGTCCACTCCAAGTCCTGGGTGTAGAACACTGTAGAATAATACATAGGCTTAAGGGGAAAAGGTACCAGTGGAAACTCAGACTACCTCTGCCTTAGATTGGTGTCTTTTCTTGTGGAACCTGGGCAGAACAGGAACATCCATCACCTTCATCCCCCCAGGTGGTGTCAACAAAAGCCCGAAATCTAGGGAGGAGCTAGTAGTCCAGGTTCCCGTGGTGGATGTGCAAAGCGACAACTTCAAGGAGATGTGGCCATCCCTCCTTCTGGCCATAAAGACAGCTAGCTTTGTGGCTGTGGACACGGTGAGAGATGGGAAACAGAGCAGGTGGTCATGAAAGGGCTGGTGTTTGGGGCCAGTCACAACCCTCCCTTTACCATCCATAGGAGTTAAGCGGCCTTGGAGACAGGAAGAGTTTGCTAAACCAGTAAGTACAAGCCTTCTTTTTAGTCCTCCTCCTCCTGGCAGGAGAGACAGACCTCAACTCCAGAGTGGGCACGGGGAGGTCCCCGTTCTGGCTGGTTTGGGTCTTCCATGAAGCTAACTCAGCCACATCCATCCCAAATGCATCCCCAAGGTGCATCGAAGAACGTTACAAAGCTGTGTGTCATGCCGCCAGGACCCGTTCTGTCCTCTCTCTGGGGCTTGCCTGCTTTAAGCAGCAGCCAAACAAGGTATGGGTTACCTTGCTCCCATTCCAGGTCTGTGGCCAGGGGAGGGAAGAAGGTTGAGATCCTGGGAGCACTGAGTGTGGGGTTTTTCCTCCAAAATCTTGATAGAGCAAACCTTTTTTCTCTCAGGGCGAACACTCCTACCTAGCCCAGGTTTTTAATCTTACCCTGCTCTGCATGGAAGAGTATGTTATAGAACCAAAGTCTGTGCAGTTCCTGGTACAGCATGGCTTCAACTTCAACCGGCAGTATGCCCAGGGCATCCCTTACCATAAGGGCAACGACAAGGTAGGCCTCCGGCTTGCCTACCCTTGAGGCTTTCATTTATGTGACTTCATTTCTTCCTGTTCTAGGCTGTGAGGATCTGCTTCTCTTGTGCTGGCTGGGGAAACAAAACTGATACAAGTGTGGGTAGCATCAGGTTAGGTAATAAGGGAGAGCTTCTCAGGTGGAGGAACCTGGGATTAAGTGACCTGCAGAAGATGTTCTCTGAAAAACCGCTCTTCCCACTGACTCCTTTCCTTCCAATTAGGGTGATGAGAGTCACAGCCAGTCAGTGCGGACACTGTTCCTAGAGCTGATCCGGGCCCGCCGGCCGCTTGTGCTACATAATGGTCTTATAGACTTGGTGTTCCTGTATCAGAACTTCTACGCACACTTACCTGAAAGCTTGGGGACCTTCACTGCAGACCTGTGTGAGATGTTCCCTGCAGGCATTTATGACACCAAATATGCTGCTGAGTTTCATGCCCGCTTCATGGCTTCCTACTTAGAATATGCCTTCAAGAAATGGTGAGGGAATGGTTGAGGCAAAGGGATGGGGCCTGGTGTGAGCCTGTTTCATTCACTTAAGATATTTATTGAGCACCTACCATGTGCCAGGCACTGTTTTAGGTGCTGAGAAAACCACTGTTCTCAGGGAGCTTATGTGCTAGTGGACCAATACACTCTTGCGCTGTTGCAGTGAGCGGGAAAATGGGAAGCAGCAGGCAGCTGGCAGCCCACACCTTACCCTGGAGTTCTGCAGCTATCCTTCTAGCATGAGGACCCATATTGACTACCGCTGCTGCATGTCCCCTGCCACCCACCATCCTCATCCCAACAGTGTCTGTGATAACTTCTCGGTGAGCATGCACCCATTTCGGGGGGGGGGCGGCTAACATCTGGAACCTCTTTCTAAGCCTCTTTCCTACCTCTAGGCCTATGGCTGGTGCCCCCTGGGACCACAGTGTCCTCGGTCCCATGATATTGACCTTATCATTGACACTGATGAGGCCGCGCTGGAGGATAAGCGGCGACGGCGGCGACGTAAGGAAAAACGGAGGAGGGCTTTGTTGAACATGCCTGGGACACAGACTACTAGGGAAGCTGAGGATTGTCCTCCCACCAAGCAGGTCTGTGGAGACAGCCTCAAGGCTGAGGAAGTTGAACAAAAAGTAACTGAAAATGAAACTAAGGACCCTTCTGGCTCTCAGCAAAGTCACCAAAATGACTTAGAGATGGAGCTTCAGGCAGCTGACATGCCTGCTGTAGAAGAGCCAGGGAGTCAAGCCAGTCCTAATCAAGTGCCTGGGGATGGACTGCACCGGGCTGGCTTTGATGCCTTTATGACAGGTTATGTGATGGCCTATGTGGGAGTGAGCCAGGCACCCCAGCCCTGCAGCCCTGGACTCTGGCTACCTGAATGTCACAATAAGGTATATCTGAGTGGCAAAGCAGTACCCCTCACAGTGGCCAAGAGCCAGTTCTCCCGATCCTCCAAAGCTCACAACCAGAAGATGAAGCTGGCCTGGGGCAGCAGCTGACCCAGCTTCTACTTATCACTCAGTCCGGGAAGGGAAGCTGAAAGAACAAAGTTGGGGGTGGCGAGTTCTAGCTGTGTTGCCCTGGCCCTTCTTTAACCAGAGGCTGAGGTACAACGTACAAGAAGGCTGACCAGCACCTGCAACACCAACTTTATTTTTTAAATCTGAAAGTGTCTTGGGAAAGTTTTACAAAAAACCAGAAATGAGTTATGAAAATATTTGACCATCTTCATTCTTTGGTAATTTCTTATTGCGGCTCTGAAAGGACAAACTGTTCCCAAAGCTCCAGCTATAGCAGGAAGGGGGGAAAAAATAGTCCAAGTATAAACCATTTAATCACTTGCATGTATCTGTTCCCAAATACATAGAGCAGGCCCTAAGGCCTACAAAACTAGCCCCACTCCCAACCACAAGGTTGAAAGTCTTATGAGGCAGAGCATTAAGACTCCTTTATAAATATGAAAATAGATTAATCAACTGGAAAAGGTCTTTGAGTAGGTTATCTAAGGGTCACGACCACCACACTGCCTTGCCCTCCTCTTGCATAGAAATGTAGTGACGTGGTCTGACCATGCAGTAAGTGCAAACAGCAATTATTCAAGTGTCTTAGACATACTGGCAAGAAGCACCCCAGTCTTTAGGTCTGAGAAACAGTCATGCTTTTATGTCCTGGTCAGTTCCACTTTCCATCTAGTAGCTTCTATGCCCCGAGAGAAAGCAAGAGAGATCTCGGGTGGGAGAAGAACTGGGGTGACAGCAGCCTGCTAGCTCAGCCTAGAACTAGAGTCTTCTGGTCCTGTCTGGGGAAGTGCACTGGCATCAGGTAGGGTCCAGAGCTCCTTGCTGGATTTCAGAGGCTTAGTATCAGTAGTTGGCCCTAACCAGGAAGGCTTTTTGTTGTTGCCTCCCTTTTCATATGAAGCCATTGGACATTAGGAGCCCAAAAGTTGAGCATGACTTGGCCTAGCCAGCCTGCACTATGGGCTCCAGGGGAGAGTTAAGGCTGTGCACCAAGGGGGCCTCTATGACTAGCTAAAGGTTCAACCCCAAGGTGAGGCAGGGACTAACCTCATCCATCTTGCTCTTCCTGGGTTTGTAGGCCCATGTCTGAGATAAAGAAAGAGACTGGAGCCAAGCCTCTTGGCCTTTCTTCTTCCACCTCCATCTCCTCAGAGCCACCTCCATAACATGGGCTGGTTCCCTGAAGCCTGGGCCCCAAACCGTTTTCCTCCTGGGAATTGCAGCAGTCCATGGCCTCGTGGGCTCGCAGGGTGGATGCTTGGAATGGCGGGATCTCTCTCACTCTGTACTTGAGACTGCTGAGGCGTGGTGGAGGCCCATCTGATAGTGCTTCTTCACAGCTCATGAACGGACAGACTTTTTGACGCATGAACTCAGGTGAGCCAGGCAAAGAACGCCATCGGCGAGCAGGTGGGGCCAGGGGCTCCTGCCAGTCAGCTGCAGTCACAGTTCCAGGCCCTGGTGCATTCAGGTCAAATACTAGGGAGATGACAGACTTACTAGGAAGGTCAAAGAACTTGATCTTGCCACCCTTGAGGTCCTGCCGGGCACTAAAAGGGTTGACTTTGGGGGTGCGGGTAGCACCATCTTGTTGTGGTCGGTAGTAAGGGTCCAAGACACTCACTGTCCGTGGGGCCTTACGAGAGAAGATATCTGACTGGCTTCGAGACAGCCAGATAGTACGTCTCGGACGAGGTGACTTGTGGGGAATCTTGTCATCCAGTGAGCTCAGTCTCTTCCCACCAGGCACTTTCTCCAAGAGACCTGAGGGATAATGGTCAAGTCTAGATTACTTACTAGTTAAAGCAAAGTACTCTTGCCAGGCATGGTGGCGCACGCCCGCCTGTAATCCCAGCGCTGGGGAGGCTGAGGCAGGATTGCTGTGAGTTTGAGACCAGCCTGGGTTACTATATAGTTCCAGGTCAGTCTCAACTACATAGACCCTGTCTCAAAAAAACAAACAAAAAAAAAAGCAAAGTAGGTAATCTTGTCCCATTTTATCAATGAGGACAGACACAGAAAAAGGAAGTAATAGATCAAATCATAACAAGAGTCTCGTACCTTTTTCCCCCATGATCTCCTGTCTTCCTTGCTTCTACACCTGCTGCCTTACAGTCACAGCCTTAGAGGGTAATTCCCCATAGCCATCAGGTTGGGCTGTTTAGGCTGACCTATATTTATTTATTGATTGATTGATTGATTGCACAGTGCTGGGGATTGAACTGAGGACGTTCACACTGAGCCATAGTCCTTTGTTTTTTTTTTTAATCCCTATTATTTTTGACACAAAGTCTCACTCAGCTGCTAAACTGCCCTGGTTAGACTCGAATTTGGGATTCTCCTGCATCAGCCTTCTAGGGTGATAGGATTATATGTGTCAACACACCTGATCTCTTACCTTTAGTAGTAGTCTGCAGCTTCCTGTCTTTCTCTAACTCTTCATCCTGTAGGTGGCTCATAATTTCCTCCAGGGTCTTCCCAATCTCCACAAAAGATGGGCGCAGTTTGGGGTCCATCTGTAAGCATTCATACTAGCCATGAGACTTGCTCTCCATCTCCCACCCCAAAATGGAGTTTGAGTCTCTGGCATCTTCTAGGATTCAGATGTGCAACTATGAGCTCTATTGAGGTCTCAGGCCATGAGGGTGATTCCCAGGGTTAACAGGGAAGATGCTAGTGTCTATTAGATTTCCCATCTCAATCTCCTTTATATGTGTGTCCTACCCCTTGTTTGGAACAGAACTCTCTGAAGGTGTATGCTCACATTGGTTCTTTTTTTGTTTTTTGAAACAAGCTCTTGCTATATTGTTCAAGACAGCCTTGAGCTCACTGTGTAGCCCCGGATGGCCTCGACTTGGGGCAGTCCTCCTGCCTCAGCCTTCCAAGTGCTGGGATTACAAGCCTGCACCCACCATGCCTGGTTCCCATTGCTTCTTGAGTTCTGCTGAATGTGTTTTTGGGAGGTACCTGAACAAACCCTAGCTATTCTTTGGTCATACCAGGTCTAGCTTCATATAAAATGAAGGCTAATAAAGAGACTGGCTGGATCCACAATCCAACAATAAAACCTGACCAGAGGTCCAACAAAGCAAGGGGCAGCAGGTCGATCTTGCAGGCAGAGCAATTTTGGAGGAAGTGAGGTCGGTGTTACACACCCAGTAAAAAGAGGTCCCTTGTAAGACTAATTAGCTGCCTCTTCCTCTAGTCCTAACCAGGAAAAAAGTACTCATTCAGCCTCTGACCATAGCCGGGGGAGAAAGACACTCACATTACAGCAGTTGAAGGTGAGCTGCAGAAAGTCTGGGGGACAGTCTCCCACCATGTGCTGGAAAGCGTCATAGTCCAGCCCGAAATTCTGTGGATGGGTATGGCGGAGGGTACAGGGCATATGGGTAGACAGGTCGTTAATCCCCCCACCCATCCTGGCCTGCTCATTTGGACAGGCTGGGAGCTACCTCTAAGAAGCAGCCACAACATGAGTTCCAGCAACTCTATCCGGGGACCAAACAACTCCATAGCCTCAAACCAGCGCCACCCCAGGGCTGCAGCTTACCTCTGTGCGGGGAAGATAGTCTGGGTCGGCCTGGATGCGGGCGATGATCTCGCAGAGGATGATACCGTAAGAGAACACGTCTGCCTGGTGGGTGGTCAGACCTTGGTTTCCCTCTCTATAGAGTGAGGGAGCGGTATCTGCCCCCCATGTCTAATTGCCCACTTTGGGCCCTATTATGAAAGTCATTCTCTGGGCAGCTGCTGATGCCAACCCTTGGCAGGAAGGATGTCAATTCTTACCATAAGCATAGAGGGTGATCTTAGGCACCACTAGTGGAGTGGCTTCTAAAGAGAACCAGGCCTTGACCTCCTCCAGACTTACCTTCTCGTTGTAAGGCTCATCTCGGAGAACCTCCGGCGCCATCCAGAAGGGTGAGCCCACCACAGCCAGCTTCTCACTCCCCATGCTGTGAGGTGAGATTATAAAAGTAAGCTTGCCACTGCCTGGCACAACAGGACCTTTCAACTATTGGGAATTTCTCTCTCAAGGATGGGTACAAATTAGGAGGTGAGGATGAGTCCTGGGCTCTGAGAAGGAAGCTGGGTTTTCCCCGGTTTTAACTTTCTCCTCTGTGACCCAAGCATCCATGAGGGCTGCTCACCTCACATCAGGGATCTTCTCAGCCAGGCCAAAGTCAGCCACCACTGCAGAGTAACCATTCTCATCTTTCTTTATCAGGCAGTTCTAGAGTTCCCAAAGAAAAAGAAGACAGGATAAGGCTCAAAAGTGTGGGTCACCAAACTCAAGTTACCACAATGCCTCTTTTCCTACCACGGGGCATCTTGTCCTCTGGTATTTTTGTTTGGTTGCTTTTTGCTTTTGTTTAGTGCTGGAGATTGAATTTAGGGGCCAATGTATGCTAGGCAAATGCTCTACTACTGAGTCATACCCCTAGCCTTCCTCGGCTTCTTACTGAATCACATTCTTAGGCTGACTCCAGTGGTCAGACCTGGGGGCCGTTGTTTTGTTTGTTTGTTTGTTTTTGTACCGAGGATCGAACTCGCTTCCTTGCACTTTTGAGGCAGGCGGCAGAACCACTGAGCTAAATCCCCGGCTAGAGGCCATTTTTTTCTTTGGTTCTGGGTATTGAACCCAGAGCCTTTGCTCTAAGCTATAGCCCCACCCCACTTCCTTCTAATATTTTGTTTTGTTTTATTTTGTTTTGAGATGGTCTTGCTAAGTTGACCAAGCTGGGCTGGAACTTGCCATCCTGCCTCCACCTCCCAAAGTGCTGGGATTAGAGGCATGTGCTACCATGCTTGGCTCAGACTTGGGGGCTTTAAAGACAGCCATATGAGATGAGTTATTTCTGGATCTTGAATGTCTGTCCTGGGTTGCTCTTTGCCTCCAAACACAAATACTTATCCTTATTTTCTAAGTACTAGACATTTCCTCAGTGAACCAGAACAGGAACCTTTGTCCCCTAGAGGCTTACAGTCTGGTATAGGAGAACAGACTGTCAGTCCACTGGCCCCCTCTTTGCTCAGAGTGCAGAGACCCAACTCCCAGGCTTGACCTTGCTATAAGCATAGGACAAGGATCCAAGCCTACTCTTTTCTTTTTTTGCAGGGGAGGGGGTGTGTGTGTGCCGGGAATCGAACTAGGTCCTTGTGCTTGCAAGGCAGGTGCCAGAACCACTGAGCTAAATCCCCAGCCCAAGCCTACACTTTCATTGCCTACAGATTCATGGAGTGATTCCCAGGTCTAAGATCTGCATGACAAATCTACAATTTGGCCAGGGGTGTAGCTCAGTAGTAGGATATATGCTCAGCATGCACGAAGCACTGGGTTTGATTCTAGTACCACAAAAAAGTCTACAAACTGGCTGCAGCCAACTAGCCCTAACCCCTGCCTCCTTGTCCCTGTTGCCCCATGTGCACCTCATCCAAACTTGTGACAAGCTCAACTTACCAAATTTAAATAAGCCCTTGGAGCGTCTGCTTATACCATTTCCTTCTGAGTAGAATACTCACGTTCAGGTTCATATTCTCTCTCCCTCCCTCTCTCCCTCTTCCCCACCCCTCTCTTCTTCCCTCTCTCCTCCCTCTCATGTTGGGGAGTGAACCTAGGGCTATGCTTATGCTAAGCACCTACTCTACCACTGAGCTACATTATGAGCCCCATCAATTCTTTTTCCCCAAGAAAATGTTACATCTTTTAAGGCAAGCAACGTTTTCAAACCTGTCCTCTCCAGCCCTCACCTTTATAGCCCCTCTTATTAACCCCTTTAGCTCCTCTTTGCCACTTCCTCTTTCAGTCTAGGAGAGGCTGTAAGTGCCTCAGGAGCACAGCAGGTTCTTGTTTGGGCTTTTCATACAGTTTTCAGTTCAGGGTAGAGACAGGACATGCTCACTGAGCAAATGCTGCTGTCTGCACAGAAAGGATGAACTCAAGTGACATATAAATAAATACAAAGCAGCAACCAGTTCTCCCCAAATAGCTGCATTCAAAATAGCCCTACACCACTCTGACTCAGGACTCCTCACCCCCCCGCCCCCTTCCTCTTGAGGCAGCAGAGAACAGGGGCTCACAGAAAAATTTCTGAAGCCAGCAAGGCCCTATTTAAACCAAACCAGCCCTCCCTTCTCTTTGGCAGCCTTAGTATCTAGTTGCCATGGAACCTCTTGCTTACTGAATATCAGGTACAAATTACTTCCTTATTCTGACCTTGATGTGATCACACTATATTCCCTGGATCTGGAAGGAGCCTATGATTGCATCACATCCAGATATAATCTACCCTGGATGAATGTGCCTCCTCGACTGGCTTCCCAGGACTGTCCTTGCGTTTGTTCTGGCTTTGGCCCCTCCCATCAGTCCTGCTGGATCAGCAGCCCAGCTCCCTGACTTTAACTGTGAGAAGATGGGCCTGAGGCCAACTTGCCTGTGAGCCAAAGTCCTGGGTATAGGTCATAGCCAGTGAGACAGTGTCACCTCTTTCCCCTCTCCCTCCTATTTTACCAACAACTCAGACTCTGTCTCCAAGGTTCAGTCTGAAGTCCAATTTACGCCAGGCATGGTGGTGCACGCCTGTAATCCCAGCACTCGGGAGGCTGAGGCAGGAGGATTGCTGTGAGTTTGAGACCAGCCTGGGCTACATAGTGAATTCCAGTTCAGTCTCAACTACATCGTGAGACCCTTTCTCAAAAAACCAAAAAAAAAAAACAAACAAACAATAATAATAATAAATACATAAAGTCCAATTTACTATTTGTTTTATGGTCCTTAGAAACAACCCTGTTAAAGTCAACTTGGAAGCAATGGGTTAAGTACAGATAAGAACAGAACATGGTCACTGTGCACTGCCCCTGTCAAAGCTTTTCTATTTTTGCCCCATCTTCGCGTTCATGGAGGACTAATGTTCACTCATGCAGGCCACCCATTGAGTAGAAAGAGATTTCAGAGCAGCATCTCCACAAGCAGCTGAGAAACGGCCAAGGCCAGAGTGACTGCGACTCTGCAGTGTGGGGCAAGGCTGCCCAGCCTAAACTACCTGGCATGTGACCACCGCCTCTCAAGGTTTCTCCATAGCCAACAGCTGTGCATTAGAGCCAAACAGAAAAACAGGAGGCTAAAAAAACCAAAAATCCCCCCTCAAAAACTTTAGAATTCTGCATCTGAAGTGATAATAAAAATAAAGAGGAGCCCTGACCCAGAGTAGCCCCTCAGAGCTTTCCCAACTAAGTCCTGAGCCTATTTCAGGAATATACGCTGATCCGGTTTGACTGGCCACACTTGTTGGTTTGATTCTCTTTTCTCCCTTTTCATCCTCACTGGCTTCTGCTGGAAGTACTGTACTCTCACTGAAGATTCTGGTGAATTCTGTAATACTACGCTCAACAGACAAAATTAGTCCTTACATTACTTGATCTTTCAGTGTGGGATATACCTGATTACTTCCTTATGTGTGTTTATACAGGATTCATAAATCAGGGTAGTATTGGGTGTGCAGAGAATAAGGCAGACACAGTCACAGAGCTAACAGACCGGCTATGAGAAGACAGATGGAAGCTATTTTCTCCTGGCTTCTATGACACTATGGTTTTGGATTCCTTTCTCTACCTTTAGACTCTAGGCTTTTCATCATCATCTTTCTAAAATATAAATCTGTGTTCTCCTCTATTTGAAAGCTGACTATGACATATGATTCAAATTATATGAAGTGTCTAGACTAAGCAAATTTGAAAACCAAAACAAAGATAGGTTAGTAGTTGCCAAGGCTGAAAGAAGAGAGGAATAGGGCATGGGTTATTTTTTTTTGAGGGGTACTGACAAAGCTCTAAAATTGAATAGTGGTAATGGTTGAAGATGCTAGAAACCAATAAAATGCATATTTTAAAAGGATGAATTTGCTGTGAGCAGTGCCACACACCTATAATCCCAGAGACTCAGGAGGCTGATGCAGGAGGATCAAAGTACAGGATCAAAGAGTTCTCCCATCCATAATCAAACAATATTATTTATAAGCCTATAATGTTGGTATCCTGGGCCTTTTGGCCTTGAATTGCCTGCTTTATAGCATGGCCAACTTGCTCTGAAAGCAACTCTTTTTTTTTAACCTGGTCACACAGCAGTTCAAACAGGAAAAGAATACTACAGAGACCAGCTGATGCCAAAAAGGAACTGGCATGGTGGCAGAAACTCAATCACACAGACAAAAAATGGGTCAGTACATTCTGATTCACTGAGTGTTCAAAAACCGCATTCAAGTGACTAAAAATCACTGGACCCCTGGGTAAGAGCTACTTCTGGAAGGCCATGGGAGAGAAAACTGATAGATTTCCAACAGCACAAGAATATCTTATTCCAGGCCAGGGATTTAGCTCAGTGGCACCATGCCTGCCTCACAAGCGCAAGGTCCCAAATTCAATCCCTGGTATCAAAAAAAAAAAGAATATCTTATTCCTCCACCTGTTATCCACTCTGGCGACAATTCAAGAGATTAAAGTCAAATATAAAGGCTCTCATGATGTATGTATTGCCCGGCTTAACATAGAAAGGTACTTGCTTTGAGCAGATATAGGCTTCCTCAGGACTAGCTATAAAGAATAATAGATTACAGCTTTCAAGGTGGTGCACACCTGTAATCTCAGCACTCAGGAGGCTGAAGCAGGAAGACTGCTGTGAGTTTGAGGCCAGCCTGGGCTACATAGACCCTGTCTCAATATAGAAAAAGTGAATTATGTCTTCTGTGATTAAATGTTAAATGATTTGCGGGGGTACTGGGGATCAAACTCAGGACCTTGCACTTGTGAGGCAGACAGTGACACCACTGAGCTAAATCCCTGGCCTAGGGGCAGTTTTTCACTTTGTAGTTTAGGCTGGCTTTGAACTCATGGCAATTCTCCTGCCTCAGCCTCCTAAGCGCTGGGATTATAGGCACTTGCCATCAAGCCCAGCTAAATGAATAAATGTTAAATGTGTAAGAAATCTTCACACTTCCAAAGCTATTAATGATTGGTTTCTTTCCGTTTTTTTCCCCCTTTTTTTAGTACCCGGGATAGAACTCAGGACCTTGCGCTTCCAAGGCAGGCGGTGGAACCACTGGGCTAAATCCCTAGCCCTTTTTCCCTTTTTTCTGCTGGTGGTGGCAGTATTGAGAATTGATCCTAGGGCCTTGGCACTGAGCTACATCCCTAGCTCTTTTTAATTTTTAAAACAGAGTCTTAGCTGGGTGTGGTTCCACATGTCTGTAATCCCAGTACTTGGTAGGCTCAGGCAGCAGGACCATCATGAGTTGGAAACCAGCCTAGACTGCAAAGTGAGTTCAAGACCAGCCTGAACTACAGCGAGACACCGTCTCAAAAAACTTAAAAGAACAAACAAACAAGAAAGTCTTGCTAAGTTACTAAGTTACCTAGGCTGGGCTGGAACTTGCCATCCTCTTGCCTCAGCCTCCCATATTGTAGGATTACTGGCATATGCCACTGTGCCCGAGTAATGATTGGTTTCTTAACACAGCTTTCTTGGTAAAAGAGGGCTGTGTCTCTTAAGCATTGCAAAAGTAAACCCTTCATACCTTTGAGGTGAGGTCTCGGTGGAAAATGCCTTTGAAGTGAAGGTAGCTGAGGCCCACTGCTATGTCATAGGCCAGTTTCACCCTCACAGTCCAGGGTAAGTGCAGGTCGCTGTCCAGCAACTGTTCCAGGTTCCCAGAGTTGATATACTGCAAAACACAAGGAAAAGCCAGCTGCTATCAGAAATGATTAGGGTAGACAGTAAACACAGAAAATGAGCTTGTGTACTTTTTTTGTTTGTTTGTAGTACTGGAAATTGAACGCAGATCCTTTGCACTGAGACTACATCTCAAGATTTTTTTGTTTGTTTAAACAGGTTCTTGCTAAATCTTAAACTGCTCAGGCTGGGTTTGCAGTCCCCTGGCCTCAGCCTCCTAAGTGCTGGGATTACAGGCATGCACCACCATGTCTGGCTTTGTATACTTGTTTTAGTGTACTTAGGAAGCTACTAAGGACTTACTCTGCATCCAAACATTTAGTAGGTGCTATACACAATGATACCTTCCTTTGAAGAGATCACAATCTATTGTTACGTAAGGAATTGGCAAGTGACACACAGAGAGGCAGCAGAATGGAAGTAAAATAAAAGTTTACTCCATAGACGGAATCGATGAGGCCTAATGACGGTGCCCTCATCGACCCCCACCATTGGGTTACAACTTCTTTTATTGGGTTTTACAGCCTTGATCTCATTCAGCTGGTTACATTGCATTTTCACAGCTCACATTGCTAATACCCAAAACATAATAGCAAGGCAGTTGAATTTCAACCCGGATGCAGTTCTTTGTCAGGGAAAGTCACCTTTAAGATTTATTCAGTTACCTATTCTAGTCAGGGGGAAGGGAGCTTGTCTGGTCAACAAAGCTAACAATGGTTCTTTTCACTTACAAAACTTTTGTGGGGAGACTAGTTGTCTCCGGTACTGGTTAATTCTGAGCTAAGCAGAGTGAGGGGCAGAAGTTATATTGTGACATTTCCTAAGTTTTCACTATTAAAGTTTTCCCTATCACTATGACTATATTACGTAGTGCTAAGCATAAAGTTCCTTAGTTTAGGCATGTCAGAAGAAATAAAGGAGTCAGAAAGGATGACTCAGGGCAGTAATGGGGAACCTTTTAGAGATGAGTGCCCAAAGTACAACCCAAAGCCAACTTATTTATTGAAAAGTGTCAACACTACAAATTAACCTGAATACTGAGGTTTTCATTTAGCAAAAACAACCCATACATTAACATGTTTTGTCTTAACAGCAAAACAATACGAGAAGCATACAGCCACACAGAGGGAACAGAGTGTGCACTTACAGCATTCAGGAACCTTATTCCCTATGGCCGGAGTATATGGACAAGAGAGGCAGGAAGTGAGGCTGATATGATTGTTAAGATATATGGACTTCATCCTGACTCTTGGGAATAAAAGAAGCATTTTAAGCAGTGAAGCAAGATGGTCATATTTGTTCTTTTTCATATATGCTTTTTTAAAAAAGATTATTTTAGCAATGGTATGACAGGTGGATTATAGTGCAGGATATAGAGGAGACATAGGTTAGGAGGGTATTGCAGTAATCCTGGTGAGAGAAAGGCATCTGAGTTAAGGTAATAGTGGAGCTATTGGAACAAGGCAAGATTCAACATGTATTTTGAGGGCAGAGTCAAAAAAGCCTTGATGATTGCAATGGATCGAGGGCTGGAATAATGCAAAGGTCTAGGCTGACTCCAGGCTACTGGTCCATGGATGTCATCATTAAACGTCCACAGAACAGGGAGAAGAGCAGGTTTTTAGAAGAGGCAATGTTTAAAGATAGCGAGGCCAGCAAGGGCACAGTGAATTAAAGGCACTTGTAGAACAACTAAGGCAGAGATGTCCCTTGACAAGTTTACAGTTTAGGAAGAGTCAGGAAGGACAGTAACATTTGGGAGGCAACAACATTGAGCTGAAGGACACTGTTGCCAAGTAATATAGGAAAGTGCCTAGGAGTTAAGACATAAGGTAAAAAGATTAAAACCCCAAGGAGCAGTAAAATCTAAAGACAAAGGCAGGGGGGTCAAAGGCAAGAAAGTCATCATAAAAGGTAAAGACAAATATTCCAGAAAGGAAATGAACAACAGCATCAAATGCTACAAGGGCAAGCAAGATGTGGTTGAAAATGTCCTCTAAATTGGCAACTAGAAAGTCCCTGGTAGCCATAGCTAAGTGGTTTCAGTAAAGTGGTGAAGACCAGAGTGTGAGCAATGTGAACTACAGAGTGAGTAAAAGATAAGGCTGTGGGAAAGACGACGAGAAGATGTAGTCTTCCAAGAAATGTGGCAGTACACTGTTGCTGTGTATCTATGAACACTGCCTTGTTTTTTAAAAAACAGTGTAAATATCTTTACATATCAATAATGATAACAGCAGCTACTACTTTTGCAGCTAATGCACATATTTACATAGTACTTATATTGTGCCAGGCACTATTCTAAGAATTTAATGCATATTACCTCATTTAATCTGTATGGTAACTCTATGAGGTAAGGGTACTACAGATTGAGATCCCTTATCTGAACTGCTTGGGCCAGAGGTGTTTCAGATTACAGTTTGTTCTAATTTTGGAATTGGTGCATAGCCTTCATCTATATTATTCTCATTTTATAGAACGCATTTAAAGGTTAAACATTTTACTCAAGGATATTCAATTAATAAGTCACAGAGAGAGACAGATAATACAGTCTGGCTCTATTAACTACAATGCCCTGGAGACTACAACATCTGAATCAGACAGCCTCATGCAGAAAGGAATTCAAAAATAAATCTACTAGCTGGGCATAGTGGTGCACATTATAATCCTAATACTTGGGAGGTAGAGGCAGGAAGATCACCTCGAGTTCAACAACAGCCTGGACTACACTAGTTCAATACATAGCAAGACCCCATCTCTAAATAAGTAATTAATGTATTTATTTACTGCCAACCTCGGTGGTGCACACCTATAATTCGAGAGGCCGAGGCAGGAGGGTCACTGTGAGTTCAAGGCCAGCCTGAACTACATAATGAGATGCTGTCACAAAATAAATAAATCTACTTAAACCTTACATAATATTTTATCTCCTTCTTTCAAGGAATAAAGGGGGAAATTTTTCTAAGTATAAAATTAATCTCATTACATTTTAGGGAGAGATATTGAATTACAAAGGACTAGGACACCTAATAGAATAAAGGGCAAGAATTTGAATTATAGTCCAATTCTGCCTCCTAATAGCCATTTAACTTTGGGCAAATCATCTAAAAATGCTATATATCCTTCAGTTTTCCCATCTATCAGGTAGGTATGATAATCCCTGATCTGCCTAACTCACAATGTTATTATAAGAATCTAATAAAATATATTAAAATGCACAAAAGAAAAATGTCTTATGAGCTGAGATTTTTCTTAGTAATATGAGCACTGAAAGGTACCAGTTGGGGGCAGCACCATGCAGGACATCAGATTCCTGTATGAGGTAGACCAGGTTTGGCAAGACAGAGACAATGGCTAAAAATATACCTTCTAACTTCTCAAAATGGAAACCTGTTGATTTACTCCTCTCTACTTGATAACCCACCTTTGGAAATCTCAAAATAGTCCATAACGAAGGCAGAAGTACAATGCCTTCTTTTTATTCCATTTGAATCTACCTAAAAATTCACATTTGAGGTGTCCACTTGTTGAAAAGAAACTGAACTTGCAAACTCCAGGCTAAAGCTGCCCTTTAATCAGGCAGGCAGATTTCTTTAGCTTTGAGATTCAACACATTGGACAAGGCAGTGGTTCCCATCTTCGGCACGGTGACTGTGTGACGTGGAAAGCTGGTCTTCCCCACCGAGCGCCAAGTAGAAGCAACACTAACCAGTAAGAGCGCTTGTGGATTCTGGGGAAGCCTGGTGGTGTGATTTGGAACTAAAATGTCCTGGGAAAGGCTCGTGTGCTCAGAGATGGGGCTTTTGGAAGGTGACCGGACTGTGAGAGCTCTAACCCCATCAATTACTCATCCACTGGACTGCGGAGCTTATTGGAAGCCCCATGGGCTTATTGGCAAGTGGGCCTTGGTAGGGTGCAGTGGGCTCCCTGGAGAGTACAGCTTTGTCCCTGGTCCCTCCCTGGTTTTGTCTGCCATGAAATGAGCAGCATTCCCCAGCCAGCTCTTCTGCTGCAGTATTTCTGCCTTGCCCTGTGCTTCAAGGCCATGGGGCCATGTGAAGCCTCTGACACTGTAAGCCAAATCAGTCCTCTTGTTTCTTTCACACACCTGTTCAGCAATGTCTCTGAAGGCCTAAAGAAATCATTAGGCTGGCCCAGAAAGTACAAAGTGTAAAAAAAGGTGAGATAAGATGAGGAATCAGACTAACAGACTCTGGCTTTTGCAGGATAAGATGGAGAAAGCACAAACCAGTACCAGAGAGAGAAGCCAAATTTACAAGCTGCTTTTTACAACCTTTTTTTTTTTCCTCAAAAATTAGTCATAATAGTTTATTTACAATTGAACTTTTTTTGGTGCCTGGGATCAAATTCGGGACCTTGTGCTTGCGAGGCAGGCAACGGAACCACTGAGCACCCTGGCCCTACAATTGAACTCTTTATGAAATATTTACTGGACAACCAATCTTACATATCAGAAATGGTAGCAAAAGTATGAATTATAACACAGACAACAATATGAAATGGGCATGAAACAAAGGTGAACAATCAATTTCTTTTTAATTTATTAATGCTAGCTTAAACTTTCTTAATGAAAGAATAAACTGTTTTAGAAAAACTGCAGGGACTTAGATTGAAGATTGAATTTCACAGTGTTTTACAACTTTTTTTTTTTTTTTTTTTTACCGGGGGTGGAACTCAGGACCTTGCACTTGGGAGGCAGGTGGCGGCACCACTGAGCCAAATCCCCAGCCCCTGTCACCTATTTTTAAAAACCCTGTGAATACACTGGTACAACCAGTAAGCCTCTGGACCCTCAGAAACCACAGCTTCTCAATGTCCCAAGACTTTTGCGTGTATGAAGAAAGGAAGCTTGAAATCTGCCAACGAGGAAGATTTCTACATTGCTGCACACTATGTGCCCATTAGTTAGAACGGTCACGGTCACTTCCCCATAACCGACTCCCAGTGCAGACTCAACTGTGTGGCCTCTGAACAGATCGCTCAGCAGGAAGCAGAGGACAGAGCAATTGTCCCAGTGTGGTCACTTTCTAGTCCAGTGTTTTCCCTGGGGCAGTCCTATGACACAATCTAAGGCACTGGCGATCACTTAGAATAAGTTGTTTTTTTCTTTTTTTGTACCAGGGGTTGAACTCAGGTCCTTGCGCTTGCAAGGCAGGCCACCAAACCGCTGAGCTAAATCCCCGGCCCACTTAGAAAGAATAAGTTTTAACATTTGTTTTCCCATTAAGTTTATTGGTACATTTAAAGCACGTTGGGATCTTGTACCTTTACAATCAATGTCTTGTTTCTTATTTTTCTCCATACCCCTGCCCTCCCTTCACTCCCTTCACCCTTCCCTATTTACAAGTTTTAACATTTTTATTGTTATTTTAAATTTAAGTTAAAAAAAAACTATAACATAAGAAAAACAAACAAACAAACTGTAACATCAGCCAATAAAATATCATGGGTACTTTCATATCTCTCAGTTACTGTTACCTATACCTATACCAACTGTAGTCAGGCCAAAACCTGCCTCTTTTCCTCCTGGTCTAAAGAAATATTATAACAGCTGGGTGTGGTGGCACACGCCTGTAATCCCAGCACTCGGGAGGCTGAGGCAGGAGGATCGCTGTGAGTTCCAGGTCAGTCTCAACTACATAATGAGACCCTGTCTCAAGGAAAAAAAAAAAAAATCATTATAACAGAGTTTCTTTTATTTCATTTATGTTTAATACTTGATTTCATTAAAGTTAAACAATATTATATAAATAAACCTTTACTACTAAAATATAGGAAATGTGCTGTGTTAGTTACTTTTCTCTCATTGCTGAGACAAAATACCTGACACCCAAAGTTGGAGGGGAAGGGGTTTATTTGGCTTACAGTCTGTAGAGGTTTCAGTCCATAATTGGCTAGCTCCAAGGAAGGTTTGTCAAACAGGCCTCACTGAGCAACAACATGGTGCGCATACCTTAGCAAAGGTAAAGAAGGGTTAACTGTGTCTCCCTGCCCCTTTTACTCAGACCACTCAGAGCAGGCAGCACTCACACCCTTAATCCTAGTGCCCTTGAGCCTAGCATTGCATGAATCAATTCCAGCTTCACACACTCAGTGAAGCCTATGACCATGTGAGGCTTTGGGGGACATCTAGGCCCAAACCATAACACATGCCAACATTCTAAAAAAAACAAATCACAAAAGGGACAGGTAAGTGGATATTCAATTATCTACTTATGAATATAAATTTGGGTCACTTCTAAAAACATTTTTTGTTTGAGATGGGGTTTCACTATGTTGCTCAGGCTGATTTCAAAGTTGTGGGCTCAAACAATCCTCCTCCCTTAGCTTCCTCAGTAGCTGGGATTGTAGACATGCATCTCGCTATGTACTTCAGGCTGGCTTCAAACTCACTAGGTAGCACAGCCTAGTGAGCCCCAGCCTCCTGGGTGCTGAGTGCCACCACTCCCAGCACACCTGGATCATTGCTGTAAAACAATTATTGAATACCCTTTCCCTTCCTGCCACCTTTACATGAGGATAACAATCTCTCTGCAACAGGCATGGGGGCACATGCCTGTAATCCCACCACTTAGGAGACTGAGGCAGGAGGATTTCTTGGAGTTCAAGACCAGCCTGAACTACACAGTGAAACCCTGTCTCAAACAAACAAACAACTTCCCTGTTTACATGAATGTAATATCCTGGGTTTAAACACTGCCTGGGAAATAACAAATGTGGGTATACCTAGGCATGATGGCACATGCCTAAAATCAATCAGTCCTACCACTCTGGAAAGTCGAGGCAGAAGGATCACAAGTTCAAACCCAGCACTTGGGAGGCTGAGGCAGGAGGATTTCATTAAAAGCTCGAGGCAGGCCCGGACTACATAGTGAGCTCAAGACCAGCCTGAATTGCATAGCAAGACTTTCTCCTTATTTAAAAAAAAAAAAAAGTCAAAATGCTATCTGATTCCTCTTCTATGATGTACTTATAGTTAAATATCACAGAGACAGAAAGCAAAATGGTAGTTACTAGGAGGCGGGGGAAAGAAGGAATAGGGAGTTGTTTAATGGGTAGAGTTTCACTTTTACAAGTCAGTAAGTTTTAGGAGGTGGATGGTGGTAACTTTTGCACAACACTATGAATGTATTTAATGTCACTGAACTGTATATAGAAAATGGTTAAGACAGTAAATTTTATATGTATTTTATAGATGGGGAAAGGAGAGAGTTGTACTAACAAAGATCTGTGCATCCCTTTATTTGTCTACCTATAGAAACACGACAATCTACTAGGTGAAAACACGAAGATAAGTGGGGCCAGCCTCCGCCCTCCGTTCACGTTCCAGATCACATCCACAGAGATGACGCAAAAGCCTCACACATGAAAAAAGTGATCAGATATGTTCCACAGAAACAGCATCCCAACTGTAACTGGAAAGGCCAGAAAGGAATTAAGGCTAGGGCCATGGGCCTGCTTTTAGAATTGTCCAGGTGGGAAGTAACAAAGGCCTGAATAATGCAAGGCAGCAAGAAGGGAAAGGAGGTTAATATCTGAGAGGCATCTCAGAGGTCAAATCAACAGGATCTGCTGCTTGACCAAAGGTAGAGTGATTAAGAGATAAGATAAGCAGACTCCAGCACAGTGCCTGGCCCAAAGTATACAGCTCAGTCTGCCACTGTCAGTATCTTACAGCATCAGCTCTCTGCTTTCTAGTCTTCTTGCCCCTGTTGCATCTTGAAAAGATTCAGCTCTTACTAAAGGTGTAGGGAAGGTGGGATGGGTAGGGGAAGGGTAATAAGGGAAAAGAAAACAATGTGAGATAATGAAAAGATGAAGATAAAGTGTTTGTAGATGGGGAGGGGAGGAGGGGGTGAAGGGAGGGCAGGAGTAAGGGGAAAAAATGAGAATCAAGACTTGTCATGTAGAGGTACAAGATCCCAACAATGAATGTAACTGTACTGTATTCCTAAAATGTACCAATAAACTCAATTAAAGCTGAAAAAAAAGAAAATATTCAGCTCTTACTTCATTTTCCACAATATAATCAAGAGGATCCTTCTAAAATGCCAATATGAAGTCACTCCTGTTAAAATTATTCAATGATGCTGATTATTATGTCATCAGAATAAAACCCAGAATCCTAAGCATAGCATCCAAAGCCTCTCACCTCCTGCTTATGAAGGCCTGAGTCCAGTTCCCCCCATTTGGTCACATTGCTGGTCCCTTCACCCGACACTCTTCCCCTACCTATGCCTGGCTAATACTCATTTTCGAGGATTTGGTACCATTTCAAGGCAACTCATAGGCCTGGCTGGGGGTAAGAAGACAATGTATGCAAAAGACACACAAAGATTTAAAAAAAGGATTAGGGTTATTCCTTTTTTGTTACTTTTTTGGTTTTCTCCTACATACTTAAAGGAGAAAGGATGAAGCCAAAGTAAAATAGCTAGTTAAGTACAGACTGCAAAATGCAAAAATCTGATGCCTACAACTGAATCCTCTCTCTGACAACTATAAATTGTATAATTCCAGGTGGTTTATCCAATTTCTTTCTCTCCCTTCCCTTCCCTTCCCCTCCCCGCCCCTTTCCTTCCCTTTCCCTTTTATTCTTTCTTTCTCTCTTTCTGCTGCACTGGGGATTGAACCCAGTGCCTTCACACTGAGCTACATCCCCAACCCTTTTTAATTTTGAGACAAGGTTTCATTAAGTCACTCAATTGCCCAGGTTGGGCTTGAACTTGCAGTTCCCTCTCTCAGCCCCCCTCAGTGATGGGGTTATGGGCACGTGCCACCATGCTCTGCTCACCCAACTCCTTTCATACACATATACAGAACAGAATAATTAAAGTACTTAACCTATAGAATTTCTATGAAGGTTCAAGGAGTTGATGTATGTAAAATATAAAGAGCAAAGTCAAAGAAAGTTCTCAATATGTCAGTCTTTTCTTTTTTCTGGTGCTGAAGATCCAACCCTTACATATGGTAGGCAAATGCTCTACCACTGAGTCACACTCTCGGCCTTGTTATTGTTTTTGGGTTTTTGTTGTTGTTGTTGTTGTTTTTGAGACAGTCTCGCTATGTAGCGCTCAGGCTGGCCTTGAATTCACAGCAATCCACCTGCCTCAGCCTCCTGAGGGCTGGGAAAACAGGCGTGTGCCACATGCCCTTCCGGTTGTTCTTATATTAATTATTAATGTGGAAATCTGGAACACTAAGATGGAAAATCTATAGATTTGGCAGATCTGAGGGCTAAGGAAGGTTTTTAGGTAAAGATACAACATGATCTAAGCAAGGTTGAACTGTTCTCTAAAAAGATATGTTCAAGTCCTAACCCCTGGTACCTATAAATATGTGAGCTTAATTGGAAACAGGGTCTTTACATGTGTAATCAAGGTAAGACGAGTGTCTTTTCTCATCCCTGGGACACAATGCCCAACACCCACAACTTAAAGGAGGAGAGGTTCGTTTTAGTTCATGTTTTCAGCCCATAGTTGGCTGCCCTCAAAGCAGGAAGGGCATGGTACGAGGGTCTGGCAGGAGAAAGCTACTCACGTCACGGTGTTCAGGGAGCAGAGAGAAGGGACGAACCTGGGAGGGAGACACACCTTTCCAGCCCACTCCCCAGTGACCTGCCTTCTTTGGCAGACCCCACTTCCAACAGCACACTCAGCCACCGAACTCACCAGCAGATGAACCCACTGCATAACAGCGCCTCTGACCCCATCACCTTCCAAACGCCTGGCCTCTGACTGCATGTGTCTTGGGTACATTCTCAACCTAAATCATGCTGTGAGGTCGTACTGGAGTGTGCGGGCCTTTACACTGATACGATTGGTATCCTTATAAGAAGAGGGAGGAGAGAGACACATGGGCAGATGTCCACGATGTGAAATATGACGACTGAGGCAGAAATTGGTAGGACAAGTCTACGAATCACGAAACACCAAGGATTGTCAACAACCCACCAGAAACTAGGAAGAGGTAAAGAAGTGTCTTCCCCAAACGTCTTTAGAATGGGATGGGGATTTAGCTCAAAGGTTCTCCCGCCGGCCTCACAAGTGCAAGGACCCGAGTTAGATCCCAGGTACCAAAAAAACAACAAAAACCAGTGTTACAAGTGACTCCTTTCCCCCCTTTCCTTCCTTTTCTCCACTTCTCCCTCCTTTCTTTCCTCCCTTGCCCCCCTCCCTTCTTCCTTCTCACTCCTACCCTCTGCCTTCCTTTCTTTTGGATGGGGTCTCACTACCTCACCCAGGCTGGTCTCAAATTCCTGGGCTCAAGTGATCCTTGGGTCTCGGCCTCCAGAGGAGCTAGGATGACAGGCCCACGCCCCACACAGGCTTCTGTGAGTCACTCACATTGAAACGTTTTGTTACGGAAGCTCTAGGAAACTAATACCTGACCCAGACTGCATTTTAGAAAGATCTGGTAGCAGGACACAGGAGGAATTAGAAGCATGTTTCAAGGGCACTGAAGCAGCAAGATGGCATGTGAGCTTGGAGTGATGTTATATGCATGAAAGAGACTCAGATAATGCAAGGATTTAGCAACTGAATGACAGATATGAGAACTGAGGAAAAAGAGTCAAAAGCAACTCAGAGATTCCAAACTGAGAAGTTGAGAGCAGTAATGAAGAGACCCCAGCCCGGTGTGGTAGTACCCGCCCACAATCCCAGCACTCTGGGAAGTTGAGACAGGAGGATCACAAATTTAAGCCCAGTAAATTTATCCACTAAGGGAGACCCTGTCTCAAACACAGAAATTAAAAGGAGGGCTGAGGATGTAGCTGAGAGAGAGAGAGACAGAGAGGCAGGTGCGTGTGCGTGCGCACATACACAGAAATCTAACTCTCTGTGCTACCAGTAAGTCAGAAAGAAGTCAAAACCTGGCATCGATGTCCAAACAGCAAAATTGGTGGCTGCTGGACCCCTGCTCTCTGGACGGGTCTTCTAGAGGGAAGAGCCTGAGCCCGACCTACTTTTCACTGTGGCCCAACAATGCCTTTGTGCCGGCCACTGCACATTTGTTGGTTTGCTCCAACAAACATGAGACCAGACATCCCATCCTGCTGGCTTGGTTTAAAGAAGAAAAGAAAGCTTTGTTACTGCCCTGGGTAATTCCAGGACAGGCATCCCAAGAGCACCCTGTGGGAGGCTTGTGATCCAAAGGAGCCTCCAGTTCTCAGCGTGAGGATCTGCAGCCACTATAAGTGCACATCCGTGCACCTGCCAAGGCCTGAGATCACCACTACACAACCTCCCCTCCAGGAAGGCCGTCACGCCTGCCTGAGCAAACAGCCAGCAGTAGTGACCGAACCAAAAGAAAAAGCAGAACTAGGTATAGCAGCTACACAGTAAAGGTTTTTACTAATCTAAAATATGGTCCAGAATACTAAAGTATTTTGCTCTCCCTTGCATGCATGCTACCTATGCCCAGTGTACTCTTCCTCCCCTCTGTAGCTTTTCTAACTTTGATTTGTCCTTCTAAACCTGACTGGGGCCCCACTTCTAGGAAGTGTTCCCTGATACCCAGTCCATCCCTTTACGCCACTTCTGCATCCTCTTAAGTATTTCTACTCTCTTTTCAATGGCAGGGACCAGGTCTTTTCTCGGTAAGCCCAGTATCCAGTGAAGTAAGCAAAAAAATTGTTGAATGATTAAGTGCATAATAACATGCATTTAATAAATAAAAGCAAGCATTAAGTTCCCTCATTTATTGGAAGCCCTTTCACAATTAGCCATTAAAATATAATTTAAGGGCTGAGGGTAGAACTCAACAATAGAGCACCCACTGAGCATGAGCAAGGCCTCCCCCAAACCTGGGACAGTTGCTGGACAGCGACCTGCGCTTGCCCTGGACTGTGAGGGTGAAACCGGCCTATGACATGGCAGTGGGCCTCAGCTACCTTCACTTCAAAGGCATTATTCATAGGGACCTCACCTCTAAGGCATGAAGGGTTTACTTTCACAACCCTTGAGAGACACTGTCCTTTTACCAAGAAAGCTGTGTTAAGAGACCAATCATTAGCCACGTGTGGTAGCACATGCCTGTAATCCCAGCACCCTGGGAGGCTGAGGCAGGAAGCTTATAAATTCAGAGGACTGCCAGTTTGAGTCCAGCCTGGGCAATGTAGTTACAGCAAGACACTGTCTCAAAATAAAAATAAAATTAAAAAGGACTGGGGATGAGATGGGGGATTTAGCTCAATGGCACTGCCTTGCAAGCAAACGGTCCCGAGTTCAATCCCTGGTACCCGCTGCCAAAAAAAGGGCTGCAATGTATCTCAGTCTGAAGGACCTAGGTTTAATTCCTAGTACAACCAAACACACACACAGATAAAAAAGAGAAGTATGCCTTTAGAGGAACTGTTTTTCCCCAGTACTGGGGATTGAATTCAGGACCTTGAGCTTGCAAGGTAGACACAGTGCCACTGAGCTAAATCCCTGGCCCTCTAGAGGAATTTTTTCATAAAACACCATGCAAAAACAAATATTTAATAATGCATATTATATAACAGGTACTGTGGTGGGTACTGAATATAAAGATATGCAAAACAGTATGTCTAGCTGTTCAGTTATACAAAGTTCTGAGGATACTATCAGGAGATTCCTCAATGGTCAGAATCCCATGAGACCTCCGTTTGGAAATGATAGAAAATATTTATCAGCAGCTTTAGCTTTAGCCAAGCAGAAGGCAGCCATAGAGATACCTTCCCCTCTTTACTTTCACTTCCCACACGTGGATACAGCCACAAACAGACCCATTCACGGCTTTAAGAGTATGTGCTTATTTAGTACACCTGAAGTAGTACAAGTGTTTTTCTATGCATTTGAGCACTACAGACATCAATAAAGGCCCTTTATGTACAAGATTTAAAGAACATGATTGTGAACTAGGGGTATAGCTCAGTGGTAAAACACTTGCCTAGCATGTGTGAGGTCCTGGGTTCAACCCCCAGTACTACAAACAAAAAAGAGAAGATTGTACTTTCTTCAGCGCTCTCTCTCTCTCTCTCTCTCTGTAGTACTGGGGATTGAATCCTTTTAAATTTTAAATTGCTGGCAGGGGATTTAGCTCAGTGGTTCCGCCACCTGCCTCTCAAGCGGAAGGTCCCGAGTTCGATCCCTGGTACAAAAAAATAAATTTTAAATTGCTGCATTGAATTTGAGATTATCCTGCCTCAGCCTCCCTGAGTGCTGGGATTACAGGCATGCACCACCGCAACTAGCCAGACTTAAAACTCTTGTATCAAGCATTTCATAATCAAAATCAAACTTGTTTAAAGTAAATATCAAAAGAAAACTGTAGAACAAATTTTCTTAAATAAATGAACCAACAGTCAATAGGCTCAAAAATGAATTTTATTAATTAAATAATAATCTGTCTCTGTCTCTGCTTCTTTCTCTTTGATGCTAGAGACTGAACCCAGAGCCTAACGCATACTAAGCACCCCTCACTGAGCTATACCCCTAGCCTCTGGCATAATTTAAACTGGGCCAGATCTTCTGACCACTCCAGATGGTCTGTTTTTCTTCTCCAAAATCCATGACAACTCTACCATCAACATACTTGTTGAAGACCAGGGCCTTACTCAAAATCGCTATCTCCTGGTTGCTACCCCGGAGCTGCCACAACCTGAACTCTCAGGGATCTGGAGAGGAACCTCTGATACCACTCAGTCGTGGAGCTCAGACTGAAAGAAGCAATATCCTGCCCTGCCCCACCCCCAGATCTGAGAACTGACAGCAGACAGAATGAAAAAGGAAACCAAGAGAGGTTAAAGTTGTTTTGTTTTGTTTGAGACAGGGTCTCACTAGGTCGCTCAGGCTAGCCTCAGACTTGTGATCCTGCCTTAGCCTCCCAAGCGCACCACTGTACCTAAAGAGGTTAAGTTTTTAATCAAAGGAGATGCTGTTGGGCCGGGGATTTGGCTCAGTGGTTCTGCTGCCTGCCTCGCAAGCACAAGGGCCTCAGTATGATCCCTGGTACCAAAAAAAAAAAGAGATGCTGTCTGCAAATGAATTAATCTTTTCCTCTACCTCCTTAGCCTG
This sequence comes from Fukomys damarensis, assembly GCF_012274545.1. Taxonomy (NCBI): domain Eukaryota; kingdom Metazoa; phylum Chordata; class Mammalia; order Rodentia; family Bathyergidae; genus Fukomys; species Fukomys damarensis. The sequence goes on from NW_022900935.1 coordinate 25,070,279, forward strand.
TATCACCGCACTACTTGGCCTCTGCATAAGCAAGAAGTCGCCAGGCGTGGTGGTGCACGCCTGTGATCCCAGCACTTGGGCTGAGGCAGGAGGACGGCTGTGAGTTTGAGGCCAGCCTGGGCTACACAGTGAGCAGGATGAGTTCAAGGCCAGCCTGAAGGACATAGTGAGACCCTGTCCAAAAAATAAATAAACAAGAATAACTTTTAAAAGGAAGAAGTCAAGCAAAAGCTTATCAAATGGTATTTTGTAATGGTAAAAGTAGCTTCAGATTAGAAGGGAATGTGAAATTTCCAATTTGCCCTAGGGGAGACGTAGCTTCCCAGACCAACAGTCACAAGGACAGGCAGAAATCTTCTCTGCCAGCTAAAGGTAGGTAATCAGACACCCTCAACTTCATAGAAAGTCAAAAAGGTTATTCAAATGAAGGAGTGGGGACAGAGGACTCAGCCTCAGCCAGCTCTGGCTCTACTACAAAAAAGTAAATTTCAGGTCTAGGCACAAACAAATATCAGGAGGGGCCATCTACATCCTCAACAGAAGAAAGGAAATTCTTTTCCTTAGTTTTGGACCACCTCGGGTGTCAGAATGGTGTGCCCTGCTTAGCGGGTAACACCAGATGGACGGGTCAAAGTGTGTGTAACCGAGGGCCACAAGTGCCAGGCACGCACTTTACCACGGCGCCACGCTCCCTCGTGAACACGTCTGCATAGATTTTGCTATTTTTTCAAAATCTTTAACTTACCTATTTTGGGGGTTGTTTGCTTGTTTGAGACAAGTTCTCACTCGGCACTGCAGGTTATCCTTGAATTCCATGTATAGCCCAGGATGGCCTTGAATAGAGATCCTCCTCCCTCAGCCTCCTGAGTGCTAGCTAGCATCACAGATATGTGCCACCATGTCTGGCAAACTTACCTATTTTTATCTTTTCTTCACAAGTTACTAGGGCTCTCTGGGAAACAGACAAGGCTAGCCTTCTTCCTTCCCTTCCCTTCCTTCCTTCTTTTCCTTTCTTTTGTACTGGAGATTTTTTTTTTCAACACTAGGCATTGAACCCAGGGCTTTTGCACTGAGCTACATCCTCATCCCTAATTTTTTTAAATTTTGAAACTGTACCTCACTAAATTACCTAGTCTAGGCTTGAACTGCTGCCTCAACATCCCAGAGTGCTGAAATTACAGACATGTGTCACTCACTATACCCAACCACTTTGAGGATTGAGCCCAAGGCCTTGGCAATGGCCTAAGAGCCTGACCAACTTTCTTTTGATCTTTTTCCTTTTCTCTGAAAGTTGTACCCAGGGCCTCACACAGGCAAAACGAACACTCTACCCCTATTTGCTATAGCCAACTTTCAATCCATGCAAAGCACTAGACCTGGGTATAATGTTACCCAGAAGGCTTTAGGGAATTATAAAATTGTTTTCTAAATGATTGAGTCTGACTCTGAAGCTTTTTTTTTTTGCAGATCTGACTATGAAGTCCCAGCTGACCTCAAACTCATGGTGATCCTCCTGCCTCAGCCTCCTGAGTGCTGGGATTACAGGCGTATGCCACCAAACCTGGCTCAGAAATGTATTTCTATGACCTTGTTTACATGATTAACATGTCCTGCTACCTATTTGTTGTTAATGATAAACAAAAAAGAAAATGATCCTAGATCCATGGAACTGACATAAGAGAGAAAACAAACAAATACTCATATGAATTGGAAACTATAAACCTAAAATAGATGGACCATAATGAAAAGGGAAACAGTGATATTTAAAAGAACAACAAGATAGCCAGGTATGATGGTGCACACTTATGATCCCAGCACTTAGGAGGCTGAGGCAGGAAGATCCCCAGCCTGGGATATACAGTAAGTTTATGACCAGCCTTAACTGCACAGTGACACCCTGTCTCAAAAAAAAGAATAAGCTAAGGTACAATCTGTGGGAGAGATCACTAGGAAAAGTGATTAAGAATGGAGTGAAAGGTTGGGGATTTAGCTCAGCTCAGTGGTTCTGCCATCTGCTTTGCAAGTACAAGGACCTGAGTTTGATCCCTGGTCAAAAAAAAAAAAAAAAAAAAAAAAAAAAAAAAAAAAAAACAAAACTAAAATTTAAAAGTTAGAAAAAAATGGAAAGAGACCCTTTCAAGTATTATTTAAGCTAATTCTCAGTTTCCTCTTCTATAAAATAGCAATGATAGGGCCAGCTCAGTGGTACCACCGCCTACCTCTCAAGCACAAGGACACAAGTTTGATCCCCGGTACCAAAAAAATAAATAAAATAAAATAGTAATAATAATAGCTACATCTCAGAGGGTCATAAAGAAAACACATAAGTATTAATTATTGCTTTAATAACGATATCTGATTTTATAATGAGAAAAAAGTTATTTCAATAAAGTGTGCCAAACTGGCCGTGGTGGTACACATCTATCATCCCAGCATCTGGGAGGCTAAGGCAGAAGATCACAGACTCAAACCCAGCGTGGATGGACAGTTTAGTAATTTAGGAAGACCTGGTCTCAAAAAAAAAAAAAAAAAAAGGCTGGGGATATAGGCCCAATGGAAAGGCCCTGGGTTCAGTCCACAATCCACAGTACCACACACAAACAAAACGAAAAGTGTGCTGCAATAAAGGGGGGAAATGTAGATAAGGTGTCTGTTCATCTCTTTCTCGTTAGAAGGGGAAATGAGTAATAGCAAGTCCTCCACTCATCTGTTTTCAATGTTAGAAGTGGAAATGGCAAGAGTAGTCAAATTCATGGAGACAGAAAGTAGAATGGTGGTTACTGGGGCAAAGAAAAGAGGAAATGGAGAGCTGTTATTTAATTGGTACAGTTTCACATTTGCAAAGTGAAAAGATTCTTGAGCCAGGCATGGTGGCGCACGCCTATAATCCCAGCACTAGGGAGGCTGAGGCAGGAGGATTACCAGGAGTTGGAGGCCAACCTGGGCTACACAGTGAGTTCAAGGTCAGCCTGAACTACATATCAAGACTGTCTTGGAAGAAAGAAAAGGAAGGAGGGAGGGGAGAGAGAAGAAAAAAGAAAAGAAATAGATTTTTTTTTTTTTTTTTGAGACAGGGTCTCACTATGTAGTTCAGGCTGGCCTTGAACTCACTATGTAGCTAGGCTAGTCTCAAACTCCTGCCTCGGCCTCCCAAGGACTTGGATTATAGGTGTGTATTACTACAGCCAGCTCCACACATTTAAAATGTCAAACCATCCAAAATTTAACACCATAAAGGTTGCAATTTATTTTCTTGTCTAATTCCCTTCCACTTCTTGCAATCCTTTGGATTACAATGTAAACTCCATGAGAGGAAGGATTTGTATGTTTGTTTGTTTTTAGTACCAGGGATCGAACTCAGGACCTTGCACTTGTGAGGCAGGTGCAGTGCCATTGAACTAAATCCTCGGCCCATGGGAATGATTTTTATTATTCATTATTATATTCCCAGTACCTGAAAAGTGCTGGACACATGGCAGGAGACAAATATTTTTGCTTTAATAAATGAGCCAGAAGCAAGCTGGGAGAAAACTGCTTTAAGGAGAAAGAAAATTAAATGAACTTTTCTAGTGGGCTGGATTGGCAACTTCAAATTTCTGTTTCTCAAATGTCACACACAGTTACTAAAATAAGACCACAAAATATGTACTACTATATATTTAGAAATTTATCACTAAATGACCAAATGCAAAAAAGTAAATAAATGCTATCTTTTTATAGAAGTAAAGCAGGTGCCAAAATGTATTTATAGGAACATTTTTAGCTATTTTTGCAAATAGAAATTTAGTGAAATAAACTTACTGTGAAAGGACTTGAAATGTGACATTTTACACTATTTTGGACTTGACTTTCTTCTTGTTGGGTTTTTTTTTTTTTTTTTGGTTTTTTTTTTTTTTTTTTGGCTTTTTTTGTTTTGTTTTGTTTTTTTGAGACAGGGGATTGAACCCAGGGTCTTTAACTGAATTGCATTCCAACCTGTTTTTTAAAATATTTTTTGTTTGTTTTTTGTCTCACTCTGTAGTTGAGACTGACCTAGAACTCATTATGTAGCCCAGGGTGGTCTTGAACTCACAGTGATCCTCCTGCCTCAGCCTCCCAAGTGCTGGGATTACAGGAGCACACCTCGCCCAGCTTGGATTTGACTTTTCATCAGGGCTAACTCAGCTTTCCTAGAGCTGGGGCTGCAGCAGACAATCAACTCTTAAGTATACACTAGATACACACTACGGGCCCCATCACACAGCACGATCATAGGTCCCGTCCTGGAGATGGAATTGTAGCACAGAACCTGGGACTTGACACAGCTTAGGAGGTGGGGCGGCAAGAGGACAGTGGAGACATTTTAGGCCCAGAAGTCAGGCCTAAAGCCAAGATGTGCAGAAGAGAGCAGAAAGACCTGTCTAAGGGGCTAGGGATTTAGCTCAGTGGTTCCAGCACCTGACTGGCAAGCCCAAGGACCTGAGTTCGATCCCCAGTGCCAAAAAAAAAAGAAAGAAAGAAAGACCTGTCTACCGATCTGTATTCTGAAACCAGATTACATAAGGTCTAGAATGCTAAACACAAGTATCTAGACAGAAGCATCACATTATCAATTATACCTGAAGATTATTCAGCATTAAAATATCAAAATGAAGCAAAGAAAAACTAGAGACAAGAAAACCAGTTAAGAAATATTTGTAGCAACCTAGGCATGAATAAGATCAGAGCAGTTGGAATGGAGAGAAAAGGATAATCAGAAAGATACCATAACCCAAGGTTGTGCACACATCCAGAATTCCAGCACTTAGGAAGCTGAGGCAAGAGGAACACTGCCAGTTCAAAACCAGCTGGGGAGACATAGTGAGTTCAAGGCCAGCCTGTGCTACATAGAGAGACTTTGTCTCAAAACAAAAACAAAAACAAAAAACCCCAAAAGCACACACACATCACAAAGAAGAAAAGACAGGACTAGAGACTGATTAAATTCAAAAGATGACAAAAAGTCAAAAGTAACCCTCTTTTTTTTTACTTGAAAGTACAAGAGTCTTTTTGCAAACTTTTAAAAAAAGTAGTATCTATTTGCAGGCATGATTACATTTATTGAGGAGAAATGGTGTGTGTGTGTGTGTGTGTGTGTGTGTGTGTGTGTATCGCGCATCTTAAATCTTTTTACTTTTACTCCTTGCTCCCTTCATCTCTTGATTCTCTCCCCATTTGCAAAAGATCTATCTCCATTTTATTTCCTATCTTTTATTTTGCTTTTTAAATTATGTATACTTTGGTTTTCTTTTATAAGAAAAAACATGCAATATTTAGTTTGTGTTTCTGATTTGTTTCACAGGATCACGGTCTCAATGTGCACCCATTTTCCTACAAATGGCTCATTTATTCTTTTTATGACGGAGTAGTATATCATTGTGTATTAATGCCACATTTTCTTTATTCATTCCTCTGCTTTATTCATTCCACTTTCAAGATTTACCTATTAAGAGTTAGGCTGCTAATATATCACTATAATTAATATGATGTCTTTAATTCTTTCAGGAAGATACCTAGAAGGGGAATTGCTGGAAATGTAATTTCTATTTTTTGAGGAATCTCCACGCTGATTTCTATAGAGGTTGTACTAGTTTACACTCCTAGCAACAATATAGTAGGAATTCTTTTTCCCCCTAGTCTCACTGGCATTTGTTATTATTTAATTTCTTGATGAGAGCCATCCTTTCCAGAGTAAAACAGAATCTGAGTGTTATTTTAATTTGCATTTCTCTAATGGCCAGACTGCTGAACATGTTTCCATGCATTTACTGGCCATTTGTACTTTTTCTGAGAAGTGTCTACTCATTTCATTGTCCATTTTTCTATCCTTTTTTTTTTTTTTTTTTTTTTTTTTGGTACTGGGGATCAAACTCAGGAACTTGTACTTGCAAGGCAGGCGATCCACCATTGAGGTAAATCCCTGGCTCCTCATTGCCCATTTCTTGACTGGGTCTTTTTCTTTTCTTTTTTGAGCTCTTTCTATATTCTAGACATTAGTCCTCTACCCAAGGCAAGCCTGGCAATATTTTCCCCTATTCTGTGGGTTGTCTCTTCACTCTGTTATTTGTTTCCTTTGTTATACAGATGATTTTTACTTTGATATAATTCTATTTGTTGATTCTTGATGTTATTTCTGTGCAATTAGGTTTTTTGTTTGTTTTGTTTTGTTTTTTGAGACAGGATCTCTCTATGCAACATAGGATGGCCTTGAACTAACTAACAGCCCAGGAGGGCCTTGAATTTGCCATAATCCTCCTATCTTAGCCTACCAAGTGCCAGGATTACAGGTGTGCGCCACTATGCCCAGCCAGGCAAGGTTTTGTTCCAAAAGTCCTTGCCTACATCTATATCTTTAAGAGTTTTACCTAATTTTATCTTCCAGCAGATCAAGTGTTTCTGTTTTAATATCTACATCTTTGATCCATTTTGATTTGATTTTTTGGGGGGTGTACCAAGGATCAAACTCAGGACCTTGCATTTGTAAGGCAGGCATGGTGCCACTAAGCTAAATCCCTGCCCCATCTTTTAAAAATTTTAAGAAAGGGTCTTGCTAAATTATTAAATTGCCCACTCTGGGCTCAAATTTTCACTCCTCCTGATCACCCTCCCAGAGTGCTGGGATTACAGGCACGTGCCGCCATGCCCAGCCTGACTTTAGAATGTGGTAAGAAATATGGGTCTAGTCTCAATCTTCTGCATACATATAGCCAGTTTTCCCAGCACTATTCCATCACCCCGCCCCACAACCAGGGATCAAACTCAGGACCTTGGGCTTGCAAGACAGGTGTGGTGCCATGGAGCTAAATCCCAGGCCCAGCACAATTTTTATTTTTTAAAACAGCAGCAAAGTTCTATTAAAGGTAGGGAAAAAGGCTTTGCAGAGTGAGTTTTGGCAAAGCAAAAGTAGCAAAAGAAGTCCACTCCATTCTACAGTGTGGGGGTGGGCACCATGCAAGAGAACACGGTGTCAAAACTCAACGGCAGCCGGGCGTGGTGGTGCACACTCATAATCCCAGCACACGGGATTGGTATTGTTTGTCCTAATTTCCTGTGAGTTCATTATCGGTGTTCAGGAAAGCTATTGATTATTTTTTAAGCTATTGATTTTTGAGTGTTGATTTTGTAAACTGTAAAAATCACAAGGATTCTAACAAAAGAAAGAAAAAAGATTTGAAAGGATAAACAGTCTTAGAGGGTAACCACGCTAGTTGCATTTGGATTATCAGTAAAATAATTAAGCGGGGGGGAAAAAGAATATAAACTATAATAAATAACAGCTATTAATATGTATGATGGCTGGGTGTGGTAGCTCACAGTTATAATCCTATCACTCAGAAGGCTGAGGCAGGAGGATTGCTATGCGCATTCAGGCCAGACTGGGCTACATAGTGAAACCATGTCTCAAAACAACAAAAATTTATATAACCATACAGATATCTCTCTACAGGTATAGATATAGATACAGCAATCTGAGAGTTCACAGCATGGGGTGACAGATTATATATATGTATATATAAATTTATATATAATATACATCTATAGAATATAGATATATATTCTAAGAGGGCACAATAAGACATTTCTCACTCTTCCAAGCACAAAAATACTGAATTAATGAAAGATACTAGACTGATCACTAAGATGGTGACTGAGAGAAAAAGTCTGATTTCCCCATCTCTTGAATCAGAGCTGGTGTTAATGACTTCCTTGTTGAATGCGGCTTAAATGGCATTCTGGGACTTCCAAGGCTAGGTCATGAGAAGACATGCAGCTCCACATTGGGTGGCCTGTACCACTTATCACAGGTCTAATTATTCTGAGCTCACCCTCTTGTAGGAGGCCTAAGCCACATGGAGATGATCTAGACTGAGATACCATGCAGAAAAAGAAGGAAGTCGCGTAGCGCCATAGCACAGACGCGTAATGAAGACGGAAGTTCGGAAGTGGGTCTGCCAGCTCAGCTACCCCAGTTTACCCCAGTAAAGCCCTTTGGAGTACCAGGGGCGGTGGTGCACACCTGTAATCCCAGCACTCAGGAGGCTGAAGCAGGAGGATCACTGTGAGTTCAAGACCAGCCTGGGCTACATAGTTTAAGGCCAGCCTGAACTGCATAGCGATACTGTGCCTCAAGCGGAAAGCACACCTAGTGGTGATATCACAGCACACCAAGAAACTGGATTGGGGTCTGGCTGCTGGGTTTTATAAAGAATGCATGAGTTTGGTCACTGAAGCCACAGAGTTTCCTTTCATTGTACACTGTCTGACTATGGAAGGCTTCTTATAACTCAGAAGCAACACATATCAACTTACATAAACAAGAAGTTCCCAAAATAACTATTCTAAGAAAGAAAGAAAGTTTATGGTGGGGTACAAATGGGGAATAAAAGGAGGATGAGGACCATGTGGGGGAAAAAACACAAAAAAACTCTTGGTAGCAGCATGGCAGGCTGATCCATTCCATCACCTCATGAAATGAGAGCATTTCTTTCAGTACTAAGTATCTGCTTAACTGTGGGTTTTTGTTTTTTTTTAATCTGTGTATTAGTTTTATTTTTCTGAAGCAAAATCTTTATTGGTACATTTTAGATAGACATAATGATAACATTCATCATAGGGAACTTGTATCTGTATATGATATGTCTTCTTTTTTATCCCATTCCCCTCCCCTTAACCCCTTTTCCCCTCATTTATGAAAGCTTTGTTTCTACTTTTGCCTTCTATTCCCTCTTTTTTCCCTTGCCACTTCTTTCTTTCTTTCTTTTGGTACTGGAGATAAATTCGGGGCCTTGTGCTTGCAGGGCACGCAGCGGAACCACCGAGCTGAGTCCCCAGCCCTCCCTTCTTTCATTTCCCCTCCTCCCTCCCTTGATCCCCTTCTCATTTGAACATTTTCTTCCCATTTCCCAATATCTATTATACATTTGGGTCTTTATGTAAACTTTTGGTTTCTCACACCAGAGAAACAATGTGGTATTTAAACATGTGTGTCCAATTTATTTCACTTAAAAGAGTGTGGTCTACGGCCAGGGACTTAGCTCAGTGACGCCGCTGCCTGCCTTGCAAATACAAGGTCCTGAGTTTGATCCCCGGTACCAAAAAAAAAAACACGTACAGTCTCAAGGTGCATCCATTTAGTTAGAAATGTCTTAAGCTTATCCTTCTTTTTTGGCGGGGTACCAGGGATGGAACTTGGGCCCTTGCACAGCAGGCGGCAGAACCACTGATCCAAATCCCCAGCCCAAGTTATCCTCTTTATGGTACAGTAGTATTTCATTGTATAAGAAAACCACATCTTTATTCACTCATCAGTTGATGGACATTTGGGCTGTTTCCAAGATTTAGCTGTTACAATCTATGCTACTGGTATTCCAATTAGCACTACATTAAATCAGTCTAACAATTCTGGAAGTATGGCCATTTTCAGTATATTGGTCCTTCTTACCCAAGAACGAGGGATATCTTTCCATTTTCTGATATCTTCTTCAATCTCCTTTTGACTGAGGGAGATTTGCAGTAGAGACAGAATCACCCCACCAGGCCAAAGGAATGTTCTGCAGTTTCAGAATTAGCTAAGTGGCTCTCAAGGCCACAATGTGTGTGCATGGGGTGGGTATTCTTCATGGCCGAAAAGGCAAAATACAACTTCTCCCAAAATGTTCTACTCACTAAGAAATTCACTTGTTAAAAAAAAAAAAGTTGAAAAAAACCCAGGTGTGGTGGCACACACCTATAATCCCAGCACTCGGGAGGCTGAGGCAGGGAGATTGTGGTGAGTTTGAGACCAGCCTGGGCTACATAGTGAGTTCCAGGTCAGACTCAACTACATAGTGAGACCCTGTCTCAAAAAACAACAACAACAACAAAAAAATTTACTTGTTGACTCCTGTAACCAGAGAGCATTGTCACTTGAGACCCGCACTCCATTTATATATACACACACACACACACACACACACATACACATAAATATAATCACCTCATATGTGTATATTTCCAACCCATTTCTCAAATCCTAATCTTCTAACTACTAATAGTTTCTGCAGGGCTGGAGATTTAGCTCAGTGGTTTGGTGGCCTGCCTTGCAAGTGCAAGGACCCGAGTTCAATCCCCGGTACCAAAAAAAAAAAAAGTTTCTGCACTAACAAGTCCTCAAACTGTGTGGTTTTGAGGATATTTCCTTCTTTTTCCTTTCTTAAACTCAAAAGGAAAAACACTGTGAGATAGGACATAATCTGTCTTGAAGCATTCCACTTTTGCTCCTTTACTCTACCCTCGCTCACCTTGTTTCTTCCTTTTGCAGTGCTGGGGATCAAATCCAAGGCCCTGTGCACACTAGGCTAACACTGCCACCGAGCTACACTCCCAACCCAGCAGCTACTTTTAAAAGTTATGAATAATAACCAACTTTACCATGAGGTTGACAAGGTAGAGACAGAGCAACAGGATGGAAATAGCAAGGTGAATGGAGACTATCAGCTTCTGAATTAAACCAACCCTTAAATTACTGAATCACTGTAATTTCGGTTATATAAGCCCTTTTGTCATTACAGCCCCTTGACTATTTCTGTTGTTGTATCCCAAAATTTTCTAATATACCTAATAAGCAGGAAATATCTTTTCCAAATAACCTAGAGTACATAAAAAAGTCAGAATTCAATTCTACAAATACTACATACAGTGCACATTAACAGAGTACCTTACCCCGCTGGGAATATAAAAGGGAATTAAGAATAGCATACTGTGGTTCAATCCCCAGTATTAAAAAAAGGAAGTGCATACTGTAATGAAAAGGGTACATCGGCTTCGCAGTTAGACGAGCCTAGATCCAATCTTACTCTGGAGAAGTTAATTAAATTTCTCTAAGCTTTCATTTTTTTTTCATCTATGAAATGGAGGACCTAGGACTACAGAATTATGAGAATTTTAACTAATATAAAGGTACCAAAGCATAACATCCCACCCACAGTGGGTGTTTGATAGTCACACAAGCTTGGACCTAAGCAGAGTCATGAAAAGCCCTTATGCAAATGGGATGGAAAACAGTATGCCCAGAGTAGCCAGCCCACTGGCCACAGAAAGGATGACAAAAGCAAAGGTGCCCTGGAATCTAGCCTGGAGAGGGTCACCAGCTGACCTGCAGACCCACGCATGAGCATGAGACCAGCAGAACTGCCCAGTCTAGCTTAGTTCCGCTAACCCTGGAGATGTGTGAGAAATAAATGTTTCTTGTTATATGCTGATGTTTTGTGGTTGGATAGTACACAAAAATAGCTAATTTATATGGAGGGTTACATTTTCTGTCTTTAAAAACCACTTGACCAATTAAAAAAGTTAGATTGTCTGAGTCAGACATACTATGAGACATTTCTACTTAACGAAATATAGATTCTTAGTACAACTCATTAAACACAAAAGGTCCCATGTGATCTTTATCAGACTGCTCTTATGTTAACAAAGATTACTTTGCTCAAAAACTTAGAAGTCTATATTGTAGACTTAGATTGTACCAATAAACTCAATAAAAAAGAAAAAAACTTAGAAGTCTATCCTACTACAGGTAGTTTAACAGCAAAAAGCTAATGCCAGGTGTGGTGACACACACCTGTAATCCCAGAACTTGGGAAGCTGAGGCAGGAAGATCTCCAAGAGTGTGAAGGCCAGCCTGGGCTACATAAGCCAGTTCAAGACCAGCCTGGACTACCTAGCAAAACTCTGTCTCCAAAAATCAAAACAAAACCAAACAAATTAAAAAGCAAAAAAGGAAGTGTTTGACTCTTCCAAACTGAGTTAATGTCTACAATTAAAATGAAGACCTGTGGAAGTAGTTCAAGCTCAAAAGAGTCCAGATCACTATATATAAGAGAAATATTCTCCCAGGCCAGGGATTTAGCACAGTGGTTCTGCTACCTGCCTCACAAGCAAAAGGTCCTGAGTTCAATGCCCGGTACCCCCCACAAAAAAGAAATACTCTCCCATATATTGTCAATACTCCACAGGAATTAACAAGAACTATGCTTATCTACTGTAGTAATAATAATAATACTAATTCTGCTAAGGATTAAACCCAGGACCTTATGCATACTAGGCAAGTACTCTACCACTGAGCTATATACTAAGTATCCCTACTGTAATTAGTGACAAATATATTTGAAGAGAAATGGGAAATGGTGCTCACAATACTTTAAGGCGTTCCACCAATCAAAAAAATATTTGCTGAATGTCATCCAAGTTTCAAGGGCTGTATTAGATATTATTAATAATTTACTTTTATGATCTTTAAAGAAACCAACAGCTATGCTGCCAAGTCGAATTGTAAGGTAATTAACCTAGGAGTCCCCGGAGACCTATGTCATCATGGCCTTTGCTGAGTTCCTTCTGAAAATAAATATGTGGGCTTCACTGTTACAAACTATTAATATAAAAATTATTAATCTTATAAGCTACGTTAATATCTCATTAATGATACTAGTAACCAGCCAACATTGGAAAGAGAGCCAGGTGTAGTGGCATATGCCTATTATCCCAGCACTCTAAGGCAGGAGGATCGCCACACGTTCAAGGCCAGCCTGGCTACATAGCAAGATCCTTTCTCAAAACACCAAAAAAAAAAAATTATTATTATTATTATTTCAAAAAGTACACTCTCTATGTCGCATATGCCTATAAACAAGTATTTTTGGTTTAGTTTGTTTTGGTTTTTGAGACAAGGGCTTGCTATGTAGCCCAGGCTAACCTTAAACTCATGGTGACCCTCCTGCTTCAGCCTTCCAAGTGCTCAGATTACAGGCTTGCACCACCATAAAAGGACTGCCCACAAACAAGGTAATAATAAGCAGCAGAAAATATTATTTAAGTACAATATGGCAAGAGAAAGTTGCATTATGATGATTCACTACACTTTTTTTGTTTTATTGTTTTTTTTTTTGTTTTTTTTTTTTTGAGTCAGTGGGACAAGGTCTTGCTATGTAGTTCCGGCTGGCCTTGAACTCACTATGTAGTCTAGGCTGGATTTAAACTCACAGTGATCCTCCAGCCCCAGCCTTCCACATTCTGGGATTGCAGGTGTGCACTACCACACCTGGCTATATACCCCACTTTTAAATTTGGGACATGACCACAGAATTTTTTTTTTTTTTTTTTTTTTTTTTTTTTTTTTTGAGACAGGGTCTTGCTATGTCGTTCAGGCTGGACTTCAACTCACTATGTAGCACAGACTGGCCTTGAACTTGCAGCAATTCTCCCGCCTCAGCCTCCCAAGTGCTGGGATTACAGGTGTGTGTCACCATGCCTGGCATGATCACAGATTTTAAAGAATGTTCTTTTCTGTCAGCAAAATTAACAAAGAAGCCCTTCCAAAGAAATCATATTTCAGAGGATAATCTAATTTTTTAAAATTTTGAGACAAGTTCTCACTAAATCACTAAATTGGCCAGGCTAAATTTGAAATTCCTACCTCAGTTCCCAAGAATGCTGGGTTTGCACATGTGTGCAGTCATCCTCACCAACAGATACTTTTAGACTTACTAGTTTTGGAGCACTGATGAACAGAGGCTTGAGAGAGGGAGAGTTTATCTCCAATGAATTTATAGAGTCACTTCTGAGAACAGAAATACACAGAAAATTTTTTTTGATTTGGGGTGCTGATTACAATTTTTCACTTGGAAATATTCAGCGAGTTGTATTTTTCAAATGTGTGCATTTTCTGTTGTATTTCAGTAAAAAGCTTTTTAATGAGGTAATGATATTAACAGCGCCAGAAAAATGTTTACAAATTAGAATTCAGAGGAAGAACTAGTCATTGTTTTTTGCTTTGGTACTGGGGATCGAACAGTAGTTGTTAATAAAAGTTGCAAGAGTCAACATGTATTAAGCAATTACACAGTAGGCACTGTGCTAAATAAGCATTTTATACTGCATAAAGCATTCCAGGCCAACACTCACTCCTCACCTGTCTTTTTCCCTACATTTTTTTGGGGGTGGGAGGGAGTTGAGACACGGTCTTACTCTGTAGTTCAGGCTGGCCCTGAACTCACTATGTATCCCAGGCTGGCCTCAAACTCATACAGTCCTGCCTCAGCCTCCTGAGTGCTAGGATTCCAGGAGAGACTCTAGGGCTCAGCTCCTAGCCCTCTCCTCTATCTATGCTCCTTACAATAGGCCCTATTACTTTTCTTCCCATTTTACAGAACACTGAAGCACAGAGAGCCAAATCTATATTCTCAAGACTTCAGTGCCTGTGTTCCTAACCTCCTCACCATTCTACCTTTTTTTGGCCTTTCACAAAAGAGGCAGGACATACATGTTCCACACTGCAGGGCCTTCATTAACTGAGAAAAGAGACACAGAAAGAGGCACATGGAACCCTCCTAATACCAGGTACTATGTCAGAGTGGGAAACAAAAGTTTCTGCAAATTCTGTTAGACAAGTTTCCTCCCTAAGTTTCTTCACTTTGTACTTCAGTACTTCTCAAGAAATGTAAAAAACACAGATTCTCAAATCTAGATGCTTGTAAGAATAATCTTTCAAGACTCCAGATGGGTACAGTAGTATATACTTCTAATTTCAGCTACTCTAAAGGCGAGGCAGGAGAATCACAAGTTCAAGACCAGCTTGGGCAACTTAGGGAGACCCTGTCTCAAACTAGAAAATAAAAAAGGATCTGACTCAGTGGCACATACTTATAACCCCAGCATTCTGGGAGGCTGAGGCAGGAAGACTGCAAGGTTTTTTTGTTTTGTTTTGGTACCAGGGATCGAACTTGGGACCTTGTGCTTGGGAAACAGGCAGTGGCACCACTGAGCTAAATCCCTGGACCAAGAAGACTGCAAGTTTAAATCCAGCCTGAACAATTTAGTGAGACCCTGCCTAAATTAAAAAAAAAAAATTGTTTTTTTTTTTTTGGTACCAGAGATTGAACTCGGGTCTTTGAGCTTGCAAGCAGGCCACCATATCACTGAG
>NW_022900935.1:25085333-25096094 GCF_012274545.1 Fukomys damarensis
GGTACCAGAGTGAACTCGGGTCTTTGCGCTTGCAAGCAGGCCACCATATCACTGAGCCAAATCTCCGGCCCCCCAAAAAAAATTTTTTTAAAAAGGATTGGGATGTAGCTCAGTGAGAAGGTCCTGGGTTCATTCCCCTGTACTGAAAAACAAATATATACATACACAAACTTGATCTTAGCCAAAAGGCTCAGAAGCAAAAAATGAAAAATGCCTGGGGATGTAGTTTAGTGGTAGAGCACTGGCCTAACAGGCATAAGGCCCACAACCCCCAATACCAAAAAAAAAAAAAAAAAAAAAAAACAGATGGCATCTATGCAGCCCTATCACACCTAAATGATTCCAGGCATCTGTGTTTTCAAGAAGTATTCAAGCACATTCTGAAACATAATTCTATACCTCAATTTGGAAAGCCTTTGTTCTATGGGTCTTTGTGGTCCTCAGAAGATGAGTAACGACAATCATATATTTAACTGCCTACCAAAGGCTGAAAATGAAATGTGAATGGAGATGTTAACTGACTCCAAAGTAATAAGACCAATGGGAAAACTGGAGCAGTAACTGGGATTATAGATGAGGACACCAAACATTTCCGAAGTGGTCTAGGAAGCTGTTGCCAGGAAGAACAGTCTCGTAAGGCCCTCCCTGAGCTCAGGAGAAAGTCATCCAGGGAGCAAGAAGCAATTTACCATCTGAACATCCATATTCTCAGAGCACTAACCAAGTGTCAGGAGGGAAGACAAGGGTATTAAGAGACGTGGCCTTTGTCTCACGCCAACAAAGAAAGCATCATTAATGCCGTCAGTTTCCTATAAACATAAACACACATAACATTTTGCTCACATAATAACTCTTACTGAGGACCCACAAGTGCTGAAACCCAGGCCCAGCAGTGACTTCCACATGCCTGCTGAATGCTTACCTCTGTAAGCGCATGCAGCTGTCCTTGATGTACACAAACGCCCATGAACCTGAAAAACAAAGCAGATTTTTAAACAAAATGAAAAAGACATGAATATAAATTCCATATGGAGAAAGTAGCTGAGCTACCTAGGTATTAGAAACAATCCAATACCTGTGAAGCCTCCTGGGTTCCTATTTCATTAGCTTAATTAAGATGCCACACTGATAAATTTCTAAGTTTACCATGAAACATCTGGTTGTAGCTAGCAATATGTAGTAGTAAAAGCAATAGGTGGAAAGCAGTTTGGTAAGCCTTAAAAGTAGCATGGTAGCTAGGAGTGGTGTTGCATGCCTGTAATCCCAGCACTCAGAAGGCTGAAGCAAGAGGGCCGCCAAGCATTTGTGGCCAGTCTGGGTTACAAAGTGAGTTCACAGCCAGCCTGAAATACATAGTGAGACCTTGTCTCAAAAAAACAACAAAAAGACTAACATCTTTAATTCACAAAGAACTCTTCCAAATATATAATAAAAAGATGACCCAACAGAAAAATAAGCAAAAGTCATATACATGGTTTACAGAAAAATAAGTATAAATGGCTAATAAAATATCAAAATGTGTGGGTTGTGGTGGCGCACACCTACAATCCCAGCACTTGAGAGGCTGAGGCAGGAGAATCACCATGAGTTCAAGCCAGCTTATATAGCAAGACACTGTCTCAAAAATTAAAATAAAATGGACCATGAATTAAGCTCAGTTGTTCCACACCTGCCTTACAAGTGCAAGATTCTGAGTTCAATCCCCGGTTATCAAAAAAAAAAAAAAAAAAAAAAAAAAAAAAAAAAAAAAAAAAAAAAAAGATAAAAAAATAAAATCAGCAGGTGTGGTGGCGCACACCTGTAATCCCAGCACTAGGGGAGGCAGAGGCAGGAAGATCACTGTGAGTTCAAGGCCAGCCTGGGCTACATAGTGAATTCAAGGCCAGCCTGCACTACAAAGTGAGACCCTGACTCAAAAAACCAAAAATAAATAAAAATGTGTTCAGATTCACTTATAACTAAAGAAATACACACTAAAACAGAGAGCAACAACCTTTTAAATCAAAGACTGAGGCTGATGAGGCCTAGTGTTGTCCAGAAGATGAGGAGAAAGGACATCACATAAACCGTACAGTGCTCGGTCTAACTTTTTCAAAGGATAATTGATTACATCTAGCAAAAATTTTAAATGCTCTAATAATTCTACTTCTAGGAATTTATCTTACAAATATACTCAGTTCAGGTGAACAAAAATATCTGTAAAGCTATGATCTTAATGCTTGTGTCCCTCCAAACTTCAAGTGATGAAACAGTCCACAGGATGATGGTATTGAGCAGTGGGACCTCTGGGAGGTGATTAGGTCATAAGGACTCTGCCCTCATGAGCAGTCTTCGTGCCCTTACAGAAAACTGTGCCTGAGGAACAGTGTTTGCCCTTTCTATAAAGGGAACATATGGACACCAGAGGCTACAAAGCAGAAAGCCCTCAGGAGACTATGAATCTACTGGCATCTTGATCTTGGACTTTCCAGCCTCCAGAACTGTGAGCAGTAAATTTCTGTTTATAAATTACGCGGTCTAAGGTATTACATTATAGCAGCCCAAATGGACTAAGATAAAGAACATCTGCTTTCAACAGTGTATTTAAACCTAAATACCCACAATAAAAGACTGTTTGAATAGCTATGGTATATTGATAGGGTGGAATGCTACACAGCCATTACAAAAACTGAAGTAGATATCGAAACACTAATATGGGAAGAGACAGAACATAGAGAGTTAAATAATGAACTACAAAACAATATGGCATAATTCCATTTGTAGAAAAATATATGTGAACAGAAAATGCCTGGAAGCATTAATGGCATTGTACAGGAAGAAAGGCTGATATTCCTTTTTTTAGTTTACACACTGCTGTTATTGTTAAAAAAATTTTTTTCCTCAACCAATAGGTTATATTTATAGATAAATGTTAACAGGGTGTGGTGACACATGCCTATAATCCCAATAAAAACCATAAAGCCAGTTGTGGTGGTACATACCTGTAATCCCAGCACTCTGGGAAGCTTAGGTAGCACACCACAGTTTGAGCCCAGCCTGAGTGACAGTGACTTAGCAAGACCCTGTCTCAAAATAAGAAAATTTTCCGAGGCAGTGTGGGTGGGATTCTGGCGTGAAGGCCTGGGTTCAATCCATAATATCAAAAACAAACAAATAAACCACACACACAAAAAACCCCAACAATTTTGACTGATGAAGATCATAAACAAGGAAAAGATAAATGCCATAAAGCCAGTAATGCAAGCATTTGGGCTGTCAAAAAAAAGCCTCATAAAAAACAACACCCAAGTCCCAGATCAGCTGTAGGTTATGAGGACAGAGAGAGGGCCAGGAGCTGACTATCCGGAGAGCACGAGTACGGCGGTGGCTGTGCTGGTGAGGGCCGTGTGGACCTTGAGGCAACAGCCCATGGGTATTCATTCTCTGCCATGTTCACAGTGCCTACAAACAGGATGCAAACTCAGCACAGTACTGCAGGAGCAGAAAGAACTGCAGAGGGAGGCTGTCTGGTCAGCTGTAACATTACAGCAGAGTTTGTAAGACCTGGTGCTTCCACATTTTAACTAACATCACAGCTTCTTCCAGTGGTGGTTTCTGGACTGCTATCTGTACGTTTACCCTGAAACCTGAGGAAGGAAAAGAATCTGAGGAAAGATCTATGTAATACTGAAAACAAGGGGCAGGCTCCAGTGACAGGGCTAAAACTTACCTCCACGTGGGAAAAGATAAGAAACAAAATAGCAGAGTAGTGAAAAGGCGCGGAAGTTAGAGGGCCTGGGTTCAAGTTCCACTTTCACTTTTCACTAGGTGAGCAGTAAAACGGGGTGACACTGTAACGTAAGATTATTAGAAAGACTGAACGAAACAATGAATGTAATATGCACAGACAGTACTGGCACACAGTAAAAGTTTTTAAAAATGTAAGCAATTATCATAATTATAATTTAGGAGTGAGCCACCTAAGAATCAAAGTTGGTTCCAGGTAGCTGGGAAAAAGCTGATTTCTATGTACCCATTCTCTTCTCTGTGCCACAACCGTTCATTGTACAGACTCCTACTCCTACTCCTTGCCTTGTCACTAACAATTTCTAGGGCATGTTCAAATAAAGGTTAGTGGTTTTATTTTATTTTGTTGTTGTTGTTGTTTGGGGTTTTGGTTTTTTTTTTTTTTTTTTTTTTTTGGTACCAGGGGTCGAACTTGCACTTGCAAGGCAAGTGGTGGAACCACTGAGCTAAATCCCTGGCCCCTAGTTTATTAATTATTAATCCTATCTGGGTTACCTTTTCAAAATGCAAAATATGTCACTATTCCATTCTTTATAACATTTCAGTGGCTGTCTTCTGCTTATGGAAGACTCGAAATTCCTTACCACAGCAGTTAAAACACCATGATGAGCTAGGCATAGTGGTGCACACCTATAATCCCAGCACTTGGGAGGCTGAGGCAGGAGGATCACTGTGAGTTCAACACCAGTTGAGGCTCAACAGTGAGTTCCAGGCTGGCCTGAACTACATAGCAAGATCCTGTCTCACAGAACAAAATGCTCCACAATGTGCTCCAATTTATCTTTGAAATCTGACATTTCCCCATGGATCTTACTTATTTTTTTACCCATCTCTCCATCTCCTCTAGCTCTATCCTTGTAGCCTGAAAACATGCTCAAATTTCCCCCTTTTTAAAAACTCCTTCCTGGCTACTATATATTCCTTTTCTCGTACTATCCTGCTTCCTCCAGGGTATAGTTTTTGTATTTCTTTTCCCTCTTTTAGTCCTCTGAAGCTCATTCTAGATAGCAAGTTTCTCCCTCACTCTTCACTTTTCAAATAAACTTTGCCACTGCTTAAAAAAAAGCCTTCCTTTGCATGCTCCCTTATACATGACCCTAATTCACTCCTCATCTGTTAGCAAGCTTTAAGTTACATTCTCTGTCTACAGTTCTTTAACTTTCATTCATTCCTAGACTCATTATCTGCCTTTTGGCCATGTCATTTTTTTGGTAACTTTCATTGCGGTACATTTATTGTAATCTTCTATGTGATGCTATTTGCTATGGAAAGAGCTTTTGTGGCAGATACACAGCTCTTGACTGAAGTCCAAATTCCTTAGCGTGTTATTAGAAATAATAATCACCAAATAAGCTTCACAATGCAAGCCTTTTTTTTTTTTTGGTACCGGGGATTGAACACGGGTCCTTGCGCTAAGCCTATTTAATAGGAAAGAACATTTAGAGTATAAGATTGGAAAGCCAAGAGGTACTATTTGGCTTTATTTAATCAAATATCTATAAAGTAGCCAGGCAATAGCTTTCCATTACAAAAACAATGGCTATATCTCAAAGTATGGGTCTTCTAGAAGCTGCAGTCTGGTTTGGCTGTGATGTGCCCTTGCTTCTCTTCCTCCCAAGCCCACCGTGATTGTGACCACATACTTCAGAGGTGTCACAGTCAGCGCATCTGAGCAGGCCGGGTTCGTAGGACAATTTTCCGCTGGCCCTCTCCTCTGACCCTGCTGCAATCACCATATCACAGCTCTCTACTTCCATGTGCAGCTCTTCTGCCCGACCCCTCTCACCCCACTCCTCACACAAACAGCCACCACTACCACCACCAAAATGGTGGTGTCAGAAAGCTGGCAAGTGCCATAGGCATTAGCTTTATACTGGCAGAGGAGCCTGAGAAGAGTTAATCGTGCCAATTGATATAAACAGAATGTACTTTAAAGGGGAATTTTTTTTTTTTTTTTTTTGTGCCAGGGATGGAACTCAGGACCTTGCTTTTGCGAGGTAAGCAGCAGCAACACTGAGCTAAATCCCCGACCTAAAGGGGAAATATTACTCATCCTTTGTAAGGCCTTGGTATGTGTCTAGAAAAAAAGCATATAATATCAACAGTAATTTTTTTATTGTAGTTACTACTGCTAATTATGTTAAAATCTAAACTGTGGATGAATCCTCAAATATTTTTTTAGTACAAGGTAGCACTTTAAAATATTATACCTGTATTCTGAATGATTCTTATTCTTAACCCATCTCCAAAATTATGATTGCTAAAATTACTGACACATGAAATAAGTGCTTTTTCTTTCTTTTTGGTTGTTTTGAGACTGGGTCTTGCTATGCAGTCAGACTAAACTTGAACTTACTACTAGCCCAGATTGGCCTTGAACTCATGGCAATCCTCCTGCTTCGACCTCCCAAACATTGAGATTACAGTTATGTGCCACCTAGCTAAGGCTCTTTCTAGTCTGAATAAAAGACAGCTCATCGCTGCTCTAAAATAAGCCTAACTTTCAACTCTGATACTACTGGTAAACTAGACTTTGATTGGATACTTCAGTCTTTTCGGTAGCACAATTTACTGTTCCGCACTGATTATCAATTTTTAAAAATTTTTATTTTATTAGTACATGTTTACAGTACATTAAATTTACACTCATCCTAGGGAGTAGGTACAAGTACATGACAAATCTTGATTCCTTTTTATTCCTATTCTCATTCCGTTCTCCATCTACCTCGCTTCCTCTGTCTCTAGATCCCCTTTCCCCATTTTCATTATTATTGTTAGTATTTTTTTTTGTTCATGTTTGCAACATACAATGTTTACATTCATTGTAAGTGTTTGACATCTGTACGTGACACAGCGTAAATCTTTTTATGTCCCCTTTCCCTCACCCTTCCCTTCACTCTCAGTCTCTTGGACCCCTTCCCATTTACAAAAGATCTATTCTTTTCCAACTTCTGCCTGTTCTCAAATTGTTGCATTGGCCTAAAATGCTTCTTTCCTTATTTTTATGTAGATTCTACCCGTCCTCAATGACTCATTCAAATACTTTCTTCTCACAAAACAAATCTGGTCCCTTTCTTCTGAACTCACGCCTGTGGGTTGGCAAGGCCTCCATCTACACCTCACACCACAGCATCACCACGTCCCGCCTTTACTAGGTTTAGCCATGCTCCTGGTATTCTCCAGCAGACCACTGCTTCCTAACACCTGACATTAACAATATAAGCACTTGCTGGGGAAATGTAAAGCAACTCTGCTCTCTCAGAAATTTTTCAGTATCTAACATGTGCCAGGCACTGGTGATGATGATGACAGCTAACACTTTTTTTTTTTTTTTTTAAATATCTTCAGCTTTTAGTTTTTTTGTTCTTCGGGAGGGGTTGTTCGTTTTATTTTCTTGAGACAGCTAACTCTTAATGAGACTGACTATGCAAGTATTGTTCTAAACAATTCATATTATGTTAAATCATTTAATATTCACAATAACCCAGAAAAGTAGTACTTTTATTACCTTCATCATGCCAATAAAGACCTCGACACACAGAGAAATTGAGTATCTTGCCCCAAGTCATATAGCTAAAAAGCAGCAGTAGGTTGCAGAGTCTACGCTCTTAAGTTATGTGACATTACACCTCATAGTTATAAAAAGGATATAAAGATGAATACATAGATCTCTTCCCTATGGAGACACTGGCTACTGAAAAAGTTTCTGTGGCAGATCACACAGCTCCTGATTAAAGCCCAAATTCTCACACCTCTCTCATCTCCTTTTACATCCACCTACATTCTCAGTATTTTATATAACTTACCACTCCCAAATATGTCCTGAGTTCTCTACTTTCACATCGTTGCTAGAATAAGTTTCTGTTTCTAGCATCTATTTTTCAAAGCTTACCACTCCAAGGGACAGGGATTTAGCTCAGTGGTTCTGCCACCTGCCTTGCAAGCAAAAGGACCCAAGTTTGATCCCCAGTACCAAAAAAAAAAAAAAAAAAAGGCTTTACCACTCCTTAAAAACTTAAGAGCACAACCAGACAATAAGCATTTATAGAGCATTTACTATGCGAGGTACGGCTATATATTAAATCATTTTGGGGGTTGGTTATGATTTCTAATTCAGAGACATGATTTCAAATATTCCTCTGATCCTTCCAATCAAGACTAATCTTACTCTTCCATAAACACTCATATCAGTCTATTTCGAAACCTCTATCATAGTACTTATCAGGCCTATCTTCTAAATCAAGTTCAATCTATACCTAGTTCTTTCACTAAATTAGGTTCGAAATGCAGAGATCCATGTGCGGAAAATAATGTCTACTTCTTCATCAAAGAACTTGCCTTTTCCTTCTGAAATAGACTGTATTTCCCAGTGTTCCTTACAGTGGGTTATAACCATCACACTGAGTTCTAGCTGGAAGTATAGGGACAGATGAATGTGATCTGTCGAGTAAAACCTCAATGCTATCTCCCACATACTTTTCAAATCTTCTAGCAGATGCAGAAGACCCAGGGGAGCTGAGGGTAGTGCTGCATGCCTGTAATCCCAGCACTCGGGAGACTGAGGCAGGAGGATCGCTGCAAGTTCCAGGCCAGCCTGGGCTCCATAGTGAGTTCAAGGCCAGCCTGAACCACACAGCTAGACCCTGTCTCAAAAAAAAGAAGAATAAAAATAAAAAGAAAGAAAGAAAAAGAATCTGAGATCTTATCCTGGATTAAAAATAGCTCCCCCTCCCATCTCTATCCAATCTGCATTTAAATGAGACTGGAGCAGGAGACAAGCTTTTCGACTCCAGATTCTGGGCCGCCTACTGCAGTATTTGGCCACATACACAAAAGACTCTGCAGGTTTGCGTCTCTCTATATACTTAAAACACTGCCTTGTTCACAGTGCTCTGTAAATATTTACTGAATTTTTTGCTCACTGCAACAGCACACATAATAAAATTGGGAGGATATAGAGAAGATTAGCATGGCCACTGCACGAAGCTGACATGAAAATTCATGAAGCGTTCCATAATTTTAAAAAATATTTACTGGGGGCCGGAGATTTAGCTCAGTGGTGCCACCGCCTGTCTCCCAAACTCAAGGACCCAAGTTCCATCCCCTGGTACCAAAAAAAATTTTACTGAATTTAATTAAAACTTTAAAAATTTGTATTCTAAGGTGGGATCTTTCCTAGGCCCTACTATCAGCCAGCAGTCTCAACAAGGGGAAGGTGCAACGTTATGTATTGGAACATGGGAAGAAAATTATTAAAAAGAAAAGTTTAGCTTTCCTGATATTTAATTATGAATTAATATAAAAATAATTATGAATTCATAGTGGCAGGAGGGATGTGCTCAAAAATGTGTTCCCACAGAGAGAGTACGGAGATAGTAGGACTACTAATGGCCTCCAAGTGCTGTTCATACCCTAACCGCCAGAGTCTGGGAGTGTTGTTATAAAGCAAGGGGAATACAAGAGAGGGGCAGTTCAAATTAAAGTTGTACATGGGGAAAGGAAACAAAGCTGCCAGTCCACTGACTTTAAAATAGATTACCCTGGATTACTAAAATGGGTCTTTGTACTCTACGGATCCTCACAGATGAAAGGGAGGCAGAAGAGTCAGATCAGAGGTATGAGGTGCCGGTGCTGGTTTGGAGGGTGGAAGGAGACTACAGCCAAGGAATGGGATAAGCCACTCATAGCTGACAACACTTAAGGTAAAAGCTTTTTTTTTTTTTTTGGTACAGGAATCCAACTCAGGACCTTGCACTTGCAGGCAGGCATGATGGCGCCACTGAACCAAACCCCCAGTCCCTGGAAAGACCTTTTGAAAGGAACACAGCCCTGTAGACATCTTGATTTTACCCCAGTAGATCATGTCAGACTTCTTACCTACAGAGTTGAAAGAGTAAATGTGAGTTGTTTTAAGCTACTAGGTTTGTGGTAATTTACTGTGGTAGCCACAGGAACTAAAAATAGGTACATAATCCCAAAAAATTGTATGGACCACTATCCTGTTATAACATTCTCAAATCTGAGGTAGTTTTTGGGTTTGACTCTTTCTAAACAAGCACAAGGAAAATAATATTAATATGTTCCTTGGTGGCATTCACATTGGGGCAAATAAAATATTTATTGAACTCACAGTTCTGTACACAGTTCAGAGATGAACAGTAAAGTTTAAGTGTTGTCTTTCCCCAAAAGTTGATTAACCTAAACAGCAAAGTGAAGAGTGGGGCATGACAGGAGGCTGCCCTCATTCTGATTAAACAAACAAACAAACAGTAACACTACTGTTACCACTGTTAGACTTGTACCTGAAGTTTTATGGCCACTGTGTCAAAGATGTCAAGAAAATGAGTATATATTGCTCACCTATAATCACGTGCTCTATATGCGTCACCTGAGAGGAAACTGCCCTGATTTTATCATATAGGAAAATGAGGTTCAGAGGATTTAAGTGACTCAACAATGATTGAAAAGGATACTGGAATCTGGATGCTTGGCTCCAAAGCCCTGTGCCCTGAGACAGTAAGAATGAAAAATGGCCGGTAGTTCAATAGCAACTTTATTTTTTATTCATTTTCTAAAAGTATTGGGCAGGGGTATAGCTCAGTAATAGAACACATGCTTACCATGTGTGAGGCCCTGTGTTCAGTCCCCAGCACACTCACAAACTCCTAACACACAAAATAATTTACCTATGAATCAATGAAAATTTCACTGATTTGCTTTTACAAGCTCTTCTGCTACCACTTTTGTGCAATAAGCAGCATCTATATTAAAAGTGTTCTATCCTATACTGGTCTTTGAAGAAAAATGGTTGACTCTAAAGGTTACAGTGAGCTAGATGTGGTATGGTGGAGAATGCCTACAATCCCAGCACTCAGAAGGGTGAGACAGGAGGATTGCCCTTCTGAGTGCTGGGAGGCAACATAGTGAGTTCAAAGCCAGCCTGAATACACAGAAAGCCTGTTCAAATATATATAT
>NW_022900935.1:25096177-25132052 GCF_012274545.1 Fukomys damarensis
TAGCAAGTTTGAGACCAGTCTGGGCAATTTAGAAAATTAGTGAGATTCTTGTCTTTTCAAAAATTGGAGGAAGGAATAGGATTGTGGGTCAGTGAGAAGGCCCTGGGTTCAATCCTGGGGATGGGGTAAGTTTTGGGGTTTTTTTTTTTTAAGCTTATTTCCTCTCATAATTTTGGAAGGGATCTGTAACATACTCCACCAGACTCTACTAAGCTTTAGCATGTGGTAAAATGAACTGCTTTTCATTTTACTCCCAAATTAAGCAAGGATGCCATGACTGTGACTAGAAAAACTTAACCAGTATTAAAATTTTTAAAAAAGAAGAGAATTTACAATGGCACAGATCTCAAGTTTCAAAAGAACTATGAATTTAGTGCTCGATTCGGCAGCACATATACTAAAAAAAAAAAGAACTGTGAATTTGGACCCATAAAAAGGCAATAATAGCCTTGGGTAAGGCTTGCTGCAGTTCAAACATGTTTTAGAACTATTACATCACGGAAAACTGGTTGTGCTGGGTCCTAGATAGGAGAACTCATGAGGAAAATCAGACAAACAGACATGAACCAGTAGAGCCGCACATCGATCAGGTGATACTGAACTGAGCTGGCTCAGTCTAGCTTTCTCTTTTCTGTCCACAATTTTTATAGTCCTTTAGCATCACCAAAGGCAGAGTAAACACTGCTCAACAATCAGATCTTGTTGACAGTACTACACATAATAGCGAGTGGATCGAACAAGTTCTTGGTTTAATTTTAGATTTTTTTAGTGAAGCAATGCAAAGATCTAAAAAGTTAAAATTAGAGTGTATTATGCAGCTCAGAGGTAGAGTTATAACCTAGACTGTACAGGGTGCTGGGTGGGATCCCCAGTGCAGAGCGAGACGGGGGTAGGGCCAACACGCATACATACTGCCAAAATGAGCTTTTAAAGAAAATTTCAGGGAGGGCTGGGAATGTGTAGCTCAGTGGTACCACTGACTGCCTTGCAAGTGCAAGGTCCCAAGTTCAATCCCTGGAACCAAAAATAAATAAATAAATAAATAAATAAATAAATTTCAGGGCATTCAGAAGAGAAATAATAATTTACAAACCCAAGGATCCAAGTTGTGTTCCCCAAGCCTTGAACAGCTTCCTCTTTTCTAAATGTATTTCTTTGTGGGGTTTTTTTTTTGTACCAGAGATCAAACTCAGGACCTTGCACTTGCAAGGTGGGCAGCGGAACCACTGAGCTAGATCTCCAGCCCCTATATTTATTCTTTATTCTAACATTACTCATAAACTTCACACCAAAATACACTCACTTGCATAAAAATACTCTCACAATGATTACTACTTCGCCCTCTCCCAAAGAGAAAGAAATGTATAGAAGAAAGGAACTTTCAATTTAATGAGCATGTATCAAGTAATTACTATGAGCAAGACTGGACTCTCCACAGGAAAACAGAAAAAATTTTTTTGGTGGGAGCTGTTGAGAGAGATTCTCACTACATAGTTCAGGCTGGTCTTGAACGCACTATGTAGCCTAGGCTGCCCTCAAGCTTTTGGTGATCCTCCTGCCTCAGCCTCCTGATTGCTAGGGTTGCAGGGGTGCACCTCCACACACAGGAGAATTAAATGTTTTTGTTGTTGTCATTGTTGTTGTTGTTTGCAGTGCTAAGGTTCAAACTCAGGGCCTCGTGCACACTAGGCAAATGTTCTACCAATGAGCTATACCCTAGGTCTATTTTCAGCTATGTCTGTTTTTTGTTTTGTTTTTATTTTTACTGCTTGTCACATATATACTAAGCACAGTGCCGGGCAAAGGGGATTAAGAGAACAGTAAAAATATAAACACAATGGTCCTTCTTCAGGAAGTTCACAGATAAGCCAGGCACAGTGGTGTGCACCCAGAATCCCAGCAGCTGGGACTGAGGCAGGAGGATTGCCAGTTAGAGGCCAGCACAGGCTGCATAGCAAATTCAAAGGCAGCCTGGATCTTGTTTCAGAGCTGGGGTTGGGTCACAAAGAATGAATGATATGCTACAGAGCATTTACCGAGCACTTAAGGATGTATCAGACACAAGAAGCTTTTAGTGCTTATCTCATTTAATCCATACAATAACAGATGTGATAGGTATTATTAGTGTGTCTCCATTTTAAGGACAGAAGAGAGATTAAGTGTCTTGCCCACAGGCACACAACTAGCAAACGGCAGGGTCAGGATTGGAACCTTACTCTTAAACTTCAAGCTGGCAGTTGTAGCCCACAGCTGTGATCCCAGCACTAGGGTTGAATGATGGAGGGGCTGAGGCCAGAGGATCAGCCTGGGCTAACAGCTAGTTCAAGGCCAGCCTGGACTACATGGCAAGGCTGTTTTTAAAACAAAAATAGGGCTCAGTATTTAGCTCAGTGGTGCCACCGCCTGCCTCACAAGCACAAGGTCCTGAGTTCCATCCCCGGTACAAACCAAAATGCACAAAAAAAACCCAAAAGATAAACAAAACAAAAACCCCACAAAGATACTTTAAGCTATACAGCCTCAATATATGATGCTTCAGATTATAACAATAAAAATATTTAAGATTTAATACTGCCAGGTGTGGCAGCGCACCCCTGCAATCCCTGTATTCTTAGAGGCTGAAACAGGACAATCACAAGTGAGAGATCAACCTGCGCAACTCAGTGACTTAGTGAGACTCTGTCTCAACATAAAAAAAAAGGACTGAGGAGAGCTGAGGATTTAGCTCAGCGGTGCTACTGCCTGCCTTGCAAGCGCAAGGGCCCGAGTTGGATCCCTGGTACCCCAAAAACATCAAAAATATTTAGACTCTAACTCCTCCTGCCCACCTCTGCTGCTACCACATGGCCCCAGCCTTTTAGTTTTCAGCAGTCCCACAAGTATGTATATAGCTTCAAACAGGCATACAATGAAAGTAACAGTTCCTACCCCACCCAAACAACACTGAATCCTACTCAGTGGAGAAAACCACTTTCACCATTTTCAGCCGTTTCTTGTTCTTATCTGTTTGCATCCAGCTATCATCATTATACCACTATTTCTGATCTTAACTACTGACTTTCCACTGTGGAAGCTGAAGAGGTAACCCTGAAATCATTTCCCTTCCAATACTGTCGTAAGACCAATTTGGGTAAGATCAATATTCAGATCAATATTCAATATCGAGACAGTATTTACATTGTCATGACATTATTAACCACTACTAGGCCACCTACTCTACAGTTATATTTTATTGCTTCTCCAATTTTTTTGCTTCTTCTTTCATTTGCTTATTTATTAAACACCTACCAATAATAATTCCCAAAACCCCCAAAAGAACTGTAAAATTCTTCTGAATAAGGATTTCCACCCTGCTAAGCACATCAGGGAATCTCTAACTCCTTCCCTCACACTTTCTCCCCAGCATGTCTGCTTACTCTCTTGCACAACAGTCATTCTGGGACTTCTTGTTACCTTTCTTTCTACTCGTTCTTCTAAATATCATGGCTGCCTTTATATTTTTACTTTGCTGTTCTGTTGGGACACACCCTACAGTAGCTTTGTAAGGAAGAATACACCAGACACAAATGTTTGAGACCAGGCTGGTCTAAAAATGTCTAGATTCTACTCTCAGTTTGTCTGGATACAGAAGTCTAAGAAGGCTGAGAATGTAGTTCTGTCAAAGAACACCTGCTTAGCACATGAATGCCCTGAACATTCGAGTCAGTCAGTGTCTCTCTGTACCTCTCTCTCTTCCTCTCTCCTGCTCTCTGTCTGACTCTCTCCCTCCCACCTTCCTCCCACCATCAAAAATCCTTCTGTCAGAAATCTCTGTTCCACGAGTCTGACTTCCAGAGTTCATGCTGAGGTCTAATACCACTTTGATTCTCAAATATTTGTATGAATCAGTCTGCCCCCCACACACACACTGCACTGGGGATCGAACTCAGGACCTTGCCCTTGCCAGGCAGGTGTGGTGCCACTGAGCTACATCCCTGACCCGGGTATGAATCAGTTTTATTTTTCTCTGTGGAAGTTCTTAAGATGCTTTCTTTTATTATCTGTATTCTAAAATTTCCTAATGATCTCCTCTAAGGTGGATCTCTATCTTTTTTTTGTTTTTTTTTTTTTTTTTGACGCTGTAATGTCTCTGTTGTCCAGAATGGCTTTTGCTATTCTAGGTCTCTTCTGATTTCAAAGTGGGATTTTTTTTTTTTTTGTTTTTTTTTTTTTTTTTTGGCCCTCTTTATCATTTTTGTGTTGAGCACTTAATGGGTCTTTTCAATCCGGAAGCCAATGTGTTTTGGTTCTACGATACATTCTCTGACCCCACCCCACCCTTCCCTCTCTCAGTACAGAGGACTGAACTCAGGGCTTTTGCACTGAGCTACAACCCCAGCCCTTTTATTTCATTTTATTTTCTTATTTTGAGACAAAGTCTTGCTCAAACTTGAGATTCTCCTGCTTCGGGCTCCCACAGTACTGGAATTACAGGTGCATAGAATCACTGTATCAGCTTAGAATATGTTCTCTTATTAATAAAAGAATAGATTTCCTAGATTAATCTTTTAATTTTTTCTTTCTTTCTTTCTTTGATACCAGGGATTGAATTCAGGACCTTGCACTTGCCACGCATGTGCTGTACCACTGAGCTACATTCCCCAGCCCCAATCTTTTAATTTTCTTACCTTTTATTTATTTTTATTTTTCCTGTAATGGGGGATTTTCTTCAACTTTTATCTCTTTGACTTACTGACATGGCTTTATTTACTCTATTTTTTAATATCTAAGAAAAATAATCATTAAGTGGGAAGGGTAGGAGAAAGGAAGTAAGAGAAAAGAATAAATATGAGAAAAGGAAAAAACGGAAACAAAGTCTTTGTAAACAGGGGAGGATGGAGGAGGTGAAGGGAGGGCAGGGTATGGGGAGAAAATGAGAACCAAGACCTGTCATGTAAAGGTACAAGATTCCAATGATGAATGTAACTGTACTGTATACTTTAAAAGTACCAAAAGGCCAGGCGTGGTGGCTCACACCTGTAATCCCAGCACTTGGGAGGCTGAGGCAGGAGGATCGCTATGAGTTCGAGACCAGCCTGGGCTACACAGTCAGTTCCAGAGTAGTCTCAAAAAACCAAAAGGAAAAAAAAGTACAAAAAAACTCAATGAAAAAAAAATCACTGTGGTTCTTTTCATATTTTATAGCATTCTATTCTTATTTTGTGTAGAAGAAGTAACTTCTCTAATCTCCTAAAAGATAATAAGCTTTTGGTTTTTTATTTTTGTTTTTGTTTTTTTTTGAGACAGGGTCTCCCTATGTAGATCAGGCTGGTCCCGAACTCACTACCATCTGTAGCCCAGGCTGGTCTCAAACCAGCAGTGATCCTCCTGCCTTAGCCTCCCAGATTACTGGGATATCCAGTGTGTCCCTCCATGCTTAGGAAATATTATGTTTTTTTTAAAAAAGCCTGTTGTCTCCCAGTTCATTAGGAACCAAACTGTATATGTAAGAAACAGGGGCTGGAGGTGTAGCGTAGCTGAGCACACGCCTGGATGCATAAAGCCCTGGATACAATCAGTAGTGAGGGGAGCGGGGGTTGGGAGAAAGAGGAAAAGGAAGGAAGTGAGGGAAGGAAGGCGAAGAGGGATAGAGAAGGGGGCGGTGAGCGAGTGGAGTGAAAGGAAAGACCGGTGTAATAAACTAGGGCCCGGAGAATATGGCTGGGCAGTTTCCCAGTCTCAGTTGTTAGAATAACCATCTTCTCGTTACCTGCCCGGAAAAACCCCAAAGTCGTCTTTAATAGTCTTGTCTTTTATTCCTTCCTTCTAATCAGAAGCTAAGCCCCTCCCCATACCAGGGATCAAACTCAGGACCTTGAGCTTGCCAGGCAGGCAGGCACCACTGAGTTAAATCCCCTGCCCCACAGAAGTTAAGCGTTGATTCTAAATCTTCAAGGACTTTTGCATCTGTTCCTTCTCATGTATCCGGTAGTGGGGCCTCTCTACTTTTAACTGCAGTGAATAAGTTTTCCTATATCTTTGCCTCATTTTTTACTGGAGAAAATGAATAGCTCCAAATAAAAGGGAGGCAATTTTTAAAAATAAAAGCCAACCCGGGAGTGTTGGTGCACACCTGTAGTTCCAGCACTTGGGGGAGGCTGAAGCAGGAGGATTGCTGAAAATTTGGGGCCAGCATTGGTCACATATGGTAGTGAATTCAAGGTCAACCTGAACTACATAGGGAGACCCTATCTCAGAAAAAAAACAAGCAAATCATAATAATGTGTAGCACAGGGCAGGACTGGGTAGTAGTTTTAATTTTTTGTGGTTTTTTTTTTTTTTTTTTTTTTTTGGTACTGGGGATCGAACTTGGGTCCCTGTGCTTGCAAGGCAGGCAGCGGAACCACTGAGCTAAATCCCCGGCCCAGGACTGGGTAGTTCTAAGTAAATATTTTGTGACTCACAGGCAATATTCTCCATTTAATCAAATGACAATAATATTGTTACAAATGCATTTTGAAGAAGAGCTGAAATAATTTTGAACAAGAATTAGTATATAGAATATGGCCCTCCAGAAAGTAAAGAAGAGAATGTGAACAGCCTAAGAAAAATATTAAATTTCTCGTGGCATGGAAAATAACAAAGAGAGGAGAACAAATCCTAGTGCAGGTCTCAGAAAGGCCACTGGGGAATGGAAGTGAGCAGGGCATTGAACTGGGTCGCAGATCTTGAACACTTCCTGGAATAAACAACCTTATTCACAAGAGTCCCACACAATCAGTCCCTGCGCTCAACAAAGTATTTCATTGTTCTTTAAAAAAAAAAAAAAAACTGATAACTGAGAGGAGCTGATAGCTAAACAACCCATCTTAATTGTACCAATGTATTTTTTAAAAAAGACATACAAACAAAATTTACACAGCCTCTATAATGTACCAGGCCCACTCTTTCCCTTCCAAAGAGAAATCTTAGGAGGGAGAGAGATAAAAGGAAAAAGGGAAGTAGAGAGGTTAGGGTCAAGACAAAGAGAGAAACACTGCAAATGTCTAGCTTGCTCTCCTGTGAGCACACAATAGCCCTGGGTGCCTGGGAGAAGGGTGCCCGGAGGATCAGATGCCCACCAGTTGGCAGTGCACACAGACAGCCTCTGTCCCAACTCAGTTTTCCATATCACCAACGCAGGAATCTTCAACGGCTCTTTTTTTAAATCAGGAGACTATTTCTTCAAAACTATTATACAGAAGTTCAATATAAATCTGGCTACATAAAACCAAGGAGGCAAAGGAAGCCTCCTGTGCTCACAATGCCCCTCCCCTGGCCAGCTCCCCAGGATGGGCATCTGAAAATAATAGGGTTCCAGGAGGTGGACCAGTCCTAATTTAGATGCAATCATCTCGCTTTGAGGAAAACTCTGGCTCATACTTCTGCTTCAGCTTTTATACCTGTAAAACAGAGCTTAGAGTACATGTACTGCTGACTAAAAAACAGTAAGAAAAACTTAGAAGTAAAGTGTTAGCAGCAAATTGCTATAATAACTAGGAAGCATTTAGGAAATACAAATAAAAACTTTGAGATTGGATCAAAGTCATGCTTAGTTTGCTATTACAGGGTCTTAGAGAAGTATAATAAGTGTTTCTACTGCTATAGCATTCCTCTGGAAACAAAGCCAAGAGGGCTTGTTTGCTTTAAATCACTGGTTAGGATAACTTCCTTTTACTGTATTCAAAATATACAACGAGTAAAGGCACAGATACAGGAATGATATAAACAATTAAGAACACCTTTTAAAAAGTAATCCGAAGGCAGCTGGGCGTGGTGGTGCACACCTGTATTCCCAGCATGTGGCAGGCTGAGGCAGGAAGATCTGCCAAGAGTTCAAGGCAAACCTGGGTTACATAGTGAGTTCAAGGCCAGCCTAAACTATATATATAACTATATTGTAAGGTTCAATGGTGATCTTAGGGAAAATATGATTTGGTTCTTGTCTAGCTCGGTTTGCAACCAGAATCATGGAGAGAATTGAGTTCATAAACTGATGTACATAAATATACAGAGTCTTCAAAAAAATGTATCTATACTTCAGGAAGAAAAAAATAGCATGATGTTTTCTCAACAGATGTTGTCTAACCCTTCTATGGTAACAACATCATAGAAGATGTTGTACATTGCTGAAAAACCAGTGTACTGCCAGCCATTAGAGAAGAAACTGAAAACACATGTGCAGCAATTCAGCACACTAATAAATGTCTGGAAGCTAATGGCCACCACTTTGATTGTTTTTTGCTTTTTGAGACAGGGTCTCACTATGTAGTTGAGACTGACCTGGAAATATGGAGTCCAGGCTGGTCTCAAACTCACAGCGATCCTCCTGCCTCAGCCTTCCAAGTGCTGGGATTACAGGTGTGAGCCTGGCTGGCCACCACTTTGAGCACCTCTTGTAATTGTAGAGGCCAAAGTAACTTGTATTAATCTCATGATGTCCCAATAAATTTAGTATTAAAATATTTATACAAGTTGAAGTGTGTATACATTTTTTCTCTCTCTATATATATAAATGTGTGTGTGTATGTATATATAGTTATATTGATTATAGAATATGAAGATACTGCTTTGTTAATTGAATTAAAGTGTTCAGCTCTTTCTCTTCCATTTATTTATTTATAAGTTTATTATAAATAAATAAATAATTTGAATCTCACTTGGTTGGCCTCAAATTCCTGGACTTACAAGATTTTTCCAAATCAGCCTTTTAAATACCTGGGGCTACTGGGGCTACAGGCACATACTACCATTTATATATTTGAAATTCCAAAAAGACTTTTTTTGGTACTGGGGATCGAACTCGGGACCTTCCACTTGCAAAGCAGGTGGTGATACCACTGAGCTAAATCCCCGACGCAAAAAAGACTTTTATTAATGTTATTCATAATTTGATTACTTTTAAAGTTTTCTTTCATATATTTATATTTAGTTATTTCTTGCAAATATTTTCTATTACTCTGCGGATTGTACCTTTGCTCCATTGTTTTCTTCGCTGTACAGAAGTTTGTAGTTGGGTGCGGTCTCATTTATCTAATTTTCTCTTGTTTTCTGTACCTGTAGTTGTTCAGATCAATGTTGCAGAGCTTTTCCCCTGCTTTCTTCTAGTAGTTTTACTGTCTTAATACACTGGTTTTATTGTATAACAATTATATTTAAAATTTTTGATGTAAGAATAAAAATGTTTTTTAATGGCTTGTTTTGTTTTTGTGACAGGGTCTCATTATGTAGTTTAGGTTGATCCTAAACTCATTATGGAGGACAGGCTGGTCTTTACGTCGCAGTGGTCGTCCTGCCTCAGCCTCTCTTGAATCCTAGATTACAGGCATGTGCCACCCCACCCAGTTATAGGGTTTGATCCCTAGCAACCCCTTCCCAAATTTTTAGTAATTAAAAGTCAACCTTCCATGTGTTTCTCATCTCAATTCACAAGAGAATAAGGAAATGTGAAATAAAAAAAGATTGGTAGAAAATATGCCAAAATACTAATAATAGCTTTATTCCTAAGTACTAAAACTAAGAACAATTTTATTTTGTTTGTAATAATTCTGTTTTCTGCTCCCAAAGTGATCAGGTCTCACTTCTGTAATGATAATAAAACAATAAAAATGATTTTTAAGCTAGATGAAAATACCATCATCTTTAAAATTCCCAGCACAAGGGCCGGGGATTTAGCTCAGTGGTTCTGGCACCTGCCTCGCAAGTGAAAAGTCCAGAGTTCGATCCCCGGAACCAACAAAATAAATAAATAAAATAAAATTCCCAGCAGAATATCAAATTACACACTATCCATCTAACTCTCAAACATGGTAGAATAACTCTCAAATGTGACAGAAGCCCCTAACTATCTCTGGGTCCCTAGTCCCCCTAACACTAAGATATTTCGCATCTTGTCATTGGTTACAGTATCATAATCCCTGCTCCAAATCCAGTACAGAGAACACAAAATACAATCTTCATGGAGTTAGACAAAGCATTTCTAAATAATCTGGCACAACTGTGTCTTTCCATATTTATCTACCAATAGGCTCTTACCAAATCCTCAGCTCTAGTAGAAAAAACCCAGGCCTGAGAATTATAGACCTTGAAGAATACTTAATCTCTCAGCATTGGTTCCTCTAATGGAGAGAAGCTGTGAAGATTAAATCTTTAAACAAGTAAATAAGTACAGTACCAGCATACAAATCCTCAACAAGTGGTGCTTCTCAACCAGGCAAGAGTGTGGGCGCCTGCAAACCCTACACTTGGGAGGCCAGCAAGTTCGAGGCCAGCCTGCACTACATAAGTTGCAAAGCAAAACAAACAAATCCAAGACAAAAAATAAAGAGTTTCTCATTAGCAAATGAGATTTTCTTCATTGGCGCCTCAGACAGCTTTGTACTTTTACATAGACGCTTCACATGTTGCTATTTTGTTCCTTTTGAAATTTCTTCCCTATCGTCTTTTTCCTTTTTTCCTTTTTTTTTTTTTTTTTTTTTTGTACCGGGGATCAAACTCAGGTCTTTGTGCTTGTGAGGCAGGCACCCGAACCACTGACCTCAATCCCTGGCCCTCTTCCCCATCGTCTCAAAGCCTGTTAAAATTCAAAGTCTAGCTGAAGTCCTCTCCTCTAAGAAGCATGCGCTGACTCTGTCAAGCCAACATGGCCTCTCACCCTCTCAACTTCTACAGCGCCTGGTGTTTATTCTACCAAGCAGTGGTGTCTTAGTTCCTATTACATGTATGTAAGTCCTAGATTCCCAAGTAGAGTGCTAATTTCTTGTTTTATTTTGGTTTTTTGAGACAGGGTCTCACTATGTAGTTGAGACTGACCTGGAACTCACTATGTAGCCCAGGCTGGTCTCAAACTTGCAGTGATCCTCCTGCCTCAGCCTCCCAAGTGCTGGGATTACAGGCATGCGCCACCATGCCTGGTGAGTGCCAATTTCTTGTAGCAGCCACTCTATATTACATCAACCTGTACACCTTTCTCTGCTGTCTGACACTTCACCAGGCATATACTATGTTTTCACAAAAATGTGCTAATCCAATTTATGGATTTAGATGAAAGTCATTAGAATAAAAATACTGGCTGGATTATTTTTATAGTGGATTTGGAAGCTAATGATTCTGTATAAACAGCAAGTTTCAAGTAAGCACATAATTTCATACCTCTAACAAGCCATACTTTGGCGATAGTCTCTCTCTAGTCCAAAATAAATGTATTAAATATTAGCAAGAGATGACCCTAAGTGAGCTACGGTTTTTATCATTTAAAAGCCTCTTACATGTAAGTCCTAATTAAACATATATTGAACTAAATTGCTTTATTTGATCTCACTTGGAAATATACTTGCTTCGCTAAAATATCAAGATAATTAAAGTGAGAAATACTCAGTTACCTATTCCTAGAAAGTGGTAATTATATATAAGAAATTCTCAAATGCAAACTGCATCTCAAGCGAGAGCTAAAAGTTTAGTGAAGACAGCTTGAAGGCATAAGTTTGCTTTTATTTTCACTGATTTAATTACATTTCCTCATAAAGCCATTAGGAAAATGGGATAACCACATAAAGACCAGTCTTTGCTTTTTGATAAATTACTACTAATCAGCCCTAGGAAATAACTACTCCAATGCGCTGTTACTAATATTCTAATGAGAATAAAGCAACATGAGCGGCAGAGAAAGCTGCCTTATTAAACCCAGTTAATCACTTGGAAATGAAGTCTCAACGGAAAGAAAGAGAGACCTAAAGCACAGCTAAACCCCAGCAAGACAGACTCAGCAAGATAAATCGGGAATCTCTTCCTAGCTGCCTGAGCCTTCGGTAATCCGGGGACGGAAAGAAGCGCCGTTACCTAAGGATGTTGGGGTGCGAGAGTCTGTTCATGAGCTGCACTTCTTTCAACATGTTCGCCCGGTTACTGCTCAATGTGTTCATCTTAAGAGCCATCACCTGACCAGAAGCTCGATGGCGCACCTAGAAAATTAGAGTGAGAAAACAGGGTCAAGGGGAGCAGCTCAAAGTCAGAAGTCTCCACACATAGAACTTGCCAAGGTAAGTAAGTGCCAATTTGGGGGGGAGTACTGGGGATCGAACTCTGGACCTTGCACTTGTGAGGCAGTCGGCGGAACCACTGAGTTCAACCCCCAAGCCCCTGTTAGTGCCAATTTTAAAAATTTTTTATTAGTAAACATTTGCTGGGGAAAAAAAATTTTGTGATACATAATGATACACTCATTGTAGTAGTACCATTTTAGATAAAATAAGTACTTACATTAGAGTCTTGCGTTCATTAATGAATGTATTGCATTCCAGGCCAAAATTATTCTACATTGAGCTGGCTAGAAAAATATTAATACCTTAAGAAATTATATCTTTCTTTTGCAGGGCAAGGGTATTTAGTCACATAATTTTGTTTCAGACATTTCTTTCTACACAAGACTGAATTTAAAAGTCTCTAAACCAGGCATGGTGGTGCACATCTGTAATCCCAGCACTCAGGGAGGCTGAGGCAGGAGGACCTCTGTGAGTTTGAAATCAGCCTGGGCTATGTAGTGAGTTCCAGGTCAGTCTCAACAACATAGTGAGGCCCTGTCTCCAAAAACCAATAAATAAATAAGCCTTTTTAGCCTAATTTCTGATGGCTGCCATTGATGAGTCAGGACACAAACAGGAAAAAGTCCCTTGGCAGAATTTTCAGAGTACACAAAATGACACGCTGATATATAATATATAATAGTTAATGAACTATAAAACTATCTTCATAAGACACTAAATTCACATACGTATAGCCTCCCCCAAGCACCATAAAAATGAACCCATAAGAAAAAAGCAGAGGCTGGAGGTGCGGCTCCGTGGTAGTTGCACTGGCCAGGCAGGGACAAGGCCCTGGGTCTGATCTCCAACACCGAGAAGGGAGGTAGAGTGGCACTTCATGGTAAACACAGAAAGAAGGCAGTGAACTATTTAGAGCTAATACTGCAGTAATCCAACCCCAAACACCTTATAATCATTTAAACACACTCCAGTTCGATACAACCAACATGGGCCACACGAGTACCCTTATATACAAAGCAGTCTATTTTTAGAAGCTATTCACCCTTTACAGAAGTCAATCCACTTTATATGTGTAAACATTATTTTCTCATTTCAAAGCACACTTTACAGGTTTTGAAAACTATAAGGCAGCTGAGTATGGTGGCGAACGCCTGTAATATCACTACTTAGGAGGCTGAGGTAGAAGAATCGTGTTTGGGGCCAACCTGGGCCACATAGGAAGACCCTACCTCAGAAAACAAAAAGCAAAACAAGCAAACAAACAAACAAACAAAAAAAAACACCATAACACTTTATTTGAAAATTGACTATTTTCACCCAAACAGTGTCAGTACTAGCAAAATGCGACTGCCAGAAAAAAGACTTTTTCTTACCCAAAAGAAGCTCAGTTATTCACTGACATGTGAGTTTCATGCTGAAGAATTAAGAATGAGGCACCAGAAAAGTCACAAAAGTCTCAAAAGACCTCACTTCTTTCCGGCTTTAAAACAAATCACTTTAGATCTTACACAACAGGGACTTGCTATGCAAAATGCTATCATTCTATGGACTTCAGTACCTTATACTTCACCAGCTAAAAGCTCCAGTAGAAAATATGACAGGCTACTTAACTTTTCAGCCCCCAGTAACTCCTTGTAATAACAGTAGTCCCTTAGAAGTTTAAGGTAACTCCTAAGGCAGGACAGACCTCACTGCCGATCTACAATGTTTCCGAGGGGCCACACCTGAACAGCCCTGAACAGAAAACCCCAGGCAGGAGCTGTGGTAGGGCACTCGCCCAGCACATGTGAGGCCATGGGTTTGATGTCCCCCACCATACCGAAAAAGAAAAGAAAAGAAAAGAAAAGAAAAACTGAGGCGGAGCCCTGACAGCTTCTCCTGGATCACTCGGTGAGACCTGGCACTTAACTCACAGTGCATCAATGACCCTGTTGTCAGGGCCCTCGTGATTGACCAGAGAAGCAGCTTTCCTTTCCAGATCCTGCATGGATAAGTTAAAAGAAACACTGAGAATGCTGAACTCACTGATGGTATTTTTCCAACTCTACTTACGCAAGATATCTGAGTTTGAAGGGCTCTCCATCTGAAAGTCACTCTTTCCCCCACCGTCTAAAACAAAAATGTTCACTCTTAATTAATTAAAAGTGTGTAAAATTCAAGGATAACCAATCTGAATTTCAAACCAATCAGAAAAAA
Organism: Fukomys damarensis; assembly: GCF_012274545.1. NCBI lineage: Eukaryota > Metazoa > Chordata > Mammalia > Rodentia > Bathyergidae > Fukomys > Fukomys damarensis. The sequence continues at coordinate 25,110,433 of NW_022900935.1, forward strand.
GTCCATTTCCTCAAAGAGATAAATTGTTGAATATGTTTATAACTCATTCGATTTTGTCTTCCATCTCCATAAAATGTTTTTTCTTTCCCTCTCTCCAACCCCACACCTACCATCCCCTGCTAAATTCTACTTATCTTTCAAGGCTACACCCAAATATCCTGAAGCCTTCCTTGGCTTTCTCTAGAGATTATCTGCACTTCCTTTCTCCGGACCTCGCATTCGCCAGGCAGGCGAGGCGCCACTGAGCTAAATCCCTGGCCTGTTTTCTTTCTTCATACTATTACCTCAGAACTACATTCCTAACACTCATCATATAGCTATGCACAAAAATATCTCTTCACTGGGCTAAAAAGCACCTGGAGACCAGGATGTCTCCATCCTGTACCCGTCTTTCCCTTGCAATGCCCTCCCTTGTAATGCCTGACATATCTTGCCCGCACTGGCATTGTAAAAATAATGGCAACAACAGTTACTTAGTACTTCTAATATACTTTTGACACAAGAGGAACTCATTTATCCGTATGTTTTCTTGAGGGGGAAGATACCTTTCTTTTTCTGTATTTGGTAGCAAAGGAAAGGGGATGGATACTGAGCAAAAAAATTCTAAAAGATCTATGTTTATAACAGCATTATTCCCAAGAGCCAAAAGGTAGAAGCAACTCAAGTGGCCACTGACGGATGCATAAAGAAAACCTTGGTACAACATGATATTATGTACCCTTTAAAAGGCAGGAAATTTGACACATGAATGAACTTTACAAACATTATGCTGAGTGAAAAAAGCTACAGAAAGACTATATATGTCACATATGTGGAATGGTGGTTACCAAAGAATGGGAAAAGGAATGGGGAGCTGTTTTATGACTACAGTTTAGTTTTCCATATGAAAATAGCCTGGAGGTTACTCACAACAATGTGGCTGTACTTAACTCCACTGAACTGTGCACTTAAAAACTGTTAAGATGGTAAATTTTATGTTATGTATATTTTAACACAGTTAAAAATAAATAAATGTAACAAAACCACCTTGGCTAGGATGTAAGTCACGGTGGAGCTTGCCCAGCCTGCATGATGGCTTGGGTTGAGGGCAGGGGAGAAAGAGGGGAGGTAAGAAGAGACAGAGAAAAAGAAAGTGAGAGGGCCAGAGTGAGAGGGAGGAAGGGAGGGGAAGAAAATGATCAGTAAGGTAGGAAAATGAGTCCTTAACTGTTTTTTGTGTTTTTATTTTTGCTTGGTTTTGCTTTCTTACTGGTGGGTGTCTGGGATTGACGCCAGGGCCTCTTGTGTCCTAATCACACACTTTCCCCACTGAGCATCATCTCCAGCCTTCTTTGACCTTTAAACCCATCTGATACCACCACAGCATCTCCAAACCCAGGCTCTAAAGCAGAGCACAGCTTGATACCAAGGTCAAGGTTGAGTGGTGGACGAGGCACCAGGAATAGCTGACCTGAGAAGTGTACTCTGATCTGAAATGTTCTCATTGTGAATCAATAAGGGTAGACTAGAAGTAGAATTCTTCAATAAGATCTTTCCTAGAAGTTGAATGTACTTGTAATATTAGTGGCTTGGGGATGGAGACACTGTTGAGACCTGCCGGTTTTGTCCCTCAAGTGTCAAAGAAGACAGTTTGATAACCACTGGAATAGACTATCCCGAATTTTATTTATTTATTATTTATTTATTTATTTAGACAGGGTCTCACTGTGTAGAGAGTGACTGTAGCCCAGGCTGGTCTCAAGCGATCCTCCTGACTCAGCCTCCAAGTGCTGGGTTTACAGGTGTGCGTTACATGCCCGGCCAGACTATCCCTAATTGTAAAATACTGAAAGCTGGGCAAGTGGTGCACTCTTGTGATCCCAGCACTCAGGAGGCAGAGGCAGGAGGATCACCCCAAGTTCGAAGCCAGCTTAGGCTACATGTTGAGTGCAAGGCCAGCCTATACTACATAGTGAGACCTGTCTCAAAACAGTAAATACTGAGAATCTGTGAATTTCATATTTTAAGATTCACTTTTTTTGAAAGTTTGAGATTCTACTGACATTCAAAAATATATTTTATATCAATTCCCTTCTTTGAGATTTCTTTTGTTGTTGTCGTTGTTTGTTTGTTTTTTCTGGTACAGGGGATCGAACTTGGGACCTTACACTTACAAGGCAGGAGGCAGAACCACTGAGCTAAATCCCCGGCTCAGATATTATTTTTCATGTCAACAGCTAGTATGTGAACAAAAGAATATTTTCCATACCCTGAACTTGTAGGGTGAATTAGCTCTGAAGCTCTCTCTTCAAACCAATGGACAAACCATTATTGTGTTTGTCCTACATTTCATTCTGATGGAGAATGATGAACACCATTGCACCAAACAAACCTGAGGGATTAGGCAATGTCTTGATTAAATAATTTAAGTGAGAGGCAGAGAGAAAGGGAGAAAGAGAAAGAGGGGGGTGTAAAGAGCTCTAAATTTGGGGCTAAGAAGACTGGATCCTACTTTACACTTAGAGTGAGCTCAATCTGAAGTCTTCTTGTATAAAATGAAGGTAATAGTTCAGTTTCTATCTCATAGAACTACTGTTATAAAATTAGAAAAATGCAACAATACAAAGTACTTAACACGGTGCCTGGTATATAGTACACATTCAACAAATAGGTATTATTTTAATAAAAATAAGAAATTATAAGTGCATAAAAATTTAGCATATCAGATGAAATTAATATGATACAGAAAATATATTGTAATTTTAAATGAAAATAACATTCAAATTTGTATATGCCAAGATGATTGATTTTATTATTTATTTCTCATCTGTGCTGAGACAGAGTCTCTGTATGGAGTCCAGGCTGGCTCTGAACGCACTCTAGCCCAGAATGGCCTCCAGGTCATGATGCTCCTGCTTCAGGTTACCAAGCGCTAGGGTAACGGGCATGTACCACCAAGCCTCCTGACATTTTTCTTACGTTTTATTCTTTCTCTTTTTCCTTCCTTCCTTCTGTTTTGTATGGTTGGTCTTGAGGGTTTTTTAAAGACAGGCCCTCACTATGTAGTAGGCTGATTTTTTTTTTTGGTATCGGGGATCGAACTTAGGTCTTTGCACTTGCGAGGCAGGCGGCAGAACCACTGAGCTAGATCCCTGGCCCTGTAGTAGGCTGATTTTGAACTCACTAGGTAGCTCAGGCTGGCCTGGAACTTGTGACAATTCTCCTGCCTCAGTCTCCAAGTGCTAGGATTACAGGCGTGCACCACCCACCTGGCTTTTTCCCTTCTTGCCTTGAGAAACTATGCTCCTTGACTTGATGTAAGCCTTAATCCCTAAATCCCAACCCAGTCTATGAAATTCCTTTTAACTATCCAAGATACAGGAAACATCACTTACCCTAGTAACCTCTCTTTACCTCAGGAAAAAGTGGGTGACTCCACCGTATGTTCTCTTGCTACTCTGCTATGGTTGGGATCTAGAGTGTCTACTAAGCCTCATGTGTTGAAGGCACGGTCCTAAAGCGGCAGTGTTCACAGCTGGGGCCTACAGAGGTGACTGCATCACACAGGCGCTTCTCTGGGTGAATCCTGATTAGGAGTTAGGGTCCAGCAGGAGGAAGTGGGTCCCTGGGGTGTGCCTTCAAAGAGTGCATCTTGTTCCTGTCCCACCTCTCTCTCTCTTTCTCTCTCTCGATTTCTGCTTCCTGTCTGCCATGAGGTGAGCTGCTCTCCTCTACCACTTGCTCCCCACCACAATGTTCTGCCTCACAGTGGACCCAGAAGAAACAGAGCCAAGTGACCATGTACTGAAACCTCTAAGTGAGGTACAGGACAGTCTCTCACAGGGAAGCACTCCCCTATGGACTACATGAAATGCAAATATCTTGCCAGACATTTATGTAAATGAAAACATATTTATTATTACCTAACTTGGATACCAACCCTATTTTACATAAAAACAAATCCATATTGCAGTTTTAATATATCCTGAATTTTCCAGGAATGCAACTACCTGTTTTTTTGGTTTTTGAGACAGGGTCTCACTATGTAGTTGAGTCTGACCTGGAGCTACGTATCCCAGGCTGGTCTCAAACTCAAAATGATCCTCCTGCCTCAGTCTCCCGAGTGCTGGGATTATAGGCGTGCGCCACCATACCTTATAATTTTTTGAGACAGGGTCTCCCTATATTGTTCAGGCTGTCCTTAAACTCACTATGTAGCCCAGGCTGGCCTCAAACTTGCAGCAATCCTCCTGCCTCAGCCTCCCAAGTGCTGGGACTACAGGTGTGTACCACCACACCTGGCTGTTCACCTCAGTTCATGAATTTAATTCCTTCCATGATTGTAGTCACAACCCAAATTGGACAAGAATTGAATTAAATTCCATGGTTAGGTTCAATGTTGACCTTATGGGGAAACTTGATTCGGGTCTTATCCAACTGGCTCATTTATAAGAGGGGAGGTCTTCCCTTAAATCTACACATGGTCATTTATAACAAGGTTAAAAAAACTGGGTGTGGTGGTACACACCTGTGATCTCAGCACCCTCTTGCTAAAGCAAGAGGATTGGAAATTCAAGCCTCGCCTAGGCAATTTAGTGGTTTAGCAAGACCATATCTCAAAATGATTTGAGGCCAGCCTGAGAACTACATAGCTAGAAGTCTGTCTCAAAAAAATTTGGGGGGCTGGGGATTTAGCTCAGTGGTGCCGCTGCCTGCCTCATAAGCACAAGGTCCCGAGTTCGATCCCCAGTACCAAAAAAAAATTTTTTTTGTTGTTTTGCTTAAGAGCTGGAGATATAGCTCAATTCAAAGGTCCTAGGAGTCACTGGGGTGAACCTGTGACACACGTGCAACAGCTGGCAGGCAGAGCCCTCAGCACATGATTATCGGATAACAGTTACCAGCACTGCCAAGAATAAAACAAATAAAATAAATAAAAATAAGCTTGCCTATTTGGAGACTAAAACATACACTGTTAAATAACTCAGAGGTAGCTGGGCATGATGGCAAACACATGAGGTCCCAGCTACTCTGGAAGATGAGGCAGGAAGGTCGCTGAATCCAGGAGTTTGAGGCCAGCTCAGGCAACACAGAGAGATAACTCATCTCAAAAACAATGAAAACAAAAACACAGAGGCTTTAAAAAAAAATCACCACAGAAATTACAAAATATGATGAAAGTATATATGCCAAAACATTGGTGACAGCTAATATGATACTTAAGAGGTAGTTTATGGCTTTAAACCCATCTACTAACCCCCCACACACGCAATGGATAATATTAACCCAACATCTATTTTCTTTCCATAAATCAAGCTCTAACTAGTGGCAAGGGGCCCATTTTAAACACTCAGCAATCTGGTAATCTTCCTTCAGGCTAGGAGAGACCCTGTAACAGTCCTTAAGATCCAAGTGGGAATTGTCATGTGTGGCTGTGAGAATGCCATTATTTTTCTGATGAATTTGTCCTTTTTCCTTCCTACTTTTTACAGCCTACACTAAGCAAAGATGTGATATGAATAAGACTCTGTTCAAGTGCCTGTAACATACTGCCAAAGGCAATACCAACTGGTTGCAACAGATTAAAAACAAATGGGCTGGGGCTGGGGTTTAGCTCAGTGCTGCTGCCTGCCTTGCAAGCATAAATCCCTGGTATCAAAAGAGAGAGAGAGAGAGAGAGAGAGAGAGAGAGAGAGAGAAGGTTTATTTAAAAAAATGGGCTAAAAAGGACAACCACAGACACTAAAAAAGGAGTAAACCTAAGGCAAATTTACTAATAAAGATAAAATCAAAATAATAAAGTAGAAAACAAATGATCAATAGGCTCAATAAACCAAAAGTTAATTTTTAAGAGGAAAAAAATCATAAACAGCCATAACTCTACGTGACTCTCATCAAGAAAATATCTCCTATCTTCTGGTCCCCGTCTACCTGTCTAGACTCACGACAGGCCTGCTAGTCCTTCATATGCACCCACCGGGCTTGAAATAAATCTAGTCTCTCACCGTTCCTCCAATGTTCCGTGTTGTTCCTCAGTACCTCTACATGTGTGTTACAGCTGCTTGGGATTAGAAAGCCCTTTGTTCTGCTTGCTTCTTCTGCCTGACAAGTTCTTTATCCTTCACGGAAACTGAGGGTGATCTCTTGAAAGCCTTCACTGACCTTTTCAAACAAGATTTGTACTGGCACCCAGTCCTATACTCCCCGGCACCCTACCCATACTTTCACACACTTAGCAACTGTGTACTGAACAATTTCTGGCCCTTACTAAACACTGTTTTAACAGATACTGCATTTTTAATATATCTCCTGTCATCTACTCCAGGCAAAGAACTGTTAGGACAGGATTTTATCTTAGGTCTCCATCCCTAGCACCTCGCTCAATATCCTAACACCTAATAAGCGTTTTAACTAAATGTCTACTGAGTAAATAAATGAATTGATGAGAGCAAATAATTACAGTGTTTATTACATGCCATACTGCAGGTATGGGCACAGCTCTGAGATTACCAAGGGAATGAACCAACCCTCTGAGTCTTCTCATTGCAAAATAATTCATTCTAGACACAGCTTTTTGTAATAATCTGTCTCATGTCTCTACACGCCATTCACAGGAAGAAAAAATACTTACGGGTACTGAGCGAATCCAAATTTCCTACACAACTTGGTATGCTTCCAGTGTTTGTTTTTCCAGCTGAACAATCAAGAAGGTGAAGGATCTTGGGAGGCTTTTCTGCACAACAATATATGCACGGTAAAATCTGAGGCCTGATGAACTTTCCCTTGATGTCAGCTAGTGCTGAGCTTACCCACAAGAGGCAACTAAAAAAAATTTTTTTTTACTAATTAGTAGCCCAGTTTTCCACACTGGCTTTGGAGCAAATGTTAAATGTACTAAATATAATCAAGGGCTGCAGTTGCACACTGTCCTGCATGAACCTTAAATATTAACCTCAAGCATACATGTGGCACAAATACAGGAGCTCTCATTTTAAATGCATCAAGTCACACACCCCAAACAATGAACCTCCCCAGGACAGGTTGCAAAACCAAATACATGGTCAAGTGTGGTGGTTCCCACCTCTAATCCCAACTCTTGGAAGGCTGAGACAGGAGGATCGCTGTGAGTTTGAGACCAGCCTGGACTATATAGTGAGAACTTGTCTTAAAAAAAAAACTTAAAAAAATAAACACAACAGGGAAAACAATGGCAAATATATCAAGAAGCAGCTCTGAGAAGTACTAAAAATATGAAACAAAGACCATTTCTAAGGTGCAGAACCCTAAGAAGAACTGGACTGTTACAGGGAAGATCTTCCTCCCAGACTTTCCAACATTTATCTCCATTACAAACAACAAAGATCATTTCTAAGGTGCAGAACCCTAAGAACTGGACTGTTACAGGGAAGATCTTCCTCCCAGACTTTCCAACATTTATCTCCATTACAAAGAGCGGCGGTGGGTGAGGAGGTGAGTTTTTTCCTTCTTATTTTTTCTTTTACATAACCTTGCAATATGGCTTCAGTCTCTTGGACATTTGGCAGATCTGGCAATGGCCCTGTTATTGGAACCTATTCTGACTTTTGCTGTCACGCAGGCTCTTTCCTTCCTTCCTTCTCCACACTTCCTCCAAATGAACTACTTCGTAACTGCAGCCACTGTTACTCTAATCTTCCCTGCTCATTCTCTTTTCAGTGACTTCATCACCTTCAGCACACGTTCAGTTTTGATGATTAAAAATGTGCTCCATTCACATGGACTGCATCGATGTCAACATAACCCTAGTCCCGTGCAACTAAGATCTTCCTCTACATTGTTTCCTTAGCCCCATTCTTGATTTTGCAGGCTACCTTAATTCTCTGCCTACTTGAAACAGTTTGATGCTGAAATGCTGATGTGATGAGAGGAGAGCGACAAGCACACACACACACACACACACACACTCATGCTGCTTCTGGATGTTTTGTGGGTTTGAGATGGTTCTGATCAATTCCAGAACTCACAATTTAGCCCTCCAAACAGCCTCAATATATTCTGACACTCAGTGAGAGCAAACTTGAAGACTGGTATGTCAGAAATGTCTAACTGGCTTTCTCCTAACCTTTACCCTCGAGTACAGAATATCTAACTCACATCATCCTCATGCTAATGCTAAATCCTCTAACGAAAGCTGCTTTCTACACCGCTGAGACCGCAGGGCTGACCCTGCAGCATACACAGTGCTGATTAAAGCACTCAGGGAGGCGTGCAGCTCAATGTGAAAGCCTCTGGTTCAATCCCCAGGACTGAAAGGGCGGGGGAGTCGCTTTTTTGCAAATGTAGCAAGTTACAGTTTGGAAGGTTTAAAAATATTTGCCAGGTGTGATGATGCACATCTGTAATCCCAGCATTTGGAAGGCTGAGGCAGGAGGATCGCTGTGAGTTTGAGGCCAGCCTGGGCTACAAAGGGAGTTCAAAACCAGTCTGAACTACATACTGAAACCCTATCTCAAAAAACCCAAAATAAGAATAAGAATGAAGATTATACTAAAGCATGGTGGTGCATCCTTTTTGTCCCATCTCCTTGGGAGGCTGAGACAGGAAGATTGCTTGAGTCCAGGAATCTGAGGCCAGCCTGACCAACATAAAGGAAACCCATGTCAAAAAAAAAGCCAGCGTGGTGGCATACACCTGTGATTCCAGCACTCAGGAGGCTTTCAAGTTCAGGGCCAGCCTCAGCTACATAGTGAGTTTAAGGCCAGCATGAGCTATATAGAAAGACCTTCTTTCAAAAAACCACAAAGTAAAATAAACTTTAAAAAAAATTATCAAACTTATCAAGTCACTAAGGCTATCACAACAGCACTAGCATTTGGAAGCTTGGCATCTAAATTCCAGACAAAGCTACCGAAAAACATAAAATCTTCACCTTCCTCTTCCCAAGCACAAAAACAGAACACCCTCGTACAAAATAACACTCACTTGCTAAAATGTTCCCCTTGTTTTCCTTAAACCACAACTGTTGGTACTGCTACAGATTTAGGGCATGCACAACAAACTGCACAGGTACTAAATCATAAATGCATAAACATGAATGTGAATAAATCAATTTTTTAGAACCAAGCACATGACAAATATCAGACACTTTTTTTTTTTTTTTTTGGCGCTCAAACCCCGGGACACTCTGTCACTGAGTTATATCCCCAGGTTAAATTCTGAGACAGGAGCTCACTAAGCTGCCCACGCTGCACTCAGATATGGGATCAATTCCATCCCGGCCTCCCATGTAGCCGAGATTCCAGGCATGCATCCCTGCACCTGTCCTATCAGGTACTTTAGGTTATAAGTTAACTGCTTCTTACAGTGTGGCATTTGCAGATATGACACTGCCAGTTCCAAAATATGTAACAGAGCTGGGCGTGGTGGCGGACACTTGTAATCCCAGCACTCGGGAGGCTGAGGCAGGAGAATCACTGTGAGTTTGAGAGCAGCCTAGGCTACATAGTGAGTTCCAAGTTAGTCTCAACTGACATAGTGAGACCCTGTCTCAAAAAACAAAAAAACAAAAAAAAAAGAAAACTAACAATATCAAAAACAATTGAGGGGCTGGGGATTTGGCTCAGTGGTTTCGCCACCTGCCTTGCAACTGCAAGGACCTAAGTTTGATCCCCAGTACACCTGCATACTTGTTCTCTCACCTCTCCTGCCAGTCTTCCTTTCCTCTTCAACTCTTAAATGCTGAAGTTCCTCAGTGCTTGGTCCCAGGCCCTCTTCTTCTAGTCTAAGGCTGGTTCTAGTCCCAGTGTAATCTCCTCCACATCCATAGTGTCAGCTACTGCATGTTAGTGGTTCAAAATCTACATTTCCAAGTCAGATCCATCTTCTGAGCATCAGATTTTTTTTTTTTTTTGAGACTAGGTCTCTCTGTTGCCTATATTCAAGCAATCCTCCTGCCTCAGCCTCCGAAGAAGCTGTATGCATGACCACTCCCTGCTCTGAACCCCAGATTTTTATGAGCAACCATGTATTGGTTATTTCCAAGTGTAGGTCCCATAAGCGCTTCACATTCCAGTTAAACCTGAAATCATCAAATATGCTCCTACTCCAGGGTTCAAAAGTCCAGTGACTCACACTGAAAACATCTTTGATCCCTTCTCTCTTCATCATCATATATAACCATTCACCAAGTTATAGACAATACCTTCTACATATCTGTTTTTACAAGCATATGTAAGTTGGTAAACTTAAAACTATGTTTAATATTTTAAGCTGTTTCACTCTCCACCCTCCACATCGTTTCTCCCCCTCCTGGGTTATACACAAATCACAACACATCTTTCACCTGAACCTCTTCTTACCTCCAGTTCAGTCAAAGTCTTGCAATCAGAACAATCCTTTTATAAAACATATCAGAACACACAAACCCGGCTTAAAAGCAGCTCCTGTAAGATAAAGTCCAAAATCCTTTCCCTAATGACCCCTGTGGATGACGAAGCTGCCCTGGCCTCTGCAGTGCCATGTCCTCGGGCAGCAGCCATCCTGGAGCATCTGCTCCAGCCACTCGGGACTTCTCTCAGATCCATAACTACTCTCAGGACTTCGCGCATCCAGACCCATGTCACACTGTGCATTCCGTCCGCAAGCTCATCTTCAGCCTTCTCCTTGCCTGGCTCGTTCCTCTCACCCTCCAGCTCCCAGCTGAAGCACTGCTTTCTCAGGAAGACCATCCCGTCCCCCCAGAGAAGAGTGTGGCTTTTGTGTTCCCACTGCAGTCAGTGGAACAGGCTCTAGGTTACTCTCCTGATTGCCACCTCCTGGTGTTCACACTCTCACCTGACCCCTCCCTTTGAGCAGTACCAGGATCTGTAACTGACTCCTAACCAATGTGGCAAATGTGACTTTAAATTAACTTAGAAATTTAAGTTGGGCACGGTGGCACATACCTGTGATCCCAGCACTCGGGAGGCTGAGGCAGGAGGATCAACTGTGAGTTCCAGGCCAGCCTGAACTACACAGTAAGATCCTGTCTCAAATAAATAAATGATAGATAGATAGATACATAGATAGATAGATAGATAGATAGATTAGAAATTGTTAAAAATTGCAACCCAAATGCAATGATGTTACATAAAAATATTTGCCATCTTGCTAGGAAACACTCATTTGCTGACTGTGAAGAATCAGTAATCACATTGTGTGCTGTAATATGGAAAGGGCTACAAGGCAAGGAACTGAAAGCCTCTACTAAGAATCTTGTGCATTCGGCCTCAAATAAGACAGCAGGCCTGGCTGATACTTTGATTGTCACTCTGTGAGATTCTAAAGCGAGGGACCCAGGGACATCAGCCTTAAGACTGAATTCAGGGCGTGGCGGTGCATGCCTATAATCCCAGTATTCTGTGCCCAGCCTGGACAATTTAGAGAACTGGTGAGACTCTGTCTCAAAATTTTAAAATCTTAAAAGGACTGAGAATGTAGCTCAATGCAAAGGTTCTGGGTACAATTCCAGTACCAACAAAAACAAAACTTTTTAAAAAGACAGTACACTTGTGGTACCATTGCTATATAGCAACAGACAACTAATATACAATCCTTCCCTTTGGGCTGTACTCCATACTCATAATTATTTAAAATTAAGTATCACGAGATTTACCATCAGTATTTTTCTTCTTTCTTTTTTTTTGTACCACGGATTGAACTCAGGACCTTGTGCTTAAGAGGCAGTCACAGCGCCACTGAGCTACATCCCTGGCTGGTACCATCAGTATTTATCATTAGATTATAAACACCATGAAGCCAAGAATAATAAAACAATCACCACTATATCTAAGCATCCATCAGTGTCTGGCATACAAAGTAGCTACCGGGCGAGGCTGTAGTTCAGAGGTAGAGCACTTGCCCAGCGTGCATAAGACCCTGTGTTCAATACAAAAATATAAGTAAATACAAATAAAGAAACCACAATACAGTATATTGAATGAATCAATGAATGTCTACTTTTTGCTGGGCATAGTGCTATACTTGGAGTAACAAACGTAAATGTAAAAAGTAAAAAGACATAGCTCCTGCTTTCATGAAGCTCAAAGTGAAGTGATAATTTCAGCAGAATGTGACAAAAATAAACACAGAATGTGGGAATTTAACTCAGAACATAAAAGTCCAGGAAAGGGAGAGGAGAAAATCTCTCAAGTGCAGTAAGACAAAGAGGCACCTCAGTGATCTCCAACAACCCAGAATGCTAGGATGGGAAGATTGTGAGTTTGACGACAGCCTGGCAACTTAACAAGATCTCATCTCAAAAAAAAAAAAAAAAAAAAAAAAAAAAAAAATTTAAAAAAAAAAAAAAAAAAAAAAAAAAATCACAAAAAGATTTTTTTGGTGAACAAATAGTGGCACTCATAGTACCACTCTCTCGGAGTTTGGTTTCATAACCATACTCTCTTTAAAATATAACCTATCTCCAAAGTAACAGAGTACTTTAGAATGCTGGGTTTAAATATAAGCAACCATACTTGTTTTGTGGGATAATGCATTTTAAGGACTGTGTGGCTTGGTTAACAAAAAAACCTCAGGTTTTAAAGAAATTCAGTTAATCTTCAGTGTTTGGGGACTGATACTTTGGAGAGTATCTATGCGATCTGGATTTACATTGATCAGAGGACATGATCTTCTACATAGAAAATTTTAAAACGTTCACACACAAAAAGCTACTAGAAATAAGAGTCTATCAAAGCTATAGGATACAAAGTCAATATGTAAAAATCCATTATGCCAGGTGTGGTAGCACACACTTGAAATCCCAGCTACTAAGAAGGCTGAGGCAGAAGAATTCCAAGTTTGAGGCCAGGGCCCAGGATTTAGCTCAGTGGTTCTACTGCCTGACTTGTAAGCTGAAGGTCTGAGCTCAATCCCCAGTACCAAAAAAACAAAAAACAAGTTTGAAGCCAGCCTGGGCAACTTACTAAGACCCTGTCTCAAAATAAAAAGGACTGAGTTTGATTCCCTAGTACCACAAAAAAAACACAAAAGAATGAACAAAGGGGAAGAAGGGAAACACAAAGGGAGGCAAGAAAGGAAGGAAAACACAAATTATTCTAACTTAACTTATGTGACCCACAAAATGCATAATTCAGATCATGAGGACTTTGCTAGTTATAGTTTTTCATCTTTTATAAAACATAGTATAAAAGTCTCTATTACTTTTGTAGAGCCAGGCTTTGGAACTAAATGAACAGTATAAACTAACAGGTGGGCCAGGGATTTAGCTCAGTGGCACCGCGCCTGCCTGGCAAGCACAAGGTCCTGAATTCAACTTCCGGTACAAAAAAAAAAACCTAACAGGTAAACCAGGCATAGTGTAGTACACCTGTAATCCCAGCATTCAGGAGGCTGAGGCAGGAGGATCACTGTGAGTTTGAGGCCAGCCTAGAGAATAGAGTGAGTTTAAGGACAGCCTGAACTACATAGTGAGATCCTGTCTCAAAAAGAAAAGAAAGTAATTAAGCAGATAATATAATAAGGTTTATTTTTAAGAATGAGTGGAGATCCTAAAATTCCAAACCCAATTATTTTAAAGAAATACAAATAAGTGACATAATCTATATTACTCAATGTAAAGTCATCTATCAACTCATCTTTCTTTTTCTATCAAGGGCAATTCAAAGCCCTTAAATTCTGCATAATTTGCATTTCCCACGATACAAGTCCAGGATTTCCTTTCCCTGAAATTGATACATGTTTTATTTAATCTGACTTTTAAATATCTATAAGGTTAATGAAATTTTAATTTTTTTCTGTTAGAAGACCGTTGGACAAGTTGAGCGATAGTTTTCAACCCAGGGCAGTTTTGCCTCCCAGGGGACATTTGGCAAAGCCAGGAGAAACTTCTGGTTAAGACTGAGCAGAAGGAACTTGTGTCATTTAGTGTCTGAAGGTCGGGGATGCTGCTCCACATCCAACAAGGCACAGGACAGCACCCCTACAGCAAAAAATTATCCGGCTCAAAATGTCAAGAGTGCTGAGGTTATGAAACCCTGGCCTTAGAGGCATTAAAAAGATGAAAGTACCTTACGATTACTTGGGGAGAGTGCTTTTAGAGGTAAAGTAGATTGGGTTTATATTTAAAACCATTTTTAAGCTTCAAATATTTTCCTTTGACTAGTAATATTTTTTCATTTTTTAAACTAAGATGAAGATAATTTCATTGTTTCTAACAACACTTTCTTTTCTTTTCTTTTCTAAGAAGAATGTTCTGGATGTTAAAAGAAATACAGAGAAGAACTGAGGCAAGTGTTACGTGAGTACATTTGTTAAAAGAAAAGACAGGGGCCAGGGATTTAGCTCAATGGTTCTACTGCCTGCCTTGCAAGGTCCCAAGTTCAATCCCCGGTGCCCCCAAAACAAAAAACAAACAAAGAGAAAAGACTAAATGGCATAATTGCCCCCACCTCTCCCTTCCAATAAGAGAAAAACTGATCTAGTTCCAAAGCAGCAGTGGCTAACAACTTGTTTATGGTTTGAAATTTAAAATACCAGGACACAGTCTACTGGGATAAAGTAGAAGGATCTTCCTTTCTTTTTATACCAGTCCTTGTTTTGTTTGGTAGTATAACTGAAAGGAGAAAGTCTCCTTCCCTGAAAACTTAGTAGAAAAAAAACAAATCCTTGGAGACAATTATTCTAGTCTCTTAAAATAACTTAGGTAGCCTTTATTACCCATGATATAACTTTGTCTTTTAGTGCGCATTGGGTTTTTTTGTTTGTTTGTTTTTTGGTACCAGGGGATCAAACTAAGGATCTCGTGCCTGACAGGCAGGCGCTGTGCCACTGACCTAAATCCCCAGGCCCTGAATTGTGAAAATTGTAAAACCAGGACTCCTATTACAGAACAAAGTACCAATATAATTTCTTAAAGTAACAGCTTTACTAGGATATAAATTTATATACCATAAAAGTTTCCCTTCTAAAATGAACAGCTCAAAGATGGGCACAGTGGAGCATGCTTATAATCCCAGCATTTAGGAGGCTGAGAGGAGAGGATCGATCATCCAGGGTTTAAGGCCAGCCTGGGTTACATAGTGAGTTCAACACTCTGGTTCCAGTGCTTGCCTGGCAAGCACAAGGACCTGAGTTTGATCCCCGGTACCAAAAAAAGAAAAAAAACAAAAACACCAACTTGAACTACATAATGAGGCCCTTCCTCAAAACAAACAAATGTTTAACTCATAAGTAACACTGAATTTATGTCAAGATAATATTTTATGATTATTATTGCCATTCTAGTGGATATGAGGTGGTTTTTCAATGTGGTTTTTATTTATATTTCCCAAATAACTAGTAATATCAAATATCTTTTCACAGGCTTATTGGTCATTTGTATCTTTAAAGAATTGTCTATTTTAAGTGCTTTTCCCATTTCTAAATTGTTTTCTATCTTTTTGTTGAGTTACAGGAGTTATTTCTATATTTTCTTCCACTCTATAAATTTTGTTTTTACTTTCTTGATAATGTCTTTTGATTTGTACATATGATTTTAATTTTAATAACTTCTTTTTTGTACCATAACACCAAGGAGTAAATTCAGGACATTTACATTAGCTACATCTTTAGCCCTTTTCGTTTTGTTTGTTTGTTTGTTGGTACCAGGAATCAAACTCGGGACCTTGCACTTAAAGACAGGTGGCAGAACCACTGATCTAAATCCCCGGCCCGCTTCAGCCCTTTTCAAATTTTGAGACAGGGTCTTGCTAAGTCACATAGTTGTCCAGGCTAGGCTCAAACTTGCATTCCTCTTGCCTCAGCCTCCCAGGGTAATGGGATTACAGTGGTGCCACCACACCTGGATTGATAAAGTCTAATTTATCTACTTTGTTGTTGTTGCTTTGTGCTTTTGGTATCATTACCTGTGAAATTTGCCAAATCAGACTTAAGATTCAACTGTGCACTACCCATGCTGTACAGAAAACCCAAGTCAAGAAATCAAAATAAACCTGCCTCGTAAACGCAAGGTCCTGAGTTCAGTCCCCAACACCAAAAAAAAAAAAAGAAAGAAAGAAAGTAAGAAATCAAAATAAACCTGCCTCGTAAACGCAAGGTCCTGAGTTCAGTCCCCAACACCAAAAAAAAAAAAAGAAAGAAAGAAAGTAAGAAATCAAAATAAAGCCTTTAAATTCAAATTCAGAACCTATACAATGTGACCTGAGATCACGGTACCAGAAGGTACCCACGGCCTGATGCGTATCCATGCTCTAAAATGTAAGAACTCTAGGGTGAGGCTCAGTGGTGCCGTGCCTGCCTGTCATGTGTTAAGTTCGAGGTGCAATCCCAGCAGAGGGGCAGGGGCTGGGGCAGGGGCAGAGAACACGAAAAAGGACCGGCCAACACAGTGAGCAGTGGGGTCCATACTCAAGAGTTACATCTAATTTGAGAGGGATTTAAACAACAAAAAAATCTTAATGGTCAAATTTTATTCAGCTTTACCTAAGTGTATTAGAAAACCTGTAAGAAATAATTTTCTAGTAAAAACATAGTTCACCAAAATTGATTTCTAAAGAAACAACCATCTAACTAGACCAATTACACTAGAAGAATAAGAAAATTTGTCAGGTACTTGGCCCAGAATTTCACAGTTAAATTGAAACAAATATTTAAGGAATAAATCATTCTAATACCATTTGAGCTGTTCCAAAGCATGGGGGGGCGGTGCCCAGATTATTTTTTTTTTCATTAAGTTTATTGGTACATTTTAGGTATACAGTACAGCTACATTCATCAGTGGGATCTTGTATCTTTCCATGATGTATCTTGGTCCTTATTTTTTCCCATTCCCCTACCCTCCCTTCACCCCCTCCACACGTCCTTATTTACAAAGACTTTGTTTCCATTTTTTCCTTTTCCCATATTTTTTCTTCTCCCTTCTTTCCTTTCCCCTACCCTTCCCACTTCCCATATTCCTTTACACCGTTTCTTCCTATTTCACAGTATCAATAATACATTTTGATCCTTATTTACGCTTTTAGTTTTTCATACCAGAGAAAC
This sequence comes from Fukomys damarensis, assembly GCF_012274545.1. Taxonomy (NCBI): domain Eukaryota; kingdom Metazoa; phylum Chordata; class Mammalia; order Rodentia; family Bathyergidae; genus Fukomys; species Fukomys damarensis. The sequence goes on from NW_022900935.1 coordinate 25,127,428, forward strand.
TATTCGGTATTTACGCATATGTCCTATTTATTTCACTTAAAAGTATGGGCTCAAGTAACTGTATTGTATATCTAAAATGTACCAATAAACTCAATAAAAGAAAAAAATCCAAGATAAAAAAGTATGGGCTCAATGTGCATCCACTTAGCTATAAATGTCTCTAGTATCCTGATCTTTATGGTTGAGCAGTACTCCATTTTTTAAAATCTTTTTTATTCAGTCTCCAGTTGATGGGCAATTGGGCTGTTTCCAAGTTTTAGCTATTACAAACTGTGTCGCTATAAATGTGGATGCACTGTGGTATGATTCTTTTAAATCTTTTGGGAAGACACCCATCAGAAGAATAGCTGGGTCAAATGAGACCTCTAATCCTAGTTTTTTGAGCTATCTCCACATTGATTTCCACAGCGGTTATACTAGTCTGCACTCCCATGTTGATGGAGAAGAGGTACATAGTGAGTTCAAGATCAGCTTGAACTATATAACAAGACTGCTGTCTCAAAAAAAAAAAAAAAAACAAATCGGGTGTGGTGTTGCATGCCTGTAATCCCCACACTCCGGAGGCTGGGGCAAGAGGATCACCACGAGTTTGAGGCCAGCCTGAGCAACATAGTGAGTTTAAGGCCAGCCTGAACTACATAGTGAGACCCTGTCTAAACAACAACAACAACAAAAATATATATATGTATTAAAATTCCCATTTTTATTATTAATTTTATTGGTACATTTTTAGGTATACAACATAATGACATTCATCACTGAGAATTGCACCTTTACATAATCTAAAAATTCCCATTTATAGTTACAACAGAAGAGAGGAAAAATAACAATAAACATAAAAAATGCTCATAAACATTTTTAATATCTACCAAGAGACATAAACTATTACAACAGACATAAAGACATGCCATTTGCTTACATAAAATTTACATTGTTAAGATCAATCCCTCCTAAAATAATCTTTACTATAATTTCAATTACAATGGCAAGAGTCTGTTTTTTTTTGAAACCTGGATTCCTAAAAAACACATATTTAAAAAAAAAGAAATGCCAAGAAAATTCTAAAAAAGAATAACAATGAGAACTAGACAAACCAAATATTAAAATAAAGCCAGAATGATTAAATTATTACGACAGTGTGTACTGGTACAGAAAGAGACGGACAGATCAATGGACTAAAATAAAGTCCAGAAATAGATCAAAATATGCTGTACAGGAAAATTATAGAATAAAAGTGACATCTCATATCAATGGGAAAATGTATTAAGTACATAATAAATGTTGCTAGTACAGCTGAGTAGCTGTCTAAAAAAAATGAACTCCAAGTAGAGGTAAATTTAAATAACAAAACTGTAAAAAATGATGAGAAACACGGTAATGTCATTTATAATACAAGAGTGCACAAAGCCTTTCATATAATAAAAGAAATATGAGCTAGAAATGAAAAGACTAAGGTAGTAAACAATAAAGTTAACTCTATGTTGCAAAAACTGCTACAAGCTAATTTTTTTAAATTGAAAAGTTTGGAAAATATCTATAATTCCTAGCCTAGATGATTGATTCCCCCAAATAAAGGAATCCTACAAATCAGTAAGATTACAAAGTAAGTGTGCAGGAAAATGAGTACTATGTGCCATGCAGAGCTCTAGGCACAGAGCACAAAAAATAAAAAGGGATAAAAGACCCTGTGCTGTGCGCTTCAGCAGACAGGCTGCAGGTGCTGTGGGCTGTGTTCCCCCAGGGCTGCATCTGACTCGCTGCTGTCCTGATCACAGGGGAACTCGGCCACCAGGCAGCCGTGCAGCAGCTCTGGCTCTCAGATCCCAGAAAGGCACTCACAGAACAGAGGTGATAAACCACCAAATTCAAATTACTATAACCAGCTAGGATTTAAATGCTAGAGAAGAAAAATGCCTGGTTCTAAATTATTTTTCTCCCAGACAGGGTCTCACTATTTAGTTCAAGCTGCCTTAAATTCAATCCCACCTTTTAGTAAAACAGGACTGATTAAGTAAATATAAATACATGGAATTGATTCCAGATGAGAATCTACAAACAACTTTGAAATGTACAGTCCTTTTTTATTTATTGGGTTTTTTGTTTTGTTTTTGGTACCAGGGATTGAACTCAGGACTTTGCACTTGCAAAGCAGGTATCGGAACCACTAAGCTAATCCCCAGCCTGGTTCTTCTAAATTGTTAAACAGCTAAGTGGGGTGTTTGCACACCTGTAATCCCAGTACTTAGGAGGCTGAGGCAGGAAGGTTGCCAAGAGTTTGAGACCAGACTGAACTACATAGTGAGACGATGTCTCACACACACACACACACACACACACACACACACACACACAAATTAGATTGTTAAACATATTACTTCTGCCAGTATTTGGGGAGTTTAAGACAGGGTCTTCTACGTAACTCAGGCTGGCGTTGAACTCACTATGTAGCCCAAACTGGCCTCAAATTCAGTGATCCTCCTGCCTCAGCCTCCCAAATGCTGGGATTACAGGCATACGCTACCACACCCAACACTTCTATCAATATTAAACCAGGAGTCAATGTTGAAGTCCCCATTGCAGATGGCTGAATCAACTATTTTAATAAACAATCAATTGTTTAATAAAAGAGTTAGGTATGGTGGCAAACACCTGTAATTCCAGAGCTCAGGAGGCTAAGACTGGAAGATTTCTGCAAGTTCAAAGCTAGTCTTGGCTACACAGTGAGTTCAAGGCCAGCCTGGACTACATGGCAAGACCTTGTCTCAAAATAACAAATGAACAAGGCTGGGGATTTAGCTCAGTGGCACCTTGCCTGCCTTGCAAGTGCAAGGTCCTGAGTTCAATCCCTGGTACCAAAAAACTCCCCACAAAAAAGCAAAAACAAATGAGCAAAACAAATTAAAGAAAAAAAATACAAAAAAGAAAAAGAAATAAAAATGCCTACCTTCACAAAAGTTATACTGTAGTGCTCTGTGCTCTTCTGTCTTGGCATAATAAGTAAATATTAGTTGTTTTGTTTTGTTTTTTTAATCAAGGTGCAAGGGCCAGGGATTTAGCTCAGCGGTTCTGCCGCCTGCCTTGCAAACGCAAGGACTCGAGTTTGATCCCTGGTACAAAAAAAAAAATCAAGGTAGAAAGCAGATCCTTCACCTTTCTACCAGGAAAAGGTTCTTTAGGCATACAATATCTCTGGAAAGTTATATAAGAAAATGTTAGTTAACACCAGGCGTGGTGGTGCTTACCTGTAATCCCAGCACTTGGGAGGCTGAGGCAGGAGAATCACTGTGAGTTCGAAACCAGCCTGGGTTACATAGTAAGTTCCAAGTCAGTCTCAACTACATAATGAGCCCCTGTCTCAAAAAAAAAAAATCAAAAAAACAAAAAAGTCAGGGGGGACACTGGAGGGAGGGGAGCAGATGAAGGTAGATGACGCTTCATCTAAGCCTTTTATACCTTTGAGTTTGTACCATGTTATATTTTTTTTCTTCTTTTTTTAAGACAGGGTCTCACTACGTAGTTGAGACTGACCTGGAACTCACTATGTAACCCAGGCTGGTCTCAAACTCACAGTGATCCTACTGCCTCAGCCTCCCAAGTGCTGGGATTACAGGCGTGTCCTACCACACCCGGCTGTACCATGTTATCTTAATCCATTTTCTGCTGCCCATAACAGGACACCACAATCTGAGTAAACAATAAAAACTTATGGTTCTGGTCCAAGGTCAAGAGGCTGGCTGCATCCAGTATTGGCCTTGCTTGCAAGAGTCCAAAGGCAGTACAGCATATCACGTGGAGAGACAGAGAACACACACGTGTGTGCACCTGCTGTTTTTTTTGTTTTTTAAAATAGTACTGGGGATCAAACCCAGGGCCTCACATGTGCTAGGCAGGCATTCCTTTATAAGCTACATCTTCAGCCCTTTTTAAAAATTTTTATTTTGAGGTAGAGTCTCACTCAATGACCCAGGTTACCCTGAAACTGTAAGTCTTCCTGCCTCTGCCTCTCACGTAGTTGGGATTACAGGTGGGTCCCACGACTTGTGGCTTCTCCTTTCTTATAAAGCTACCAGTATTCAATAAAGGGGGCACCACTCTGATGACTTCACCTAGCCCTCATCACTTCCCAAAGGCCACTTCTCTAAATGTTACCGTGGATCACTTCCACCCCCTCAGCCTCACGGAGAGGATTAAAGTCCAACATGAGCCTTGTTGGGGACAAACCACATTCAAATCACAGTGCACATGAACATGACTTCAAAAATAAATTCAATTAAAATTAAACCAAATTAGATGCTTGCCGGCCACGGTGGCAAACACCTCTGATCCTAGCTCTCTGAGGCTGGAGAGTTGGAAGTCTGAAACCAGCTGGACAAATTAATGACCTAGGGAGACTGTGTCTCAAAATAAAAACTAAAAGAGGTCTGGGAATGTAGTTCATGTGAAAGCCCTGGGTTAAATCCCAAGGAGTGGAAAAAAAATTAGATACAGCAAAACAAAAGACATTTTAGCCAGGTGTGGTGGTACAACTCTGTAATCCCAGCACTTGGGAGGCTGAGTCAGGAGAATCTGGGTGAGTCGGGTTACATAGTGAGACCCTGTCTCCAAAAAAAAAAAAAAAAAAAAAG
>NW_022900935.1:25132151-25142686 GCF_012274545.1 Fukomys damarensis
ATACATAGTGAGACCCTGTCTCAAATGAACAAAACAAAACAAAACAAATAAACAAACAATAGTCAGCATCCAAAACATTGGTAATACCAAGTCCTGGTGAGGACACAGTACAACAGGACTGAACATTCATTCAGAGCTGGCTGGAATGCAAAACAATAATGTGGTTTTACAAACCTGAATATACTTTCACCCACCATACAGCCCAACAGTCACCCCTCCTTGACATTTCCCAAAAAGAACTGAAAACTCTCCATACAAAAATCTGTGTGCTAATGTTCACAGCAGCTTTCTCCCGTACCCCCAGAACTGGGGTTTGAACTGAGGATCTTTACACTGAGCTACAACTCCAGACCTTTATAAATAAATTTTTTTTAATTTTGAGACAAAGTCTCACTGAGTTGCCAAGGCTATGCTTGAATTTGTAATCCTACTGCCCCAGCCTCCCAAAGTGTTGAGATTACAGTTGTGTGCCACCACACCCAACTTATGACAACTTTATTTATAATTACCAAAACCTGGAAGCAATCAATAAACTGTGGTACATACAATGAATTTTTTTTTCAATGCTAGAGACTGAACTCAAGGCTAAGCACATGCTCAACCACTGAACTGCACTCCTAACTCCTCAGAAAATGAAATATTATTCAGCACTAAAGAGAAATGAGCAATCAAGCCACGAAAAGACAGAGGAAACTTAAATTCATATCATGAAGGGAAAGAAACCAATTTGAGGGGGCCAGGGATTTAGCTCAGTGGCACTGCACTTGCCTCACAAGTGCAAGGTCCTGAGTTCAAATTCCTGGTACCAAAAAAAATAAAAAGAAAGAAAGAAAAAGAAAAGAAAGAAACCAATCAGAAGGATGGGGATGTAGTTCAATGACAGAATACATGCTCAGCATACACAAAGCCCTTGGTTGATCTGAAGCACTGCAAAAAATAAATAAATAAAATCACTGAGTTACACTCTCAGTCCTTCATTTCTTTTTTCTTCACTTTTTTTTTTTATATCAAACTCAGGACCTTGCACTTGCAAGGCAAGTGTGGTGCCATTGAGCTAATTCCATAACCCTTCACTTTTTTTTTTTGTACCTGGGATCAAACTTGGGCCCTTGCACTTGCAAGGCAGGCGGTAGAACTGCTGAGCTAAAAAATCCCCAGCTTTTTTTTTTTTAATGAATTGTCACTATGTTATCCAGACTGGTCTTGAACTGGTGGGATTAAGCAATCCTCTTGCCTCAGCCTCCCAAGTAACTGGGGCTACAAGGATATGCTCAGAATTTGCAAAAAAGAAATTTCCTTTATAAAATTATAGTGCACAGACTGAGGATATAGCTCAGTGGCAGAGCACTTGTCTAGTTTGCTTAAGGCCATGTGTTTGATTTCCCAGCACTAAAAATACAAAAAAGAAAAAAAAAGTTTAGGGAAATCTTTGTGACACTGGATTTGGAAATAATTTCCTGAATATGATAGCAAAAGCAGAGGAAACAGAAGAAAAAATAGATACCTTAGTCAGAACTAGAAACTTTTGTGCAACAAAGAACATTATCAAGACAGTGAAAAGCCAGGCACAATGATATAAGCTTATACTCCCAACTCCTCAGGAGCCTGAAGCAGGAGGATCATTTGAGCTCAGGAGTTATAAGCCAGCTTGGGCAACACAGCAAGACTCTATCTCCAAAAAAAAAAAAAAGTGAAACACAAACTAGAGAATGGGAGAAAATATTTGCAAAGTATGCATCTGATAAAAGTTACATAAATATCCCTTAACTATAAAATACATAAACACATCTAATTCAAAAATGCAAAAAAGGCTTGGACAGTTCTCCAAGAAGATATACAAAAGGTTAATGAGCACAGGAAAAGATGCTTTGCATCACTAGTCATTAGTGAAACGCTAATCAAAATCACAGTAGTATACCATTTCATACTCACTAGGATGGTTATTATAAAAATTTTTATATTGGGCAAGGGATTTAGCTCAGTGGTGCTGTGCCTGCCTGGAAAACACAAGGTCCTGAGTTTGATCCCCGGTACCCCAAAAAACAGAAACTAAGAGACTCAGATACAGTATTTTTATACCAACATGCACAGCAGCATTATTCACAATAGTCAAAAGATAGAAAAAACTCAAATGTTGAGATGGGGATTTAGCTCAGTGGTTCTGCTGCCTGCCTCTGAAGTACAAGGACCCGGGTTTAATCACCGGTACCCCCCAAAAAACTTAAATGTTGATAAATAATGAGTGGATAACAAAACACAGTAAATGTATATAGTGCAGAAGTATGTAGCTATAAAAAGTGATGAAATTCTGATATAGTAAATGATCCAACACAGATAACCCTGAAAATGTTATGCTAAGTGAATCCAAACACAAAAGATTACGGTATAAACCCACTTACATGAGGTACTTAGAATAAGCAAATTCACAGAAACAGAAATTAGAATGGAAATTACTAGGGGCTAGGTAAAGGGGGAAATGGTGAGTCAACATTTAATGGCACAGACCTGGGTGTGGTGATGCACACCTGTGATCCCAGCATTCAGGAGGCTGAGACAGGAGGATCACTTTGAGTCTGAAGCCTGCCTGCACAAGGTCCCGAGTTCAATCACCAGTACACACACACACACAAACACACACACACACCAAAAAACAAACAAACAAACAAACAAACAAAAATATATATATATAAAATGGTACAGAGTTTCTGTTTGGGATGATAGAAATGTTCTGAAAACAGGTAACACAGCTGCACAGTACTGTGAATGGAATTTATGCCATTGAACTATACACTTAGAAATGGTAAATTTAGCTGGGCATGGTGGCACACAACTGCAATCTCTGCACTTAAGAGGCTGAAGCAGAAGGATTGTCACAATCCTTGGAGGCCATCCTGGGCTGAACTACATAGTAAGACCCTGACTCAAAAAAAAAAATGCAAGTGTATGTTATGTGCATTATATCACAGTAATTTTTTGTGGGGGGGGGGTTGAGACAGGGTCTCACTATGTAGTTGAGACTGACCTGGAACTCACTATGTAGCCCAGGCTGGTCTCAAACTCACAGCGATTCTCCTGCCTCAGCCTCCCAAGTGCTGGGATTACAAGGCGTGCACCACCAGGCCCGGCCACAGTAATTTTTTTGTTGTTGTATTGTTTTATTTCTTATTGGGGGGGGGTTGTTTTTGTTTTTGGTACCAGAGATTGAACTCGGGATCTTGTTCTTGCAAGGCAGATGGCAGAAGCATTGAGCTAAATCCCCGGCCCTCACAGTAATTTTTTTTTTTAATGCTCTGCATTTTACAACAATTAAAATCCTTGCATTTGTGAGGTGGGCAGCAGCACTACTAAGCTAAATCGCCAGCCACAGTAATTTTTTTAGAGAGAGAGAGAGACTAGGAATAAGGAGCTGGAGATGGTACATGGAGACAATTTTGTGGAGTCATTCTGGTCCAAAAGGCAACAAGACGTGGAAAAGTACAGCAAAAGGGAATATTCAAAATAAGCTCTTTTTTTCATTAAAAGAATATTTTTCAGGTATGGATGGGAATCATTTCGTAGAAAGTGAAAATATAGGAAAGACGGGAGAATTTCTTAAGTAACTAGCGAGGAAATGGACACAGGAATTATAATTCCAAGGGGAAGAAGGACTCAGGCCATGGCCAGTGCATCCACGATGACGAGGCAAAGGCTGAGCAGATGCGTGAAGCGGAGAGGCCGTAGCTCTCTGTAGCAATGGGAGTCTGTGGGATTCTCTTCTGCATCCTTTGGTTCTCTCAGTGAATTAGAAAGAAAGCTCCCCACTGAAAATGAGGTCTATAGAGGAATACGGGAATTTGATGAGAGAAGAAAAAGTATGAAATAAGCTGGGAGAATGAACGAACTGGAGAAATATGACTGTTTGAGAGTACTAAGGACTCTATATAAAAAAAACAAACAAGCAAGCAGACAAGCTGTGAGCAGTGGCACTTGCCCATAGTCCCAGCTTCCCGGGAGACGGAGGCAGGAGGGTTGCTCCCAACCAGAAGGGTAGCTCCAAGTCACAATCAGATGGTCTCGAGTAAATAAGTACATACGTACGTACATGTGAATAAACATTATACATACAAACAGGCTCAGGAAATAGCTTAGACGCAGACAGTGTGTGTTTAGCAAACATGAGGCCTTGGGTTTGATCTTCAGCATAAAATAAGCAAGCAAAAACTATCACGTACATGTGTGTATGTTCACATACAAATATATGTAATTTATATATACATATGTGTGTGTATAAATACAGAAAAGGGTCCAGAAACATGTACAACAAATGGCCAATAGTGATTATTGGAGAGAATACACACACACACACACATACATAGATATGTTCATATGTGAGGGAGACCAAGGTAAGAGAAGCACCTATTTTCTTTAACTTTTTGTAGACAATATGATTATATATTTGGAACAACCAAAATAACTGAAAAACCATAAACCAAGGTCTGGGGATGTAGCTCAGTGATGCCAGGCCTGCCTTTTTGTGCAAGGTCCTGAGTTCAATTCCTGGTACCAAAAACAAAAACAAAAGCAACAAAAAAAAACACCATTGCAAAATTCAACAAAATAAATATAATCTAAATAAATCTTGTATATTCTTTATTTTTATTTATTTATTTGTACTGGGGATCCAACTTGTGCTTGCCAGGCAGGCATGGTGCCACTGAGCTAAACTGCTGGCCCAGTATAGTCTTTAAATTTTTATCAGCCTGGTTTAGTTTGAGTTTTTGTTGTGCTGTTGTTGTTCACACTTTCCATCACTTCCATTGCTTTAATCTGTGCTAGGTTATCATAATTTTTTGTTTTTGCTTTGTTTTCTTTTTGGGGGGACCAGGGATCAAACTTGGGTCCTTGTGCTTGCAAAGCAGGTGCTGGAACCACTAAGCTAAATCCCCAGCCCTTTTTGCTTTGTTTTCTGAGGCAGAGTCTCACCATATTGTCCAGGCTTCCTTCCTCTTGCCTCAGCCTCAGGAGGCCCAGGATCACAGGCTTGTACCACTGCACCCGATAGTAATGTTCCTTCTTTTTTTTTATTTTTTTGGTACCGGGGATCAAACTTGGGTCCTTGTGCTTGCAAGGCAGGCGGTGGAACCACTGAGCTAAATCCTGGCCCGAGTAATGTTCCTTCTTACATGCATCAAAACGCACACTGAACAATGAGTTCTGGGCTGCAAAAGAGGATTTTTTTTTTTTTTTTTTTGCACCTCTTCATTAAGTCTTAGTCTACAAAAGCCTGGCTTAGTTTAGTTTGTAGTATTGGAGATTGAATTTAAGGCTTTCACACTGAGCTACATCCCCTACCCTTTATTCTTTTATTTTGAGACAGGGGCATGCTAAGTTACTAAATTGTCGGGGCTGTGCTCAAACTTTCAATTTTCCTGCCTCAGCCTGCCAGAATGCTGGTATTACAGATGTGCACCACACTTGATACAACATATATTATTTTTATAATTAAAACAAAATTATCTCACAAGTTAAGAAAGAGCTTGTAAAGTTTAAAGCAGTGTTCAAGATTCAGAGCACTTTGACTAGGCAAAATCTGTGTTCTATTTAAACACAATTATTAACACTTCAGTGAATCAGACATTAGCAAGACAATATGAAAACTGCTGAGGAATCACTCACCTTGAACACTTCAGAGAAGAAGCCAGACCCTATTTTTTCACAGGCAAAGTCATCCAAACGTGTCAGTCTGGAAAAGGCACTTATAAGAGCTCGATATGAAGATGGCCAAACTCTTCCCACCTGGATTGTGTTCCCATCCCCTCCGCCACCTCCTTCAAACTCTTCAAGACGCTCCACTCGGGGAGGAAATCCTGCAATTGAATTCCGCTTGCTCCGATCCATAATCCAGTAATCACTTTTTTCTTCTTTTTAAGAAAGAACTTCACACATAGTAAGTTTTTGTTGAATTTTACTTCTCTTCCAGTTTGACACTAAACAAGAGAGAAAAAAGTCCATTAAAACAGTAAAAAAAATACATGCAAATCAAAGAAGTACCCATGTAAAAATATTTCCTTTCACATTCTATCTCTTAATATTCATTATCTAAAAAATATTTTCAGGGCCGGGGACTTATCTCAGTGGTTCTGCTGCCTGCCTTACAAGCACAACCTCCTGAGTTCAAGCCCCGGTACCAAGAAAAGAAATGGCCTTGCAATCAATCTTCCTGCCTCAAGTTCCAGAGTATGGCTGCATTATAATTTTATTTATTTATTTATTTATTTTGAGACAGGGTCTCCCTATGTAGTTGAGACTGACCTGGAACTCACTATGTAGCCCAGGCTGGTCTCAAACTCACAGCAATCCTCCTGCCTCAGCCTCCGGAGTGCTGGGATTACAGGTGTGCGCCACCACGCCCGGTTTAATTTTTATTTCTTTTTAAAAATAATTTTATGGGGCTGGGGATTTAGCTCAGCGGTTCAGTGGCCTGCCTTGCAAGCGCAAGGACCCGAGTTCGATCCCCAGCACCAAAAAAAAAAGGAGATGGAGGAGGAGTGGAGAAGATTTAGTTCCGGTTTAGTGGCCTGCCTTGCAAGCGCAAGGACCCGAGTTCGATCCCCAGCACCAAAAAAAAAAGGAGATGGAGGAGGAGTGGAGACAGGGACAGTGAGCAAGAGAAAGTCTTGATTTTCCTATTATGCTATAGCTCCAAATTCTGAGGCCTGACTGCATTCTGGCTTAAGGTTCTCTGAAATATTCACTTTAAAATAAATGATCTTTGCTTAAACTAGTTCTATCAGTCTTCACAGAAAAAATAATCCAAGCTCCCAAAGAATAAAAACATATAATATCTCTATTAAAAATGTGCCAGCTCAGTGGTTCCACTGCGAGCCTCACAAGCACAGGTCCTGAGTTTGATCCCCAGTGGGGGCGAGGAGGAAGGAGGGGGGAGAATCTGCCAAAAAGTAACATTAGGAGCGCTAAATCAAAAATCTAAGGTCACAGGAACAAAACTTTGAGGCCAGTAGAGATCATAGAGTACAGTCACTTATTTTATATTTGAGGAAACACAAGGCTCCTAAAGTAGAAATGCTCAACAGGTATGATGGCATACACCTAGGCAAGCTGAGGCAGAAGAATCACAGAGAGTTCGAGGCCAGCCTGGGCTATATAGTGATTCCAAGGTCAGCCTGAACTACATAGCAAAACCCTGCATCAAAAAAAAATTTTTATAAGATAGGAATGCTATAAATAAATGTTATAAACTATTAACAAAGCTAGCCTTAGAACCAAGGAACCAAAGCACTGCATTTCTCAAGGTATGTCTATTGATCATTCACTTCAAAATTACCTGAGGAGACTGTTTAAAACCCAGCGCTCTAGCTGGGCATACTTGTAATCCCAGTACTCTCAGAAGAGAATATAGGATCATCAAGTTCAAGCTTAGCCTGGGTGACTCAGCAAGACCCTGTCTGTTGCGGTTTGTGTCTAGATGTCCCCCCAAAGCCTCATGCAGTCATAGGGCTTTTTCAGAAGTGGCTGAATCTAGAGTGTGTGATGCTGGGACTAAGGGTATCTGATTACTAAATCAGTCCACTGATTGATTTGGCACCACCCCAATCCTGGTAGTCTGGATAAAATTGCTAAGGTCCCCTGTTGCTCTTGCTACTTATGGGCACTTCTCCTCTGTGATGCCCCTCTGCCATGTGGCACCTTGCCTTGGAGCCAGCTGATTATGGACTGAAACCTCTACAAATTGTCAGCTAAATAAACTCTTTCCTTTTAACTATGGGTGTCAGGTATTTTGTCTCAACAAGAGAAAAGTAACTAAGATACTGTCTCAAAATAAAAAATATAAAAGTTCAGTATGAAGGTCCTGGGTTCAATCCCTAGTACCAAAAAAAAAAGAGAGTTCTGGGACTTACCAATGATTACTAAATCACTTGGGGTGAAGCCTGGAAGTCTGAGCTCCACAGTGATTGCTACACATACTAAGAACTGACGATTCTATACAGGAGGAAAGTGGAATATTAATAGTTTTGGTTTTTTTTAAGCACCAGGAACTTTACTAGCATGTTCTCCTTTAATCCTCAAAACATATCACCAAAGCAGGTCTGCTCACCATTGCGAGTGGAGCAGACTATTGCTGGACACTGAAGCCAGGGCCTCACACATAGGAGGCAAGCAAACACTCTACCACTGAGCAACATCTCCAGTTTTGGTTTTTTTTTAAACAGGGTCTCACTAAGTTGTTCAGCCTGGACTCAAACTTGTGATCTTCCTGCCACATCCTCCAGAAATGTGATATTCACTTTACAGAAAAAGAAAAGTAGGCTCATGGTTTTAAGTAACCTGTCCAAGCACACACACCTGTAGAACAAGGCTTGAAACTAATGTCTACCCAGCCCCAAGGCTTAGAATTTTTCCATCATTACTTAGTTCAGTGTTTTTCCATATGAGTTGTAAGGAGTTAAACTGGTCACCTGGGTAGAAAAGAGGACAGAGATAAAGTAGAGAAGACAACCAGGTTGATTATAACTTGGGTGGAGACAGAAAAGAAGGAAAAAAACTTGAGAAAAATAAACCATATTAACATGAAACTGAATACATAAAACATAGCTGCGTGCTAAATTAACTGTCCACTTCAACAGGTCTGTCATCTACTGACTTAGTAGTACAGGGAACTGCAACCAGGAGCACTCTTCCTCTGAGATATACTCTCAGCCCTTTTTACTTTGTTTTGAGACATGGTCTTGCTAAATTGTCCACAACAGCCTCCAACTTAAGATCCTCCTCCTCCTCAGCCACCTTAGTAGCTGGCTTGCATGTGGTTTTCCACCCACCCAGGACCATCTAGTACTGACTTTCTCATTGTTTGAGATTCAGTTTATTTTTAATGAAATACATTATTAATCTCCTCAATGCCCTCAGGGTTAATGGGGATGCCAGGTCCTAGTTCTCTACACTAAAGCATGGAAGACAAAATTGTTGCAGCTCAACGGTCTGGTTTTACATTCTCAGGTGGGCAGAAGGAGGTAAGAAATTGCTAATTACAACTGAACTGGTTTGATAGGAATCCTGTTACAAGTTTTACAGTAGCATAATTGAATGACAATTTTGACATAATTTCAAAAATAAATAACATCGAATCTTTGCTCACAGCATTTTTCAAGAGGAAAAAAACCTATTTTTTAAGTTGTACCCTAAGAGAACTCCTGCTGCTAAGTAATAGGAAACCTAAACAAGAAAATTCATTTCATTTTAGCATGGTATGTAATGGAGTGAGGGAGGCGACAAGCGGAACTTCATCTGTAGGAACACAGATTGAACTATATACAGCAGTTACATAAATAAATTCCATATAACAATGACACAGTATCTAATGACATAAATGAATTATATCTAGCAGTGTGGATATATTTCAATAGCAATGTTCGGGGAGGGACAGCAAGTTTAGTGGGTGGTATGGTTAAAATTTAATTCAAGCCAGGCCGAGCATGGTGACGTACACCTGTAATCCCAGCACTTGGGATGCTGAGGCAGGAGGATCGCTGTGAGTTCGAGACTAGCCTGGGCTTCAGAGAGAGTTCTAGGTCAGTCTCAACTACATAGTGAGACCCTGTCTCAAACAAACAAACAAACAAAATTTAATTCAAGCCACCCCTCACGCCCCAGCACTAGGGACAGAGCTACACCCCAGCCAGTTGAGACAGGATCTTACTAAGCTTTTACACTGCATAGGCTCAGCTGGAACTATACTATAATCTACATCACCACACACAGTTCAAAAAAGCTTTTAAACTGTCATGGTGGCACACACTTCAGCTAGTCAGGAGGCTGAAAAAGGAGGATTTCAAGTTCAGCCAGCTTAGGGAGACCCTGCATTTTTTAAAAAATTGTTTAAGGAGTTAAGGATATATCTCAGTAGTAGTATCACTGCTTTAATCCCTAATACTAACACAAATAATTTATTTAAATTACAAAAAAAATGCACAATCCCCCGCCATAGTATACTATATGGACTTCAAAATAAACAATTGGAGTTCAATTTTTGCTCCATTAATCTGCAGTTTTATGAACCCAGACATCTATTTAACTTTGCTATATTTCCAGTTACCCAACTAGAAATAAAAACAGTAGATACCCAGTGGTAGAGCATTTGCCTAGCATGCACAAGACCCTGGGTTCAATCCCCAGTACTAAAAACAAAAACAGCACCTACATTATACTATTTTATATATTAACTCATTCAATCTTTATAGCAACCATAGTGTTATTGATTAGATTAATAGCACCTGGTAAGCAGTAAATCTTCAACTCCTGTCATAAAAGAAATTTATAGTGATACTTCAAAGCATGAACTAAAAAGATGATACATTTATAGTGTAATTGTGTTGGTGTTGGTGAGAAAAGGTAGGAAAACAAAAGGAATTTCAACTACAGCAATAATCTTTTGTTTCCTTTTATTAAAAAATAAACCCGGGCCAGGGGTTTAGCTCAGTGTTTCCGGCGCCTGCAAGGTCCCGAGTTCGAACTCTAGTACCAAAAAAAAAAAAAAAAAA
>NW_022900935.1:25142901-25160001 GCF_012274545.1 Fukomys damarensis
AGGGCCAGGGATTTAGCTCACTGTTTCCGGTGCCTGCCTCACAAGTGCAAGGTCCCGAGTTCAAACTCTAGTACCAAAAAAAAAACAAAAAAAATACCACAGGGCCAGGGATTTAGCTCAATGGCACCATGCCTTCCTCATAAGCACAAGGTCCTGAGTTCAATCTCTGGTACCACAAAAAACAAAATAAAATAAAAAAATAAACCCACAGCAGACACAAAATGATATGTTTGCTATTTGTCATTTTTTAGAAATTAATACTTTGTTAATTCTAGATGGCAGTTATATTGTACTCTTCTATATTTTAAAAAATTTTAAATTGACAAAAGTTTAACTTTAAAAAAAGCCTATTGCTAACACAAAAGTTATGCAGTATGTGTAGGCCAAGAAACTGAAAACAATTTGGCAAATAAACAGCACCCCAGTGTGCAGGCCAAGTCTCCAGATTCTCAGACTTTTATTCTGCAAAGTTCCTACTATAGTTTTTGGTCCAAAGAGTATTTACATCTTAGGCTGAAACCTCAAAATCATTGGGGAATTTTATGGATAGCCTAACTTACTCAAGTTGATAAATCCAAAATAAAAAGGGCTTATAACAAACATGATATATATTGTAGAACTCCTCTTATATACAAAAGTCATACTAACTAATAAATGGCTCAGATGAGAGGCAAAAAATATAGTCTCCTTTGTGGAAATCAGAACTTTATTAATACATTTTGGAGAAGTGCTGAGCAAGGGAAAATTTCCAAACCATGCCTTGTAGTCCCTTGGACAGCATACTAAATAACATTTTGTTTTGTTTTGTTTTGTTTGCTTTTTTTTGTACCGGGGATCGAACTTCGGTCCTTGAACTTATGAGGCAGGCGGTGGAACCACTGAGCTAAATCACTGGCCTAAATAACATTTTAAATGAAAGCAACTAAGCTAGAAATAGCATTCATTATGTCTGGCGAATTTTAATCAGCCTGGGCCGGGGATTTAGCTCAGAGGTTCCGCCGCCTGCCTCGCAAGTGCAAGGACCCAAGTTCGATCCCCGGTACAAAAAAAGGGTTTTTTTAATCAGCCATAAAAGGAAGTAAAGGTGTACGTGAATATGTTCTAAAACCACACCCTGCCTTTTAAAATCTGAAAAAAATTGTTTTTTGCTTTTTTGAGACAATCTCATTATGCAGTCCACATTGGCCTTGGACTCATGGCAATCCTCCTGCCTCAGCCTCCTGAGTGCTGGGATTACAAGTGTGCACCACCAGACTCACAGATTATTTTTAAAATCAGAAAATATATTGTTTGAAATGTGTGAGACTAGCTGGGCACGGTGGCACGCATCTGTGATCCCAGCACTCGGGAGGCCAAGGCAGGAGGACTGCCATGAGTTCAAGGCCAGCCTAAACTACACAGTGAGACTCTGTCTAAAAACAGAAAAGAAAGAAATGTCTGAGCTTGTAAAATGTTTTCTGCCTCTGAATTACCTCTCTTAGTCTTATTTATAGAATACTATTTCTGATACTAGTAGTGCCCCTCAAAGTATACATTTTTGGAGGAACAGAGACAACAAATTACTCTTAATATTAACTAGAAAGTGATAATGAGTGAAAAAATGGAATTTTATCTGTAAAGAGTGCTCAGCCCAAGAGATTATACCTGGTTGATCAATACAGAATGATTAATCTTAAGCTTGTAAAAATTTGGATTCTACAAATGAAAACTGATAATTCTTGATCAGCTTTACTAAAAATATTTCAAGCAGAGACCCAGTGGTTTGTGAATTTTAGCGGGAGAAGGAGAAAGTGCTCGGGAAGGCGTTATCTCCGAGCAGTGGCAGTGCAGGGTAGGTAGTACTGCTATTGCAGTGGGTGGGTGGGGGCTAGGGAAACCAAAAGTGATACAACTCACAGAACGGGACTGCACAGCACAGAAATGTCCTGCCCTGAATGCCACTAGAGTGCCAGTTACAACACTGTGGTTGGAAAGCTTAATTGCTTTTGTTCTTAAACTAGGAAACAGACTTTAGCAGTTGTTCAAACGTGCCAAAATTCTGTGTGACTTTCAAGGACATATACAAATAATTCTGTAGTAACTGTGTTTATAAATTTGGAAGATCAGAACTTTTCTTCCTCCAGACAGGTTTCTTTTCCAAGATTATTTGTCATTTATATTGGGGTTGATTTGTCCTGCACAAAGAAAATACAATCAAATGTTTTTGTTTGTGTTTTATCCCTCGTACTGAGAATTGAACGCAGGACTTTCACACTCAGCTATAACTTCAGTCCTTATTTTTGAGACAGGGTCTCACTAAGTCACTGAATTGCCCAGGCTGGGCTCAAATACAACACACTTACAAGTTTTGATCAGAAAAAATAATTTGAAAAGTTATCCATTAAGAAAGTTAATGAACTAAGTGTGATGGCACACACCTGTTACTCCCAGCACTGGAGAAGGTGAGGCAGGAGGATCATCATGAGTTCAAGGACAGCCTGGGCTATACAGAGAGTTCAAAGCCAGCTTAAACTACATAGTGAGACCCTGTCTCAAGAAAACAAGAAAAAGTTAATGAACTAAGTCCTTACATCCAGTGTTACATATTTCATTTTTCCAAAGAAGAATTCCACAGCTCATTTTTCAGAGAATCAAGGAGATTTTAGAACTCTCAGATTATATTCTTGCCTGAAATATTTCTGGGAAATAATAATTGCAGCCGCCACTTTCTATGGTCCATGCTTTCTGTCAAGTGGTTTATGTATGTTACCTCTAATGTCTGTGACAACTCTACCTCTTTATCTCCAATGTAAAGAGGAAAAAATTAAGACTTTCTCAAATACAATAATGAGTGACCAGCTCAGGATTCAAATCTGGTATTCTCAAATGTATGCACTTCCCACTGTAATATATCTCCTCCAGAATCACAGGTAAATATCTGGAAAAGTATTTATGAATTAGCAATAAAAAGCTACTACTACTCTCCACTTCCCCCACAGGGAGACTAAAAAGGGTACAGATGGTAACTGCAGCAGCCTCTAAGGCTACAGAGTGAGTTCAAGGCCAGCCTAAACTACATAGTTTAGGCAAAACTACAGTCTAAAGCAAAGGGTTTCAGTCATTTAATAACTACAGACATAAAAATTACCACTACACGGAACTTCTAAGGAATGGGTGCCAAAGAGGAGAAATATGCCAGATCACAAACATTCCTACTTTTCCAATCTAATGTACAGCATTTGTTTCTTACAGCTTCATTTCACAAAAAGGGAGATGAACTTCACAGTGTAAACACAAATAAAATCTTGCAATGCACAAAAATAATCTACCAACCAATAAGTAGTAGGGTATGGCAGTACAGTATCAGCCAGTGACCAAAAACCCTCAATGTCCACCCAAATACAGAATTGTATATACAAAGTTGGTAATGAAATTTCACAAAGTAAAATGGGTATCTAAAATTTCAGTGAATTTTCACATCCTATGTATAAAGATAAGAAAAAAACCAAACAGAATATGCTCCTATTTTTTTTTCTATAATCACAGAAAGTTTCTGGAATGGTGGCTCACCTTTACAATCAGGGCACTCAGAAGACTGAGGCAGGAGAATTGCCATGAGTTTGAGGCCAGCCTGGACTAAACAGTAAATTCAAGGCCAGTCTGAACTAGACAGTGAGACCCTGGCTCAAAAAAAAAAAAAAAAAAAAAAAGCCAGGCGTGGTGGCTCATGCCTATAATCCCAGTAGTCGGGAGGCTGAGGCAGGAGGATCGCTGTAAGTTCAAAACCAGCCTGGGCTACATAGTGAGTTCCAGGTTAGTCTCAAATACATAGCGAGATCCTGTCTCAAAAACAAAACAAAACAAAACAAAAAAATCAAAATATGTCCCTAACTTAATCCAAAATGATATAAAGATTTATTATGAGTGATATGTAGTCCAGAAAACTGGTCATTCATTTTCCAGATTAAGAACACTATCAAATCTAATCATGGTGTATAAAGACTAAACACATGGCCTCTACATGACAGGTCTGCTCAGTGACTATTCTTTCTATAGCCCAACATGACAAACACAGCCACATTTCAGGATGACTGCCTAATTAAAAATGAAAGCAGTACTGTTGGGCTTGCCATCTTCCTGTGAAATAAATTGTGGTTTCCATTGAAATCAAAGGCACTGTAGCATAAAAACTGGCAGCCCCTATTTAATTAGCCATGAAAATTCACAGTGCCATATATTTGTGCCAGACAGATCCAAAGCCAGTTCTTAGGGCCGGGGATTTAGTTCAGTGGTTCTGCTGCCTGCCTTGCAAGCACAAGGACCCAAATTCGATCCCCAGTACAAAAAAAAAACAGTTCTTAAAAGTGTACTGGCTTAGGGTTGGGGATTTTACCTCAGTGGTACTGCCACCTGCCTTGCAAGTGCAAGGTCCCGAGTTCAATTCCCAGTATGAAAAAAAAAGTATATTGGCTTTTTTGGATAAGCATCCTAGTTGTTATGAACTAGAATCCCAGTGACTAGGCCACGACATAAAACAGAAACTTAGGCTGAAAGCTGTCAAGACCGTTAGTGGTTAACTAATTCAATTTTTTGACCAATTCAGGAATCCCCTCTTTTAATGCACTCAAATGTTAACTAGTTTCCCACTAGGTGCAAGGTATTACAATAGGTTCTATCGTATAAACATTTAATCACTTCTCAGCCTTTTGAGCAAAGATCAAGTGTATTAAACATTTACTTTAATCTAGATACTTTTCCAAGTGCTTTATATTTAATATTCATAATAATTCTATAATAGTACTACTAACCCCCTTTTACAAATGTGGAAACAAAGTCATGAAAGAATTAGTTAACTTGGCTAATCTCATAGCCAAGAAGTGATAAGAACCAGAATTCAAACCCAGTGACAGGCATGGTGCACACCTGTAATCCCAGCACTCAGGTGGCCGAGGCAAGAGGATCATTGAAAGTTCCAGGCCAGCCTAGACTACACAATGAGCCGTACAGTGAGAGGCCCTGTCTAAAATAAAAGAACAACAAAAAAAGAGAATTCAAACCCAGCCTGGCATGGTGGTGCAGACCGGAGGCAGGAGGATCACTGTGATCTCAAGGCCAGCTTGGACTATATAGCAAGACTCAAAAAAATAAAAAATAAATAAAATGGCAAGCTGGGCATGGTGGCATACACCTGTAATCCAAGTACTCAGGCAAGTGGATGACAGCAATTTGGAGGCCAGCCTGAACTACAAAGTGAAACCCTGTATCAAAAAATGAAAAAATAGGGCTGGGGATTTAGCTCAGTAGTTCCGGTGCCTGCCTCACAAGCGGCAAATGCCAGAGTTCTATCCCTGGTACCAAAATAAATAAATAAATAAATAATAAAAAAATAGGGCCAGGGATTTAACTCAGTGGTTCTGCCACCTGCCTCATAAACACAAGGTTCCAAGTTCAATCCCCAGTACCAACAAAAAAAAGAAAAAAAAATCAAAATTAAAAATAAAAAAGAGCTGAGGAAATAGCTCAGTGAAAAGGCCCTGAGTTCAATTCCCAGTACTCCCCCAAAATATATATGTATATATAATTACATATATGATTTTCCTAGCACAGAATTCAGTAGAACTATTGTTTCTCACAATCTGCATACAAAGAACATAATTTCTTAGGGCCAGGGATTTAGCTCAGTGATGCCACCACCTGCCTCACAAGCACAAGGTCCTGTGTTCGATCCCCAGCACACACACACACACACACATACACACACACACACAGTTTCTGATCTTCAGTGTACTATGTGTATCTATTACTTATATGCTACAATATAAAATGATATAAACTGATATTCAAGTGATCCGAGATGCTAAAATACTTCAGAGATGTATGAATTTTGAGGATTTTTTCTTGGTGGGGTGAGACAGGGTCTCACTATGTAGTTGAGACTGACCTGGAACTCACTGTGTAGCCTAGGCTGGTCTTGAACTCACAGTGATCCTCCTGCCTCAGCCTCTTGAGTACTGGGATTACAGGTGTGTACCACCACACCTAGCTGAAGGTATCTTTTTTATCAATTGTCCTATTTGAATTTAAGAAGGTTCAAAGGAGGGCCAGGGATGTAGCTCAGTGGCACTGTGCCTGCCTGGCAAGCACAAGGTCCTGAGTTCGATCCCAGATACCACCAAAAAAAAAACAACAAAAAAAGAAACTCACTTCTATTTCTGATGTTAGAAGGCTATTTCAGAGCCCATGGGAAGAGAGCAACCAAGAAAAAAGAAGTTAAGTTCCTGGGGTTAGGATGGGTAGTTGTATAGTTTACATTGCACAGATTAAAGAAGAAAATGGATAGAAAGGTAAACAAAATCAGTAATATGGAGGATTACCTAAAGGTCTACAAACAATATTTTTTCAACCTCGTTTTCTTTCTCAACTATATTATTTCTGCCAAAGGGACTATCTCATAGTTATTAAAAGTGACAGGAGGGATGGCACACATCTGTCATCCCAGCACAAGGGAGTGGCTGAGGCAGAAAGATCACTGAGTTTAAGTCCAACTTGGGCAATTTAGTGAGACCTTATTGCAAAATAAAAATTTTAAATGAACAGGAGATTTAGCTCAATAGTACAGCACTTGCCTAACATTCATGAGGCCCTGGGTTCAATCCTCAGTATCTCACACCAAACATACATGCACGTGCACACACACACACACACACACACAATTTACATGTGCACACACGCGCACACACACACATAAATGTGTCATTTTTCAGTTCAGAATTTCACTCCTTTTTAAATACAATTTTCTTTAACAATATTTCTACTATTTCATAGGCGTGAAATATTTCAACAGCATTTCACACTAGCCAGAAGGAAGTAAACTGCAATCTGTAACCATTTTCATATAACAAATGACAGTTTAAACTCTTCAAGGATATTTGTTGCTTACAAAATTCTTAAGCTGGATATTCAAGAACTTGGTTCCACTAAAACTACCCTAGCTGATGCCCAGCTCTTTGATGTGTCCTTTCTGGATTCTTCCACAAGGCTCTTTCAGTAATCAGCCCTATGGGAAGTATTCTTTGACCCCTCAATCCTTTGCTTTGATAATGCCTGCTCAAATCTCTGTTACTACCACTATCAAATAGCATTTTAATTATTGCTTATCTCTTTCACTGGACTATGAGCTCCATAAGGGCTTGGTCTTGAACTTGTTCACCTTCAGATGAATTATGGCATATAAATTTTAATACAGTGATATACATCAAAATTTACAGTGGAAGGGCTGGGAATTTAACTCAGTGGCGCCATGCCTGCCTCACAAGTGCAAGGTCCTAAGTTTGATCCCTGATACCCACAAAAAATTTACTGTGGAGGAAAAAAAAAAGAAATTAAAATTGAAATTCCATACTTCCTATGTAAAAACAAAACAAAACACCTTCTTTTATTCACTTAGTAACAAATATTTATTTAGCACATCCCAGGGTCCAAGCACTATGCCAAGCCCTGGAAAGTTGGGTTTTAACAGTGTAGACACACACAGAGCAAGAATTCGGTGAGGATACCATCCAAAGTATTAAAATTCATTTTTAACTCATTGATTCTCGGGCAGATTATAAAAATGTTTTATCTTCTCCCTTGAAATCTACTCTATTTCCTGATTCTTCCTTAATGAATATGCAATATTTTGATAATCACAAAACTTTTTTTTTGTTTTGCCTAATTATAATTCCTACCAATCAGTAGGATTAGTACCTAAAGTAAATAGTATTCAAATTCGTGAACCACAGCTGGTGTGAGTGCAGAACAACAGAGAACTTCTAATGCAAGGAACAATGACTAAAATATGCAAAAATATTTCAGGATTTCCACAGTGAAATCATTGTGAAAATCATTTGAAAAAGATCCCATGCAAATAGTCCAAGAGAACATTAGCCATAAGATCAATACATCCTACTTTTCCACATCATGGAAATAAAATTGTATCATTCTGTTCTATTTAATGCAGAGGAAAAGAGGTGCTGCACAACCTCTTTGGAAGACAAATTAATAAATAACACTATTTCATCTGTATAATGATTTACAGTTTACAGTTCACAAAGCACTTTGACCTTCACAATAAATTCTGTTTTCTCGTTCCCACTGGATAGATTAAGAAACTAAGGATTGAGGGCTGGTGCTGTAACTCAGTGGCAGACAGCTTGCCCAGCATGCGTAAGTTTCTGGGTTCAATCCCCAGCACAGAAAGAAAAGATCAAAAAAAAAAAAAAAAAAGCCAAGAAGAGAAGTAAAAGAAATTAAGAGTTGAAATGTATGTCTACATTCCCTTCTAACAAAAACTCAAAATCCAAAAGCCATGAAAGAAAAGATTGCAAAGTCTGTCTTCATAAAAAAGTATAAAATATCTGGGCATGGTGGCCCACACCTGTAATGCCAGCACTCAGGAGTCTAAGGCAGGAGGATTGCCATGAGCTCAAGGGCAGCCTGGACTACATATGGATACCCTGTCTCCAAAAAAATAAAAAGTATAAAATAAAAGAAGTCAGCAGACAAATACAAAACTGGAGCTCTGCGTATAGCTCAGTGGAATTGTGAGATTAACCTGCAAAAGGCCCTAGCTTCAGTTTGTAACAGCTAAAACTTGGAAACAGACCAATTGCCCATGAACTGAAGACTGGATAAAGAAGATGTGGTTTTTCTATAAAATGGAGTACTACTCAGCCATAAAGAATGAGAAACTAGGGGGCCAGTGATTTAGCTCAGTGGTTCAGACGCCTGTTTCACAAACACAAGGTCCCAAGTTTGATGCCCGGTACCAAAAACAAAAAAACAAAAAACAAAAACAGAGAGAGAGAGACAGAAACTAGAGACATTTATAGCTAAGTGGATGCACATTGAGGCCATACTCTTAACTGAAATAAATAGGACAGATGTGTAAATACCAAATAGTTTCTCTGGTATGAAAAACTAAAAGTGTAAATAAGGATCAAAATGTATAATTGATATTGTGAAATAGGAAGAAAGTCTAAAGGAGTAGGGAAAGTGGAAGGGGTAGGGGAAAGGAAAGAAGGGAAAAGAAAAAAATATGAGAAAAGGAAAAAATGGAAACAAAGTCTCTGTAAATAGCCAGGAGGAGTGGGAGAAAGGTAGGGGAATGGGGAAAAAATAAGAACCAAGATACATCATGGAAAGGTACAATATCCCAATGATGAATGTAACTGTACTGTATACCTGAAGTGTACCAATGAACTTAATGGGGCCGGGGATTTAGCTCAGTGGTTCCGCTGTCTGCCTTGTAAGCACAGGGACCCAAGTTCAATCCCCGGTACCAATAAATAAATAACTAAATAGAACTTAATGGAAAAAAAAAAAAAGAGGCCCTAGCTTCCCTCCTCAGCCCCAAAAGGGGTGGGGAGGGGAATACCTGAAAAACCTATCAGACAAAATATTTCACTTTTTACACAGAGAGTCTTAGAAATCAATAGGAAAGAGATTACTCAACAGAAAAAATAGGTAAAGAACTTAAACAGGCAGTTTATAAAAAAGGAAATAGAATGACTCGAACATACAAGAAGACACATCAACTTAGTGAAATTCTAAAAAATTAAAACTACTTTGAGGTATCATCTCTATGAGATTGGCGTAAGTTCAAGTTTGATAACAAAAGCATAATATAAACAACATGAATCCTGCAGCTGGTACTTAAATTTCTGACAGTTAATAGCTATGTGATTTGGGCAAGTCATTTAAATTCTCTATTGATTAATGTATTTACCCGAAAAACAGAGATAATAATCGTACCTACTTCAGGGCCAGGGATTTAACTCAGTGGCGCCACCCCTGCCTGGCAAGTACAAGGTCCTAAATTCAACTCCCAGTACCAAAACAAAACAAATAATAGTACCTACTTCCAAGGGATTTTTACTAAAGTTAAAAGAGATAATATATTTTAAAATCACTTAGTATCCATGGCACATTATCACTTATTGTGATACAGCTAATGTTAGTGAGTAAATAGGCACTCATATTGGTACAACCCCAAAGGAAGGCAATGTGAGCAACATATTTCATAATGATAAATGCAGATGTACTTTACTTTAGAAATCCTGCTGCTGTGAATTTATCCTACAAATCTCCTTGCACAAATGTAAAATTACATGTTCAAATCTTCACTACAGCATTGCTTATTATTTAAAGACTGATGTCAAAAGAAGTGCCACACTGTATTTTAAAATGTGCAAAATCTTTTTTTTGGGGGGGTACCTGGGATTGAACATGGGTCCTTGCACTTGTGAGGCAGGAGGTGGCCCCACTGAGCTAAATCCCCAGCCCTAAAAATGTGCAAAATCTTAAATCAGATAGGGTGGCATATGCCTGTAACCTCAGTATTCAGGAGGCTGAGGCAGGAGGATCACAACAATTTTGAAGCCAACCTGAGCTACATACTGAATTCAAGGACAGCCTGAACTACACAGCAAGACCTTATCTACAAAAAAACTAAAAAGAGAAGTACCATTTCAGTAGGACATGGTGGCTCATGCCTGTAATCCCAACACTCTGGGAGGCTGAAGCAGGAGGATCCAAAGTTCAAGCCCAGCTTGGGCAATTTAATGGTTTAGGAAACCCTATCTAAAAGAAAAAAAAATTTTTAAGGACTGGCGATGTCAGTCAGTGCAAAGGCCCTAGGTACAATCTCCAGTACTGCAAAAAAAGAAAAACAAAAGAGAGAAAGAGAAAGGACAGAGGGAGGGAAGGAGAAAAGGAGGCAGGCAGGCAGGCATGGCTATTTGATCTCGCTGCATCACTCATTGACATATTCCCAAAAGAATTAAAGATGAATGCTGTAGTGATACACGGGTACCCATGTTTACTGTGACACAATTCACAATAGCTAAGCTGTGCAAACAGCCAAGGTGCCTGTGAACAGATGAATGTGTGTTTTATAATCAGGAAAATCAACAGAATTAGAGCATCATATTAGGAGAAATAAATTAGACTCAGAAAGTTAAATATTGTATGCTTTCTCATATGAGTAATCTTAAAAAGAAAAAGAAAACCAAAGTAGAGATGACAAGAACTAGAAGGTAAACTTTTAGAGATAAGGAAAGGGATGGGGAAAGTGGGAAAGAAAGAGAAGGGAAGGGAATGGGAATTAAAATGTTCAAAACATGTTATATGCATGTACCAATATACAAATCCAGATCTCATTATTCTGTGTTACTAATATGCACTAATCAAAAAATTCCCATCGTGAAAAAAAGACTGAAGGGGCAGGGATTTTTCTCAGTGGTTCCACTGCCTGCCTGCCAAGTGCAAGGTCCTGAGTTCAAGAGTTTGAGCCCCAATACCAAAAAAAAAGGAAAAAAAGAAATTGAACTAACATGCCTGCCAGGTGTGGTAGTGCACACCTGTAATCCCAGCACTTGGGAGGCTGAGACAGGAGGATCACTGCGAGTTCAAGGCTAACCTGGGCTAGTTCAAGGTCAGCCTGACTACATAGCAAGACCCTGTCTTAAAATAAATAAATAAAGATTGAAACAACACAAATATCCAAAATACAGAACTAGTGAAATAAATTATGACACACTATTCCATGGAATTCTATGGAATATTAGGCAAGAACTTCTTTAAAATAAAAAAATAAAAAAAAACAAGAATGAGGAAGCTCTCTATGCACTGATCTGGAAAGGTCTCCAAGGTATACTAAATGAAAAGGCAAAACTGCGAGAGGGATGGGGATAGGTGGTGTAGCACGGTGGAGATCACAGACTTTTGCCAGAAAAATAGAAAAAAAAAACAAGACTATATATCTATGTTTGTAAGTATTTGCCTAAAGAAAGTAGACAGGCTGGAGATGAAGCTCAGTTAAAAGTAGCAGAGCATGGCCTACCATGCAGAAAGACCTGAGTTACTCCACAGCACAGGGAAAAAAAGGTGTTGGGATGGGGGCTGGGGGTCCTGAGTATCTCCATCCCCATACCAAAAAAAAAAAGGGCCGGGATTTAGCTCAGTAGTTTTGCAGCCTGCCTTGCAACTACAAGGACCTGAGTTTTTGTTTTTGTTTTTTTTTTTGGGGGGGGTGGAGGGGGGTTTTGTTTGTTTGTTTGTTTTTGAGACAGGGTCTCACTATGTAGTTGAGACTGACCTGGAACTCACTATGTAGTCCAGGCTGGTCTCGAACTCCTGCCTCAGCCTCCTGAGTGCTGGGATTACAGGTGTGCTTGATCCCTGGTACCGCAAAAAAAAAAAGAAAGAAAGAAAGAAAGAAAGAAAGAAAGAAAGAAAGAAAGAAAGAAAGAAAGAAAGAAAGAAAGAAAAGAAAAGAAAAGAAAAGTGGTTGGGAGTTGGGGATTTTGCTCAGTGGCACCACACCTGCCTTGCAAGCACAAGGTCCTGAGTTCAATCCCTGTTGGTGGGGGAGAATGGTTGGGAAGGGGCAGGTGGGTATCAGACATTCTACTGTTAATATAAAATATATAAGTATGTTACATTTATATATAAATATGTACTTATATTTATATAAATATTTTGAATGTATTATCTGTTGAAATAATAAATTTATAGGAACAAATTAATCCACCTGTAGCATTGCCAGAAAAATGCTAAAATACAAAACTTACAAAGAATAAGTAATTTACCTGTTATCATACAATTAATAATAACAAGTTTGAGTATAAATAGGACTTCCAATATTTTCCTTTTAATACACTGCATTTCTGAAATGTTCAGGAATGGGACATTTAAAATTATCACAAGTAGCCAGGTGTGGTGGCACACGCCTGTAATCCCAGCACTCAGGAGGCTGAGACAGGAGGATCACTGTGAGTTCAAAACCACCCAGGGCTACCTAGTGAGTTCCAGGTCAGCCTCAACTACATAGTGAGACTCTGTCTCAAAAAAACAACAAAAATAAATAAATAAATAAATAAATAAATAAATAAATAAATAAATAAAATTATCACAAGTAGTATTTTCTTCAAAACAACCATTCCTTCTTACAGCAAAAATAGACCACAATGACAACATCCCCATTTGATGAGTAACATAACAGTATAATATCCATGGTTGATCCAAAACTTTCACTATCACCCACATAATACAATAATAATTAGACCCCATCTACTAGAAAAAGATGAAATTCCCATAAAAGATTTTATCACAGGTTTCAAATTGCAACAAAATAATTTTGCAGGACAAAATAAAGTTTATGACACTAAGAATATATCTATAAACACTTTAACTCTGATGGGAGAGAGCTTTAAAAGCAAGTCAAGGGCTAGGCATGGTGGCACACACTTGTAATCCCAGCACTTGGGAGCCCGAGGCAGGAGGATTGCTCTGAGTCTGAGGCCAGCCTCAACTACATAGTGAGACCCCACGGGCTAGGGATTTAGCTCAGTGATGCTGCCGCCTGCCTAGCAAGCTCAGGGTCCTGAGTTTGATCCTGGTACCAAAACAAACCCCCGCTCCCAAAAAAGCCAGGTGTGAGGCACACACCTGTAATCCCAGCACTCGGGAGGCTGAGGCACACGATTGTTGTGAGTTTGAGACCAGCCTGGGCTACATAGTGAGTTCCAGGTCAGTCTGAACTACATAGTGAGACCCTGTCTCAAAAAACCAAAACAATTAAAAAAAATCTTTTTAAAGCAAATCTAGCTGGGCGTGGTGGCACACACCTGTAATCCCAGTACTCAGGAGGCTGAGGCAGGAGAATCGCTGTGAATTTGAGACAAGCCTGGGCTACATAGTGAGTTCCAGGTCAGTCTCAACTACATAGTGAGACCCTGTCTCAAAAAAACCAAAAAATAAAAAAATAAAATAAAAAATAAAAAAAGCAAATCTAACTTTCTACTGTAAATAGACAAGGCAATAAGCACATTAAAATATGTAATTATGTCAGGCACAGTGGTGTATGCCTGTAATCCTAGCACTTGGAAGGCTGAGGCAGGAGAAGCACCATAAATTTGAGGCCAGCCTAGACTACATAGTAAGTTCAAGGCCAGCCTGAACTATACAATGAGACCCTGACTTGGAGGAAAAAAAAAAAAAGTGGTGTTAATTTTAACAATTAACTAAAACTATAAATACAGGGCTAGGGGATATGTGAGCATGCTCGCTAAGCATGTTCAAGGTTCCAAGTTCAATGCCCACAAAAAAATCTCTACAAAATGTTATTGGAGCCAGGCGTAATGGTGCACATCTGTAATCAAACCACTCAGGACGCTGAGGCAAAAGGACTGCCATGAGTTTGAGGTCAGCCTGGGGCTTTGTAGTAAGACCTACAAAGCAAGACCCCATCTCAAAACACAAAACAAACAAAACAAAACAAAATTTATTAGAGATCCTGGAGATGGACAGTCCTCAGCTTCACAGTGTATACATTTTTTTATACAGAATATGCCAAATCACAAAGGATTTGTGTTTAAGAAACCATCCTAAATACATTTCTCTGTATCTGTATAAGAGAATAACATGTCATATATCCAGGACACTAAGTGTCTGAGAATCTCACTGTTCGCTCATATATAATATCCATACTATCCCGCAGAATGACTTTCTGACAAGGGCCAAGGAACCTCCACTACAACTCTAGGCCCCTCCTTGGTGAGCAGCCCCATCTATAGGACTTAGCATCTCCTCTGCTCCATTTCTGCTATCATCTCGGATAAGTATGGCATCCACACTGATGATCCATTCAACATAGCCTCTTAACTTCCCATTACAATAGCCTACACTTTTATTCCCTTTTCAACAGCACTGACAGTTCCATTTTTTTGTCTTTATCCTTGAAATACTGAACTCTGAGCTTTCCAATTATGAATCTGATTATAAAATCTGGTCTTCAAACACATTTCTAATGATCTCCTTATTTTCCAAGTATAACAGCCTTCCTGCAGCTTTTACTTAACCCGAGATAAGAACTTCAGTGTCAATCCTGTCTCCCACATTATGACTAGCAGTATAAAGATGCTCCCTATTTTACTGTTCTTTGTTTCAAACTCCAATTCTGGAGCAACCCAATCATCTTTTTTGCCTTCTTGCATTTAGGCTGTTGGAGAATGTAAATCTATGTACTGGGTCTCATTACAAATAAATTATTTCTAAGTGGGCCCTCAGTGTGGTCAGCAATCTTTTTCTTAAAAAATCTTTAATCTATTCCCTTTTCATTTTCCACTAAAGATTTCCATGGCCATAATATTCCAATCAGAAACTCATCATAGTTCCTTCAATGTCCAGAGATAATTGATTTTTCCACAGATAGATAGCTGATCACATCAATATAAAGCCATCTTTCAAACTCCCTCATGTTTTTCCCTAACACCACATCATTATCCATCTGTATTCTATTCCTTTGGTGTCAAAGAAATGCCTGACATATCCTAGATAAACTTACTAAACCTACAAAACTGATTCACCCCTATGAAAAAGAAATACACACACACACACACACACACACACACACACACACACACACACCCCATACTGGAAAGAACACAGGTTTCAGAACTAGTCAGACCTTGTTCAAATCCTTGCTTAGTCTTCCCAACCATACTCTTTTTATAGTGCAAGGGATCAAACCTAGAGCCTCAACCATACTAGGCAAGTTACCACTGAGATGCACCTTTAGCTCGTCTTTCCTACTGTGTAAAAGAGAGACACCAACACCCAACTCCCACAGTTTCTGTAATCTATGAAGCATCTTTTTTTTTTTGGTACCAGGGATTGAACTCGGGCCTTGCACTTGCAAGGCAGGTGGCGGAACCACTGAGCCAAATCCCCGGCCCTATGATACAGTACAGTCTCAGTAAAGTCAAGTTTCACTATTACACCTCTCCTTCACAACCACTCCGTTGAAAGAGTAACTTTACTGCCTCCCATTTACACCTCAATCCAAGATCTGACTACTGTCATCACCACCTTCATCACATTGTCACAACAGCCTTTCAAAAGAAACAAGTGATTTCCTAATTGCTAAATTCAGTAGCTTCTTTCTAACCTCATTCTACCAGACCTCTGGGCCATCTGACACTGACAGTCATTATCCAACCTGCCCTCCCATTTTACTGGGCACTGGAGATTGAACATAGGGCCTTGCAAATGCTAGGCCACTGCTCTGCAATGGAGTTACATCCCCAGCCTCCCACCCGCTTTTGAAACAAGGCCTGACTAAATTGCCTAGGCTGACCTCAAACTTGCAATCCTCCTGCCTCAACCTCCCAAGTATCTGGAGTTACAGGGTTGCGCCACCATGTCTGGTTCCCCTCCCTTTTTTTTTTTTTTTTTTGGTACCAGGGATTGAACTCCGAGCTAAATCCCCAGCCTCTCCCCCTCTCCCTCTCCCTCCTCCTCCCTCCCTTCTTCATACTCTTTCTTGCTTTGGCTTCTGTAATAATGACATTCTGTTCTAGTTCACGTCCCATTCCTTTAACTCCTCTTTTCTAGTGTCTATTATCCTTCAAACAATGATGGTCCTTCTGGTCCAGAGCTCTTCTCCTCTTTCAGTATTACCAACCCACATTAAGTCTTCAAATATCTCTCATAGTCATCTCTCTTGACTCTCAAATTTATAAATTAAGTTCCAACACTTTCCCCAATTTTCAGACCCAAATTTCCAGTTACTCGGTCATAATCTTTAAAAATCTAAAACTAAAACCTCAAACTGAACTTGTTCAAAAGCAAGTTCATTACCTTTCCTCCAAACTGCTTCAAAATTTTATTCTCTTTCCATTAAGACCTCCAATTTAAAGCACAAGCCAAGTTACAGAACCTCTTACTAAAAATACTTTTTTAAAAAGAAACCCTCCCGATTCTAATTTGAAATCTCTTGAAACTGCGAGCAGTTCTTTCCACTGTCTTGTGAACGTCCTACCTAGCACTCTCCCCAGCACCACACACCACTTTCCTGCCTACCTAGGCCTGTGCCTCTGGCGTCTTCACTTTCCTTACTCCCTCCGCGTCTTTCACCAGAGATAAGACGACCCTACCAAGCTCCTGCCAGACCCCGAAGGGCTCCCTGTGCCTACAGAATGACGTCCACATTCGTTAGCAGGTTTTTCTCAGAGGTACACATTGAAAAGTTTTTCCATTAGACAATCCTGGGATTCGCTTCTGGCTTAGTCCAGAGTGTCT
>NW_022900935.1:25160527-25164468 GCF_012274545.1 Fukomys damarensis
CCATGGCCCGGCAGTAGGGGCCGTTCCCTCTCCCGACCCCCGCGCCTGTTGGCGGGGCCAGGAGGACGATCTAACCCGCGAGACCGAAAGGGCAGCTGAACGATCCTCTAGGGCTCCCCAGCCGCTAGACTCTGAAACCCAGGGGCAGGCGATCTGGGGGCGGGGGCACGACTGGCCACGCCCCTCTGGGCCCTCCCTCAGACCAGCCAATCAATCGGTAATCTTTGATAAACGAACTAGTGGAATTGCCCAATTAACGTTAGGAATGCCACGTGGTATGCGGGTGGGCACAACGGGTATACAGAGAAGCCAATCAACAGCCCTGGGCGCCAACTCTTTGAGGATGAAGGGAACCAATAGGAAGGAAATGGAGGTAAAAACAGAAGAGGCAGTGTGTCAGAAAGGAAGAACTCAAGAGCAGAGACTATTCCTGGGGAAAACTCAAGACCAGGATCTCCTCAGAAGGCAAAACAGCAGCCCAGGATGGACAAATCAAAATGTCAAAGACCGAACGATTGGTAACTGATAAAGCCAACTAAAACTGGAGTAGACTGGCGCGGCTTTTGGGTTGGTTAAAGTATAGCTGAGAAAGGAAAAGCCAAAAAAAAAAAAAAAGAAAGAAAGGTAAAGCCATCTGGACATGGTGGCAAATGCCTGTGATATCGACATTGAGAGTTCGAGGGCAACCTGGCCTACCCAGAGAGACCTTATCCTAAAAAATAAATAAAAATAAAAGAAAGGAAGAGGAAATTCATATGAATGCAGTGTTCTGCAGCATCCCCATGGAGCAAACAGAACGATTAGGGAAACATTCTTGTAGACTAAAAGACTGGACACAGTGAAGGATTAAAAGAAGTAACACTTCGAGCTGGGCGTGGTGGCACAAGCCTGTAATCCCAGAACTGGGGAGGCCAAGACAGCAGAATCGCTGCGAGTTCGATGCCAACCTGCTGACATAGTGAGTTCAGGGTCAGCCTGAACTACTAAGAGAGATTCTGCCTCAAAAAAAAAAAAAAAAAAAAAAAAGGCGGGGCGTTGTGGCCCACACCTGTAATCCCAGCACTCAGGAGGCTGAGGCAGGGAGGATCACTGTGAGTTCAAGACCAGCCTGGGCTACACAGTGAGTTCCAGGTCAGTCTCAACTACATAGTGAGACCCTGTCTCAAAAAAACCAAAAAAGGGCCAGGGATTTAGCTCAGTGGTTCTGCTGCCTGCCTTACAAGCGCAAGGTCCCAAGTTAGATCCCCGGTACCAAAACAAGGAAAAAAAAAAAAAAGAACACTTCAACTGGCTTGAAAAAAGCTTTTTGTAAGAACTGTGTGAGCAATTCTATGCAATTGTTAAACAGGTACAGCTGGGGATGGTGGCACACGCCTGTAATCCCAGCCCTTGGGAGACTGAGGCAGGAGGACTGCCACAAGTTCAAGGCCAGCCTGGGCTACAAAGTGAGTGCAGGTCAGCCTGAACTACAAAGCAAGACCCTGTGTTTTAAAAAACAAAACAAGGGGCTGGAGATTTAGCTCAGTGGCACCCCACGCCTGCCTTGCAAGTGCAAGGTCCTGACTTCTATCCCTGGTACCCAAAGCAAAACAACCAGGTATGTATTGCCTCACACCTTCCCTGAAGCTCCTAAACTCATGCCTCAGCCCACTGCAGCAGGCAAGCAAGACAGTGGAGGATAGGCCCTACTGTACCAGCATTCCCTGGTGTTACAGACCCCTTTTCAGAAATCTTTAGGTGCCTCTCCTACTGGAAGAGGGCTCTTGAAAGATAAGTGGGATCTAAATACTCAGAGTATTGGTTTAAGAAAGATGTGTGAGGAAAAAAATTAAAAGAAAAGGCTGAATGTGGGTTGGGCTTATATGCCAATTTTGTCTTTTTTGTTTTTTATGTTCTGAATACTATTTCTGAACAGGAGCATAATCTAAACAGGGCACTGTTTTAGGAAGATTAATTGGCAGCTCATAAAATCTCTGAAAGGAGAAAAGATAACACCACTGCATTTCTCTGGTGTATAGGATTTCCAGTATCATTCTCAGGCAACAAATCATGTGCTGCCACCTGGTGACAGTTCAAATACTTCTGTTCCAAGGAAAAGAAGGAAGAGGCAAAAAAAAAAAAAAAAAAAAAAAAAGGGGAAAAAAAATGAAACAAAGCTTTTGTAAATAAGGTGGGGAAGGAGAGTTGAAGGGAAGGGAAGGGAATGGGAAAGAAGAATCAAGATGTGTCATATACAAGTACAAATTCCTTATGATGAATGTTATGTATATCTAAAAGGTACCAATAAAATGAAAAATTAAAAACTGTTCCATGTTGTTTAATATTTCTGTTGGGGAAGATCTTGCTCCCCTCCAAGCCTATCTCCCATAGAATTTGAGGCAAAGTAGTTGATAAAGAAGTAGAGAAATCAGAGTTTTGAAATGCCACCAGGCCAGATAAATAACCTGCCCAAAAAAAGATGTGAAAGATACTGGTTCCTTGCACTGCTTCAGCAGGAAGATGAAGTTGGATGGGAAGTCTCTATTTTTTAAAAACTGAGTCTGTGGGGTTTGAGTCACTGTGGGAACCTTTCTGCAAATCCACTGCAATCTTACCTCATGGGAAATACATACCAGGACTGCTCTCCACAGTAACTTTTGTCTACATTCAGCAGTGGGAAAGGCCTCCTGAGGCCTCAAGGGAGATGCTGCTGCTTCTTAAGAAACTTTGGAATGTAGTATCTAGAACATAAGGCCCAAGTAAGGAGAAATAAAATTGTTCCTAGCTAGAAAAATATACTTTCCAGAGAGTCAATTTGTGGGAGGGCCAAATTCATTAGCCACAAGCACTTTCTTTTAATGAAATATAATAGAAATGGGCTGGGTATAGCTCAGTGGTATAATGCATGCCTAACATGCACAGGACCCTGGGCATAGTCCTCAGCATCAAAAAAAAAAAAAAGAGGATCAGGGATTTAGCTCAGTGGGTCCACTGCCTGCCTTGAAAGTGCAAGGTCCTGTTCCATCCCTGGTACCAAAAAAACAAAAAAAGGAAAAAAAAAAAAAGTAAGTATCAGTGCATCATTCCTAATAAGTATTGAATCATGAAGTTTTTATTTCAGTTAGTAAATAATGTGCATTTATCTTTACTGGAGGTCACATTCAAAAATCTCTGACAATCACTAGATTGAAGTCAGAAAGAAATGAGACCAGGAAAGAGACTACTATAGAAACACAGGCTGAACTATTCATCTGTAATTCTTTTAATTCTTTTTTTTTTAACCAAGAATCAAACCGTTTTATCTATTGTGCCATGTTTACAGTTTTTACACACTGTACCTTCATTGGTTCCTGTAATGTATAAATGTATAACATTTAAAAAAAAAAACAAAAAAACAGAGCTGGGCGTGGTGGCTCATGCGTGTAATCCCAGCACTCAGGAGGCTAAAGCAGGAGGATCACTGTGAGTTTGAGACCAGCCTGGGCTACACAGTGAGTTCCAGGTCAGTCTCAACTACTTAGTGAGACCCTGTCTCAAAATAAATAAATAAAAACAAAAAAAAAAAAACAGGCTGGAATGCTGAGGAGGGGGAGGAGGAGGGGGAGGGGAGAGGCTGGAATAAGCTTCGGGAAGCAGAAGCCAGGGATAAAGAAAGGAAACTTCAAAAAAAAAAAAAGAAAAGAAAAGGAAGGAAACTTCCTACTGTCCAGCTCCAGGTTCCAACAGAATATCACCTTCCTCTGTGAACCCACAGCACTACTGCCCCACAGCAGGGTCCTACTTCATTCAACTCACCAGAATGGGAGCTTTTCTCTCTTCCCAACTTCACTTGAGTGTGTACTTGGATGGTATAGCTACAGATGTCTCAGATTAAAAACATAGAGGTTGGGCTGGGGATTTAGCTCAGTGGTTCTACCTCCTGCCTCGCAAGCGCAAGGTCCCGAGTTCAAGAACCCTGGTAC
>NW_022900935.1:25164602-25193239 GCF_012274545.1 Fukomys damarensis
AAAAAAAAAGACAGAGGCCAGCAGTCATATAACAGGGAAAAAAAGTACAGCTGAGTCCATCTCATGTGAATCATCACTCATAAAGAATACATCAGGGAATGTTAAGCCATTTTATTGCAGCTGGAGAGGAGGGACAGGTAGGAAGTTAGAAGGCCACTTCCCAAATGATCAAAGGGGATGTTAAGACTACTCAAAAACAAGTTGTGGGGAGGGTGGGCTAAGATAGCTCTATCATACTATTCACAGGTCCTCACAGATCACTCAAGAGCATCTTGGGGTACTGGAGGAGTAGGTTTTCTTGCTCAAGACTGGGCGTGGAGCTGAGAGCTGCCAGGTTCGAGGTTAGAAAGGGTGCTCCTCTGGAGATCTAAGAGGAAGGAAAAGGGAAGAGAAAAACCATCAGCAAGCACTATGATATGCACATATCTAGGCTCCAGGCCTGTTTGTCAGACGGCACATATCTAGCCAGTGCCAAACATTTGGCAGCTGGCATCCAGGTATCATTCTGATTCAGCTTCCCCCAGAACCAGGATTCCTGACCTTATGCCTACTTAATTTTCTTAAAAGTTCCCGGCTACTGTTACTATCTGGAAGACTGACTTTAGAGTTAGATGAAGACGGAGACATGGTAAAGGTGGTGGTGGCCAATGGCACTTTAGAAGACATAAACAGAGGACCTGAAAAGGACAGAATCAGAGGTAGAGATGGCAATGATGAGTCTAGGGGACCCTCCCAGCACAGAAGTATCCTTCTTCCTGAAGCCAGAAGTCCAGTCTCTTCTCCCTTTAGCATCCAAACAATAAAAGTATTTCAGTGATTCTGGATCATGAATGTCCAGTGTTGCCCTTATGAGGTTAGATTACCCCTTCTGGCCAAATTTAGAATAGCTGAACCTTGGTCCCAGTGCTTGACATCTGGGAGACAAATCCTCTCCACTGTCCCAGCACCTACACCTCCTGACCTGAGGTCAGGCTCCCACAGGGCAAACCGGGCTTCTGTTCTGGCAACCTCCAAGATGTGATCTTTGCCATCCTGGCTACTTTGCTGCTGCTCGAACATCTGCCAGATCATGAACCCAAGTAACACGAAATCTCTCCTCCTATAGGAAGAAAGTCTCTCCATATAATTGGCCTAATCAGCACACTTGAAACCCTCATGTGGGCAAGGACAGTTTCTCATTGCTTAGAACAAAAGGAAATGGGAAGATGAGCTTCAGAGAGAAGGTGATGTCAGCACAAGGAAGAAATGAGTAAAGATGGAGATGGGAGATGGTATCCTGGTCCATCTACAGAACAGACAAAGGATGGCACCTCCATTGGGAAATACATAGACTGGTCTGATCCTGGTCCCACCTTCTAGCTGCAGGGTCCACTTCATCCTGCTGAGCCTCAGCCATATGTTTCAGTAGCAGCTCCTGGTGCTGGCCCACAGAGGAGAGAGAATGAAAAGTGACTGTTCTCCAACTTCTATTTCCTCACCTTGTGACCAACTTGGTGCTGAAAACTGAGACATCCTAGTCCAGTTGTTGGAAAGCTTCCAAGCTGACTAGAGAGACTAAACTCACCTCAGAGGCAAAGAGCAAGATGAAATACTACACCAGACTTTTCAATAGCTCAAACAGAGAGCTATGCCCACTTGTTAGAAGGAATTCCAGAAAAGGGTGCAAGGAAACCCATAATCACCCTCAACTTTTTATTTACTCATCTGGTCTCACAGCAACTCCAGTTCCTCCTGCAGAATCTCAGACTCCTTCCACAGCAATTGCTACACGAGTGATAGCAGTGTCACTCTAGAGTTAATCAACAAACTCAGAGTGAGGAGGCCATCAGTCTCCCGGAACACCAAGAGTTCCAAAGCCTCAAGAAGGTAAGGCCTTGCCCATTACATTCTCAGTCTCTAGCCGCTGATGAAGATCAGTGGTAATATTGTACTCTCCTGGTCTTGATTCCATTTGGGCATGGGTGTGGGCCCACTTGTTTAACTGAATCTGAGGGTCCAGCAGTTCCCTTCTCAGCACTTCCAGGCGTTGCTCCAGGAGATGGGCTTGCCCATCTGAGGGCCCCTGAAGCAACTTTAATGATGCTATAATGGAACAAGTAGAGGGTCAGCCCCCGAGAACTTCACATAAAAGCCCAGACGCTACTTGCAAATTAAGACACGTGCATACAAGAGGTGTGCCACAAAAGTGGGTGCACAAGCTGGGCCCGGTGGCACCCATGTCTGTAATCCCAGCACTTGGGAGGCTGAGACAGGAGGATCACTTCAAGTTCAAGACAAATCTGAGCTCCATAGTGAATTCAAGGCCAGCCTGAACAGTGAGACCCTATTTCAAAAAAAAAAAAATGTGTGCACACATATAAAGCTACATGTGTAAAGGACTGAGAGTATAACTTGGTGGAAGAACACATACTTAGCATGTTCAAAGGTTTGGGTTCAATTCCCAGCATCAAAACAAAACAAAACTGTGAGTATAAAGAGAAAAACTGGCCTGATACCTTCCAGGGCACTGATCTTGTACATTTGCTGCTGACGCTGTTTCAGCAGGTCCTGTACAGCCTGCTTCAGTGCTTCAGTCACCTACCCAAGCAGAAAAAAAACATGAGCTACTGCATGAGGGTTTTCAAACCCTGGTATTCTCATCTCATACAAACCAACAATTCCAAGCCTTACCTGAGTCTGAGATTGAAGCTGAGATTGGAGAATAGTAACTCATCCCAGAGAGAAGATGGTCTATAGGCTTCAGCCCAGCTCAGACTCTCTCGGAGAGGAACAATCTCTAGATTGTTTAGCTTGGGCTCCTCATTGCATAGGCAACTGACAAGAGGAAATCCAGGTTCCAGCCAGGTCTCCTGTGAGGGAAAAAGGAAAGCACAAGGACAAGGTCTATGTGGGAAAGAACTGTGGGAGAACAGAATGTGTGGGAGGTATAGAGCTCAGGAAAGAACTGGAATTTGGAAGGAATAGAGAATGGTACGGGTACTGCAAGAAGGCAGTTCTTGGAAAGAGAAAGGGCTGGGGAATAGAAAGGGGCAGTAAGTACCTATGGTGGAGACTCCCAGGGAATACACCCTCTGCTACAAAAGAAATAGTTGCTGGGCAAGGGATTTAGCTCAGTGGTTCCAGCACCTGCCTCACAAGCGCAAGAACCTGAGTTCCATCCCTGGTACCAAAAACAAAACAAACAAACAAAAGAAATAGTTGCACAGGCCAATGAGCTCTGACTGTCCTTTAACGTGTCCCACCTACAAACAACAACCTGTGCCTCCTCACCTTCATCCTGGGCACATTTCCATCAGTTGCCTTCAGAAGTGAATCGAGCCGCTCAGACTAGCTCAGGTTCCTACTCATATCCTGTGGCAGGGATCTAGCTTCCTGGCTTCTACCCTTGCTCTCCCAGCAGGGTATACCCAAGGCACAGCACAGGAAAGGTCACAGCGTTAGAATGGAAATAGGGGAGTGAGGATGCAATACGAGACCAAAACTGCAACTCTGGCACTAGGCAAGGGAGCGGCGTTTTGGGGGAACCAGGAGGAAATCGAAATACCCTAAGGCAGATATCAAGTGACTGGAAGAGGCGCCGACACCCCGGCGCCGTCAAGCCAAACCTGTGTTAGTGTTACAGCCTCCGCTAGGTTCAAACCCTACAGTAGGCGGAGAAAGTACGACTTCAGACTGGGTATGGCAACATCACCCAGGAAACTGAGTCCGCCTCTTTGAGAGACAACCACAGAAGGTGGCGGCCGACCTACGTTTCCCTGGAAGAATACGTGCTTCACACCCCACCAAGAAGCTTGTCGGGACACCGAGTCCTCTAAATTCTGTAGCAATGGGCTCCAAAGCACAAATGGACTACCCATCCCAGAATGCATCGCGCAGATCCAACTCTGTCCCTCTGCTGTCCGCGGTGTCTTCAGGGAAATGGAGTCCAAGCTGTCCTAGAAAGTAACGGCCCAATTGTCTTTGAGACTCCACTTCCCAGAAAGCTCAGCGTGTAGCGTGTGCTATGGAGCCGCAAGTCGCAGAGCTCAAGCAGAAGGTGGAAGACACGTTATGCCCTTTTGGCTTCGAGGTTTACCCCTTTCAGGTTGGTTTACTCCTCCAGCGGTTCCAGGGTGAGGTGTGCGATTGACCTCGGTGCAACTGGCTTGAGGCCCCGGGAGCCTTCTGATCCTACCCAGACTTCTCTGGGGTGTCTAAATATTAGGACTGTGTGTCCGCGGGGACACGCGTTTAAAAAAAAAAAAAAAAGAGAAGAGGTCGTACGTTTGCCTTTTAACCTTATATGAATTCTTTTACCACGATACGATCCTGTAACCTATGTGGTTTCGTTACCTGCGTAACTTACAAGAAAGGTACCTATGGGGTCAGAATCACCTTGAAAGCTCCTAAAGGAGTTAGGAAAGGACAAGACGTGAAAGACTGGCATGGCTATGATTTAGGTTAACTAAGACAGGAAGGGCATTCCTGGTCTTGAACAAGAAACAATTGGCTGGTTTGTTCCATGCACCAACAGAAGGGTAATTCATCATGGTGCTGACCGACAGTGCTGGGTGAATACAGAAATTATAAGCACCCGCCTGGCACAGAAGTCTCGGCTGCCCACCCCTACCCCACCTCCGGCCTTTTTACATAAGTTCATTTCCCCACATCAGTGCTGGCTGCACTAAGCTATATACTTAAAATACAAAGTTAAATCGACTTGGTGTGAATTCTTTGCTTGGTGCTTAATTAAGAGGCAGCCTTATTTGCTACTCATTCCACTGAAAGGGATACAGCAGGGCTGCACAGAGTACAGAGTGTGAAATAGGTTGGATGTAGCTTGAGAAAGTGACAGGAAAAAAAAAAAAAGAATTTAAGGGCTAGGAATGTAGTTCAGTAGTAGAGCACTTGACTATCATGGTCAGTCCTCAGTACTAGAGGAAAAACGGTGGAGGGTTGAAACTGAGCTACCTATGAAAAGCTGCACCAGGCGCGGTGGCACAGGCCTGTAATTCCAGCAGTTGGGAGGCTAAGGCAGGAGGATCACCATGAGTTTGCAGCCGGTCTAAACTACAAAGCAAGACCTTGCTTGAAAAAAACAACAAAAAAACGGGGCAGGAGGATTGCTGCGAGTTTAAAGCCAGCCTGGGCAGCATAGTGAGTTCAAGCCCAGCCTGAACTACACAGCCAGATACTGTCTCAAAAAAAGAAAAGGGAAAAAAAAAAAAAAAAAAGCTAGATTAGAAGGAAGAAGGAGTATCTACATCCCAAAATTCTGTATGGAAATAGTGATCATGGCAGAGGTGGAAGAGAGTGAGAATGAATGTCTGTCTGGAAAGTCAGGTAATGTCGGTAGTAAGAGCTATTGTGCTGAACAGTCAGCTCCAGCCCTCCCAGTCATTCTAATCTCCTATTCCTCACCTCCCCAAACCTACATCAAGTCAACCAGCAAGATCTTTCTCTCCTGAATCTTCCAAATCCATCCCTTTCCAGCTAAACTAGTTGCTCTTCTCCATATATGCTCAGTACTTTTCTACCTGTACCTTTGCTTATCCTGTAACCTCTGTTTAAAATACACAATGGGGGCCGGGGATTTAGCTCAGTGGTTCCGCTGCCTGCCTTGCAAGTGCAGTGACCTGAGTTCGATCCCTGGTACCAAAAAAAATACACAATGGGGGTGAGGAGGAAAGGGATTGAAAATGTAGATATGCTATATAGGTACCAATTCCTGAAAGTGAATAGAACTATTATGTATTGCAAACATACACTAATAAAAAGATTTAAAATATTGTTAAAGGGATAGATGTTAATAATATAGATGGGAACAGCCAGGGATTTAGCTCAGTGGTGCTGCCACCTGCCTTGCAAGTTCAAGATTCCAGGTTTGATCCCTGGCACACACATGAAAACACACACACACATACGGGCTGCCCTCAGACTCTTTATCCTCCTGCCTCAGCCTCCCATGTGCTGCAATTACAGATATGCACCACCACATTCAGCATGTATTTTATGTATTTTTTAAATGCTCAAAATTTAATACTGCCAGGTGACGCCTACCTATAATCCCAGCACTCAGGAGGCAGAGGCAAGAATATCACCACTATTTTGAGTTCAGCCTCAACTACATAGTAAGACCATCTCAAACCACCCCCCACCACAAGCCCAGAAGTTTCTCCCTCCCTATGTCAGCCCTGTTTCCTTACCAGCCTTCAAGACTGAATTTCTAAGAAACCTTTTCTAATTTCAGAGGACTGTCATTGTATTAATCATAGTATGATTGATTTCCATTGTTCTTAGTTTATGAACTCTTTGCCTCTCTATTCTACTTTGTAGTGTTGGGGATTAAACCCAGGGGTTTGAATATGCTAGGCAAGTACTGTACCAACTGAGCTACATCCCAGGCCCTCTGCCTCTTTCTCTTTTAAATCCTTGTCAAATTTGGATGAGTTGCCTATACAATAGAATGTACATATATTACACAGCATCAGTGCAAATTTATTCAGTGAGATGGAAGCTGAGGCAAAATGTATGAATCTTGAATACTAGACAAAGGTATGGACCTGACTAAGGCCTAAGCTGGCTCTCTGGCCTGGCTTGAACTTTTCCTTCTATTCCAGGTGGCCTGGTACAATGAACTCCTGCCTTCAGCCTTCCACTTGCCCCTGCCAGGACCTACCCTGGCCTTCCTGGTACTCAGCACACCTGCAATGTTTGACCAGGCCCTCAAACCATTCTTGCAGAGCTGCCACCTCCAGCCACTGACCGACCCTGTGGATCAGTGTGTGGCCTACCACCTGAGGCGAGTTACAGAGGTGAGCAGGGTTCAGTTTTCCCCAGCCCTGAAACTCACACCTGCTTCCATCTTCACTGAGCTCAAACTAAGATCTAGACATAGGGCTTGGAGCCGCTTCAAATGTGAAATGATGCCCTAAAGCCAGCTTTGACATTCTGTGGTTTTACCCCATTCTGCCTTCTCATAGCCAGGTACTACCCCTTCTCTTTAGCAGATCTCCAGTATGAAATTAGTCTCTCACCCTACACTGATGGGCAACTATTTGAACTTGGTGGCAGTCATCACCTCGGCAGAATAGGAAAGAGCCCAACATCCTCAAGGCATTTCTCTCCTGCTTTACCCTAGATTTGCAAGCTTTATGCGGTGTTTGGGGCCTTTAGAGAAGCAATGTTTCACCACCACAAACTCACATATACACAGATTTGTACACATGGTGGGTGTTGCCACACTGAGATTCTGAAAGGTAAGGCTAAATCACTGTTCACAATAGAGGTTACTGAACAAGACCTTGTGCATTTTCCATCAAACATGGGTCCTCATGGAAAGATCTATAACTTTCTTCACTTTGGAATCTCCCACATAAAGGTCATGTTTTCCCTTCAAACAGGACTGAGGACAGTACCATGTTAGCAAACACACAAATTAGGGCTCCAGGACAAAAATGACAGTTGCCCTTAGGCTGACAGGAGCCTCTATTTTCTGTTTCAGAGCCTTCCAGAGCTGCAGGTGGAAGTCATTGCTGACTACGAGGTGCACCCCAATCGGCGTCCTAAGATCCTTGCCCAGACAGCAGCCCACGTAGCAGGGGCTGCTTATTACTACCAACGACAAGACATCGAGGCTGACCCATGGGGATCCCAGGTCAGAAAGCAAGTGTGTATGAAAGGTAGTGTATTGAGGGAAAAGGTAACGACTCCTCAAAATAGTGCCATTTGGTCCTACATACCTCTACCTTCTCTGGATATGCTGATATACAATGTAGGACAAAGCAGTAATGCCCTGGTCAGGGACCCAGCCCCATCACATCAGGTCAGAAAACCTGGTCTAATCCCAGAACTTGGGAGGTTGAGGTAGAAGGATCACCATAAGGCCAGCCTGGGCTAGTGAGTTCAAGGTCAGCCTGAAATACAGTGAGAGGAGTCTCGAAAAAGAAAACCTGGTCTGTTATTCTTAAAACCCTGCCTTACAGGGCTCTCTCAAGATGGAGAGACAGAGCCAGGGATTTAGCTCAGTGGTTCTGCCCCCTGCCTTGCAAACACAAGGTCCGGAGTTCAATTCCCATACCAACGCCCCCCCACAAAAAGAAGATGGAGACAGCCATAATCAGGAGACCAGTGGTAAAACTGGAATTAGACTGAGGCTCAGCCTAAGGGAACGCTTCCTTATAATCAGAATGAGTTTATGCAAGTGTTGTCCAGGCTGGGCACAGGGGCACACTGTAACCCCAGCTTTTTAGGAGGCTTAAGCAAGATAGTTCTAGGCCAGCCAGGGCAGTTAGCAAGACCCTGTCCCACAGTTTAAAGGGATCTGTGAAGGGTTAGCACAATGGTAAAGCACTTAAACTAGCAGAAAAGGTCCGGAGTTGAACCTCTAGTACTGCAGCAAAGGGTGGGGGAGTGACGAGGCCTGTGGAATCATATACACCGAGTGGGAGTTAAGTAATCAAGGATAACTTGTAGGAACAGTTGGATTGGGTGCCAAGTTAATTTCCATGACCTTTCATGTTTTTCCCAGCGCATAGCAGGCGTGTGCATACACCCCCGATTTGGAGGCTGG
The DNA here is from genome assembly GCF_012274545.1 of Fukomys damarensis. Lineage (NCBI taxonomy): Eukaryota > Metazoa > Chordata > Mammalia > Rodentia > Bathyergidae > Fukomys > Fukomys damarensis. Next base: position 25,173,154 of record NW_022900935.1, read on the forward strand.
TTTGCCATCCGAGGGGTGGTATTACTGCCAGGGATTGAAGTACCAGGTCTGCTACCCAGAAAGCCTCCCGACTGTGTACCTGCAAGAGCTGACCGAATTACCCTGCTTGAAGGCTTCAATTTCCATTGGCAAGACTGGACTTACAGGGATGCTGTGACACCCCAGGAGCGATACTCTGAAGAACAAAAGGCCTACTTTTCCACACCACCTGCCCAACGTCTGGCCCTGTTAGGTTTAGCTCAGCCCTCTGAGGAACCTAGCAAATTCCCTGAACTCTTTACCAAGTGTACCAAGGAGCCAGAGAATACCCACAAAGGCCGAAGCTGGCTCAGCCCCAGTGCCTCACCACCTGCATCCCCTGGCCCTTGATCCCATCATCCCCTGTAGGATCCCATTTATGGTGGAACTTGCCAGGTTTTCAAGAGTCGAAGACCCAAACATCCAGAAACCTCCACCTGCCTCGGAGCATGGGACTCTGCCTGTTAGTTCTATGTAGCGCACCTAAGGTTAACTAATTAGAGCCTGAGGGGCAACCATCCTGTAGTGATCACCTGAGTTGAAGGGACTGAATAAATGGTATGTAAAGCACTTTGAAACATGGCACATGTATGCTGGCTAGTTGCAGTCAGTGTGTTAAGTGGAGGGGTGGACTGGCTAGAGTGGTTCATAAAATGACAATTACGTGAGGGAAATTGTGACACCCAAGGGGACAAAGAGGACAAATGATTAACTTCACAATTATAGTTCTACCCAAGGCTACCAATGCTGCTGTCGTCTCCCTTTTAGTTCCAAAGGGGAAAAAAAAGCCTCCAGTTCTCTTCTTTTACAGGGATCTGAAGAGGCCAAGCTTCTGGTTCCCAGGCAGCACTCCCAGTTGTGAAAATGTAGATGTCCAAGTAACCTATCTATTGTGTACACCTACTGCCCTGGCCAACACTAGAGTACGGCTTGTTCTTCTCCCCCAGGTGTGTTAAAACAAAAAACACCATATTTCAGTTCCTTGGGTCTACTTGTATCTCCCCAGTATAATTCTGATTCTGAGGCAGTTCTCATTCTTTCCCTGAAGGAGGGAAAACCCAAGGTTATTATTTCAGAAAAAAAAAAAAAAATCAAGGTCTCAGTTCAAATTTATTAAGACACTACAAAAGGTCACTGAATGGGGAGACACCCTGCTACTGGTATATCAAACATTAACAGATGGTCTACCCCACAGCACAGCTCAGGCCATTACTACCAGTGGAAGAAAAGATGAAAGGGTTTTCCCAACTCCTACAGGAAAGACATAGTGCCCCATACACCTTGTGTTTAAAGCATGAAAAAAAATTACAAAAGAGCTTTTATTCTCATGGCCCAGTCGGTGCTCACTTCTGCTTAGAGAAATATTCTTTGCTCTTCTGGACATCAGGCTTGATAGTATCACTGCCAGGTTTCCACCCAGCTGGGCACACTGCAAGAGAAGGAACAACTAATTAATAACCTGCTCAGTGGTGTGTGCCACTCTTCCTGTCAACAGTGGGGTTGTCTCATAACCAATCGGAGCCTTACAGTCTCAGGTACAAGAAACCCCTGCAATCTCACTCAGCCTTTTAGTGTCATGTTAATTACTTTACAAACAGTATAATTTAATCTTCACGGCCAGGCATATTTATATCTAATTTATTCATGTGCCACAATTAAACAGCAACTTAAATTATGTATTTTTCAGCTCAAAGTTATTCTGTCAAACCAACAAATCAAAAGGAGGATGGTGCAGGATTTAGCTCAGCGGTGCTGCTACCTGCCTCACAAGCACAAGGTCCTGAGCACGATCCTCATACCAAGAAAAAAAAAGCTAACACTAAACAAAACAATACCTTGTGCTTCCCCTCTGGCAGCAGTTGCAGCCAGTCTCAGCAATTTTTTATTATGCCAAACTACAGAAGAACAGGACCTCTCCAAAAAGCCCTGCTTATTTCAGTAATTATCTTCTTTCTACCCCCATCGGTAAGCAAAAGGCAGCTTTTGAACCGTTCACAACTAGGCACAAAGTACAGTCTTTAAACCTTTCCTAAAAATTGCAAACTACCACTGGGGGTTGGGCTGGCCTGAGAAAAATGAGGCAAAAGAACTAATCTGATCTTTCCATTTCCATTTGCTAGTATAGAAAACCAAAGTCTGATAGGAGTCTCATTTGCTCAACCAAAGACAGGCAAGCTTCTTTTGGTGCAAGGATACTGCAGCCTCAGATGTCAGATTATGCGACCAGCTCTCTGGGAACAGGGTATATTGAGCAAGTACTAAATGGGAAGCCCAGATGCCACTGTTCTGATCTCTTCATCTGACTATTACAGATATTAGCTAAAGCTGCAGAACAGGCATCATGAAAACAAACGCTAGGCCAGAGCCAGTCACAAGTTTGCCAGTAGGTGCTTAAGAGTCCAGTTCCTGGCCGGGTGTGGTGGCGCACGCCTGTAATCCCAGCATTCAGGAGGCTGAGGCAGGAGGATTGCTGTGAGTCCAAGTCCAGCCTGGTCTACATAGTGAGTTCCAGGTCAGTCTCAACTACATAGTGAGACCCTGTCTCAAAAACAAACAAAAAAAGTCCAGTTCCTGTTTAGGATAACTCAAAAGAACAAGGCCTCATAGCCTATACCACTACTCATATCAGCAACTCAGGACAGAAGATGTCCACTCAGACATACTTACACTCACACTTAAAACTGGCTTTTCAGAAACACCAAGGATCCCAACAGAAATGGCTGGAGCCCATATAAAACAGCTTTCAGGTACACCAAGGTGCCAAACCATCCCAAGAACAAAATGCTATGGGCTGGGGATTTAGTTCAGTAGCACTGTACCTGCCTTGCAAGTAAGTGCAAGGTCCTGAGTTCGACCTCCACTACCACCAAAAAAAAGAAAAAAAAAGATGCTAAACACTATACCTCAGTAAGACAGAACTGCCCCTGCATTGAAGGCCTTAAATCTCATTAAAGTATTTAAGTACTTTAATGGTCCTAAAAAAAAAAAAAAGGTAGGATTAACTGTCAGGCCTGTAATCCCAGCCCTCTAAGAGGCTGAAGGCAGAGGATCCCCCGCAACTTCAAGGCCAGCCTGAAACAGTAAGACTACCTCAAAATAAACAAAAAAGGATTAACTCTCAAATATATGAAAAGTATCTGGGATAGTGGTTAGCATTCATGGGAAGCAAGAGACCAATACACAATCATGGAAGACTGGGTTCAAAAATCCAGCACATGTGAGCATGGTGGCGCACGCCTGTACTCCCAGCACATGGGAGGCTGAGGCAGGAGGATCGCTGTGAGTTCAAGACCAGCCTGAGTGACATAGTGAGACCCTGTCTTTAAAAAAATAAAAAAATCCAGCACACATTCACACATTCTACTACCTCCATCCTTATGTCTTCGTGCTGAACCTCATCTGCTAACTCTCCCCACAAGAGGGCAGTCTAAGCAGCTATCAACCAATCCATTTGGGCTGCCTAATTAGTGGCCACACCCACCTTCTGCAAATGGTGACTCCCTGCTACCAGTCACAAGCACCTCTGGGTTCCCCACAAAAAATAGTAATTAAAACTAACAACTTCACCTCACTTTCAAGTCATAAAGAGTTGGGTTTTTGAGAGTCTTCCTATGCAGTTTGAGGCTGACCTTGAACTCACATATGAGCCCAGGATGGCCTCCAATTCACAGTAATCCTCCTACCTCACCCTACCTACCAAATGCTGGAATTACAGTTCTTTACAACTACACCTGATATTGAAATGGGATTTTGCAATCTACTCTGAATAACTTCCAGAGAAAGAAAAGGAGATGGAGCTGGGCATGGTGCTGAAAACCTATAATATCAAAATGCTGGGAAGCTGAGGCAGGAAGATTTTAGTACAAGACCAGCCTGGGGAATTTAGCAACTTTGTGAGAGGACTCAAAAAGTGAAAGGGGGGGTTGGGCCGGGGATTTAGCTCAGTGGTTCCACCGCCTGCCTTGCAAGCACAGGGACCCGAGTTCGATCCCCAGTACCAAAAAAGAAAAAGGGGGGTGGGTGGGTGGGATGTAGCTCAATGTGAAGGCATTGGGTTCAACCTTCAATACTGAACCAAAAAAGTTTTTACTTTAAACATTTGTGTAGTTTGGTATTCATTAACTATATTCCTTACAAATACAACTATTACATTGTATAAACAGAATGGATGCTTTTTTTTAAGACATGGGGTCTCGCTGTCTAGCCAACACAGTATGTATGTATGTATGTATGTATGTATGTATATTCCTGGCCACTTGGGAGACTGAGGTAGGCTTAGCTCAAGTTTGAGGCCAGCTGGGCAACTTAAGTGAGAACCCATCTCAAAACAGAAATAAAGGGCCAGGAATGTAGCTCAGTGGCAAGGTGGTAGTCCTCCTGTCACAGCCTCCCAAGTCGCTAAACTACATATAGACATATACTATACTATCACACCAGGTTTCCAGAGCTAGAAATTAACTCTACCTCTTTTTTATTTGTCTTTGGGTAAATTATCTTGGTCCTATTTTTCTTTTCCAAATTTCAAAACTAAGCATATATTATCTTCTTGTGTGTGTGGTCCTGGAGTCACACCCACGGCCATGCACATGCTAGGAAAACCCTCTGCCCTTTAACCCGATTAGCACCTAGAAGCAAAGTTATGTAGTTTGAACAAAGAGTCACTGTATTCTCCAACTGTTCCCATTATCCCCACAAACCAGTGTAACCCAAGAGTACAAATTTTTCTGGTACTGGAGATCGAACTCAGGACCTTGCTCTTTTGAGGCAAGAAGTGGCACCACTGAGCTAAATCCTGGCCAGAAACAATTTTTAAAAATCACCCTTTCTCTGTTGGCAGCTTTTGTCTCTATCAGCTTTCCTACCCTACCACCATCACCACCCTCCTGTTACCAGGAAGATGACTAAATGAGGTAGCATCTCAGAAATAAAGCTAAGTAGAAAGACTAGGAAATCGAGATTTTAAAAATTGTACTTTAGGCCAGGGATTTAGCTCGTTCCAGCGCCTGCCTCACAAGTGCAAGGAGCTGAGTTTGATCCCCAGTACCCCCCACAAATGTACTTTTACAAATGTACTTTAAAGAAAAACTAGAGGGCCCAGGATTTAGCTCAGTGGTTCTGGCACCTGCTTTGCAAGCACAAGGGCCTGAGTTTGATCTCCGGTACCAAAAAAAAAAAAAAGATCTTCAGATTTAATTTTTTCCCTTCTCCCTTTCAGCTGCAGAAGGGTCTGCCCATTCACTTTTACTTGCAAATGATCCTTTCACCCATGAAGGAGCCACCCTTTTCGCTTTTCTCCTAAGAACAGACCCCCTTGGGCTGGGTTATTCATCCTCACCCACCAAAACTAACCGATTATTCAATTCCAGATTTCCACCTCCAAAAACACATAAATGACCCCCAGTTCCCAACTGTACACAGTGCCTCATTTCTTGAACACCTACTCTTGGCTCAGGTGTGTCCTATTATTGTAGACAGCTAAGCTAGTTAAAAAATATTATAAGGCAGTTAGGCAGGGCTAGGGCCTCAGCACAGAAAACAATTGTGGCCTGAGGCTCATTTACTGAAGTAAGCATTCAAAAAAGTCCACCCACATACTTCCCCTAGGGAAGAACAGCAGTGATAAGTGGGTATCAAGCCTCTTGGGCGGGGACCAAAACCTCTGTAGCCCATTCCTTCTGGCTAGTTGGTTCCATGAACCCTCACTAGAAAACTAACTTCCTGTGGATTTTCTTTCTTGAGACAGGTTTCAAATTATATAATCCAGGCCGACCTCAGCCTCCCAAGTGCCAGAATTACAGGCATGCCATCATGCCAGGGTAGCTTACCCAGTTGAATCTGATCTCCATTGAATCAACATTATCTAAGTGACTATATTTGTTATAATCTTATTGGTTGATCACTTTTTTCACACCTCATGATTTCCCATTGGATCAATACCACCTTAAGGGACTATACTTGAAATCTTTGTTGACTATAGTTTTGTTCCGCTTTGAACTTTCCGGCTTAGCTCAATAAAACACCTTGGAGAAGCAGAGTAGTCAGACAACTCACCTCCCATCCCCTTTCTGTCTCTCTTGGTGCTTTTTTTCTCTCAATAAACTCTTCCTACTCTAAATCCCCATTGTTTCTAGAATTCATTCTTTGATTTTACAGAACACAAACTTGATGTTTCAGATATCTAGCAGGTTGGAAGTTGTAATATTCTTACATTATTTAGATTATTTGCATGTCCTGTATCACAGTCATGTTTCACTACGTCTACCTCAAATAAATCCTCCTCACATCTTTTGCTTTTGTTTTTTGAGACAGGGTCTCACTATGTAGTTGAGACTGACCTGGAGCTCACTATTTAGCCCAGGCTGGTCTCGAACTCACAGCGATCCTCCTGCCTCAGCCTCTGAATGCTGGGATTACAGGCATGTGTCACCCGCCACGCCCGGCCCTCCTCACATCTTTTACTGAAGTGTCCTACACATGATGAGAGGTGGTGAACCTGCATATCGATGTGAAAGGGTTGTGTTAAGCTCCTCATTTGCGCTTATGACATTACCTTCTCCATGTTTGTCAGTGAACTGGAAGGCCTGAATGAGTCTCAGAGTCTCATCTACAGAGCGGCCAACAGGAAGGTCGTTTACTGTGATCTGCCGAAGAATACCCTTATCATCAATGATAAAGAGGCCTCTGGAGGAAGAGATTGAGGGAAAAGCATTACAAGTTTAAAATTTTGCTTTGTTAGGATAGAGAAGGTTGAATTCCTAACCAGCCTTCCTAATAGTGAGGATCATGCATTAAAAAAATGAAACTACAATCTCCAGATCAGGATACTAGCTTTCTCCAAATAGCCTTCAACCTACTGGATAATTCTCCTGATGAATTTCAGTCCAGTCCCCTCTACCTGAAGAGAAGGTACATACCTGAATGAGATACCTTCGTCAGCCTTTAAGACTCCATAATCCTGAGCAATGGTGCGCTTGGGATCTGACACCAAAGGAATGTTCATAGGCCCCAATCCTCCTTGTTTCCTCGGTGTGTTGATCCTACAGCAACAGGTATATATCCATTCATATACATTCAAACTCTTATGTCACAAGAACATGAACTGTACCTTTCTATTGTCGTGCCTGACCTAAAGAAGTCCTTCACAAACAAATAAGACAAAAGCAAACAGGCCTTTCAGCAAAACAGGCTATTTCTCAGTAAACTGGCCGCCAAGAAGTCCGGTGACTGATTATCTATACTCCTGCACAGACAATCCTTGGATCATTTATAAACATTTCATGCAGATTCCTTGGCCCCTTCAATACCTATATAAGTGTAATTTCTTTCCCAGTTGCTGCCAATATCTCTTTGCTGGTGTTAGCCCATCAACTCACAGATGAAGTCTCTGCCAACTAGCTGCTATTTCTCTCTCCCATTGTCAGCCCATCCACACGCTGATGTAATAAACTCATCTTTTCCCAGTTAGCTGTTAAAATCTCTCCCTGATTTCAGTTTCTGCTCAATACAATAAACTTTTCCTCACAAAAAAGCCTATTTAAACAGGGGGTTTCATGTGAGCCACCTGTAACATCTATTCCTTTCCCCTCCCCATATTCCTTATCTAACATACCCCCCAAACTTCAAACTTTTTTCTAGCAGTAAAGTGAGTGGCTGAGAACACTTAAAGGACGGTCACTCGGGTGCAACTCAAGCTGCTTCTCTTCTGCTGCCAGGTAATAAGAGAGCACTAGGAGGGAGTCAGCCTTTGCATTCACTCCTTCCATCAGGACCCAGAAGCCAACACCTGAAAGTCTATTACCAAAGCCTCCCAGTTGTTGCACAGTCCACATGCCAAATGGACCAAAAGATTTACCATGCCAGATGACAGAAGTGAGAATCCACAGAAACACCAATCACTTGGCAGTTAAGTTTCTTAAATTCTTCAGCCCTGTCACTGAAAGCAATTATCTCCGTGGGGCACACAAAAGTAAAGTCAAGAGGGTAAAAGAAGAACACAATATATTTTCCTGGAAGGAAAAAAAAAGGAGTTACAGGTTAGTTTTGAAACAGACTTTTTTGCTTTATACAAACTAAGTCAACCCTGGCTGGGTGTGGTGGTACACGCCTATAATCCCAGCACTCGGGAGGCTGAGGTAAGAGGATCTCTCTGAGACCAGCCTGGGCTACATAGTGAGTTCCAGGTCAGTCTCAAATACATAGTGAGACCCTATCACAAAAAACAAACAAACAAACAAAAAAGTCAGCGTGCCAGGTGCACCCTGCCTGGCAATCTCAAGGTCCTGAGCTCAATTTTTGTTACCAAAAGAAGAAAATAAGTCATAGACAGTTCCCTATGGAAAAAGAGGCCTTTTATAAAGTTGATGACAGGCACAGTCATACCTCAAAGCTAAGATGCTCAAAATATTTATCTCCTAGCAGCTACTTTTATAAGCTGTTCCAAGCAGAAGGTCAGAATGAAAACTTCTAGTCCATGATTTATTCTCCTGTCTCCATGTTCTTAGCTATGAAGTACAAATAAATACTGTTCAAACTAATTTTGATCTTCTCTTAAGTGGCTATTAGCATAAACCAAGTTTTAATGAAGAAAAACAAATGCAAGAACACAATTATTTACTATACAGTCTAATAATACCAATCCTTACAAAAAGTGCTCAGAAAAAGCCAACTTAGAACTACTGGGGGTTTTCTTTGGCTGCAAAGTGATAAAAGACTAACAAGTGGTGGGTCAGGGATTTGGCTCAGTGGCACCGCACCTGCCTCTGAAGTGCAAGGTCCTGAGTTTGATCCCTGGTACTGACGGGAAAAAAATGACAAGCGGAAGTGGAAGTGAGAGCCTTTGCACTTCTTCCATGATGAACCATAGGAATGGGATGGTAAAGTTTAAGTGATCTCATGAATCACAATAAATGTTCCTAACAAGCCTGACAAGATAAGAATATTTTTGTAAGCAAAAGTTTCAAGGGCCAGGGATTTAGCTCAGTGGTTCCCCCACCTGCCTCACAAGTGCAAGGACCCAGAGTTTAATCCCCTGTACCAAAAACAAAAACAAAAAGTTTCAAGAGTCCTACTAGGACTTCTAGCTGCAATTTTACTTGTCACTCAGAATACCACTGAAATACACCTTCAAACTGGTCATGCAATAACCTCTCACCTGGAACACTTCCAAATATTCACTGATTTCCAGGTATCAGGAATGTATGAAAGTCAGAACAACCAGACCTCGAATCAGCTTGCCTAACAAGCACTTTGAAGCTCCAACAGGTCAAACCCTAGAGGGCAGAGAGCAGCTCCTCCTAGACCATGTCCCTATACCCGTGAGCCAAGTCACTTCCCTATGGTACTATTAATATTTACCTTGTTTACTAGGAAGATTTCCTCCACAGGGCCCCACTTACTGCATGTTACAACAAAATGTGGTAACTGAAGGTTTGTCCAAAAGCGAACTCCAGGAACTGATAACTACATCACTAAGGCACTGTGACACTAACATTCAGATTTTCATTCCAAGTAATCTATAGCCTCAAGTGTCCCAGAACAATTTAAGACTACAAGACAATGAAGGAAAAGCCTTGACAGAATTTATCAAGTGTCTACAAAACTACAACAGTTGGAATGGGAGTCCTTCCAACAGTCAACAGCAATACTGACTCTTCTCTGGGGCAAAACAGTCAAGGGATTGTGCCTAGGCCCTCTAGATAAGAATTGTGATGCAAAGTTACAGTTCTACTTGTCCTCTTGTAATGAGGTAAGAATTTCTCCAACAGTATAACCAAGGACAAGTACACTGAAAAGATAACTGGGTTAGTATGTCCAGATACAAGAAAGCATACTTTCTCCACAATCTATTTGGACCTAAGGAAGACCTGTGTCTATCCTTGTGATCACTGTCAATAATTACTACTAAGGCAGACAACAGTTTTCTGCTCTCAAGACTCTGTCCTTGGAGACACAGAACATTTTATAGTGAATGGTAACAAAGACAAATACAATAAACCATACCTAGATTATAATTCTATTTTTGGTACTGGGGATTGAACTCAGGACCTTGCACTTGCAAGTCAAGCAGTGGAACCACTAAGCTAAATCCCTGGCCCTTATAATTCCTTTTTTTTTTTTTTTTTTTTTCTCTTCAGGAAGTTGGTTTGCTTAGAATTAATTTTGGGGGGAGGGGGACCAGGGATCGAACTCAAGTCCTTGCGCTTGCAAGGCAGGCAGCAGTACCACTGAGCTAAATCCCCAGCCCTATAATTCTTCTTTAATAAGCCTATGTAATTAATGTGTAATCTTACCTTTGTAGTCAGACAAGCTTATATCTTTGAACTGACCATCTGGCATAACGGCTGTGGCTTTAAAGCTGGGGGCAGGGTGCCCAATTTTGGCATTTCCTGAAGACATCTTATCAGCTGGAAAAGAAAATAGAAATTAATTAAAAATTAATTTTTCTATGGCTAGGGGTTCAGCTCAGTGGTGCTGCCTCCTCCCTCACAAGCACAAGGTCGTGAGTTCTAACCAGAGTACCAAAAGAAAACACTAATTTTTCTAGACAACCAAAAGCCTTCATCTACTTAAAAACTTAGCTACAGATGAATCAAGTGCTGGGTGTGGTGAAAGCATGCCAGTTATCCCAACACACAGGAGGTCTAGGCAAGAGGATTGCTTCGCCGGGCGTGGTGGGGCGTGGTGACATATACCTGTAATCCCAGCACTCAGAAGGCTGAGGCAGGAGGATCGCTGTGAGTTCGAGACCAGCTTGGACTACATAGTGAGTTCCACATCAGTCTCAAGTACATAGTGAGACCCTGTCTCAAAAACAAAAAGAGGATTGCTTCTGAAGCCAGCCTAAACTATAAAGTGAGTTCAAGGCCAGTCTAAACTACAGTGAGACCCTGTCTCAAAAAAAAACAGAAAAGTGAATATATAAATTTCCTATTTATAAGAGACAGGCTAGTGGTCACAATTCTAAGCATTCCAATTTTTGGATCAAACCAAGTCTATAAATCTCAGCCTTTGTTTTCACCTAAAAGCAATTTGGCAATTTCTTTATAAATCCAAATCACCTACTACCCTTTCTGAATGATCTTTTTCACAATGGCATTTTGTTCTGCATTTCACAAGACCAAAGCAGAAAGGGAAGGAGGTAGAGTCAACTATAACCCACAGGGCACAATGCCACAAACACCAAATGCCTAGCTCCCTAAACAGCTATGTTTCCAACTCAGGGATCAAACTCGGGTCCTTATGCTTGCAAGGCAGGCGGCGGAACCACTGAGCTAAAAGCCCCAGCCCCTATGTCTGTTACATGTTTCCAACTCAGGGATCAAACTCCTTATGCTTGCAAGGCAGGCGGCGGAACCACTGAGCTAAAAGCCCCAGCCCCTATGTCTGTTTCATAATATGGGATGCACCTGTGACCTTCTCCCAAGTACACTTGCCCAAGAGAGAACAGTGCAAAGCCACTCCCAACTTTAAGAGGCAAGGCCAGTATTTTGGCATGTTTCAAAACTTTAGTTGTGGGCCAGGGATTTAGCTCAGCAGTTCGGTGGCCTGCCTTGCAAGCGCAAGGACCTGAGTTCAATCCCTGGTACAAAAAAAACAAAAAACAAAAAACAAAAAACAAAAAACAAAAAAAAAACTTTAGTTGTTTGTGTTCAAGCAAAACACCTTTCAAAAATAGCTTTCTGGTCACTCAAGGTGGTGCAACACCTGTAATCCCAGCCCTGGAGAGGGCTGAGGCAGGAAGATCTCTCCAAGTTTAAGGTCAGCCTGTGTTACATAGTTTCAAGACTAACCTAAACTACACAAGACCTTGTCACAAAAAAAAGGTTTCTGATCTCAAAGCCAAACCCCCCAAAGTTAATTCATTGCTAAAAAGCAACACAGGATTCACTCAGTTCAACACAAAAGATTTAAACCACCAAGCTGCCCAGGATGGAACTGGTAGAGTCTGCCTAACAAGCCAAGGTCCTGGTTTCCATTCCTGGTACCAAAACAGAAAATAGATAAAAAATAAACCAGTAAGTCATCTGTCTGAAAAGTTCTGAAAATCCCAAAAAACTTAATTTTTCAAGTCCCAAAGTTCTTGGTTCATAATACCATAACCAGAAGAATCACTGGGAGCATCTATCATTTTTTTGTTTGTGTTTTCTTTTTGAGACAGTCTATGTAGTTGAGACTGACCTGGAACTCACTATGTAGCCCAGACTGGTCTCGAACTCACAGCGATCCTCCTGCCTCAGCCTCCCCAGTGCTGGGATTACAGGTGCACCACCATGCCCGGCGTTGTTGTTGTTTTTTTTGGTGGTACCAAGGATAGAACTCAGGCCCTTGTGCTTGCAAGGCAGATCAATCATTTCAATTGTTGTTTTATTTTTTGGTACCGGGGTTTTAACCAGGAACCTTGCGCTTGAGAGGCAGGCAGAGGTACCACTCAGCTAAATAAATGCCCAGCCATTTCCAATTTTAACATTAAAAAAAACAAAACAACAACAAAAAAAACCCCTAGGGGCCGGGGATTTAGCTCAGCGGTTCAGCGGCCTGCAAGCGCAAGGACCCGAGTTCAATTCCCGGTACCAAAAAAAAAAACCAAAACAAACCTAGGCCTAATGTGGTGGTGTAGGCCTCAACCCCAGCACTCTTAAGAGGCTGTGATAGATGTACTCCAAGTTTGAGCCTTAGTCTGGGCAATTTGGTGAGATCGTGTCCCAAAGATAATTTTAAAAGTTCAGTGGAAGAGCCGTGGGGATTCAATTCTCAGGACTGAAAATATTTTTTTCTGGGAGGTACCAAGAATCGAACTCGGGTCCTTGTGCTCATGAGGCAGGAGGTGGAGCCACTGAGCTAAATCCCTGCGCGCCCCCCCCCCGCCTTTTGGTACCCGGGGATCGAACTCAGGACCTTGCACTTGGCGAAGCAGGCAGTGTAATCACTGAGCTAAATTCCCGGCCCTAAAAACCTTTTAAAAAATCTTTAGCACTTCAACAAATATAAAAAGGCATGCTGCAACTTGGTGACAAACTAGTGTGTAATCCTCTCATAAACGGCCTCCTCTCCTCCAAATCCGCTTTGCAAGGTGGCCTCTAAGTCCGAAGCCTCAACCACACCCGGGAAAGGCTAACTTCCGCCCTGTGCCGCCGAATCCCTTCAAAACCTCTGCCCAAGAGCCCCGATGAGGACCACATCCCAAACCCCACTTCAGGTACTTCCCTGCCACGCCCACATCACCCTACCCTAGCATTTAGGGTAAGCCCTGGCCGACCAGCACAAGTGTGCGAAGTCAGATTGAAGCCCGGCTGGCAGGCAGGTCGGTAGCGGAAAAGACTCCACTATCACCAGCTCGCCCGGCCGCGCCAATCAACGCCCGTTGTTGGCCGCCTAGGGAAGAGGAAACTCGAGGTCAACCTCGGGGCTCCTCCAGGACCCCGCACTTTCAGGAGACACGCGAGGAGCGATCACAGCGCCCGGGTACGCGCGCGAACCAGGCCTAGCCCGGCTGCCTCACTCCACAGCAGTATCGGAAACAGAGAAGGAAAAATCCACCTGCGGGACGTGAGGCAGCCAACCTGGCTCCTGCATGGCAGCGATGCCCGCACACTCACCAGTCCCCACCGCGAGGCCTCCTAGATACAGAACTCACACCAGGGAAGAAGAGGACGCGTGAAGCGTGCGTGTGCCGCTGCCTTTATAGCCTGCCGCGCTCTCGCGAGAATGGGAGCGGGCCGGGGGTGCGGGAGGAGAGTAGCGAAGGGGGACATGGCGGAGCCCCGCCCCTCCTGCGCAGCGCGGCCAGGATGACTCAGGGTTTTCTTCGGTGGTAGCGGAGATGGGCCCAGAAAATACCTGTGCTCCCCGCCGCCGCCGCCGCCGTGCCTGCGGTCAGAGGGTGAGGTGCCCCGGTGACCGCCCCGCCCTTTAATCAGGAATCTGGGGAAATCGGGACACCTCCAGGACCCCTGCCCTCAGCACGCAAGCATGGGTCAGGGTCCTCGCTGCTGCCTAAGGAAGACCACGTCCAACCAACCGCTCAGAGTCCTGAGAACAGACTAACAAATACTTGTCTAGTCGCCGCTGGTCCCTCAGCCTTAGCCCGAGGCTGATCTCAGTAACCCTCTGCGCGGAGACAGCCTTCTCCATTGTTCCTGGAGGACAGAGATGCTTCTGTCTCCCTACGGGCGGGCGGTTCCTGCTGCGGTTGAAGGAAGTCTGAATCTTCTCCTGGCACTCCTCTAATGTGTGATTTACACAAATCTGTAGTCAATTTCCTGAGTTAAAATTCTTTACTATCACTTTCACATGTAAGTTTGGGCAGATCTTAACCCTGTTAAACCTTAATTTTCTCACCCGTAAAATGGGAATAATGCACTTCACTGAGACAATCAAGTACTTTATTCAGCACAGACCCAGGTTCTTATTACACATTAGAAAGGTTAGCTATTATTGCTACTGTAACTTTTCTGTCCTCACTTGATAACATCCAGAACAGTATGACCGTTGTATGCCTATTGGCTTTTTTCTTCCCCACTCCCTTCTTTGGTCCTGGGATTTTATCCCAGAGATTCACTCATACATGCTACCTCATGACCTTTTATTTTATTTTATTGTTTTTTGTTTTTGTTTTGTTTTTCGAGACAGGGTCTCACCATGTAGTTCAGGCCAGTCTTGAACTCACTATGTAGCCCAGGCCGGCCTTGAACTCACCATGATTCTCCTGGCTCAGCCTCCAGAGTGTTTGACTGATAGGCATGCTTCATGCTTTTTGTTTGAGGCAGGATATCTTTAAACTGTCCAGGCTGACCTCCAGAAATTGACTCTACCCTGGCCTCTCATATCTGGGATTAGAGACAACGCTTGTCTTTCATTCAAGAGAAAAACTCCTGCCCTAGTTGACCTAGACAAAGAAAGGAAAAAAGAGACTCAGCTGAGGCATAACTTCCTCTAAAGTTGTTCCTAACCTTGTTTGATACCTAGAGTTCTTCTAAAGCTCTTATCGAGCTGCCTTATTCCTTAAATTTACCATTGCTTCTTCTGTGTCCAAACAATACCCAGAAACTACCATAAAAAAAACTTTCAAGGTAATATATTTTACATGTTTACATGTCTAGACTGACTTTCTGAAGGATAGGATTTGAGTCAGAGTCACATACACACCTGTGCCCCTAAGTCACAACACAGTGCCTGAATAAAATAGTTCAGTTAGCTGTTTTGGGGGTTGTTTTTGGTCATTTTTCTGAAACAGGGTCTCACTATGTAGGTCAGGCTGGTTTTGAACTCACTGTGTATCCCAGGCTGGCCTAAAACTCCAGTGATACCCTCCTACCTCAGCCTCCCAAGTACTGGTATTACAGGCGTGTGCCATCACACATCACACCTGGATTGCATTTAATACAGAATTATTTCCCTCTCTCTGCCCCCAGACTCCTAACTGCCATGGCCCTTATAGTAGGATAAGAAATGGGGAAGTGCTGTGTCATGCTGGCTAAGCCTCTCAACTTTTTGGTATTTATCATCCTTCCTTGTGACAGTTGTGATTTTTTTCTTTTCTCTGCTGGAGGCAGAAGAGTTATGTGGCATTAATCATTTCTTTCTTGAGAAAGCAGGAACAGCAGAAGTTTTGAACTAAATAACAGATGGTTGTTGTTATGCTATGGTAAACCAACAAAATAATACAGTCTTTTTTCTGCAAGAGAAAAATTACTGTGTAGTATATCCACAGCCAAGACACTGAGCTGGACACCTGTTTATTTGCCTCATTAGGAATAAAAAGGGGGCCAAGCATGGTGGTGCATGCTCTTATTGTAACACTCAGAGGATGAGGCTGGTGGTTCAGCCTGGGCTAGTGAGTTCAAGGCCAGTTCATAAACCACATGGCAAGAGCCTGACTCGAAACAACAACAAAACTGATAGAGTTCTCTAAAGACAGCAAGGGTTGCCCATCAACTGGAGACTGGATAAAGAAGATGTGTTTTTTTTTATAAAATGGAGTACTACTCAGCCATAAGGAATGAGAAACTAGCCGGGCATGGTGGCACATGCCTGTAATCCCAGCACTAGGGAGGCTGAGGCAGGAGGATCACTGTGAGTTCAAGACCAACCTGGGCTACATAGTGAGTTCCAGGTCAGTCTCAACTACATAGTGAGACCCCGTCTCAAAAAAAAAAAAAAAAAAAGAGAGAAACTAGAAACATGTATAGCTAAGTGAATGCACATTGAGGACATACTCAAGTGAAATTAATAAGACACATGTGAATACGGAGTAGTTTTTCTGGTGTGATAAACTAAAAGTGTAAATAAGAATCAAAGTGTATAACTGATATTGTGTAATAGGAAAAACTGTCTAAAGGTGTAGGGGAAGTGGGAGGGTTAGGGGAAAACTACAAAGGGGAGAGAAAAAATAAAGAGAAAAGGAAAAAATGGAAACAAAGTCTGTAAATAGGGAAGGATGAAGAGGGTGAAGGGAGGTCAGGGGGATAGGGAAAGAATGAGAACCAAGATATATCATGTAAAGGTACAAGATCCCAAGGATGAATGTAACTGTATTGTATACCTAAAATGTACCAATAAAGAAAAAAGAAAAAAATAATAAGAGCAAGGCATCCTGCCTCATGCCTATCATCCCAGCTACGTGAGAAGCTGAGGCTGGAAGATCTTAAATTGGAGGCCAGCCTGGGCAACACAGAGAGGGACCCTGTCTAAAACTAAAAGGCTTTGGGTTCAACCTTTAGCATTGAAGGAGACAAAAAAAAAAAAAAAAAAAAAAAAAAAAAGACAAATGTTTAGTGCGTACATTTTACAGCTGAGGCTTCTAATGTCAAAAGCCCGGAAGTAAATTGTCCAAGGTCACGGTTAATGGGTGTTGGAGCCAGATTCCATACCAGGAAGCAGAGCCCTTAAATTGCACAATTGCAAACTTGATAGCTATAGTGTGAACTGTGACCCCTGGAGCTGTGCTCCCAGGCTGTGCAACTGTGGAACTCATCATAATCTGGCCTCCTCTTTTATTTATTTATTTATTGGTAGCAGGGCTTGAACTCGGGTCCTTGCGCTTGCAAGGCAGGCTGCAGAACCACTGAGCTAAATCCCCACCAGCTGGCCTCCTCTTTTAAGGCAAACAAAACTGAGATTCTCCAAGTGGAGTTTCTGGAGTTCACCTTTAGAAATGCAGATTTTAGAATTAGCAACACAGAAATTCAGCTGGTATGCATTGTGTTTCTATTTGCAGCAGGTTTACCCCCTATTAGGCACCAGACAGGCAAAGATGAATAAGACTTCATTTCCTCAGTGTTTTGTTTTGGTTTTTTTGTTTTGGTACCAGGGAGTGAACTCGGGTCTTTGCACTTGCAAGGCAGGCCACCAAACCACTGAGCTAAATCCCCAGCCCTTCCTCAGTGTTTTGAAGGATCTCCAAAGAGTTAGCTAATGAGAAGAAAAGGAGGTTTCAAAGAAACAAACAAAACACCCAGGAAAATAGGAAACAGTTTTGTTTGTTCGGAGAGCTACAAATACACCAGTATTAGAGTAACTATGAGAAAAAAAAAAAAGAATCAAGGAAGAATGTACATGGAGCTGGTTTTAATATACTTCAAAGGCCAGGCTGAAGAGTGGGTTTTATCCCAGGAAGTAAGATTGAGTATGAAAATGTGAAAATACATGAAATTTGGATAGGAAAAAGCCGAGCATGGTGGCGCATACCTGTTATCCAAGCACTTGAGAGGCTGAGGCACAAGGATCGCTGAGTTTGAGATCAGCCTGGGCATCATAGTGAGTTACAGGTCAGTCTCAACTACACAGTGAGCCTCTGTCTCAAATAAACCAAGGGGAGAGCCAAGCGTGGTGGCACATGCCTGTAATGCCAGCACTCAGGAGGCTGAGGCAGAAGGATCACTGTGAGTTCAAGACCAACTTGGGCTACTTAGTGAGTTCCAGTTCAACTACATAGTGAGACCCTGTCTCAAAAAAAAAAAAAAAAAAAAAAAAAAAAAAAAAAAAAAAAAAAAAAAAATTTTAATAGGAAAACAACCATATCAGGTACTTTTGGGGGGGTTGAAATTTTTGTGGGTTTTTTTGTTGTTATTGTTTTTTATTTTTAGTTAGAGAGGGAGTTTGTTTCATGGTAAGTACTGGAGATTGACCCCAAGGCATACTGAGCTACATCCTAAGCCCTTTTTATTTATATATTTATTTTATTTTGATACTTTTTTGGTGTATCGGGGATCAAGCTTGGGTCCTTGTGCTTGCAAAGCAGGTGGCAGAACCACTGAGCTAAATCACCAGCCCATTTATTTTATTTTGAGACAATTTCTCTCAGAGTTACCCCAACTGGTATTAAACTTGTGATCCTCCTGCCCTGTCTCCCAAGCAACTGGAATTACAGTCATCCACCACCATGCCTGGAAGGTTGTATTTCTGATTGTTCTAAAAGCTGCAGAGAAAGGAAACGAGCTATGGATTGGGCTTGGCATGTAGCTCAGTGGAACAGCTCTTGCCTAGCATGTGTGAGGCCCTGGGTTTGATCACTAGCACACAAAAAAAAGAGATGAAGACAGAAGGTAGGTATGGGATAGAGATCACAGAAGTGTTGTGAAACAGATTTTGGAGTGATGGTGAAAGAACCCACTTTTGGGGCCTGTTGGATTTGGGGTTCCAGGCAGAGAGAGCCAAGAAGCAACCGGAAGGGCAGAAACTTGAAGGAGATGTTACAGCAAAGCAAAGACCTTTCTCACCTTGTCCACCGTATAGCCTTAGCAGTGTGCTACTGGGCACCAGGCAAGTACAATAGATATTCATTAAATAAATTAATGAATTGTACTGATTTTGACATTATCCATAATATCAAGGATACTTGAAACTGTGGGAATAAATGAAATCCCTGAGAAAGAGGTAAAAGGTAAACTAAGACCAGAACCTCAGAATTTCTGTGGGACCAGGAAGAGGGACAAAAACAATCAAATAAAAATTAGCATTTTGGGTGTGTGTGGTCACTCATGAAGATAAACTTGTCTCCATCCAAACAAATTCCCTGAGCCCATTTTAGCATATCCATGAGCCTGTGTTCAATCTTTCAGCATAAATTAAATAAATAAAAGAACAGCCTTTATCCCTACCATCAGCATTAGCATTTATTGCTTCTGAGGAAAGGTAACAAGGAGTTAAGGAGTAAAGTAGCGGATATACAAGCTGTGAGCCTTACCACCAGCCCATGCTCACCCTGCTTTCAATAAAATGTACACCTTTGCTGCATTTTCTATGTGTCTTGTCCTGTTCTTTGGGACACCAAGAACCCAGAAACCCCCAAAGGACCAGCCCTCCCATAATGTTTCCTGATGGGCCCAGCTTGAACATCCTGAGGCACAGGACTACCCAAAAGAAGAAAGCTATCCCTGTGAAAGTCTGAAAAGCTGAGGCTCCACTGCCAAAAGCTACTCTAGGGCACTGCTCCAGCTACAGCCAACAGGAGTCATGATGACCCCGACCCACCACAGTGTAAGTGGGCATCTGTCTTGGGACTCGTTTCTGGAGGATCCCATAATGCGGTTAATCCTGCTAGGTGTGCAGCTCTCAGACTCTTGGTAATTTATCTAATATCCCTCTTCTCCATGCTTTCCTCTCCACCAAGAACATGGGAAGAAAACTCACTAGTAAACTTCTTAATAATCACACCAGGGGCCTGGGGATTTAGCTCGGTGGTTCTGGCGCCTGCCTGGCAAGCACAAGGACCCGAGTTCGATCCCCGGTGTTAGGGAATGGATCATGTTAAAGTATGCTGTGACGCCACCTGACAGGGTGCATTCTCCTGGTACCTCTTGGCTCCTAAAATGACCTCATGCCCTTATCTCTGGTTTCCCTCCCCCAAGGCCACAGCGGTCCAGAGAAGTTGAAACCTGTTTCTGCAGGGCTGGACCCATAAAAAGCAATCTGGCCTGTGATAGGTTAAAAGTAGCTCACTCCTCATAAATAATCAATAGCCCGGCCCAAAACTGATAAAAGGACCTTCCTTTCTTTGTTCTCTCTCTCCTTCTGCTTCTTCATCCTTCTCTCTCTCTCTCTCTCTCTCTCTCTCTCTCTCTCTCTCTCT
>NW_022900935.1:25193292-25205836 GCF_012274545.1 Fukomys damarensis
AAAAAAAAAAAAAAAAATCACCAGGGAAATAATTCTCTCCCTGCTGGATCTGTCATTGTCCACCTTTTTTTATTTTTATTTTTGGTACAGGGTATCGAATTCGGGTCCTTGAGTTTGCGAGGCAGGTGCCAGAACCACATTGTCCACCTTTTAAGAGAGACCAGAGGTACCAGGATTTAGCTCAGTGACACTACGCCTGCCACACAAGAACAAGGTCCTAAGTTCAATCCCTGGTACCACAAAAAAAAAAAAAAAAAAAAAAAAAGAAAGAGAGACCAGAAAATATTCTAACCTGCTCCTGAACACACCTGGTCCTCTTTAATCTTCCTAAAGTCACTTGTGACAGGTCCTCCAAATGGGACCCCAACCCAAGCAGACCCACTTCCTGCATCCAGGAGCACAGAGATAACAGGCCAGCAGCCACCCTGCTGCTCTCACCACCACCCTGTTTATCAGCGAGCTCCAGGCCCATTACCTGTGGGACTTTAAAATTTTCTACCCTCTTGCCCAGAGTGCCCCCTCTGCTACCTAGAATGCCCCATACATGAGCACTCTCCTCAGTGCCAACAGCCTTCTCGCCCTTGGCCCGTCTGCGCCCAGGTGGCAATAAACTCATCGCATGTTGCCTAGACTTTGCCTGCCTCAGTAAAACTTGTCCAGTCAAGGCTTCCAAAGATCCGCCCTTAGATGACGTCCAGACTATAGCCTAAAGTCTTCTGACAAATTCACTGAACTCTCTCCCATTGAAAAGGCAGCTCAACAATTCCTGGCACACAGGCACCAACTCCTTTCCCGTCATCTTCTGACAGGTTCTTGGCAGCCCCTCGGACAAGTCCCGATATCCCAAGGCAGCCAGAGAGCACCTCACCTCCTGTAGGTGAGGCCCCAGCCGCTGTCAGCAGGAAGCACCTATAAAGAATTGTGGGAATCATGTGTCTCAGTGGGGAGATGAGGTAGGAGATTAGAGCTGGGGCAAACCAGATAACTGATTGGGTAGAATATGTCAAAGATCATAAAAGCCCCTGGTTGACAGATGAAGATATTTTCTAAAGAGAACATGCATAGAACAAAGCACCCAAAAGGCCGTCTGCATACGGCTGAACACTGTGGATGGCCATGCCTGACCTAAGTGAATCCTTCACAAGCAGGACAAAAGCAAACAGGTCACTTTCAGCAAACGACAAGCTATTCTCAGTAAACAGAAGACAATCTCCCCAGTACCAGAAAGTCCAGTGATTGTCTACACACCAGGCAGACTGTCCTTGGACTCATAAAAATTTCACCCCAGATTCCTTAGTCCCTTCAATACCTACATAAGCCTGATTCCTTTCCTAGTTAGCTGTTAATATCTCCTGATGTTATCCTACCCACCGACGATGAAGTCTCTCCCGGTTACCTGCTGCTATTTCTCTTTCCCAATGTCAGCTCATCCACACACAGATATATAATACACTCGGCTTTTCCCAGCCAACTGCTAGAATCTCCCTGATTGTAGTCCCTGATTTTAGTCTCTGTTCCCTGGAATAAACTTTTATTTCCCTCACAAAAGGGCCTGTTTAAATGAGAGGATTTATTTGTGCCGTATATTACATGGACCAGTCACAAAAGTGCCATTTTCAGTCCTTCATTTGAATCTGGCAGTGTTTGCAAGAGCCACAGAAGATGCTATTTTCAGTTGAGCATGCTGCCACATGCCTATAATCCTAGCAGAGAAGAGGCTGAGACAGGAAAATCATTACAGATTTGTAGCCAGCCTAGGATACATACTAAGTTCAAGGCCAGTCTGAGCCACCTGGCAAGAACTTGTCTCAAACACCGCCTGTCTTGCAAGCACAAGGACCCGAGTTCAATCCCCGGTGCCAAAAAAAAGAACTTGTCTCAAAAAAAGGAAATAAATAAAAATGTAAAAGATGCTACTTTTAGTCCTTCATCTGAATGTGAGCACAGCTAATGGAAGCTGGCTGTAGTGATGCTCTGATCCAAGCACTCAAGAGTCTAAAGCAGGAGGACCATTGTGAGTTCAAGGCCAACCTGGGCTACATAATGAGTTAAAGGGCAGCTTGCTCTACAAAGTGAGACTCTTGTCTTAAAAAACAAACAAACAGGGACTGGTGATTTAGTTCAGTGGTTCTGCTGCCTGCCTCACAACCACAAGGACCCAAGTTCAATTACCAGTACGCCCCCAAAAAGAACTCCCAAAAGATGAATGGAAAAACATTGTTCCTGGTATTTTTATTTATTTATTTAGTTAGTTAGTTAGTCATTTGGTATTGGGAATCAAACTCAGGATATTGTGCTTGCCAGGTGGGAGGCAGCACCACTGAGCTAAATCCCCAGCTTTTAATCTTTCATTTACATCTAGTGGGATGCCAATTGAATCCTTCAATAGGGCAGCTTAAATCTGGCATGACACCACATAAATTTTTGTAGTTGTTGCTTTGTTTTTTTGAGACAGGGTCTCACTATGTAGTTGAGACTGACCTGGAACTCACTATGTAGCCCAGTCTGGACTCGAACTCACAGTGATCCTCCTGCCTCAGCCTCCGAGTGCTGGGATTACAGATGTGTACCACTACACCCAGCACCAAGTGAATTTTTTTTTTTTTGGTACTGGGGATCGAACTCGGGCCCTTGCGCTTGCAATGCAGGTGGAGGAACCACTCAGCCAAATCCCCAGCACCAAGTGAATTTTTGATAGGACAAATGTCCTAATGCCTTATTTCCACGATTGGGAAGCCAGTCCCATTCTTTTTGATACAAAAGATCCCTCTATCTGGCTGCGATAGTGCACACTTGTAATCCTAGCACTTGGGAGGCTGAGGCAGGAGGATTGCCGTAAGTCTAAGGCTGGCTTGGGGTACACAATGAGTTCAAGGTAGCCTAGACTACATGACACCTTGTCTCAAAAAAAAAAAAAAAAAAAAAAAAAACCCCTTTTACTTATCCTCCAGCTTCTGTGAGCCTTTTCTCACCCTGTAGAACACACCTCTTTTCTGCCTTTGATAAATATACACCTTTGCTACCAATTAAAAAATTATGGCTTGCTACCCTAATAACAGCCTATAAACTTGCAAACACTTAAAATTAAACCTATATGCTTTCATGTATTTATAAAAACAAATGCAAAATAAAATAATGGAAACCAAACTCATAGGACAGCATTCATTTATGAGATCATCCAGATGACTCAGAATATGTTTATATTCAATTTTTTTTAACTATGTATGGTGGTGCATGTCTGTAATCCTTGCACTTGGGGGGTCAAAGCAGGAGGATCAAGAGGATCAGTTTGAGACTGGCTTGGGCCAGTGTTTAAGGCCAGCTTGAACTACTATCCATTGCAAGACCATATGTCAAAAAAGCAAAGATAGACCCAGGGATTTGGCTCAGTGGTTCTGCCACCTGCCTCACAAGCAGAAGGGCCTGAGTTCAATCCCTGGTACCAAAAAAAAAAAAACAGGAAAAAAATAATACTAAATTATCACTGAAAGAGAATACGAACAGTTCTCAAAGAATATTTAGATCAATAAATTTATAAATTGTCAATTTTTTTCCATTAAATTTATTGGTACATTTAAGGCAAATAATACAGTTAGATTTATCATTGGGATCTTGTACCTTTACATGATATATCTTGCTTCTTATTTTTTTTCCCGTTCTCCTGCCTTCCCTTTACTCCCTTTTATAAAGGGTTAATTTGTAAGGTTGTATTTGAATACACAGAGGCTACCAATTTGAGAAATACTTCAGGGATTATATATTTGTTAGAAAGGAATACAGATGAAAGTAGCAGATAAGTTCAATTAACTACCTTAACCAAATAATGAATTTTTCCCATTTAATAAGGCTGGTGTAAATTGAACATGGCGCATACCTGTAAGCCCAGCACTCAGGAGACTGAGGCAAAAGGATTGCCTGGAGTTTGAGGCCAGCCAGGGCTTCATAGTGAGTACAAGGCCAGCCTGAACTACATAATAAGACTCTGTCTCAAAAAACAAAAAATCATGGCCAGGGATTTAGCTTAGTGGTTCCGCTGCCTGCCTCACAAGCACAAGGACCCGAGTTCGATCCCTGGTATCAAAAAAACAAAAACAAAACAAAACAACAAACTAGTATGGTAATTCCAGACTACTAACAGGAGCCTGAGCTTCCTTCCATTTCCTAATTCCATAGCCAGATGTGGTGTTTCCAAATGCAACTTTTATTCTTATGATTACCTAATAATCACAAAGTATCTGCTCTACTCCAAGCCCTATGCATATATTCCTGGTAGGGATAAGGAAAAAGGCAACCAGAAGGATGGGGAAACCATAATAAAGAAATAAACCAGTCCAGAAACCCTCAGTTTATACGTCATTGTCCAGAACTACATCACAAGACTCCTCCTAACTGTACAAGGTTGAAAATTGTTTCTCTTAGTCAGCCATTTTACCACTCCTAACCAATTTTGAGATTCAAGAAGGAAGGAAAGGAGGGAGGGAAGAAAAAAAAAGAGGGGGAATAAAAAAAAAAGAGGAGGAAGGAAGACTGGATAGGCAACTAGAGTACCCGGCCTTGACTGAATTTGAAAGAAGTTTGGAATTCTGATAGTGGCTAAGCAAACACATGGAGACACTAGGGAAAAACAGATTCGATTTTCTCACGTGGGGTTTTGTCCCCCAAGTGTTGGTAGAAGCATTAATTTGTTTTATTAAAATTACCTTGAGCTGGACGTTGTGTCACAGGCCTATTAATCCCAGTTGCTCAGGAGGCCAAGGCAGGAGGCTCACAAATTTGAGCCCAGTCTGGACAACTGAGCAAGATCCCTGTCTCAAGATTTTAAAATACTAATTTAAAAGGCTGGGGATATAACTCAATGCTCCCTGGGTTCAATTCCAATACAAACAAAGATTACCTCGAGCTGGGGGCAATCAATAGGCCCCTCATCTGCCGTAGAGGCTGAGGCAGGAAGATGGCTTGAATTTAGGATTCAAAGCCAGCCTGGGTAACATAGTGAGACTTCATCTCAAAGACATAAATAAAATTACACTATGTTTATAATACAGATCTCTGCATTGCAGAATCTCAGTCAGTGATATTCACATTGAATTCCCCATGAAAAGGGCCGCATGGATTATATAACAAGGCAATCCCATTTGCTTTGGTTTGCAAGCCTTTCATGAAATGATATCTTCAACTGCTGATTACTTGCACAATTATATATTTACTGTCAACTATAATGTCCCTGAATTATATAGAGCCCTAGAGCCTCAGAGTTGGAAGGAACTTCATGCAACCAATTCAAGAATTCATTTCCCACTACGTGCCATACACTGGCCTGGGCCCAGCCCTCCATGCCCTGCACTGAATATGGAACATTGTATCCAACCTTCCACCTGTGACAAGAACCCCTGATGGACCCTAGCCTAGGCATAAACACTCACTGTGTAGCCCAGGTTGGCCTTGAACTCTCGGTAATCTGCCTGCCTCAGCCTCTTGAGGGCTGAGATTATAGGTGTGTGCCATCACACCTGGCCCTTTACTTCTTTCATGCATTTATAACCACTTCTAGGCATCAGTCCTGTCCAGATCTTCTGGAAAGGGCGCTTTGCTCACCAGAAGCACTGCAGTCAGGAGAACAGTAAGGCTGAGACTAGAAAGTCTCATACCAACTGGCCTGTGCTCTTGAGAGCCACTCTGCCACTGACAGGAGAGGAAAAAAGGGACAAACTTAAAAGGCTCTGAGAATGCATTCAGGTGAAAAAGGAGAGCTTCACCTCGGGCAAGAACACCTCACTCTGATTCACTCCTAGCTACACCAGGCTTCTAACCACAAGTTGGGACCCCGCCTTTCACAGTACCCTTAGTCATGTTGCCTTGGCAGAGTGGAAGCCATAATTCTGTAAGTAGCTCTCAAAACAAAACAAAGTGAGACCCTGTCTCAAAAAATAAAAGAAGGGCCAGGGATTTAGCTCAGTGGTTTTGCCACCTGCCTCGCAAGCGCAAGGAGCAGAGTTTGATCCCTGGTACCAAAAAATAAAAAACAAAACAACAACAACAAAAAGAGCTGGGAATGCAGCTTGGTGATAGAATCCCTCTGGATTCAATCCTAAAGAGAAAGAAAGTAGGGGGGGGGCGTTGAATGGAAGAGTGCAGGAAGGGAAGGGAGGAAAAAAAAAGAAAGAAAATAAAATGTAATCAGCTCACAGTTTTGAAGGCCGGAAGTTGAAACAGCATGATGTAGGCTCTTGAAAAGGCCTCTTTTAGCTATGTCACTTCATGGAAAGTGGTCTTCCTCCTGGCA
The DNA here is from genome assembly GCF_012274545.1 of Fukomys damarensis. Classification (NCBI taxonomy): domain Eukaryota; kingdom Metazoa; phylum Chordata; class Mammalia; order Rodentia; family Bathyergidae; genus Fukomys; species Fukomys damarensis. Next base: position 25,199,576 of record NW_022900935.1, read on the forward strand.
GAGTCTCCAGGTGGCAAGAGACAGGCAGTGGCTGCCTGTCTGTGTCTGTCCTCTGTCCTTCTTATAAAGCCACAGATTCAAGAATGGGTTCTCCATCCTAGTGACCATATCTTAACTAACCATTTTCCAAACACCCCACCTCTAAACACAAAAGTCAGATTAAATTTCCACCCTCTTAATAACATTAGCTTATGCCTTTGAAGACTGAATTCTTGCCTGTGTTCCAGGGGATAAATGTGATTCAAACCAAAGCAGCTAGCTAGCAACACACTTAAGTATTGTGAGAATCCAAAGGGAACCAAGCTGGAGGGAGGAGGCCAATAGAATCCTGTCCTCTCCCCGTTTTTCTGTATCTGTCATGAGTGTGGAATGCATATCAGTGTTGGGTACAATGTGCTGAACAGGTATTTTCTGGATTAATCGATGTCTCAATTTCCCCATTTTCTGGGACTGAAATACCTGCTTCCCTCCCAAAAGCTACCAAGAAGATTAAATACAACATTAAAAACAGTATCTATTAATACTTCCTGAGTTCCCTGGAGCTGGAGAGCAAGAGTCAAAACTAAAAGTTGTCACTAAAACTAAAAGTTGTCCGACCACAGCCACTCTGTTCTGGATGGTGGTCCAGAACTGCTGACAAGAGGGAGTTTTACTTATGGGGAACAAATCTAAGCCTAAGAATCTCACTGTGACAGTACTGGGGAATAAACCCAGGGCCTTTGCACTGATTTACATTCTCAGCCTTTTTTATTTTTTATTCCAAGATAGTCTTCCAAAGCCATTAAATTACCCAGACTGGCTGAGTTTGCAATTCTCCTGCCATGGCCTCCTAGATAGAGTACTGGGATTACAAGTATGCATCACCACATGGGGGCTCTATCCTTTTTTTCCAGGAAAGCAAAAACAAAAATAAAACAAACAAACAAAAGACCTACAGGCATTTTCTTAGCTGTATAACGATTGAGTATCTAGCCAGGCACAGTGGCAGCTGCACGTAATTCCAACTTTTGGGAAGCTGAAGCAGGAGGCTAGCCAAGTTCAAAGTCAAAAAAAAAAAAAAAAAAAAAAAAAAGAATTGAGTATCTAATTAGTACTTTATAAATTGAGCATGGTGGGACATATCTGTAATCCCAGCACTCAGAGGCCGAGGTAGGAGGATCACTGCAAATTTGAGGCCAGCCTGGACTACATAGTGAGTTCAAGGCTAACCCGAGCTATATAATGAGTCCTGTTTCAAAAAAAAAAAGAAAGGGGCTGAACATTTAGTCCAGTGGTTCTGCTTCCTGTCTCGCGAGGGCAAGGACCTGAGTTCGACCCCCAGTACCAAAAAAAAAAAAAAAAAAAAAAAAAAAAAAAAAAAGAAAGAAACACAGGGTATTTTAGGCAGGACACCCTGGTGTGGAGATTTTCTTTCTTTTTTTTTTTTGATCCTTGTGTTTGTGAGGAAGGCGGCTGAACCACTGAGCTAAAACCCAGCCCCCGCTTTTTATTTTCTTGAGGTAAAGTCTCACTATGTAAGTAGGCCTCCTGCTCCCTTTTTCTTTGGTGCTAGGCATTAAACCCAGGACCTTCTGCATGCTAAGCTCATGCTGTAGCACTAAGCTCCATCCCTAGTCCCCACTGTGAGAGTTTTCATCCGTGAATGTTTTGATCAGCAGAAAGCAGTAGTAATAAACTGGTTTTACTGCTTCATTCTCCAGAGAGCATCTCAGTAGGTCCCGGCCAGGGAGTTCTAGAGCTCTGCTTAGCTACTAATTGGCCATTTAAGTAATAATACCTTGGTCTGTCCGATGTTCAGATCCCGAAAGGTTTTATTTAAACTCAGCACAGTGGCCCATGCCTGTAATCCCAGCACTTGGGAGGCTAAGGCAGGAGGACCACTACAGGTTCAAGGCCGGCCTGGGCTACATAGTGAGTTCGAGGTTAGCCTGCACTACAAAGTTAGACCCTGACTTAAAAAATATATATATCTAATGAAGAAGTTATTTGGCTTCCTAAGATCTTACTGGAAGATCAGGCTGATGTGAAGCTTGACTGGTGTTTATCAGATGTCTACCATTCTACTTCTTGAGACCCCGAAACTTCATACATTGTCACTCAGAAATGGACTCAAATATCGTCCCTCCAGTTGGATAAGAAAGGATGCAGCCACACTGCACAGCTTGGCTATAGTTGGTCTTTAACTAGAAGGGAACCTTTATGACCCAAGTTTGTCTACTAGACTGCTACATTCCTTAGAAAAAGGAAATGAGGTTCCAAAAGCCCCTCCCTAGCAGAGCTCAGAGCACTTTCTTTCTTTCTTTTCTCTTTCTTTCCTTCCTTCCTTCCTTCTTTCTTTCTTTCTTTCTTTCTTTCTTTCTTTCTTTCTTTCTTTCTTTCTTTCTTTCTTTCTTTCTTTCTTTCTTTCTTTCTTTCTTTCTTTCTTTCTTTCTCCTACGGGGGATCGAACTCTGGTCCTTGTAAAGCAGGAGGTGGAACCACCCAGCTAAATCCCCAGCCCTCACTTTATTAACTTAATGAAGAAGCAAGGGTATTGATGTGCACACCACGGCTTTAATTTTAACCACTTTTGGCTGGAGAAGGAGAAGCAGGCTCTGGGCAGGGATCTGGCTCCTAGGCTTAGTCCTAACGAGATGGAGCTAAAGAAGAAATCCACACACCTGCCTCACAAGTGCAAGGTCCCAAGTTTGATCCCCGTCCAAAAAATAAAGAAAAGAAGAAGAAATCCATGCATCCGCCCAACCTCCGGACAAACCTCCTCCCCATCTTACACAACCTCGTTCTGGGGGCAGGAACTGGCACTCTGGCCTTTTGAAGCCCTCAGACTTTGAAACTTGGAGCTGAATAAGTTGAACACAGTCAATGCCAAATTCCCTTTTGGTAACCCATACTTGCTTTTCTTTTTTCTCTGCATTTAGCAACATATCATGGATGTTATTCCATGATGGTACTTAGGTATCTACTTTATCTTTGTTGTGATTATATGGTTTTTGCTATTGTTTGTTTCATTTTGTTTTCTGAGACAAAGCCTCACTATGCATCCCAGACAGGCCTCAAGCTTTTATCTTCCTGCCTCAGCCTCCTGAGTGCTGTACCATGATTCCTGACTTGTCTATTGTTTTGTTTTGTTGGTTTTTTGAGACTGGGTCTCAGTATGTAGTTCAGTCTGGACTTAAATTCACTACATATCCCAGGCTGTCTCAAATTCACAGAAATTCTCCTGCCTCAGTCCCTGAATGCTGGGGTTACAGGCATGCGCCACCACACCTGGACTCAGTTACGGTTTTTATCATACAGATGCACAATAATTTATTTTGCCAGTTCCTGTCTTATAAATATTTGAGTGTTTTTTTTTTCCTCTTCTAACAAATACAATAAACTAATAAACTTCCTTGTCCTTGTTATATTGTTTCTTAAGATTCTTTTTTTTGGTACCAGGGATCAAACTTGGGTCCTTGCACTTACGAAGCAGGCAGCAAAACCACTGAGCTAAATCCCTGGCCCTTTAGATTAAATTCTTTTTTTTTTTTCAGCTTTAATTGAGTTTATTGGTACATTTTAGGGATACAGTACAGTTACATTCATTGTTGGGAATTTGTACCTCTACATGACATGTCTTGGTTCTCATTTTTTAGATTAAATTCTTTAAAACTGCTGGTTCAGTGAATGTAACTCAGCAGTAGACTGGCCTAGCATGTGTAGGGGTCTTGGTTTGATCTCAAGCACCAGCACCATGAAAGAGAGAGAGAGAAAGAGCGGGGGAAGCGAGCACAGTATAAAACTAAAAAACTAAAAAAAAGCCAGGTCAGAAGGGATGCACATAGCCGGGCATGGTAGCACACACCTGTAATCCCAACATTCGGGAGGCTGAGGCAGGAGGATCACTGTGAGTTCAAGACCAGTCTGGGCTACATAGTGAGTTCCAGGTCAGTCTCAACTACACAGTGAGATCCTGCCTCACAAAAACACAAGGGATGCCCATTTAGAAAATCTAAATTTATTTGGGCATAGTGGCACAGCACTTGGGAAGCTGAGGTAGGAAGATCGCTGCAAGTTCCAGGTCAGCCTGGAATACATAGTGAATTCAAGGCCAGTCTGAACTACACGGTGAGCGCTTGCTTAGGCAGTACATATACTAAAACTGAACTACATGGTGAGACCTTGTCTCAAAAATCAAAAAACAAAAGTAAAACTGAAAAAGAGCTGAGGATGTAGCTCAGTGTGAAGGCCCTGGGTTCAATCCCCAGTAACAGAGGGGGAAAAAAAAGTAAGACTCCTAATACTCATACTAGTGTGAAAGTTGTTAGAATAAAAATGAGTTGCTTGTGTCAGTCATTCTTATTCCTGATAACTTGAGCTATCACAAAGCCCTCTGGCAATCCTACACAGAAAATATGTCTGCTAGGACATCTGCCTCACACACACCACCCTCGTTACTGATTCCTGTAGGCAAGGATTATTGCTTCAAAATATTTTATGTAAGTCTCCTCCTTTAGATTTTTGTTTTCAGTTTCCCTAGGGCAGTGGTGGTGAACCCTTATGACTGTATGTTATCACTGAAAGCTCTAAAAGGTTTGCCATCAATGCCCTAGGGTTTTTTTTTCCCCATGATTGAAATTGTGAATCAGTAAACTGTAGATTGGCTAGTAGCCTTAATGTCACCAGATACTTCTGGGTGCCAATATCTGCTGATCTCTGCCACTGCCAGTCACTGCCTTCTGATGTCGGCTTGTGCTGGACATCATAGGTTGATGTTCCTGGATGCTGGTCTCTGCCACTGGTGTTTGTTGGCTGCTGGTCTCTAGCCTGCCAAGCACGACACTGGATCCAGTGGACCCATCCCTTACTTTTCCACTGTAAATTTGTACTTTAGCATTACAGCAGCAATGCATTTAAGGTCGCAGCTTCACTCTTCAGGTTGCTAGCAGCCGGGACGCAAAGTGGGGGACGGCGGAAGCGTCACGGAGAAGCAGTGCCAGAATGTTGGCTCCCAGGGTTTTTAGCCTCATTGGCAGGCGAGCCATTTCCATCTCGGTGTGTGAGCGAGCTAACGGGAGCGCGGTGAAGAGTAAAGACTGCTCTCCCCAGCTATGCGGATGGGCGCCGCCACCCCCTGCCGACGTGGCCCACGTCCAGCAGCTGTCTGCCAGTCCGAAGACCCTGAAGGAGAAGGAGAAGGCCTCCTGGAGCAGCCTGACCAAGAACAGAAAGTCAAGCTGTACCGCATTCAGTTCAGCGAGAGCTTTGCGGGGATGAACAGGAGCACCAGCAAGTGGAAAACTGTGTGGGGGCCGGCCTGTTCTTCATCGACCTCACCGCCCTCATTCTGATCTGGGAGAAGCACTAGATGTACGGCCCCATCCCGCACCCTTTGACAAGGAGTGGGTGGCCATGCAGACCAAGACGATGCTGGACATGAAGGTCGGCCCCATCCAGGGGTTTTCCATCAAGTGCGATTAGGACAAGATCAAGTAGGGCAGGGATTTAGCTCAGTGGTTCGCTGGCCTGCCTTGCAAGCGCAAGGAACCGAGTTCTATCCCCGGTACCAAAAAAAAAAAAAAAAAAAGATCAAGTGGAGCTGGGCAAGTGGAGCTGGGCATGGTGGCGCACGCCTGTAATCCCAGCACTCGGGAGGCTGAGGCAGGAGGATCGCTGTGAGTTCGAGACCACCCTGGGCTACATAGTGAGTTCCAGATCAGCCTCAAATACATAATGAGACCCTGTCCCCCCCCCCAAAAAAAAGTATGTCCTACGAAAACACCAGGAAAGCAACACACATGTATTGCCAGTATAAGTGACACATGTGCATGGAACATGCTGTTGTCATGTGTGAAGACTGCCTTAGGTGTGATAATTGAAGTAAAGATTTTTTTTCTTTTTTTCTTTTTGAGAGTGGGTCTCACTTTGTAGTTCAGGCTGGCACTGCACTCACTATGTAGCCCAGGCTGGCCTCAAATTCGAAGACATCCTCTTGCCTCAGCTCCCAAGTACTGGGATTACATGTGTTCACCACACCTAGCTCAAGATTTTTTTTGTGAAGTGCTATTGGTATTTTCATTGTTGTCCATATAAGAATTTATTTGTGGGCTGGAGATTTAGCTCAGTGGTGCTGCACCTGCCTTGCAAGTACAAAGTTGAGTTTGATACCTGGTATTGAGAGGAAAAAAATTTTTTATTTGTGTTGTTCTTTTTAAGACTTTGTACACCAAAAAACGGTGAATATTGAAAATTTTGATGCTTTTTTTTTTTCTTTTTTTTTTT
>NW_022900935.1:25205854-25210102 GCF_012274545.1 Fukomys damarensis
AGGGGATCAATTGGGTCCTTGCACTTGCAAAGCAGGCACTGGAACCACTGAGCTAGATCCCCGGCCCTTGATGCTTTTTTATAAGCACCCAATAAATATTAACAGTTCAATACTTTATTTTTGTGATTTTTTTTCCTGTTAAGTACTCATTGTTTAATATAAAACTAAAAACTAAATTCATCAATAGATGAACTTGTGGGCCCTTTGTTCCCAGCTACTTTTGTGTGTGTGTGTGTGTGTGCGCGCGCACGCGTGTGTGTGCTGGGAATTAAACTCAGGACCTGCGTTTGCAAGGCAGACAGAGGAACCACTGAGCTAAATCCCTGGCCCTCCCAGCTACTTTTTATAGGGAAGTGACTCTTCCCCCACACATGGAACTTGCCATAGCTGGATTGTTTTCTAGGCACTTCTGCCTAACGTTCTCTTTTTTTTTGTTTTTTGAAGACAGGGTCTCAAAGACTGTGTAGTTGAGACTGACCAGGCTGGTCTCAAATTCACAGTGATCCTCCTTCCTCAGCCTCCTGAGTGCTGGGATTACAGGAATGCACCACCATGCCTGGCTCCTAACATTATTTCTTCCAGTGGTCTATGTGCAGCTTCTTTCTGTCTGTTTGCTTATTTGTCCTTGACTTAGCTTTTAAGGACTTATCCTCAGGGTGGGCAGCTAGTTGACAAAAGGATCCTTATTTTATTTATTTATTTATTTATTTTTGGTACCTGGGATCAAACTCAGGACCTCGCACTTGTGAGGCAGGCAACAGCACCACTGAGCTAAATCCCCGGCCCAGGGGATTCATATTTATGGTTAGCTTACAGTTAGTAAGCAGCAGTGTGAATATCTATTGTAGTCTATAATGACTCTAGAGTGAATAGTGACTCTAAAGTAAATATATATATATATATCATATATACATATTCTATATATAATGCTATATATTATATGTTATATAATAGTATACCATATTTATGGTTAGCTTACAGTTAGTAAGCAGCAGTGTGAATATCTATCGTACTCTATAATGACTCTAGAGTGAATAGTGACTCTAAAGTAAATATATATATCATATATACATATTCTATATATAATGCTATATATTATATGTTATATAATAGTATGATGTATTATATATATGTAGAAATAAATATTTATATATATATTACTGCATAGGTATGAGTAAATATTGCCATAAAATTAGTTAGCCCCCCCATTATTATTAGAGGTAGGGCTGGCTTATCATTTGGGCACTTGGCTTTCTCTCTGTGTTCTGCCTGTCAGGTCTTTTTTTCTGGTCTCTTGGTGCAAGTTCAAGGCCATTTGGTGCTTGTCTTTATCTGTCTTTTCTCTTTTTCTACCCTCATCTTGACTTGCTAGGAATTTCTCTAGTAAAGTTTGTTTTTAACTCTTTGTAGTCAGGATTAGCTAGAAGACCTAATTTAATTTGTTTTGTTTTTTTTTTTTGAGACAGAGTCTCGCTATATAGTTAGGCTTGCCTTGAACTCACTATGTAGCCCAGGTTGCTCTGGAACTCACATCAATCCTCCTGCCTCAGCCCCCTAAGTGCTAGGATTATAGGTGTATGCCACAAGCTCTAATCTATGTTTATTTACAGCCATTCCATTCCTAGGCCCAGCCTCTGTCCCCTACCTCAGACTTGAAAGCGGCTTACTGATAGAGCCAGTTCAGGGACACCATCAGTTCCAATAAACCTGCCCACCACCTTAGAGAGACCTGGTCACAGAGGTCAGCAGGACATGAGCCATCCCCTGAGGACATGTTAAGAGGTTACAGAGAATACAGACACATCAGCAAGCCACAAGCCTGCCATTTCCTTGGCCAACCTCCTCTAAAGCCCTCCAAAGAATGCTGTTTAAATTAAAGCCTCTTAGCCTGTAAGAGACACCTTCCCTGTTCTGCTCACACAGAGAGGTCCCTCTCAGGTTTAGCAATAAACCAGCTGGGCCTGATGAGTTCAAGTCCCTTCGTTCCCACTCACTGCCCTGGGAAGGGGGGTGAAGTCTCCAGACCCCCAACCTGCTGCTGTACTGGTGGTCATCAATCTTCCTGCCTTGATGGGTTGTTGTGGGAGACTGACTGCAAGACAGCTGGCTGCTTGCATTGCAGTTCCCTGAGCAAAGGAGTTGCTATGTTGTAAGTTCTGATTGGCCATGATCGGCTGCCATCTTATGGCATTATTTATAATAACTATTTTGTAGAGCTGAGTTTCGCTTTCCAGAAAAAACACCTCCTTCTTGTAAATCATGTGTACTCTGTGGAGCCATAATTGTGGCCTTGTACAGTTATCCTTCAGATTGTTTTTCATCCTTGAAGTTGTTTTTACTTTCATATTATTGCCTGACATAAGTGTGAGAGCCATCTGGCAGAAAGTAGTAGTAGTAGTAGTAGTAGTAAGTAGTATTAGAAGTAGAAGTAAAAGAAGAATAAAGAAGAAATCTGTTTGAATCTGAGCATGATTCAGTGTGTTTACTCTCGGTGAATCCTCTCAGGTTTGGGGCCTGCTGGCAGGACCCCGACGTCGCGGCTCGCGACAGTTGTCTCTGGGTCTTAAATCTTCCTAACAAAAAGATTCAAATCTTTTTTTCCCCCTCCAATACTGAAGATTGAACCTGAGGCCTTTGCACTGAGCTAAATCCCTAACCCTTTATTTTTTTATTTTGAGACAGGCTCTAGGTATGTCACTGAATAGCCTAGGCTGGGTCAGACCTATGATCCTACCTCAGCCTCCTAGAGTGCTGGGATTGCAGATGTGCCGCACGATACACACCAGTTATCAACCACTAGTTATCCAAACATAGTAATGTTCATGTAAGATTCTCCCCAGACTGGTGCTTCCTGAGCTCCCTCTCCAGTTTCATCTCCCACTTTTCTCCCCGGAACCCCATACTTCCTCCTTAGCAAACAGCATGTACTTAATGGAACAGAACAGTTTCATACCTTCACAACTTGTCACACATTAGTTCCTCCCCCCAGACTTCCCTCAGATTCCTTTAACGCCTTCACCAACAGCTGTGCGTCCTTCTAGAAAATCCCCTGAGCCCGCCACAAGATAGATATCATAGGCATCTGTGAACGACCGAATAAATCAATCAGTTCCACCCACTTTTAACACAGCAGTGTCTGTGGGTAACATGTGCAATAGAAAGACACAATTAGGAAGTGAAGACAGTAAAGGAAATCCGTCCTGCCGCGTGACTCGGGCTCTCTGCCTCCTCTGTGGTTCTTCCCTTGCCTGGCCAGCCCTGATTCTTCCTCCCTACTCCACAGCCCTGGCCTGAGATTTCCCTCGACTGGAGTCTCCTTTCCTCCACTGCACTGCAGTGCTCATTTCTGTGACTGTGATTCCTGCCCTGGTGTAACTATGGCTTCCAGGCCAACAACTGCAGCTCTACCCACGCGTGTGCGTGTGTGTGTGTGTGTGTGCATGCATGTGTGTGTAGAGTCCTTCGTTCCTAAATCCTGCTGCCTCCATGGGGCCAGGTGGCAGCTCCCAGACTTCTCACTGGGTGGAGCGGAAGAGAGGAGGGGGTAGTTGCTCTACCCAGATGACCCTGCAGCAACCTACCCTGAACACAAATAATAATCACAACCACTCCTTAAATTCCTGACTATGCCACCAGGTGTGTTATATTGATTGTTTTATTTACTTCAAACATCCCATCCTAATGATACAGAAATCACCACTTCATTCACGTGAGGAGATTTGCCCAAGGTCACGCAGCTACTAAGGGACCCAGCAAGGATTTACATTCACTATTCTTGTTTTTTTTGTTTTTTTTTTGTTTTGTTTTGTTTTTGAGATAGGTTCTCATTTGGTAGTGCAGGCTGGCCTTGAACTCATATGTAGCCCAAGCTGGCCTTAAACTCACAATAACCCTCCTGCTTCAGCCTCCTGAGTGCTGGGATTACAGGTGTGCACCACTCAGCCTAATTTAAATTTTTTTATTGTACTGCTGAGGATTGAGCTCAGGCCTTCATATTAAGATATGTCACAATCCCTTTATTTTTATTTATTTATTTTGTAGTTTGTTTTTTGTTTTTATAAGGCTCTCACTATGTAGTTCAGGCTGGCCCTGATCTATATGTTGCCAAGGCCAGGCTGGAACTTGGTGGTGATCTCACCTGCCTCAGCCTCCCAAGTGCTGGGATCACAAGCATCCACCCCCACTCCCTGCTATTTTTATTTTTTATTTTCAGGTAGGGTCTTGCTAAACTGTCCAGGTTGAGCCTTC
>NW_022900935.1:25218933-25222435 GCF_012274545.1 Fukomys damarensis
GTCCTTCTAGAAAATCCCCTGAGCCCGCCACAAGATAGATATCATAGGCATCTGTGAACGACCGAATAAATCAATCAGTTCCACCCACTTTTAACACAGCAGTGTCTGTGGGTAACATGTGCAATAGAAAGACACAATTAGGAAGTGAAGACAGTAAAGGAAATCCGTCCTGCCGCGTGACTCGGGCTCTCGGCCTCCTCTGTGGTTCTTCCCTTGCCTGGCCAGCCCTGATTCTTCCTCCCTACTCCGCAGCCCTGGCCTGAGATTTCCCTCGACTGGAGTCTCCTTTCCTCCACTGCACTGCAGTGCTCATTTCTGTGACTGTGATTCCTGCCCTGGTGTAACTATGGCTTCCAGGCCAACAACTGCAGCTCTACCCACGCGTGTGCGTGTGTGTGTGTGTGTGTGCATGCATGTGTGTGTAGAGTCCTTCGTTCCTAAATCCTGCTGCCTCCATGGGGCCAGGTGGCAGCTCCCAGACTTCTCACTGGGTGGAGCGGAAGAGAGGAGGGGGTAGTTGCTCTACCCAGATGACCCTGCAGCAACCTACCCTGAACACAAATAATAATCACAACCACTCCTTAAATTCCTGACTATGCCACCAGGTGTGTTATATTGATTGTTTTATTTACTTCAAACATCCCATCCTAATGATACAGAAATCACCACTTCATTCACGTGAGGAGATTTGCCCAAGGTCACGCAGCTACTAAGGGACCCAGCAAGGATTTACATTCACTATTCTTGTTTTTTTTGTTTTTTTTTTGTTTTGTTTTGTTTTTGAGATAGGTTCTCATTTGGTAGTGCAGGCTGGCCTTGAACTCATATGTAGCCCAAGCTGGCCTTAAACTCACAATAACCCTCCTGCTTCAGCCTCCTGAGTGCTGGGATTACAGGTGTGCACCACTCAGCCTAATTTAAATTTTTTTATTGTACTGCTGAGGATTGAGCTCAGGCCTTCATATTAAGATATGTCACAATCCCTTTATTTTTATTTATTTATTTTGTAGTTTGTTTTTTGTTTTTATAAGGCTCTCACTATGTAGTTCAGGCTGGCCCTGATCTATATGTTGCCAAGGCCAGGCTGGAACTTGGTGGTGATCTCACCTGCCTCAGCCTCCCAAGTGCTGGGATCACAAGCATCCACCCCCACTCCCTGCTATTTTTATTTTTTATTTTCAGGTAGGGTCTTGCTAAACTGTCCAGGTTGAGCCTTCCGCCTCAGCCTCCTTCAGTGTTGGGATTACATGTATGTCCTACTGTACCCAACTGTTTATTTATTTTGAGATGTGATCTATCTGTGTTGCCCAGACTGGTCTCAAACTCCTGGGCTCAGGTGGTCCTGGTGATAGAGAACACTTTAATGTAAAATAACTTCTGCTGTTTGCTTTGTTTACTTCAGAATCAACAGGCACGGTGGGGGGGCATCTAGTCCCCTTTAAAAGTTTTGTAAATAAAAAGAACCATTGTTAATTTTGCTGACCAAACACACCCCCTTCCCCTTGTCTAGAATAGATTGCTAGATGAATTTTAAAGGTAACCTCCCCTAACAAAGAAGCATTACATCCAGGTTGAAATTCAACTGCCTCACCACCATGTTTCGAATATCAGCAAAATGAACTGTGAAAATGAAATGTAACCACCTGAATGAGATCAAGTCTGTAAAACCCTACAAAAGAGGGAGTTGTAGCCTAGTACTGGGTCAGTCAGGGTGCTGGCATTAGGAATCATCTATCCCCATCAATAAGTAAATTTGTTATTTTGCTTCCATTCTGCTGCCTCTCTGTGTGTCACTTGCCAATTCCTTCTGTAACACTGGGACTATAGGATTGTGCTTGGCTACACAGTAAGGATTTAAATACATTTTTTTTTTCTTTCCTGGTGCTGAGGACTGAACCCAGGACCTTGCACACACCAGGTAAACACTCTAGCACTGAGCTACATCCCCCAGTCCAAGACTGAAGCTAGCTAAATTGCCCAGGCTGGCCTCAAACTTTCAATGCTCTGCTTCAGCCTCCTGAATAGCAGGGATTACAAGTGTACATGGCCATGATCATCAATGTATTGATTTTTTTGTGGGGGGTGGTGAGACAAGGTCTCACTATGTAGGTGAGATTGACCTGGAACTCACTATATAGTCCAGGCTGGTCTCGAACTCACAGCGATCCTCCTGCCTCAACCTCCCAAGTGCTGGGATTATAGGCGTGCACCACCACAACGGGTCAATATATTGATTTTTCTAATTTTTCATATCAAACCTTTTTGAGTTTGTAAATTCTGGTGAACTCCCTTGAGTTAAGATTCCCAGCCAGGTGTGGTGATGCACTCCTGTAATCCCAGCACTTGGGAGGCTGAGGCAGGAGGATCACTGTGAGTTCAAGACCAGCCTGGGTTACACAGTGAGTATCTAGGTCAGTCTCAACTACATAGTGAGACCCTGTCACAAAAATCAAAAAAAAAGATTCCCCAACATGGGTTGATTTGAGGCTTAAACTCTGGCTACAGGGATCAAGCAAAGTCTTGCTCATTCAGTCTGCATTCCCGGCTCCTGGGTGAAGAGTTAGGAAGCACTAGGGCTAAATCATACTGGGAGTGGTGAGGCAGGAAGAAGAGGGGTTAAGTTTAGGTGGTACCAGGGACTTGAACCAAGGCCTTGAGCCTATTAGACAAGTACCCTAATACTGAGCTACACCTCCAACCCTAGGACTGAAGAGAAAGGACTAATTAGGTGAGGGATATAAGGGAAAAGATGGCTTGCTAGGATTTTTGTCCTAAGAAATCAGGAAAACTGTGAATAAAAAGTCCCTTCTGGACAAGTTAAATTTGGATTGCTGATAAGATAAAATAGGAGAGCCAAATGGACTGTTGGATATGTAAGTCTGGGGTCTGATGGTGAAGTCTAAACAACAGATCGCTCAAGCGCCGGGAGGTAGGCCAGGCCCTGATCCACTGCGGAAAGGAGAACCACGCCTGCTCCTGACCCAGCCGCCATCGCTCAAGCGCCGGGGAAGGTAGCCACGCGGGCGCCCCTGAACCCCCTTAATCCCCCCAGCTCCCCTGCACTCTCAGACCTCCTGACTGTGCAAGTCTTTGGACCCACTCTGCAAAGACAGAGGTGGTCATCAAGGGTATTTTTCTGAGTTCCCAACTTTGAACATCTTTAAAGAAAGGGCGTGGGAAACCTGTAATAGAACATTGCGGAGTTCAACCATTCAGAAGGATGGGGAACTCAATCTGGGCCTTGCAGCCCGAGGTCAGTCAGCATCATGGGGTTCAGCCATTAGCTAACTGAGATCAGGGGTCTTGCATCCTCGCTCTGTCTGAGCCATTAAATGGTAAATATACTATATTGAAAAGTTTGTTCACTGCAGACATGTTCTGGACTGCTTCTTGATTTCAATTTCATTCAAATGATTTAAGGGTGATAGACTAGTGACTACCACAGGTGGTCAGTGTCCAAGTTGTGCTTGATCTTAATGTGTTGCTGATTGTATCAGTTGGG
>NW_022900935.1:25224418-25230295 GCF_012274545.1 Fukomys damarensis
GTCATCCCAATTTACTGTGTTGACTTGGCATTGTACAGAAATGGACAACCATATTGGTCTAGAAATGTTAATTTATTTTTATTTTTTTCTATGTGTACGGGGGTAACACATCATACTAAATATGTAAGGTCATATCTACGTGGGTTTGATTACAGAAACTAATAAAGTATTCTCTAAATAATGAAAAAAAGAATAAGATAAGACTATAAGAGCGAGAAGCAATTTAAATATGTTCAGGGACCATTTTCATTTCCAGAATTAAGGATTCAGGGACCATTTTCATCTCCAGAATTAAGGATTATTTTGATGTTACATCATTGCCTTTTCTCTTTTACTTTCCTTTTTAGTTTTATTTTAGGATTCCCTATTTTTAATGTTCATACAGAGATTTCTTTAACTGAAATACCGAATAGTTTCTTTGGTGTGAAAAACTATAATAGTACACAGGATCCTAATGAGATAATTAATAATGTGAAATAGGAAGTAAAGGGCTAAAGGTGTAGGGAAAGTGGGAAGGGTGGGGGAAAGGTAATAAGGGAGAGGAAAAAAATATGAGAAACTGAAAAAATGGAAATAAAGTGTTTGTAAATGGGGAGGGGAGGAGGGGGTGAAGGGAGGGCAGGGACAAGGGGAAAAATGAGAATTAAGACCTATTATGTAAAGGTACAGAATCCCAATGATGAATGTAATTGTATTGTATACCTAGATTGTACCAATAACCTCAATAAAAAGAAAAAAAAAAGAAGTCTAAACTACAAATAATGACTAAATTATCTTGTTTGTTCTTTTCATCTTTTTTTTTTTTTTTTTTTTTGGTACTGGTACCAGTGATTGAACTTGGGACCTTGCACTTTCAAGGCAGGTGGTGGAACCACTGAGCTAAATCCCCAGCCCTCCCTAGTTTTTTTTGTTGTTATTGTTGTTTTGTTTTGAGGCCAGATCTCACTATATATTCTAGACTGGCCTTGAACTCACTCATCTAAAGTTAAAAGGAAAAGGGTTTATTTAGCTCACAGTTTGCAGAGGTTTCAGTCCATAATCAGCTGGCTCTAAGGCAGAGTGGCGTGTGGCAGAAGGGCATCAGAGAGGGAAATCAGTTCCTGGTAGCAAAAGCAACAAATGATCTTAATAGCATCTTTCTGCCCCTTTTATTTTATCCTGACTCTTGGGATTAGGGTGGTGCCAAGCCAATCAATGTACTGGTTTAATAACCCACCCTTAATCTCAGCATCATATACTCTAGATGCAGCCACCTCTGAAAAAGCCCTATGACTGCATGAGACTTTGGGGGGACATCTAGACACAAACCATAACAATAAGTAAGTAAAAGGGGCTAGGAATGTAGCTTAGTTGTAGAGCATTTGCCTAGGATGTGCGAGGCTGTGGGTTGTTCAACCCCAGTGGGAGGGAAGGAAAGGAGAGGGAGAGAGAGAGAGAGAGAGAGAGAGGTTGGCATATTCCTTGTCCTCCAGGACACTCTTTTCCTAGCATTAAGGAATATAAGAAGTCAAATATTACTAAGAACTTTATTTTGATGTATATGAATCAGGGAAAAGGCAATGAAATAGTTCTGAGGATAGTTCACTCTGGTTTAAAGTGGCTTCCTAGGAATGCTCTGATGGGTTCTGGTTTGTTAGAGTTTTACCTGAAGATATGCAAGACTCTGCCATTCAGAGAGAAGCCTCCTTCTTTTGACTTCTGAATAGATAAGGATCATCTGACATGTGTCTAAATTTTGTTTTTTTTGTTTTTTTTTCCTCCTTTTTTTGGTAACAGGCATTGAACTCAGGACCTTGTGCTTGAGAGGCAGATGGCGGCTCCCCTGAGTGAAGTCCCCAGCCCTCACATGTCTAACTTTTCACCATCAAGAATGTGTTTTAGGGGCTGGGGACTTAGATCAGGGGAGCCGCCATCTGCCTCACAAGCACAAGGACTCGAGTTTGATCCCCCATACCAAAAAAAACAACAAAAAAGGTGTTTTAGCCAGGTGTGGTGGTGCACACCTGTAATACCAGCACTTGGGAGGATGAGGCAGGAGGATTACTGAATTTGAGGCCAGTCTCGTCTATAAAGTGAGTTCAAGGCCAGCCTGAACAGGCGAGATCCTGTCCCAAAAAAAGAAAAAAAAAAAAAGTATTTACCTTGTTTCAGTAAAAAGTACCTCTAATTCAGACTTTTTTATACAGACTTTCACTTGTTATTGCCTCATGATTCCCAATAGTTACTCATTTATTGTGCATATTTTCCCAATTAATTTTCTTGCTACATTCCCCTTGTCATGTCTTTTCCCTGCTGAGAAGCCTTTGCTGTGTCTGCAAAGTCCAAACTTCTTAGCGAAGCCATCAGTGCTCTGCATGAACCTTTGCACCAGCTGAAGGAACCGGTTGGCTGAGCACACCTTGATCCTTCCAGCCAATATGCATTTGCAGTTAATGTTCTGAGAAAGTCCCCTCCTCCTCCCTTTCCGGCCTGTGGAAATGACTCAGGGGTTGGTGGTACAGCTCAGTGGTAGAATGCTTACTTCTTATGCTACTACATTAGGAAATGGGACAAGAATGGCCTCTCTCCACTGAGCAGGTGGCTGAGGACTGGAGCAGGTGATCCAAGTGAACCTGGAGCGGCACCCAACTGGGCAGATCAGTACAACAGCTGTTTCAAAAACTTGATGGATACTGAAGAAAAACTGCTTATATTTCTACTAATCAAACTCAACTGTTGTAATTAATTGGTTTGGTAGGTTTCCATCCAGGTTCTTTCTGTAAATGTGTAGGTTTTTGCTTTGGAAGGTTTTTCTTTTCCTTTATTTTTTTCTTTAGTTAATTTTTTGTTGTTGTTCAATTTTTGTATTTTGAGACAGGGTCTCACTATGTAGTTCAGGCTGACCTTGAACTTGTGGTGATCCTCCTGCCTCAGCCTCTCAAGGAATGCTGGGATTATAGTCATGTGCCACCATGCCGAGCTTAGTTAATTTATATTTATTTATTTGTTTGTTTATTTATTTATTTATTTGGTTTTTTGAGACAGGGTTTCACTATGTAGTTGAGACTGACCTGAAACTTACTATGTAGCCCAGGCTGGTCTCGAACTCGAAGCAATCCTCCTACCTCAGCCTCCTGAGTGCTGGGATTACAGGTGTGTGCCATCATGCCCAGCAGTTAATTTTTTTTTTTTTTTGGTGCCAGGGATTGAACTCAGATCCTTGAGCTTGCAAGGCAGGCCACCGAACTGCTGAGCTAAATCCCTAGCCACCGGCAGTTAATTTTTAAATTAAAAAATTTTTGAGATAGAGTCTCGTGTTGGCCAGGTAGTCTCAAGCTCCTATATAAAAAAGATCCTCTAGCTTTAGTCTCACCCGTAGTTGGAAATACAAGCCCAGAAAGTTTTCTTTTCCTTTTCTTTATTTCTTATTCCTTTTCATGGTACTGGAGATGGGGCCCAGGGGTGTTCTACTACTGAGCTGCACCCCCAGGCCTTTCACTTGGACAGGTGTGAGAAATGAATTTACTTGTCCAGATACCCATTCTCCCCAAAATTGGGCTCCAGAGCCAGTGAAAATGAGGCTTTAATCCCTACCCTTGCAGGAGTGGTGCCAGTACCCTGAGATAGGCCCACTCTGGGTGAGGAGCTCTGTGCTTTTATTCCTAACTTGCAGGACATCCCCGTCCCCCACAGTGGCCTGGCTTCTGGGATTCAGTCTACCCCCAGGAATTCTTTCTTTTTCTTTCTCGTATGAGTCTTTCTACTGTCTGCTCAGCCCTGTCTACTATTTGACCCATCTAATTCTGTGAATAAGAGCTTATTAGAATGGTTAATGAAATATGGACCAATTAAAAATATTTTTATCAGGCCAAGGATTTAGCTCATTTGGCGCCTGCCTTGCAAGGTCAAGAACCTGAGTTCAATTCCCGGTTTTACTCTCTTACAAAAGGGTCTCACTAAATTGGCCAGGCTAGCCTTGAACTTGCCATCCTCTTGCCTCAATTTCTCAGTAACTGGGATTTCAGGCCTACACTATCATACATAACTATATTTGTATCTTATGATCCCACTAGCGTGTAAGAGAGGCTCCACGCAGTGTCTGTGGTCTTGGGGGGAAAGAATATTCTTATTCATTTGAGACAGATCCCAGAAGTTAGTTATTTAGAGAGAATAGTAGCTGATATGAAAGCTAGAAGTGCCACAGTCATTTTGTCACCAGGAGGAGGCCAACTCTGAGATAAAAAGAGAGATGGAGATGGGAGGACTGGGGATTTAGTCCAGTGGCACTACGCCTACCTCGCAAGTACAAGGTCCGGAGTTCGATCCCCTATACCAAAACAAAACAAAACAAAAATGAGAGATGGGAAACGGGAAAGAAGAAATTGAGAGAAACTAGGACCTTAACGACTTGTTGGGCTGATGATTCTAACTAACTCTGGAGCTTGCCTCTGTGAGTTTTTAAAGTTCCTTCATTGTTGAAGCCAGCACAAGTTGAGTTTTCTATTAGAGTCCTACACTTACTATGAGTGGGCACACGAGGCTGTGGGAATATAGAAACAGGGCATGATGCGGGGCACTGTGGTGGATGTTTATGATGCCAGCACTCCAAAGGTAGATGCAGGAAGGGCACCATGAGTTTGAGGCCAGGCTGAACTACATAACAAGACCTGAAACAGGGCACTTAGTTCATACTAGTCAGGGAAGGCTTGTCAGAAGATATACAAATTTGGGAGCTGAGGATATTTGAAGTAAAGACTGTTCTAGGTAGGGGAAATAGCATAAGCAAAGCCTCAAAAGTGAGATAAAATAGCATGTTTAAGAAACTACCTCCTGGCCAGGCGTGGTGGCGCACACCTGTAATCCCAGCACTTGGGAGGCTGAGCCAGGAGGATCACTGTGAGTTCGAGACCAGCCTGGGCTACATAGTGAGTTCCAGGTCAGTCTCAACTACATAGTGAGACCTTGTCTCAAAAAAACAAAGCAAAACAACAACAACAACAAAAAGAAACCACTCCCTGGGCCAGGGATTTAGTTCTGTGGTTCCACCTCCTGCCTTGTAAGTAAGTGCAGGGTCCCAAGTTCGATCCCCAGTACCAAAAACAAAACAAAGAAAGGAATCCCCGTTTCAGGAACTCAAACTGAAAATTTTGGAGTTAGCCTTACTCTTACTTTATTTTTTTTTTCTTCCTTTTTTTTTAATCCCTGGGTACCAGGAACCAAACTGAGGGTCTTGTGCTTTAGAAGCAGGTGAGGCATTACTGAGCTAAAACCTCCACGCCCTTTTAAAATTCCTACATCAAGTGGGCTATCAAGTCCTGCCAATTCCACTCCTAACTGTTTCTGAAATTTGTCTTCTCCACTCCAGTACAGTGGGGTTAAGAATAAATGCTATATACCTTTTCCTTTTTCTGATTTTTTTAAAGCATACTTAGATATAACTACCAAGATTTAAAAAACTAAAGCCAAGCTAAAAAAGAGAACAAAACCTTGATTCAAAGCCTTTCACAAAAAAGGAAATTTTATCACCATACATGAGTTCAAAAACAGGGCAAATACCAGACAATCAAGATTCCCTCCCTCAGCTAGTCACAGTGGTGTTGTACCTGTAGTTCCAGATACTTGGGAGGCCAATGTAGAGGATCACTCAAGCCATCTACTGTGAGGCCAGCTTAGGCAATGTGGTGAGATATATTCATTCTCCCTCTCTCTGTACAGGCTTTCACATTGAGCTATATCTCAGCCACTTATTTACTTTTTATTTTGAGACAAGTTCTTACTAAATCACTAAATTTCTTAGGCTGAGATTGAATTTGCAATCTTCCTGCTTCCCCTTCCCAGAGTGATTACAGGCAGGCATCACCATGCTTGGCAAGACCCTATCTCCTAAAAAAAAAAAAA
>NW_022900935.1:25230491-25246641 GCF_012274545.1 Fukomys damarensis
GAGTGATTACGCAGGCATCACCATGCTTGGCAAGACCCTATCTCCTAAAAAAAAAGAAATCAAGGGCTGGAGATGTAGCTCAGTAGTGCTGTGCCTACCCCACAAGCACAAGGTCCTGAGTTCAATCCCTGATACCAAACACACACACACACACACACACACACACACACACACACACACAGAGGAAATCAGTGTCTCTTTGGGTTTTGTTTGTTTTGTTTTTTTTGA
Source organism: Fukomys damarensis (assembly GCF_012274545.1). Taxonomy (NCBI): domain Eukaryota; kingdom Metazoa; phylum Chordata; class Mammalia; order Rodentia; family Bathyergidae; genus Fukomys; species Fukomys damarensis. Next base: position 25,230,720 of record NW_022900935.1, read on the forward strand.
GACAGGGTCTCACTGTGTAGTTCAGACTGCCTGGAACTCACCGTGTAGCCCAGGCTGGTCTTGAACTCACAGCGATCCTCCTATCTCAGCCTCCAAGTGCTAGGATTACAGGCATGCACCACTATGCAGAAAACCATATACTTTCACATAGACAAGAACACTCTTGGATGCCTAGGGTTGCATATTGCCTGGAACAGTTGCTTCAGCCAAGACTAAGAACAGATGCCCCAGAGTTGGGGGAGGAAGGGCTGGGTTACAGAAATGACTCTGTAGTCATCTGGTGCCAGGGTCACTATCCAATTATTACACTTCAGATTTACAGAAGTCAGACTCAGCAGGGGGGAAAAAATGGAGCCCATCAGACCTTGCAGAAGAGAGTGGAAATAGTGAGAGGAAATATATAGTGCCCCGCCTCAGCGTTATATAGGGAAAATAAACATAACTCCCAACCTGGTAGATGTCAGATACACCAAGTTCATGCACCCCAAAATTGAAGAATGAATTCTAAAGGACAACAGAAATTAATAGTAGGAAAATTAGCCACCTGCCTCACAAGCACAAGGTAACAAGCTCAATCCCCGGGACTGAGAAAAAAAAAAAAAAAAACAAAGTAGGAAAATTTATTCAGAGAGATAACTCTTGCGAGACAGGATGGAACCCAAATGTGGGCTTTTTCAGAGATGGCTGGATCTAGAATGTGTGATGCTGAGATTGACTCATGGTGCAATGCTGGGCTTGAGGACCCTAAGATTAAGGGTATGCGTGCTACCCACCCGAAGTAGCCTGGATAAAATATGAGGGACAGAAAGAGCTGAGGTTGTCCCTTGTTTCTTTTGCTACCTCCTGCCTGCCATGAACTGTTTCTCCTCTGCTATGCCTGTCTACCATACCACTCTGCCTTGGAGCCAGCCAATTATGGACTGAAACCTCTACAAACCATGAGCTAAATAAACCATTTGTCCTTTAACTTTGGGTGTTGGGTATTTTGTCTCAGCAGTAAGAAAAGTAACTAAGAATTTGGTACCAGAGAAGTGGGGTTGTTGCTGGTGAGTATACTTGACTATATGGTTCAGTAGCTTTTGGACCTGGCTTGTGGAAGGATATGGAAAGGTTCAGAGATGGTAGCTGAAAAAGCACCCTGGAGGGCCTTAGGGTGTATGTGATGGGAGATTCTGGTCAGAACTCAGAAGACCAGAACGCTTCCAGTAAAGACCAGGCTCAGGAGGTTTTTGCTGGGAAGAAGGACTACATTACCTGTTGGACTCCAGGTGACGTGTGTTATGCCTTGGCAGAAAGTTTGTCTCTATTTTGCTCATGTTCAGAGACTTTGCCAGAGACTGAGATTAAGGGTGGAGCACTAATTAATCTGGCAGAAGAAATTTCAAGGCAGTCTACTGTTGAGGTGGTGGCATGGCTACTGTTGGGGGCTTTTAGCCAGATTTATGTTAAGAATCAAGAGGAAAGATCCCAGAAGAATGATTTAAAACACTGTGAGTTTGGCCAGAAAAGTTCCAGTAAAGTTGTGGACTGCAGATAGACCAGAGGAGATCTTGATTGCCGAGAAAGAAGAAGAGAAAGAAGATGGCCTGAGGATATCTCAAGAACCAGCAGGACTCTACCCTTGCAGCCTCAAAATTGTGAAAATGAAAGATTGCTTTGAGACGAGAGTTCCATGGTTCAGAATGGTAGCAGTATAGGAAGTTGTTCCTTGGGATTTGGTTCACAGGCTCTGGACCCCTACAGCAAAAGAGAAGGAAGCCTGGCCTATTGCTCCAGCTGGTAGCAGATCTTGGCATCATCCATGTGGTGCTGGTTTTAGGCGCATGCAGAATGCAAGAGTTGTGTGGTCAGGAAGGCTTCCACCCAGATTTCAGAAGGCCTTGGAGACCAGGCAGTGTGTCCCTGAGAGAGCAGTGTGTGAAGCTATGAGTGTGAAGCCAAAATTGCAGGAGAGACCCAGAAGGTTGAAGAAGCCAGGAGCATGGATGTGTAAGGAAAGCTGAAAGGAGTGAGCAAAGCCAGCCAAAGAAAGAAGCCGTGGAAGCTACAACCACCAGAAGTGCTACAGGGCAGAGCCACTCAAGCCCTTTGGAGTTCACATCTTGCCACAGATTGCCTCAGATGTTGATTTGGGACTACAGGACTTACTGTTTGCCCTGTTGGATTTGGGATTTGCTTAGGTCCTGTTGATTTGTATTCCCCTATTTGTACTTTTGGGAATGGTAATGTTTATCTTGGGCCATTCTGTAAGAGTCTAACTGAACTAGAGCGACTCCATGTTGACCAGCAAAAGACCTAGAGACTGTCTCTCCCCCCATCCCTTATAGGATAACTAATGATTAATTGTGAATTGTTAGGTAACTGCTTAGAAGTAGCTTGGAAACTAAATGGAAACTGTAGTGAACACAGACCCAACATCAATCACGCCACTCCTTACTTGCCTGTAGTTGAATGTTCTGAACATCATAAACTAAGTTGTAAATGGAACAATGGATAATCGATCTGCTGATAATTAGTATGTAATGGTCGAGTATATGATTGATGACCATCAGTTCAGATCAACTGATTCTTTGCCTGATTCTTTGCCTTTGTCCCCTTCCTGTAAGTTTTGAATGTAAACCCCCCTCCATAGCCCTATATAAAATGGCCTCTGTTTCTGAGCTAGCTGCCTCTATGAGCTGCTTGGCTTCGGGAGTGCCGTCTGGCCAGACTAATAAAGGTCTATTTGCCAACCTGCCTGGTGTGTTCCTTCCTGGGTGACTCGCTGTCCGACAAGCTCCTGGAGGTTTGCTGAGCTTTTGGGCCCAGCATTGTGGAGGCCTCTTGGCTGTTCACGCTCCAGGAGTAAAAGTGAGACTTTAAGTCTTACAATTCTATCCTGGAAGTGTTTAACTTTTCATCTGTACAGGAGCTCATAGCTAAGAGTCTGTCTTAACTTTTGGAGGAGGCATAGGACCTAGACTTTTTAGCAATACTGAAACTAATAGGATTTTGGCAACTCTTAGAGATGGACTAAATACCTTTTGCATAAAGGGATATGCACGAGTCTTTAGGGGACCAGGGGAAGAATGTTGTGGCTTGTTTCAAGATGTCCTGCCAAAGCCTCATGTAGTCACAGGTGGTCCTTTTTCAGAAGTGGCTGGAACTAGATTGTGTGATGCTAGAATTGATTCATCTTGTGATGCTAGGCTCCAGGGCACTAGGATTAAGGGTGTGATTGCTACCTGGATAAGATATAAGGGATAGAATGAGCTGTGGTCATCCCTTATCCTTTTTGCTACCTGTCATGAACTGTTTCTCCTAAACCACGGACTCTTATTTACCACACCATCCTATCTTTGAGTCAGCTGATTATGGACTGAAACCTCTACAAACTGTGAGCTAAATAAACCTTTTGCTATTTAAATTTGTGTATTTGGTATTTTGTCTTGGCAATGAGAAAAGTAACTAAGATAATGGAAAATCTCAAAAGGATGGTATCAACAATCTCAAGTTTTTTTAGGGAATAATGCAAATTTGGCCATTGTAATTTTAATCTCTTTCAGATTTGTCTCTAGCCAGTTTTTGATGTGTTTCTATCTTTTGTACTGCTTCCCTCAAGGGCCTACTCCTGTGTGACTGCCCATAATATTTTTATTTAACTTAGCTGTCTATAATATCCTCCAATCTGAAGAGTTATCTCTTACTGCAGTTAAGGGAAAAAGGTCAAGGTTTTTGTTTATTTGTTTGTTGAGACAGGGTCTCACTATGTAGTTAAGGCTGACCTGAAACTCACTATGTAGCTCAGGCTGGTCTCCAACTACAGTGATCCTCCTGCCTCAGCCTCCCAAGTGCTGGGATTACAGGAATGTTCCACCACGCCCATCTTGGACAATTGTTAATAGACTGGAATGTAGTCTAATGTATTTGGCCAGGTTGAATTATATTAACCCTTTTATAATTTCTAGGTTTGTAATAATAGACTGGTCAGGACTTTTTATAGGTCTTTGAGAGTTTCAGGATTAAATCTAGACCAGATTGTAGAATATGGCCCAGAGATAAGTGAAGGTCAGCTTTACTCTGGAATGGTCCCAGGGAGGGGAAAAACACCATTTTCAAAACTTGATCTTGAAATCTAGCAGCCACAGAGGGGAGAATGGCCTTAGACTAAATACTGCTATAAACTGTATTTTTCAGGGGCATGACAATGGAAAAGAGACAGAAAAGTGATTCTAAGTGTGGTACAAGAATTAAATCTTAACCACCTCAAAGGCAGAAAGAAAAGATCAAGAGCCTTCTCAGGGTGGGTCTCTAATCTCTGGCAAAACATGTCTCTAGAGCTAGGGATTTAGCTCAGGGGCACCACACCGGCCTTTCAAATTCAAAGTCCTGAGTTCTGCATTGCCAAGCAGAAAATTAAACCAATAATCAAAAGAACCCAAATGGCTGCTTTTTAATCTTTTGAAAGAGAGTGTGAAAGAGAAAATGAAAGGGCACTTTGGAAGTGCTCCAATTATATTGTTTAGGTCTTATTTTTTAATAAATGACTGAATCAAAAAGTTTTAAAATCCCAGCCTGTAAAAGAGATCTAGCACCTCTGGGGACAAATAGAGACAGGTAATAACAGTGTAGAAGTGATTTCATCCCTGGGCCTTAGGACAAAGAGGTCTCTGGGACATTTTGGGTTCTCTATCTAATCACCTAGGCAATTTCTCTCCATAGCGGTACTGGCTAGGCTCTATTTAAACCTCTTCTGAAAATACATATCTCCTGGTATTTGTAATACACTTAAGAAACTCACAAATTAAAGTCTGTACCCATAGTCTAGCAATCACAAATGTTAATAAAGACATGTTTATCAGCTTTTCTTCTTTCACACATATATAACAGCATATGTAAGGCACAAGTGTAGAATGCTCTTTTCATAGCTATTGTCTTGTGTTAAAAGTAAACAGTTTTTGTGAGCTGCCTCAGCCTGACCTCCTGGAGGGGAGGGAGATCTGCTTTTGTTTATAATGTGGTTGTTATGGCTAGTGTTTAGATGTCACCTCAAAGCCTCATTCAGTCATAGGCGGAGCTTTTTCAGAGGTGGCTGGATCTAGAGTGCGCGACACTAGAAGTGATTCATGGTGCAATGCTAGAATCAAAGGTACTGGGATTAAGAGTTTTGTTTTATTTTATTTTTTTTTATTGAGTTTATTGGTACATTTTAGGCATACAGTACAGTTACACTCATTATTGGGATCTTGTACCTTTACTTGACAGGTCTTGGTTCTCACTTTTGGGATTAAGAGTTTAAATGCTACCTGCCCTAAGTAGCCTGAATAAAAGATAAGGGACAGAAAGAACTGTCTTCATACCTTGTTGCTTTGTCACCTTCTGCCCTCTGTTTTTCCTCTGTGATGCCACACTGCCTTTCAGCCATCTGATTATGGACAAAACATCTACAAACTATGAGCTAAATAAACCTTTCTTTAACTTTGGGTGTTGGGTATTTTATCTCAGCAACAAGAAAAGTAAGACAATGGTCCAGTGAGTCAAGGAGCTTTAACGCTAACTCCTAGTGATTTGGACTGAAAAGGAAAGTCAGGGGGTTTCTCCTGTGGGGTGTTTTTTGTTTTGTTTTTACCAGAGATTGAGCTCAGGACCTTGTGTTTGTAAGGCAGGCAGCAGCACCACTGAGCTAAAACCCTGGGCCTGGGTGCTTCTTTCTTAATTTATTTTTATTTTTTTGGTATCAGGGACCAAACTTGGGCCCTTGCACTTGCAAGGCAGACAGCAGAACCACTGAGCCAAATCCCTGGCTTCTCTCTTAATTTATTTTTTATTTTTATTTATTTATTTATTTATTTTTGGTACCAGGGATTGAACTCGGGTCCTTGCGCTTGCAAGGCAGGCCACCGAACCGCTAAGCTAAATCCCCGGCCCTTCTCTCTTAATTTAAACATTTGTCCTAGCAAAACTTTTTCAGGGAATCTAAAGAGTTATTGTTTTCACCTGTTTTGGGCCCCATGAATATATCAAGACATATCTGAAGAGGGGTACTATCTTACTAGCAGAAAGAGAAAAGTCCAAACCTATAGCTCAACTTATAAAGAAGGTTTAAGAGAGGGCTCTAACGGTGTTATCTCAGGTCTACCTGGGACAAGATATCAGGAGATCACTGAGTTTTACTCTCAGCTCACTGAGGTGTGCAGGTGGAATGATAGATAAGTGGAGATTTCTCTGCTGGTTACCCAGTTGGAGGATCCAGCTTCCACTGAGGAGTCCTAGGGTGCCCACTGGGGAGTTGCTCCAGCCACCCTCACTCAGTTGCTCTCTCAGCTTTCACAGGTTCCACACAACCAGATATCCTGTCTCCAGAAAAGAATCCAGCTGGGCCGGGGATTTAGCTCAGTAGTGCAGAGTGTGCCTTGCAAGCACAAGGTCCTGAGTTCCATCCCCGGTACAAAAAAAAAAAAAGAAAGAAAAGAAAAGAAAAGAAAAGAACGAATCCAGCTGCCTGTCTGGCCAACATCCCTACTGGCTTCAGTGGGGGATTAACCAGAAGATGCTAGGAAAAAGTGTCTGCTTTGATTTTTTTAGTTTTTCTTTGAGACAGGTTCTCACTTGTAGCTGAGATTGACCTGGAACTCACTATGTAGCCCGGGCTGGTCTTGAACTCACAGAAACCTGTCTGCTTTGACAGTGCCAGCTGCTCTAAGTGTGGTTAACAATCTGGCAGAGTAACCACTGTTTCTTAGAGTTCTATAGGGACAGATAAAGATTGTGTGTATGTGTATTTCCTAGATATAACACATTTTACAGCATTTTATAAATCCACATTTTTGGTTACTATCAAAGTCTACTACTAGGGGAATGCCAATGTTACTTTTCCCCAGTGCAGCTGTCTAAAATAAGACAAGAAGCCATCTCATAACCATCAAACAAGTCAAGCAGGAATGCAAGTAAATTCAGCAACTAGTAAGTCTAAATAAGGTGTAAAACCAAGAATACAAGACCTTGCCTGAAAAAATAAAATGTGGGCCGGAGATTTAGTTCAGTGATGCCTGCCTTGAAAGCACAAGGTCCTGAGTTTGATCCTAAATACCAAAAAAAAAAAAAAAAAAAAAAAAAGCCCATCAAAGAAACAAAATCTCAAGTTCCCCATGCACTCAACTTAAATGCATCACCATTTTAACAAAAAGACAAGATAGAAGTGACTGACAAACAAGAAGATAACAATTTCAATTACCTAAATGAGTCACAATCCAGAATTTAGTTGAAATATTTAGGGGTGCCATGAATAAAAGCAAACTCACAGCTCCTTCCAAAGATACTGGTAAGACCTCCAAGATGGTGTAGGGGGAAAATATGTAACTCTCAACCTGCTAGAGGTCAGGTATGCTGAGTTTGTGTTTTTCAAAGTTGAAGAATGAATGTTAAGGAACAACAGAGTTAAGAGTAGGAAAATTTATTGGGGAATAGGAATGAGGAATACGAATAGCTCCAAAAGGGCCAGGGATTTAGCTCAGTGGTTCCACCTCCTGCCTGGAGATGTGTCTCTAGCCAGTTTTTGATGTGTTTTTATCTTTTGCACTGACTCCCTTGAGGGCCTAGCTTTGTCTGACTGCCTATAATACTTTTATCTAATTAGTACAGAGGCAAATAATTCTCAGGACCCCTTCTGTGGAACTTCTCCAAAGTCCCCATGAGTTACGGACAGCATAAAAGAGAGGAGATGCCACGGAGAGCCCACAATCCTGACTTCCCAGCATACCCCTGCTGTGTTTCCCTGTGTTTTATCTTCTATTTTTGTTGTTCTTCCCAAGTCTGCTCTACAGAGCTGGTTTCATTCACTCTTCACGCGCCATCCACCCCCACCCCCCACCCACCCCCGGGATCAAACTCAGGACCTCGAACTAGCCAGGCAGGTGCTACACCACGGAGCTACATCCCCATCCCTTCTTCACTTTTCAAATAGTTTTTTGACACCGTTTTTTGGCTTGTGTTGTCCAATTTTTGTTCTAGGCAAGAAGAACCTGGAATACTTTTGATTGACGAGCCATTTTTTAGATAAACTACCTGAGAACAATCCTAGCCAAACAAGAGACTGAGGTTTGTGTGGAAACTTCAGAGACCTGCGCCTGCCTGGCAAACACAAGGTCCTGAGTTCCACCCCTGGTACTATAAAAAGTAAATAAAATAAAAAAGGGCTGGAGATGTAGTTCTGTGTTCTCTGGAATCAGTACCTAGTACCACAGTGGACAAAACCAGCAAGTTCCGAATGGTGGCACCAACTACTCAGGAGGCTGAAGCAAGATTGCTCCAGCCTAGGAGCTGGAAGCCGGTCCGGGTTCATAGTGAGACACCCATATCAAAAACAAATGAATATACTGGCCGCGAGGCTGACGCAGGAGGATCCCTGTGAGTTCGACATCTGCCTGGGCTACTTAGTGAGTTCCAGGTCAGTCTCAAGTACATTGAAACAAAAAAAAAAAACCAAAACCAAAACCAAAAATAAATGAATATAAAAAGAATAGTCCTCTTCCAAAGTTCTGAGGATTTAAAAGAAATCAGATGTATTAAGTCTTTAGCATAGTGTCTGACACATAAATGTGTGGCTGGGGTCAATGTTCCAGGTAAAGGGTTCAGGAAGTTTCTAGTATCTGCAGTCTGGAGGCCCAAGGTCCTCTGTGTTCGGGTTGCACACTGGGCCAAAATTTGCCTGAACCAAGGGGCCAATTTAGGTTAACGGACTCCAGCCAACCACACTCGGGAGAAAAAGGGCAGAGCCCAGAAGATCGAGCCACGTGGCACCCAAGCCCGCCCTCTCCAGGAAGTACCCGAGCTCCTGTAGCGCAGGCGCCATCGTACGTTGTGGAGCGGCCAGGGGTGTGGCCGAAACCCCCCCAAGACCACTCACTGGGCGGGCGGGAAGGCAAACTTGACTCGGCGCCGAGCCCTGGAGGCGGCGCCAGAGCCGGTTCAAATGGCTGCGGAGCACAGCCTGCTAGGCCTGGCGTCCAACCCCTTCCTCTCCTGCGGGCGATCCTGAGGGCCCGCTCCGCCCCTCTCTCGAGGTGGAGCTTCCTCTGCACCGCCAGACTTAAGCTGAGGCCGGTTGGGTTCCTAGCAGTTTGCAGAGCTAATCTTAGGCCGAGCGGTCCAGTCCACACTCTGTGCTCACGCTAAGGTGAGTTTTTCCTGCTGCTGGCTCATCTCCTTTCCGGGGGAGGTAGCCTCGATCTTTCAGGACTGCGGTTCGCCCCCCAACCCCGAGGGGTGGAGCAGGAGCGCAGATCCAGGAGGCCACCAGACTGGGCTTCCTCCTTTTCCTTGCGTGATCTCGGATAACTTCCCAGTTTATCAGAACCTCTTTGCTCGGCGGTGAAGTGAGAGGAACATCAACGCTGGAGCCGGAATTAAGAGAGTTAAAGCTTTGAGTGTGCCCGGCACATTAAAGGTGCTCTGTAAATTGTAGTTGCCATCTTTTTGTTTACTCACCTAGGATTTCCAGAGGGCTTCGGCTTTCCTTTGGAGGTGCAGGGATGTTTCTCGGAAGCGGCAGGAAGCGGGGAGGCACTTGTTCCGGAACTTGCCTTGGGTCTGGGGGAGCTACCTCTGAGACCTGTTAAATTGAGAATGGGTCTTAAACCTTCAGGGGACGGGACTGCTGTTAACTCTGGTTCAGACTATTCACACTCAAGGCTGCAGGAACTCCCTGGAAGAGCTTAGTTCTGGTCGGATCTGTTTTCCCACGTCTCAGATTCCTAATCTGTAGCACAGGTTTAATTTCAATACGATCCTGTTTGGTTCACTGGAATTTCTTTTCTTTTTTTTTCTTTTTTTGCCAAAGACAGTGAATGCAGAGGCTGGGGATGTAGCCCAGTGAAAGGAAATAGTTCAGGGGAGAGGTTTGGGTTCCATCCCCAGCTCACCCCCCATTTCCCCCAAAAAAGAAACTAACTTTTTTTTTAAGAGTAGGAAAATTTATTGAGAGAAAGAAAGCTTCTGACAGACAGAAGGGGGACGGGAAAGTGGGTTGCCTGCTCACCCAACTTCTCAAAGGTGTTTTATGGGAAAAAACCACGAGGTGAGGTGGGTTTAAAATATTCTCCACAGATAACTTTAGGTTTCTTAGGAAGTGAAGGAAGAAGGCGTTTTTTTGTTTGTTTTTTTTGGGGGGTAGTGGGGATTGAACTTGGGACCTTGTGCTTGTGAGGCAGGCCACAGAACTACTGAGCTAAATCCCTGGCCTTGGAAGAAGGTAATTTAGACAGTGATTTCCTCAAATGTTTCTTCAGCCTGGCATGGTTGTTCATGCCTGTCAATCCCACCACTCCTGTAAGACCGGCCTGAACTACACAGCAATACCTTGTCCCGCCCCACCCCCCAATATTTTTCCAGCTGAGGTCTCTCCCTCATTAACCTTGAGATGTGTGTGTGTTCCGACAAATGACCCAAGTTTGTGGGGGAAACCTTTATGTTAATCTATTTACTTTTTCAAGCAGGGTCTCACTGTGTAGTTTAGGCTGACTTGAACTCACTATGTAGCCCAGGCTGGCCTCAAACTCAGAGCCATCCCTCTGCCTCAGCCTCCCAAGTGCTGGGATTACAGGCATGGACCCCCACCCCCAGGTCTAGATAGCTTTTTAAAGCCCCCATGGATAGTAGTAGGAGCATATTGTCTTATTTGCTGTAACACTTGTTATCCAGGGCCTTGCTTGGGTCTCTGGTGAAATAGAATATACAGAAAGAGGAGATTGGGTTAGGCACTGTACAAAGTGCTTTAGATAGGTTCTGTTTCTCACCCCTCTACATACTTGCAGAAGATTGCACATGGTAGGCAAGTGAGGTACACAGAGCTACATCCTTGGACTTTTTTCATTTTATTTACTTATGCATGCAGTACTGGAGATTGAACCCAGGGTCTTAGCACATCCCAAGCCCTTTCCTTTTTTTTTTTTCTCTTTTCTCTTTTGGTACCAGGGATTGAACTCAGGACCTTGTGCTGCCACTGACCCCAGCCCCCAAGCCCTTTTCTTATTTTTTATCCTGAGACGGGGTCTTTCTTGCTAAGTTGCCCAGGCTGGGCTTGAACTTGCCATGCTCCTACCTCAGCTTCCCAAGCAGCTGGGATTGCAGGCCTGTGCCCCTGTACCCGGCGTTAGCTATAGTGTCTCTTGAAAATAGTGGAGCTGAGAGTCAGCCCGAGTCTGTGGAGCCCTAGAGCCTGAATTGTTTCCTCTGCACTCTACTGCTGAATCTCATGAGCACAGTTGTAGACTTACTGACACCGTGTGGACTTGCTGGGTTGAAGCCCAGAGAGAGCCTAATATACAACTAGGGTGGGAAAAATCAGAGTTTAAGGTAATAACTGAAGATATAAACTTGCCTAGGAAGTGAGAAGAAAACTGGGCCCCAAACCCCGAGGGGCACCATCATTTGTCAAGGTGGAGGAAAGACCCATGTGGCCTGGAAACATCCATGCAAATACTATTTCCCCCTTGTCCTGAGTTCCTTTGATTCTTCCTTTGAGAAGAGAGTATGGGGATTTAGCTGAGTGCCTCACAAGCACAAGGACCTGAGTTTGATCCCCGGTACCAAAAAAAAGGGAATACTGAATTCCAAAGAGAAGGAACCACCCCAGTGTGGTGCCACATGCCTGTAATCCCTGCACTGCAGGAGGCTGAGGCAGGAGGATTGCCATAAACCGGAGGCCAGCCTGGACTATGTAGTGAGACCCTGTCTCAAAACAAAACAGAAAGGACTAGGGAAGGGCTGGGGATTTAGCTCAGTGGTTCTGCTGCCTGCCTCACAAGCTCAAGGACCTAAGTTCAATCACCGGTACTTAAAAAAAACAAAAACAAAAAGGGCCAGGGATTTAGTTCAGTGACACCGCACCCAGCTCACTGGGGCAAAGTCCGGAGTTCCATCCCTGGTACCCCCCCCACCCTATCAAAACAAAAAGCAAAGAAGCCAAGTTGCTGAATGGGAATAATAAACATAGAGTCCGGAAAATTTTCCCATCTCCCCACCACACCTACGCCCCGCCTCTCTTTCACACTCAAGAATAATAGGATTTAAGCGTGCTGCTACAGATCCAGTTAGATGTTTCCTAAGAAGTGTAGAGCCTGGAGTCTGTTAATGCTGGGCTAGGCTGAAGGGCCATTGCTTTAGGCAGAGATCAGGAAGTCACAGTTGGCTGAGGATGACTGTTTTGTGGCCCCTCCATTCCTCAGCACGGAGTTCTTTTTTTTTTTTTTTTTTTTTTTTGTACCGGGGATTGAACTCGGGTCCGCAGGCCACCGAACCGCTGAGCTAAATCCCCGGCCAGCACGGAGTTCTTGATCTTTGCAGATCTGTTAGGTCTTCCCTCCTCTTTCATCCCCACCCCTCCCTCAAGCCCAGCCCCCTTGGGTTTTCAGTTTCACTTACAAAAAAGAAAGGGCAGAAACAAGACTCAAGTTTCTTTGTTTTCCCAGTCAGCGAGGCTTTTATTCATGTTCCTACCCCAGGTGTAATTGAGAGCCCTCTCGGGCGTACTGGGAGCTCTGGGAGAGGCCATCAGTTTATGGTTTGGGCATCAAGCCCAGGAAATCGTCCAGAGACCCTGGTGCAGTGGGCCACAGGATACCTCTGTGAAGTCCAGACATGCTTCCTTGATCCCTGGGAAATTTCGGTTACAAAGACTGTTGCCCTCGACAGTCTGTGGTTTGTTGCCTGTGTTGAAGAGTTTTGTTTTTGTTTTAGCGGAAAGAAGTGGTTTCCAATGACCAGGTTATATTAGACTATAAATTTCTTTCTGGGTAAGAAGTATTAGGAAAGTCATTTTTGGTGTATAATTTGTGTTATTACCTCCTCCACCTTCTTTCAAAACTTGAAAGCGAAGGTCATATTTATAAAGGAATTGTTGGCAATGAAATCAGTGCCAGGAGAGTTCATATTTATGGTACTGATAAGATGAAGAGGAAAGGTTATTTCTCTTTCATTGCCTCTTCAGGTGAATGTTTTTTTCTCCTTTCTTAGATAACTGTTTGTTTTTGTTTTTGTTTTGATACGGGGATGAAACTTGGGGCCCTTGCACTTGCAAGGCAGGTGGTGGAACCACTGAGCCAAGTCCCCAACCCTGTTCTTTGTTTTTTTTTTTTTTTTTGAGACAGGGTCTCGTTTTGTAGTGCAGGCTGACCTGGAACTCACTATGTAGCCCAGCCTGGCCTTGAACCTACCACTATCCTCCTGCCTCAGCCTCCTGAGTGCTGGGATTACAGGTGTGCACCACCACACCAGCTTGTTCATTCTTTTTGTTTGTTTGTTTTTGTTTTTTTGAGACAGGGTCTCACTATGTCGTTGAGACTGAGCTGGAACTCACTATGTACCCCAGGCTGGTTTCAAACTCACAGAGATCCTCACAGTGAGTTCCAGAGCAATCTGAACTACATAGTGAGACCTTGTCTCAAACAAACAAACAAAATATATATATAGAGAGCTGGAGATGTCTTTCAGTATGAAAGCCCTAGGTTTAATCTCCAATACTGGGGGTGGGGGAGCCAACAGCAATATTCCTTGGGCTTGCCTTATGGAATTTATTTCCCTTTTTGTAGTACATCATGCACATATATTTTTATAGGTCTGTATTTACCTGTCTCTATTAGCTCCTTCTTGGATCTTTGGTTTGGCCACCTCTTAGCTGTTGATTTGGGGAAAGTAACTTCACTATTCTGAGACTTTTTCTCATCCAGAAAATGGTAAGTGGTGTACTTCCTGGTATGAGCGCGCTCAGGCCTCCCAGCTTGCTTAATCCAATCTCTGCATGAATGGGAGGGTCTGGTATCTTAATCTGCTGGGTACATTCATTTCATCCGCAGAGCAGTGGCTCTTTTCTGGGCCTATTCTGTCTCCTGGTCTGTCTCATCATGGCCTTTGCCTGTTTTACACTGGCTTAAGACGTATTTAGTAAAGGCTGCTGGTTCTGGGAGTCACCTTGCCTTGGCGTTTTAAATAGAGGAGCTCTTCCTATTTTTGTTCTTGTTCTTCAGTGTTAGGGATTGAACCCAGGGCTTGTGCATGCTAGGCCAGATCTGTACCATTGAACTATATACCCAGCACCAGATACTGGAGCTCTTTAACGCAGACCTTTAGCCTGGTGAAAGAAAAGAGAGGCAAGCCTAGTGATTCTGGTTAGCGTTTGTCTGGGAGCTACTGGCTTTGGCTAGTTTCGGACACCTTTCCTCTCTCTGTGCACACAGGTACATGACCACATGTTTGTTCCCCACATGTTGCACCTGCCCTCTTCCTGACCTGTGTTTTGCAGGGTTCTTGATCAGTGGATGATTTAAGGTTCAGGGATTAGCACTGAGTCTCTCATCATTCTCTTGCCATCTGTGTTTTAGGGGGCGATGGCGGCTTCCTGTGTCCTCCTGCACACCGGGCAGAAGATGCCCCTGATTGGTCTGGGTACCTGGAAAAGTGAGCCTGGTCAGGTGAGGGATGGGCGTGGGGAGAGAAGACTTCCTGAGCCTCTGCCAGGAACAAGGTGGGATTTGGGAAAGGGGGCCCTGCCCCTGTGCTCTGCTTTTGGTGAAGATCAGCCTGGAGGGTATGGGAAAGATGTGAGACGGAGAACAGTGAGCAGAACAGTGAGCGGGTGGCTTCCCCTGGATGACTGGGGAAGAACAAAAGGGTCCAGCAGGGCCAAGGGCAGAGGAAGGATACTTTTCTTTAACTGAATCTGCACTGAGGGCTGTGGCAGACATGGGTCCTCTCTGTGCTATGAGTCTTAATGTGATACTTAGCACCCTGTGCTGTGATCTTGTCTCCTCTCCCACAGTGGGCCCCTTGAGGACCAACCCCCTTCCATTGCACTGTCCAGAGGCAGGCACACAGCAGGTGTCAAGTTTTGAAGAATTACTGGGTGAACTGTGTAGACCAAGGATCAGCATTTTTTTTTTCACTTTTTCTTAATGAACCAGATGGTTAATATTTTAGATTTTGCTGGACAAGTTTCCAAACAAAGGTGATTCTGTTCTTATATAACCATTTAGTAGGGAACCACTTTAAAAATGTAGAAGCCATAGCTGGATGTGGTGGCTCCTGCCTGTAGTCACAGCCACTTGGGGGCTTGAGGCAGGAAGATCAAGAGTTCAAGGCTAAACAACAAGGCACCCATCTCCAAAAAAAAAAATGTGTATTACGTTTGTGCAAGCCTTTCTTAGCTCTAGGGCTTAAAAAAAAAGAGTTGATAGTTTACTGACCCTGGTTAACCCTCCCAGCGAGAGGGACCTGGAACGGAGACCTGCTCTCTGAGGGTTGACGTAGTTATGAGATTCAGCTCCCACCTGGGTGAGGCATTTACCCAGGCCTCCTTTACTGTTCCTCGAAAATCTAGTCAGAGTTAAGGCAAGTGTGGGGCTTATGCTGGGGAGAGCAGCTTCTTCTGTGTGAGATACACCCTGGTGTTTTCGGTGTAGTTGAGTGCTGTCTCTTTTCACTTTTGCTTCCCTTTCCATGGCTGCCTAGGTCCCCGGAGCCAGGGTTCCTATTCTTTGGGCAGACACTTAACACAACCTAGGGACAGGAGATGGGTAAAGGTAGGGGCGTAGAACGACAGGGGTCTGGTGGGG
Source organism: Fukomys damarensis (assembly GCF_012274545.1). Taxonomy (NCBI): domain Eukaryota; kingdom Metazoa; phylum Chordata; class Mammalia; order Rodentia; family Bathyergidae; genus Fukomys; species Fukomys damarensis. The sequence goes on from NW_022900935.1 coordinate 25,246,304, forward strand.
TTGGTGGTAGGGGAAATACATCAGGGTAGGAAGAGCTGCACTCAGTTGGAGATCTGGAATGCTGCAGCAAGGACCCACAGTCAGAGTTTTGGGTGCTTTGTGGACCTTGCTTCTGCATCTGATGCTTCTTTCTTTCTTTCTTTCTTTTTTTTTGAGACAGGGTCTCACTATATAGTTGAGTGCTGGGATTACAGGCGTGTGCCACCATGCCTGGCCTTGATGTCATGTTTCTTAGTCTGGTTTTAAGCAAATGGACTGACCCATCCTACATTTGATGTTTTATGCTTGCTTTTTTTTTTTTTTTTTTTTTTTTTTTTTTTTCTTTTTTTTTTCCCTCT
>NW_022900935.1:25247143-25254165 GCF_012274545.1 Fukomys damarensis
TTTTTTTTTTTTTTTTCTCTTCTCTTTCTCTTCTCCCATCACAGGGCTTTGGGCCTAGCTTCTGTCTCACTTCTCTGCCTTCCTTACCCCTGCTACCACCTGACCCCTTACCTCTTTTACTGACCTGAGCTCCCAGAGCTTACTCTGTCCACATGGCTTCCTGGGCGTCTCTCCCTGTGTGGCCTTGACACAGGAATTTTTGTTTTGTATCGTGGTTCTTTAACCAGCTTCTCAGGACTAAGAACCTATCTTTATGATCTGTTCTTCTGTCTTCTGCCTATTTATTGATCCATCCTCTGATGCAGAAGATATTTACTAAAGCCTTTTTGCTAGTTGCTAGGAACTTGTTAGTTTTTGGCTGAGCCTTGCTGAGATGGACTGAGTGAGAAGGAAGGAACGTTGGAGGCTGGTGGGGTTTGGGAAGGACTTAGGGCTTGGGCCACTGCTGTATAGACTAGAATCATCTCTCTCCTGCTGCATGAATGGTTCTGGTATGTTCCTGCTCCGCTCTCAGTGGGTTTCGTTAGGAGCATACCAGAAGAGCTGAAATCTGTCCTCTTACCTGGCAGGTGAAAGCAGCCATCACGTATGCCCTCAGTGTGGGCTATCGCCACATTGACTGTGCTGCCGTGTACGGCAATGAGCCTGAGATTGGGGAAGCCCTGGAGGCAAACGTGGGACCAGGCAAGGTGAGGACTGGAGCCGTGGAGAGTGTGGCCTGAGAAAACTAAGGGGCTGGGACCTGGCTGAGGAATCTGGCATCAATCAGCTTCTTTCTAGTTCCTCTCACAGAAGTAAGGGTGGTGAGACTGGGTGCCCTGTGCTCTTCTCATGGTGGGCTTTGCCCCCGTACCAGGTGGTACCTCGGGAGGAGCTGTTTGTGACATCTAAGCTGTGGAACACCAAGCACCACCCCGAGGATGTGGAGCCTGCCCTCAGGAAGACGCTGGCTGACCTCCAGCTGGAGTATCTGGATCTGTACCTGATGCACTGGCCTCATGCCTTTGAGTGAGCTTTGCCAAGATTTTAAGCTGAAATTGGGAATTGGGAGCAATAGTGTTAGTAATTTATGTCACAGTAACACAGGGGGCAAAGGACGAGATGGGCACACTTGGTCCTCCGACACAGGATCCTAGCTTTTGCTGCTACAGCAGCCAGCGGTTTAGCTATAGAAAATGAATACATAGTATGTGTCTCAGAGGTACACAAGTGGTCCCTCCTGCTCCATTATTCATTCAGGAAACGCACTGACCCTTCTGCTGAGCCAGGCCCTGAGGAAGTCCCAGCAGAGGGTGTGAGGAGTCTCCCATCAGCAGGGGGCCCTGTACTAGAATGGCAGATAACTCCCTAAGGAGGGGAAGGAGTTCCAGAAGACTTCCCAGAGGAGAGGAAATACAATCTGGGCCTGCGGAAGAGGGGAGATGGAATGGCCGTTCCATGTAGACTTGAAACTTGGGATACAATCTAGAAGGCAGAAAAGCCGTAGCTGTTCCTAAGTCTTTGCACCTTGCTCTCTGTGGGCTTGTGATCTGGGACATAGGCCCCACGTTTGTGCCCACACTTGGGGGGCGTGTCTCACTCAGGCGGGGAGACAACCCCTTCCCCAAGAATGCTGATGGGACTGTGCGCTATGACTACATCCACTACAAGGAGACATGGAAGGCTCTGGAGGCACTGGTGGCCAAGGGACTGGTCCGAGCGCTGGGCCTGTCCAACTTCAGCAGTCGGCAGATTGATGACATACTTAGTGTGGCCTCTGTGCGCCCAGCTGTCTTGCAGGTGAGTACTGCAGGCAGATCGGTGGTTTAGGGGTGTGTGCCCACAGCACGAGAAATTGGGTGATGGAGCACCTTCACAGAGTGGGCTGGCAAATTGCTAGAAGTGTTGGTATGTAAACCCGCACAAAGGTACCTAAAGGTGGGTGTTGGATCCCTGGGAGAAAAATGAGATCACCAGGGAAAATGGTGAGAAATGTGTTGTGCTTGGGGAGAGGGGGTCAGTGAAGGGCTGGCCCTGGGAGGTGCCAGGCGAGCTAATTGTGGCCACACCATGGTAATGGCTTGTTTCTTGGCTCAGGTGGAAAGCCACCCATACCTAGCTCAGAATGAGCTGATTGCCCACTGCCAAGTGCGTGGCCTGGAGGTGACTGCCTATAGCCCTCTGGGCTCCTCTGATCGTTCTTGGCGTCACCCTGATGAGCCTGTGCTTCTTGAGGAACCAGTAGTCTTGGCACTGGCTGAAAAGTATGGCCGATCTCCAGCTCAGATCTTGCTCAGGTGCGGGGACATTCTTAGGGAACAGGGCTCAGGTTGGGAGGGCCCTGGGTTGGGCGGCCTGGTTTGAGAGATTCTTTATTTAAGTCCCTGAGTGAGGCTAAGAATCTTGCCTTTCGATCTGCTGGGGAGACCACTCTGAGGCTTGTTCCCCATTCCAGTGCGCTCCGTGAGCTTAGGGAAGGCTGTGTGGAGGGCAAGACAAGGTCCCTGAACATTGATTCCTCTTCCTCATTTACCTTCATTCCTTCACCATAGGTGGCAAGTCCAGCGGAAAGTTATCTGCATCCCCAAAAGTGTCACCCCATCTCGTATCCTTCAGAACATCCAGGTACTTCATCACAGATCCTGTCCTCAGCTCACTATGACTCACAGTCTGATTCCAGCTCTGTCTGGCTCAGAAGATAATATTGTGAAACTCCAGCTTCCACTCACAAGGCTGGCTTTCTCGTCCCCTAGGTGTTTGACTTCACCTTTACCCCAGAAGAGATGAAGCAGCTAGATGCCCTCAACAAAAATTGGCGCTACATTGTGCCCATGATTATGGTAAGGGTGTATCACCTCCTAGAGTTGGACTGGCAGGATTTGGAGTGGGATTTTCTTTTGTTTTGTTACTGGAATTTGAACTCAGGACCTTGCACTTGCAAGGCAGGCGGCAGAACCACTGATCTAAAAATCCCTGGCCCTGGAGTGGGATTCTGGCCCAGGTGTGGCCTTAGGCTTGATGGTTGGAGGAGGAATAGGGTAGAATGTTGTTGGTTTTAGATTTCATGATCTCTTTTTTAAGGCAAGGAATTAGTAATAGCTCGGGAATAAGTCATATAGCCTTAGTTCTGCTTCCTGATAGCTTGTATAGATCTTTTTTTACCCCCAGTACTGGGGATCCAGGACCTTCACAATGAGCTATAGCCCCAGCCCTTTTTTATTTTTTAGTTTGCAAAAGGTTAAATTGCCCATGGAGGACTCAAGCTTTTGACCTTCTTGGCTTAGCCTCCCAGAGTGCTGAGACTATTTTTTTTACAGTACTGGGGGGTTGAACCTAGAACCTCACACATGCTAGATAAGCTCTCTATCATCGGTCTGTACATCCCCAGCCTTTTTGTTTTGTTTTGTTTTTTGGTGCCAGGGATCAAACTCAGTCCCCAGCCTTTTAAAAGATTTTATTTTGAACCAGGCATGGTGGCACACGCTTGTAATTCCACACTTGGGAGGCTGAGGCAGGAGGATCACTGTGAGTTTGAGACCAGCCTGGACTACATAGTGAGTTCCAGGTCAGTCTCAACTACTTAGTGAGACCCTGTCTCAAAGCAAAACAAAATAAAAAAAGATTTTATCTTGAGGCACTGTCTCACTAAGTAGCCCAGGTTGCCCTCAAACTTATGATCTACCTGTCTCAGCCTCCTGGATAGCTGAGATTACAGTTATGTGCTATCATCCCCAGCATCAGAAGGTATTTTTGACCTTTTTAGAGGGGCTAGGGTGGAATCTGCTGCACAAAGGGAAATATATAGATCCCCAGCTTAATCCCAGTTATTCTAGGATCAGGGATTTAGCTCAGTGGCACTGTGCCTGCCTTGCAAGCGCAGGGTCCTGAGTTTGATCCCTGGTACTGCAAACTCTACAGACAGGCAGCTGTACCAGGCTATGAGTTTGGCGCCAGATGCCATTGATACCATGGCCTTCTCTGAAGCTGGGGTTCTGGCCCCTGCTGTTTGGTGTAGTACCATATACGTAGGTGGGGCTGTTCAGGAAAATTTGGGGGAAATGCCCCAAGTCTTTGGAACGTCAGCTCCTGTTAATGTAGTCATCTGTCTCTTTCAGAGAGATGGAAAGATGGTCCCGAGAGATGCAGGACACCCTCTCTATCCATTTAATGACCCATACTGAAGAAATCAGCTTCCTGTCTTGCCTTTCACCTCTCTTGCTATGAGGTCCTGCCTGCTTCTCTCCAGAAAAAGCGAGTCAATAAAGCCATTGGAGAATCCACATTGTTTGTTTGACTTGTCTCTGTGGGCCTGGGATGGAAGCTGTTTCCCTTGGGGATGACAGGCATAAACCTTATATGACATGGTCCTGAAGCCCCCCACTTCCTTATCTTCTGTCCTAGAGGGGCCTGCAGGTCGCTGAATTCCCCTTTCAGGTAGCACCATCTAGTGGCCACTTTTAGCATGAACGCTTCCCTACAGTTGTCTTACCAAGAACAAACATTTGTCACCTCAGGATTGAGAGATATGGGCAGTGATAGCGCTATGGTTTCAAGGCAGTGCTGAGCCAAGACCTTCAATTGTCACCCTCCTGTCCTGGTCAGTGCCTAGATTTAAGAGGATGGACAGCCCAAAAACATCCTCAGAAGTTTTGGGGTCACAGCCTGCCAATCATGAAAGGAGAGGACAAGGGTGTTCCTGACAGATCCTGTCACCAGAATGTATAAGCTGCTTGAGGGCAGGGTCAGAGCCAAAGTTGGTCATTCTGCACCCAAGTCCCCACTGGTCAGTAGGCTTCTGTAAGGATTTTGGCAAATAACCAAAACTAGACTGTAAACTCCAGCCCCACAAAACTCATTTTGCTTTCCCAGACAAACCATTATTCTTAATTTGGTGAGTACTTATTGGGTACTTATGGATTAGACACAATGTTGGACCCTTGGTAGAACTATAAGACAAGTCCCTACAGTTAACTTCAGAAACAGACTTTAACATAATTGCATAGTTCAATTACAATTAGAGAAATGCAAGAAGAAAAGCCTCCACTTACTAACCAGCTGAGATGTAAAGGATGAGTAGAGATCAATTAGTTAACAGACTGGACAGCGTTTCATAAAAATTAGAGATCTCTTTTTTGGTTTTTTGAGACAGGGTCTCACTATGTAGTTGCAACTGACCCAGAACTCACTATGTAGCCCAGGCTGGTCTCAAACTCACAGCGATCTTCCTGCCTCAGCCTCCTGAGTGCTGGGATTACAGGTGTGTGCCCCCATATCTGGCAAAAAAATTGGACATTTGAAAAAAAAAACCCAGCGCAGGGATTTAGCTCAGTGGCACCATGACTGCCTTGAAAGTGCAAGGTCCTGAATTTGATACCTGGTACTGGGGGGACAAAAAAGCCAGATGTTGTGGTGGTACAATTCCAACACTTGGGAGGCTGAAGCAGGAGGATCACCACCAGTTATAGGCCAGCCTAAACTGCAGAGCGAGACCCTGTCTTTTTTTTTTTTTTGGTACCAGGGGTTGAACTCTGCACTTGTGAGGCAGGTGGCAGCACCATTGAGCTAAATCCCTGGCCTAAGACCCTGTTTTAAAACAAAAGAAGTGGACAGTTTAGGAAAAAAGCTTTGAAAGAAAGAAAAGCTAGGGGCTGGGGATTTAACTTATTGGTGCTGCCACCTGCCTTGCAAGTACAAGGTCCTACGTTCAATCCCTGGTACAAAAAAAAGAAAAGCTTTGGAAGAAGCTGTTGGAAAATCTAAAATGCCAGGCTAATGGGGTGTTGCGGCTTGGGGCAAAGAAGATGCTTTCTAGGGTGTGGCCAGATGTCATGGAATTTTAGGCTCATGGTTTCTGGGTTTCCTGTTTGGGCAGGGGTCAGTGTTGACCCCTTTTGTCACTTACACCCATTTTTTTTTAATACTGGAGATTGGACTCAGGACCTTGAGCTTTCAAGGCAGGCCCATGCCACTGAGCTAAATCCCCCTGCCGTATCTATACCAATTTCTTACAAAATGAGCTGCACAGTCTCCTTGGCCCTATAAGAAAAAAGGCCCCAATTCCACTAGCATTTTGTACCTATATCTTTAAAGCTCGAAGCTGCTTTTCGTCCCTACCTGAAAGCTGCAGGGGTTAATAGCAGTTTTCATTTTTAGCTTCCTTGTGATGCGTTCAAATGGGAATGTTGTTTAAGGTGGGTGCTGGGAGTTGAACCAGTGGGAGGTGTGTCTCATGTCTGAAGAATTTTCCCTTTTCTTAATATTGGTAATGAGAAGCTTGTGCTTACTTCGGCAGCACATATACTAAAATTAGTATTGTGAAGCTAAGGCAGAAGGATTGAAAGTTTGAGCCTACCCTGGGCAATTTAGCAATTTAGTAATACCTTATGTCAAAATACCACAAAAATGCTAGGGGTGGTACACATTTTTTATCTCAGTTTTGTTTGTTTTGGTACCTGGGATTTAACTGGGGACCTTGCTGGCAGGCTGGAACCACTGAGCTAAATGCCTGACCCTTATCTCAGTTTGTTTCTTTGTTTGGTACTGGTAATCCAACTCATGGCCAGGCAAGCACTGTGCCCCTGAGCTACAACCCTGGCCCTTATCCCAGTTTCTGAGAGGCTGAGGCAGGAGGATTGCTGTATATTCCGGTCCAGGCTGGGCTAGAGTGAGTTCAAGGCCATCCCAAACTACATATATAGACCCTGCCTCAAAAAATCAAAAATCAAAACAAAAAGATGAGAACGTCAGATTTCAAAAGAGAATGTTTAATGGGTAGGGGATTTAGCTCAGTGGTTCCCCACCTGCCTCACAAGCAGGGTCCCAAGTTTAATCCCTGGTGCAAACAACAACAACAACAACAACAAACAAACAAAAAAGAGGATGTTAAAAATATAGTAGATTAGCCCAGTGTGGTGGTGCACACCTGTAATCCCAGCACTTGGGAGGCTGAGGCAGGAGGATTGCTGTGAGTTTGAGACCAGCCTCGGCTACATAGTGAGTTCCAGGTGAGTCTCAACTACATAGTGAGACCCTGTCTCAAAAAA
>NW_022900935.1:25254217-25257563 GCF_012274545.1 Fukomys damarensis
TAGGACTGCTTTTACTGTTTCCCATAAGTTCCAGTATGTTGTATTTTTATTATCATTTAATTGTAGAAACTTATTTCTTCTTTAATTTCATCTGTAACCTATTGGTTGTTCAAGAGAGTGTTATTTAATTAATTTCCATGTATTTAAGTTCTTGGGAAAAAAAATTTTTTTTTTGGTGATACCAGGGATTGAACTCAGGACTCTGTGCTTGTGGCAGGGGCAGTGCCACTGAGCTAAATCCCTGGCCCTGGGAATTTTGTTTTTCAGAAAGAGAGAGACAGACAGAGAGGCAGAGACAGAGACAGAGAGAGGCAGAGTCTTGCTATGCTGGCAAGGCTAACCTTGAACTCCTGGGCTCAAGCAGTCCTCTTGCTTCAGCCTCCAGAATGGCTGGGACTACAGGTGTGGGCCACTGGACCCAGCTCTTACATTATTTTTTTCTCATGCAATGTTGTGTAGAACATGCAGGTTAGGATTAAATGTAGAGGTAATAGTTGGGAATTTAGTCTTTTTGTTATACAGTTATTATTAATTATTATTATTATTATTATTATTATTATTATTATTATCACAGTACTGGAGATTGAACCCAGGGCCTTTGTGTTGAGCTACATCTGTTAGGGAAAGACAAAAATAAAAACCAAAAATCAGAGGTATGAGCTCAACAGGACAGGTCCATTTCAGAACAAACCTGTGAGAAACTGCTCTGGCACTAGCAACCAGAGCAACAACTTTCATACAGGCTATAGGATCTTTTGTAGGATCATGCGGAGGGGAACTTCAGTAAAAGGGGCTGTGGCTCCCTGCCAAGAAAAAGGCTTGACAGAGCATGAGTGGTAATGGTTGCCCAAGTATGAGCCCTGGAGAAGCACGAGGAACAACGGCTGGGAGGGACAGGTTTAGAGGGTATCGGATCAGAATAGTAGCATTTGGCTGGGGATTTAGCTCAGTGGTTCTGCCACCCGCCTCACAAGTGCAAGGACCTGAGTTCGATCCCTGGTACCAAAAAAAAATTCCCCCCGAAAAAATAACCTCACAGAATGGCAGAATTTGGCTTCCTTCAATATCTCCAGCCCCGTTTTCATTTTTTAAATTTTATTTGGTTTTGATACTGGGAATCAAACTCAGGTCCTTGACCTTGCAAGGCAGGCGGTGGCACCACTGAGCTAAATCCCTCACCCCTTTTGTTTGTTTTTTGGGACAGGGTCTCCTCATGTAGTTCAAACTGACCTTGAACTCACTATGTAGTCCAAGCTGGCCTCAAACTCACAGGGATCCTCCTTCCTCATCTTCCTGAGTGCTGGGATTACAGGTGTGTGTCACAACACTTGGCTACATTGATTGGTTTTCTAACGTTGAACTGTGCTTGCAATCCAGGGATAAATCTTACTTGATCATGATCTTTAAAATATACTACGGCCAGAGGGCCGGGGATTTAGCTCAGTGGTTCCAATGCCTGCCTTGCAAGCACAAAGTCCCGAGTTTGATCCCCAGTACCAAAAAATAAAAAATAAAATATACTGCTACAGAGTAGTGGCTTCATCCGCCACTGTTCTCCTGAGTCTCGGGACATCTTCCTGCTCCCATCTGCCTCGGGCCTGCAGGCCCATAGAGACCAAGTATCATGTCTTCAATTAAGTTGCAGAATTCTAATGGAGAGATACTTGAAGTTGATGTTGAAATTGCTGAACAATCTATGACAATTAAGACCATGTTGGATGTCCTCAGATGTCACTGATTCTTACATGGGGAAAATATGAAGCTTTTAAATACTTAAATGAAGAGAAGGGGTTATGTGCTAATCACTAGCTGTATGCTGGTGATAAAATTTGGGAATGGATGACCCAGTTCTTCTACCCAATGTCATAGCAGCAATATTTTTAAAAAGCTCATTCAGTGCACCACAAGCATGAAGAAAAGAGAACAGATGATATCGCTGTTTGGACCAAGAATTCCTGAAAGTTGACCCAGGAATCCTTTTGGAATTTATTCTGACAGCAAAGTACCCAGACACCAAAAGTTTGCTTGATGTTACATGCAAGACTTGCGAATATGATCAAGGGGAAAACAGGAGATTCACAAGACCTTCAATAACAAAAATGACTTCACTGGAGAGAAGGAAGCCCTTTTACGCAAGGAGAACCAGTGATGTGAAGGGAGGTGAAATGCTGTGCCTGGCACTATAACACTATAAGGATTGTAAGGATTGTTCCAAATACTAGTTGCACTGCTCTGTTTATATTGGTGTTTCGTTTTGGTTTTTTCCTGGTATCGGGGATAGAACTCAGGACCTTACACTTGCACTTGCCAGGCAGGCATGGTGCCATTGAGCTATATCCCCAGCCCTTATCATTGTTTTTTTTTGTATCAAGGATTGAACTTGGGTCCTTGCGCTTGCAAGGCAGGCCACCAAACCACTGATAAATCCCCAGCCCTTCAGTTGGCTTTTAAAAGTGGGCATTGTAGCTGGGGCTGTAACTCAGTAGTGCTGCACCTGCCTGGCAAGTGCAAGGTCCTAAGTTCAACTCCTAGTACTGGAAAAAAATAAAATAAAAGTGGGCATTGTAAATAAAACAACTTGTGAAAATTTTTCTGAAGTAGAATTAACAATAAATAAAATAAAATGAGTGCCGGGCATGGTGGCGCCACCTTTAATCCCAGCATGAAGGAGGCTGAGGCCGGAGGATTGCTGTGAGTTCAAGGCTAGCCTGCTACCTAGTGAGTTCAAGGCCAGTCTGAACTACATAGCAAGATCCTGTCTCAAACAAATAAACAAACAAACATAAAAGTTAAAAAATAGTAAGGGACAGGGAAGTATAGCTCAGTGAAGAACATTTGGCTAGCATACATGAGGCTCTGTGTTTGAGCTCCAGCACTATTCTCAAAAAAAGCTGTAAAATGTTTGCTTTTTTTCTATTATCTCAGCTATAAAATGAACTGGGCATTTTGGGGGATGATAGGAGAGTTGATTGTTTTCCTGGTACCAGTGGTTGAACACAGGACATTGCGCGTGTGAGACAGGCATGGTGCCACTGAACTAAATCCCTAGACTGATAGGAAATTTTTGACCCACATTTTCAATTATGTTATTTATTGGTCAATTAAAATCCCTGTTTTGTCAGGTATAATGCTACACACCTGTAATGCTAGCACCTGTAATGGGAGGCTTAGGCTGGAGGATTGCAGCCTTGGAAACAATGAAATCTCATCTCAAAACACAAAATAAAAAGGCTCGGGCTGGGGATTTAGCTTAGTGGTCCTGCTGTTTGCCTTGCAAGCACAAGGACCCGAGTTCAATTCCCTGTACCAAAAAAAAAAAAAAAAAAAAAAAGGGGGGGGGGGGGAG
>NW_022900935.1:25258121-25293200 GCF_012274545.1 Fukomys damarensis
TGCAAGCACAAGCCGTAGTTTAATTCCCAGTACAAAAAAAAAAAAAAAAAAAAAAAGAGCGGTGGGGGCTAGGGTTTAGCTCAGTTCAAATACCTAATATCCATGTTTTTCCTTCTGTCTCTCTCTCTCTTTTTTTGAGACAGTGTCACTATGTAGCTAGGACTGTCCTCACACTCGGAGTGATATTCCTGCCTCGGTCTCCCAAGTGCTAGGATTACAGGCCTGCCCCACTATGCCTGGCTTCCTCTTCTTCTTTTTTTTTTTTTTTTTTTTTTTTTTTTTTTTTTGGAGACTTTGTGCTCTCGAGTGGGCAGAGGCACCACTTGGGCAATCTATTGACATAGCAAGATGATGCTATATTAAAAGAAGAGGGGGCTGGGGATTTAGCTCAGTGTTGCTTCTGCCCACTCGAGAAAAGAAACTTTTAAAACATAAGTCAGATCACATCACCGCAAAACAAAACTGAGTTCTTTAAAGGCAAAGACCTTTAAAGACTTTTGTCTTTAGGATAAACCCTAACACATAATAAGTGCTCAATGAATATTAGTTAATGGACAAATGAATAATTTCAAAAGTAAAAACAAAGTCAAATCAACTAGCATCCTTTCATTTGGGAAGCTAGTGAAAGGCTAACAAAGTTCAATATGTTGGTCTCCGGGTAGAGTTTATCTGATCCACTTAAGTCGAAGATCTGAAGAGCAGATCAGACTTCAGGAATAAAACTACCTAACTTTCAGGAGATTGGTGAATATTTGCAAAACAAAGCACTTCTTTCTAAGCGGCTACATTAAAATCCTGGAACTATGTTGTTCACCCAGTCCCACCTTTCCACCTGTAGCATCATCTGAAGAAGTGCAAACGAAACCAGACATGAGTCCAAAGATGGGGCTCGTGTACAGGAAGGCATTTTCAGATTCCAAGTCTGGGTGTCTGTCTGGAGTAGGAATGCGCCAGGGCTGTCTCCTCCTCATGGTTAGAGAGAAGGGCAGAGCCCACTGGTGTGGGACCCACTTACCTGGACCCTCTGTAGCTCCCATACACACAGGGGAACTGTCACAATGATGGATAGCAGGTAGAGGGTGGCTGCCAAAGGGCGGACCCACTGTCTCCAGTTATTTTTGGAGGATGCGCAAGGCATGTCTGCCTTCCTAGAAGCAAGGAGGGGATTGAGGAAGATGGCACAGGGGAGTCCCAGCCTCTGGCTTTGTCAACTTATCATAAAGAGCTGGCGGGCAGCCTTACCAGCCGAAGCTGTAGGAATGTGAACGAAATTGCAAATCCGGGAAATCTGTAGACAAATCCAGTAAATCTGTAGACAAATTCAGTAAATCTGTAGGCAAATTCAGTAAATCTGTAGGCAAATTCAGGAAATCTGCAGACAAGTCCTTTCTCAGCCAAAGCTTTTGAAAGCACTGTCCCAAATGGGAGGGACAGGCCTGAAATGTGAGCCACTTTTCTGATGTCACAAACCCAACTGCAGCCGGCTTGTCAGGTGAGGCTTTGACATCAGAGCTAAGCTCAGACCCACCCTTGAGACTTCAAACTTCAACTCCTCTTTGCCTCAATAATCAAATTCATCCATTTAACAATGTAGAATTAAATTAGATAGCATATTTATAATCCAGTCTTCTAGTGTACCCCAAACCCTAAGACTCAGCTCTTTTTTTAAAAAAAAATTATGTTTGAAGTACATAATTATTACATTTATTGTGGAGAGTTTGTACATGTACATAGCATATCGTAGTTCTTTTTTTGTGTCTCTTTCCCCTCCCAGACATCCCTGTTCCACGTCTTATTCCACTTCCCATATGAAAAAACTCTCTTTCCATTTTTTCAATTCTTTTTTAACACGCTCCTGTTGGCTCAAACCACTGGTGGTACATGTATGACTGTCCATTTGTAAAAGGATCTAATACTTTTATCAGCATCTTAACTAACAAAATTAATAAAAAGCTGCACGATGGGACTGTCACGCACGTATCACCAGTGGTTCCCATCACGCAGCCGTGAGACATAGGAGTTAAGGCCCCCTTGTGAAAGTGTCAAGTCCCTTTTCTCTTCCTTCTACCTCCCTCCGACTCTTGTTCCCCTTATCTTCTAAAAAGATCTCTCTAGGCCAGGCTCTCTCTACGGCCAGGCCGGCCAGGCCATCACTCAAGCACCCAGGAGGCAGCCTGGGCCCCATCCACCACGGGAAGGAGAGCCACGCCTGCTCCTGACCCAGCCGCCATCGCTCAAATGCCGGGAAGTGCTTAGTTTGAATTCCAGATCTGCCATTTATTATCAACTTAACCTTAGGCAGAATTTTGAAGGTTAATTTCCTCATGTAAAACGTGGATATAATAAATCACACTTCGTAGCCCTGGAAATGCAGTGCTGCCAAAGAAACAGCACTTGTTCAGCATGTGTGAGGCCTGGGGTCAATCCCCAGTACTACAAAAATAAACAAGTAGCACTTGTATATTACTGAATACAGTGAGCAATTAGTCTTTGATATTATTTTAGTTTTGTTTTCTTTAGTTGTATTATATACTTCAGTTAATTAGGAGAGATCATTCCAGAGTTTGGAGTTTTACTTTTGTTAGGGTTAGGGTTAGGTTCAATTACCAGTAGGAAAAAAACAAGAGAACATACATACATACATACATACAACATCTGGTTATTTCCTTCAAAGTCAAGAGAGCATTTTCTGGATATTTTGTAGTTTTTTTGAGATATAATTTTATTTGCCATTGGTATTCAGCTTAGTAAAATAGATCGATATTTATACACTTAATACAGCCACTTAAACATGTTTTTTTTTTTTTTTTTTTTTTTTTACCAGGGATTGAACTCAGGCCCTTGTGCTTGTGAGGCAAGCGGCAGAACCACTGAGCCAAATCCCTGGCCCTCACTGAAATGTATTTCTAAGGCAATATTAGGAGGAAGGCAAAATGGCTGAATTGAATACTGAAATACGTTCATACTTTATCTAGTTGTTCATGTTATTTCCTTCCTAACAATTACAACTCTCATCAAGTCATTTTTTTCCCTGTACAACAGTTTTTTAAATGAGAAAAGTGCTAGAGAGATGGCCCAGTAAAGGCTGGCAGCCTATCTCAGCTTCTCCAAGACCTAGAAAAAAGTAGTTCAGTGAAGAGGCAAAGATGACCTCGGGGGTTAAGAAAAAGCCAACAGGAAAAGTAGAACTCACAGAGGAAACCAGAGAAATTAACGACAATGTAGAGAAAAGAATGAAAGCCTGGAATGCTTGCCCTGGCTCCTGGAGAGGTGTGCCAAACTCCATAAATACAAGGAGAGCCTGGGCAGGATCAGGAGCCCCAGTGATAAATGATGGACCAGCAGCACTAGCCTGAAACAAAGACCACAGTTGTTGGAAACAGTTAATACAGTGTGAGGTCTTACTCTGTGGGTCCTTCCACATGGCAAGCTAGAGTTGGAGAAGAAATCTATTGCATTTCGAAATGGTCATATTTGGGAGGGATTAATCGGGAGCCATTTTAGAAAGGGGTTAATTGAGCTACTCTGGGAGACAGAAGTCACAGAACTATACTTCAGGGTTTCTGAGGTCACCCTATCACAGTGACCGATTGGGAGATGGCTGTAGAGATAGTTGTGGAGAGGGGGGCGGGCTACTTAGAGACTTCTTGAGACGTTTAAGCAGTAGCGAACTCAGGCTAAGAAGGACACGATGGTGCTGTGCTCTGCAATGAGAAGCCAGGCTCCTAAAACGGAGGCAATACATTCCTGCAGAAGGAACAAGGGGAGACCAAGACTGGGGATAGCACCAGATGCCCCCCACACTACTGCCAGATGTCGCACATATACCCTACCCTCTTTCTTCCCACACTGTAATCAATAAATACCGGAGGTCCTTGGCATCTGGTGTCTTTGCTGCCCAGATCAGCTCAGATGATCCCAGATCCTGGCTTTCTGTTTAATTCTTGTTTTTGTGTCTTTCTTTGCCTTGTGTAATAGCCCCTAGGCAGGAGATCAGGGCTCGAGGCTGGGGACACGATATTACCTACTTCAATTTTATTATTTGAAATCTTTATTTCATTTTTCTCATCTTTCCTTTTGAAATTTTACTTCTTTCAATTTTTCCTTTTCCCCACCTCTTCCATGTTTATTATTATTACTATTAACCCTTATTAATTATGAGATATGTAGTTAACTGTTATTATTGCTGAATTATTTTCTGTGGTAAAATTAGTTGTTCTATTAGGTAGATATTTACTGTGTGTCAATATTTGGTTTGGTTTTTATTGTGCCTATATTATCAATGAAGATCATTTTTCTATGCTAAGGGTGGTATAGTTGTATCTCTTATTGGTTCTTATGTCTCTGACCATTATTATTGCTATTTCTTTTCAATTGTCAGTGGGGGCACGGTTGTTGCTAATTGGTTTTTACTGCATGCCAATACGTGGTTTACAGTATTACAACAGAATTATGAAAAAGCAGATCTAGGGATTTAGCTCCATGGTTCCACCACCTGCCTTGCAAGTGCAAGGTCCTGAGTTCAACCCTGGAACAACAACAACAACAAAAAGATGAGAAAAACAAAGCAACAAGATACTCCCCAAAACCTTAACTCCCCAAAAGTTTACCTCCCAGATGATGAAATAGAGAAAGTTATAGGCAAAGATCTAAAAAACAGAATGGTCAAAATATTTGAAGAGATCAATGAAGAAACATATAAACAAATTCTTAGGAAACACCTTAGTGTGTTTAGCAATCTTAGGATTTTATTAAACTGATAAGGGGTGTTACTAATAAAATGACAAGCTTAAGAAATAACCTAATCAAGTTAAACAAGACAATACAAGATATTAGTGACCAGTTTGGTAAAGAATTAGAAATTATAAAGAGAAAGCAAGCAGCAATATGAAAGTAGGTAACTTTTCATAGAAAGCATGGGTAGCAAATTTTACCAATAAGAGGACAGAGTGTCAGAAATTGAAGGGAAAAAAAAGCAATTGAAGATAAGGTGGATTTAGTAGATCATAAATACAACAATACCCTATAAACAATTACAACAAGCAGTCTGGATCCAAGGGCCGCTCAGTGATTTGAAAAAGAAAAAAACAAAACCAATGTCAGACTTATAGGAATGAGAAAATTAGATTTTCCCCCAAAGGTATAAAAAAATGTATTCACCAAAATTATAGCTGGAAACTTTCCAAACCTAGGGAAAGACTTCAATGTTTAAGTTAAGAGTAATATTGAACCCCAAATAACCATGACCAGAAAAGAACATTTCCATGATACATCATAATCAAAATCTCAGAAATTTAACAAAAAGAGAGAATATTAAAGATGTCAGAGAAAAATAGCAAGTTACTTAGAAAAGAAAGGTGATCAAGAAGATTTCTCAGTACAAACCTTCAAGGCCGGGTGAGTTTGGAACAAAGTTTTAAGTCTTAAAAGAAAATAACTGTCAATCCAGACTTCTACATGCTGCAAAATTAGCCATCAAAATTGATAGAGCAGACTTTTCATGACAAAGATATCCTAAGGAAGTACGTGACAACTAACCCAACACTTAATAAAATATTCAAAGCAATCTCTGACACAGACAAGGAGGCCACCAGCACCAAAGAGTCCAAAGGAAAACTGGGAAAGTAGTTAAGAGAAAAAACAAAATGAAGGAATCAGGACTGAAAAAATAATGCAATGACAGGGTTTAGTAAACACCTTATAGTTATACCTATTAACGTTAATGTTCTTAACTCTCCAATTAAAAGACCCAGACTGCAGGAAGTGTTAACTGACCAACTGTCTCCGTGTGCTGTGCCGGAAACCCACCGAGACCGCACCTCCCAGGCTGGTCCTAGCCAGAAACCGAGCCCACCAGGGCACCGTGGCAGGGCTGCCCCTGGAAGGCCCAGAACCCCATCGACAAGAAACTCTGGCAAGGGGACTTCCCAACAGCCTTGCCGAACATTCCTTACAACACTCGGCCACCTGAGACGCTTTCACACACCTTTCCGCACCCTTGCCCCTCTTGGTCTGAGCCAGACGGTCATGTTGGCTTGACGGCTCTCACTTTATCCTCACAAGACATTTCTCTTACTAAATTTCTGCACGGTGAACCCGTCTTGGCATCTACTTGGAGGACCTGGGCTAAGTCAGACTTCTAAGGCTTTGCACAGTGGGTATCAGTGGAGTAGTGTTACGGTGAATTCCCGGGATGATGAAGAGTTTGGGACGGGGAGCGTGGCGAGAACCATTTCTGTGCTTTGAAATTACACAGGAATCACTGCAGGCAGATACAAAACAGAGGGTGCAGAACATCGAAGACAGAAATAATAGCTGATACGGAGAGGTTTTTTTTATATGTGCACCAGGTTCATTTAATTCCTACAATTCTGTCATTACAGATGAGGAAACGGAGGCTCTGAGGTGAAATAATTTATAAAAGACCTATAGCTGTTAAGTGGTGATATTCAAATTTACATATACCCAGTCTGATTTCTACATTTATCCTCCTATTCGATGTCCATTTTTAAAGTGGTAAAAAGTTTTTCCTATACTTTAAACTATTTTAAAATTAATTAACTATAATTATTTTCTAATGTAATAATCAACAGCAAGAATTAACTAGTCTTTCTCTCTCTCTCTCTCTCTCTCTCTCTCTCTCTATATATATATATATATATATATGCGTGTGTGTGTGTGTGTGTGTATGCCAAGAAAGTGAGCTTAAAAGACTACTTTCATATATTTGTCATTTTATAATTAAAATGTGCATTTATAAACAATGTAAAATTATGGAATGATAGCATTAAAGTATCTAGGTCTCAAAATAAAGAGCTAACACAAACTTTAAACATGACATTCACCTCTTTGTAATTTGAGGATCTCTGAATTGTAGCACAGAAACTAAAACCAACCACCATCTGGAAATGTACCTCTGTTCAGGAATTCTGGGCCACTTCATTTACAAGGGTTTACTATGCTTTCTCTGGTGATATATGACTCTGACAAGGATGTGAAATGTTTACCGTGAATATTTTTTAGTTTTACACTAATTCAAAAGCTATAGTGTTGTGGTCCATGATCCCGCTCACGAAACAAGGTTTGGGAGCTTGGACTGGGAGGGTAAGGTGTGGAATCACCAGGCAGACTCCAGGGAGGTTTCTGGAATGCTTCCACTTTATTCAGGAAATGCACAGGCTTATATAGGGAACCATGGAGGAGGAGCATGGGAGGAACATTTAACGTTTGGCAATATCTTATTTGCCAGACATGGCAGAGTGATTTTTCTTGGGTGAGATGAAAGGAGTCAGGAGCAGGGGCAGAGGTGTAGCCTATTGGACCCAGCATCTACGCATTTAGGTGAGTTAGCTCATCCTTAGCAAGGTCTCCGAGTTTGCTCAGGAGACAAGAGTGTGGCACACCTGGCCCAGCCAGGCTTGAACTTCTCCCACACTATGTTCACTTTATTATTTTAAATTGTAAAAGAGAATCAATGGATAGGTTGGAAAAAATCCCAAGAGCCATGATTTTCAACTGACAAATAACCATGCAAAAATAATGATTTACTTACTACTAACATTATCATGTTACTCAGCACTTCATGGTAATTGGAAAGTACTAAATTTTATCAATGATCAATTTTAGAAATACAATATAGAATCTACTAGTGAATAAGTGTGCATATCAGTTTAGACCTTTTTCAAAATGCTGAAATTACTAACCATTTTTAGCTATTTTATGAAAATTAAGCATGACATCTAATTTTAATGAAAATATTTAATTAAGAAATTGATTACATAATTAAGAGATATTTTGATCCATCACGAGAATAAAGACTAGCTAAAATATTTAGCTGACATTAAGTACAGATGTTTAGTTGTTTAGCACTGCATGTTTCTTTATTACTGTAAAGTCACTTCATGAATCAGTAAAATTATATTCTTCAGGTTATCACATTGACATATTTATCCTTTTAAAAATATATCGTCTGTCTTGGTGTGACTAAAAGGTAAATGGAAAGGTACTTCCATTGGACTTACAAAGAAAGAACATGGTATTCACCAGAAAAAATATGATATGCAAGGTTTTGCTTTTGTTGGTTTAAAATGTATACTCCCCAGTAGAAGTCACCATTACTCCAAGTCAGTGGGTTTGTTCAGTTATCTCTTCACCCAGACAAAAAGTCAGCTCAGGGATCCAAAAGGCATCTATTCTGAACCCAGGATTTAGTGCACTGGTGAGCAGCAGACAAAAGGCTGCTTGTGGCTTGCTGAGAATTAAAGATTACTAGGTGAGCAAAAAGTTGCCTCAACAAAGGTACAGCAGGCTGCATCTTTTGAAATGAGAAGACATATAAACAAGTCTCAAAATCAGACTTATAGATCACCTAAAGCAACCATAAAAGGCAAAAAGATGGAACAATTTGATATTCAACCATCAGGACTCCCTGAACTGGCAACAAAAGAGTGTCTGGAAAAAATGAAATCAGAAATAATTTCTCAGATAACAACAGAGACTGTGACCATAACACAAAACATGATTAATAAATCTAGAGCAGACACAGATGAAAAAATTGAGGACCTGAGGAACATGATGGAATCCCAACATAGGAAACAAATGGAATCCATAAAAGAGATGCAAAAAAGATTTCCAGGAGATTAAAAACTTCACTGAAAGCTTACACAGCAGAATGAGTCAATGTGAGGAAAGAATTTCAGATATAGAAGATTGGATTGCAATTAGTGATGAGGAAAAGAAAAATGTCTTTAAAATAGTAAGGGATCATGATAAATCAATACAGCAGCTGATAGGTGATGCAAAAAAGAATAACATAAGGCTGTTCAAGCTCAATGAAAAAACAGGAGAATGTGTATTCGACAAAAAAACCTGTACACAGAAGTAATGGCAGAAAACTTCCCAATAGGAGAAAGGATCTTGACATATAGATAATTGAGGCATACAGGACTCCAACTAGCTATGATCAAAAAAGTCTACACATAGGTATATAATAGTTAAGATTCCAGAAACCCAACGGGAAAAAAAAATTTCTATAAGCAGTTAATGAAAAGAAACAAATCACATAAAAAGGAAAGCCCATCAGAATCACAGCAGACTTCACAACACAAACCCTCAAGTAAAGAAGATCTTGGAGTGATGTATTTCAAGCCTTAAAGGAAAAGAACCTCCAACCCAGATTGAAGTACCCTGAAAACTATCTTTCAAAACTGATGGAGAAATAAGATGTTTTCATGACAAAGAGCAACTGTGGAACTTCATGAATACCAAATAAGCACTCAAAAACTTTTAAAATGACATCCTGGAAAAAGATAAGGATCACAACCCAGGAAGCCCAGCACAATGAATCCATCTGGCATGACAATAAATTAAACTCAAAGGGGGAGAATCTAACAAAAAGTTACCACAGGGATAAGCCACTATATATCAGTTATAACCATCAATGTTAATAGTCTCCATTCACCTAACAAAAGAAATAGACTGGCAGAATGGGTCAAGAAGCAAGATCCAACATCTTGTTGCATACAAGAAACACACTTATTTCAAAATAAACTCATAGACTGGAAGTTAAAGGGTGGAAAACAATACTCCATGTAACAGGGGGAAAAAAGCAGCAGTAGCTATCCTCTTTACAGATCAAGTGGATTTCAAACCAACACTGATTAAGAGAGACAATGGATGCTACATCCTTGTAAAGGGAACAATCAAAGAGGAAGAGATAACATCATAAATATATAGGCACCAAACACAAGTTCATCCAACTATATGAAACAAAAACTAACAGACATGAAAAATCAAATAAGCACTCAAATAAAGGTAGTGCAGGACCTCAATACCCCACTATCACATATAGATAGATTAACTAGACAGAAAATAAATAATAAAATACTAGAACTCTAACAAACTCTTGAATAAATTAACTTAACAGATGTTTATAGTGTTCCACCCCACAAAATCAGAGTACACCTTCTTTTCAACTGCACACAGGTCATTCTCCAAAATGGAGCACATATCCACTGATAGAACATGGTAAAGCAAGTACAAAGGAATTGAAGTTATCCCCTGTATATTATCAGACCACAGTGTGATGAAATTGGAGATCAATAGAAAAAGAAGTCACAAGAGTTTCATAAATACAGAAATCGAACAACACACTTCAAAATAACCAATGGATCACAGAGGAAACTAAAGAAAAAATCAGACAGTTTCTACAATTAAATGACAATGTCAATACAACATTTCAGAAACTATGGGACACAATGAAAGCAGCCTTATGAGGAAAATTCATAGCAGTGAATACTCATATTAGGAAAACAGAGCAAGCTCAGTTACACAACCTGATGCTGAACCTCAAGCTCCTAGAAAAAGAAGACCAGGGCAAACAAAAACCCAAAGCTCATACAAAGGAGGAAATTATAAATATCAGAGTAGAAATAAAGGCAATGGAGACTAAGAGAATGACACAGAACACTCAATGAAGCAAAGAGTTGGTTCTTTGCAAGAATAAATAAAATTGACAAACACTTTTCCAATATTACCAAAAAAAGAAAAGGCCCAAATCCATGCAATTAGGAGTGAAGAGGGTAAAATTATAACACATCCAGCAGAAATCCAGAGGATCCTCAATACCTAGTTCAAGAACCTATATGCCAATAAGATGGAAAGCACAGAAGAAATGGGGATATTCCTGGATACATATGAATTACCAAAGTTGGACGAAGAAGACCTAAAAATTCCAAACAATCCAATATCAATCAATGAAGTTGAAAACGTGATTAAAAACTTACCAACTAGGAAAAGTCCAGGTCTTCGTGGCTTTACTGCTGAAATCTACAAGACATTTTAAAAGGAACTATCACCACTACTGTTTAAATTCTTCAATGAAATTGAAAGGAAAGCAATACTACCAAATTAATTCCTGGAATCAAGTATCACCTTGATCCCCAAAGCAGAGAAAGACCCAACCAAAAAAGAGAACTATAGGGCAATCTCACATCAATGCAATAATCCTTAATAAGATAGTGGCAAATAGAATGCAGATGATCATCAAGATTTTACTCCCTGAACAAGTGAGATTCATCCCAGAGATGCAGGTATCAATAAATGTAATTCACTATATTAATAGAGCCAAGGACAAAAACCATATGATCATCTCAATAGATGCAGAAAAAGCATTCAACAAAATCCCAAATGTATTCATGATAAAAACCCTACACAAAATTGGAATAGTTGGTCTCCACCTCAATTTTTAAAATTTTATTATTATTATTTTTTGATACCAAGGATTGAACTCGAGTCCTTGTGCTTGCGAGGCAGGCGGCAGAACCATGAGTTAAATCCCTGGCCTGGTTGCCTCCTCAATCTGATAAAAGTTTATCTTTGCCTTTTCCCCAGTTCTATAATAATCAAAGAGAATTTAATTTACTTAATCTTTCCAGATGAGACTCAATACCACACAAAGAAAATATCCTAATTTCTGCAAAGGCAATGTGAATTAAAACAATTATACAACTAACGAATACTGAAGGGACAAATGTTATTTTTTACTTCTTTGCTTGTTTTTAACCCTTAGAAGTGTAGAAATGATAACTGATAAACAAAGGTCACAATCTTTGCAAATGGAACTATAATAAAAATAAATGAAACATTTATTCATAAATAAAGCCCATTTTATTACTTCAAGTGTTAATGATAAAATACTTTAGCAGAGCTGTTGCATTTTAAAAAGTGAAACTACACTATAGATCACAATGAACAGGTGAACTCAATCCCTTTTGATGTCATGATAATTGAGCATTGCATAATACATTTTATGAACACCCATTAGTGATTACAAAACAAATACACATTTATCCTTTCATCTTCTTTTCTCCTCTTTGACCATTGGGTGCTCCATTTGTTTTATGCTTCTGTGTCTACAAACAAGCAGAAAGATTACTTTGCATCATAAGACTAATACAAACATGAACTATATGCACTGTAGCACTGTAACAATAAAAGGTAACTTTTTCTCCTTAAAATGCTTTCCTTTACACTGCTAAGATATCACTGGGACAATAAGTCAAAGCTTAGACACTAACAGTAAAGGTTGCAATGCCACCATTTGCCTAATATTTCTTAAATTATTCTAAAATTATGACTTGTACTCAGAAGAGAACAGTGCCCTCTTAGCATGCATGACATACACCTCCCCAGATTTTCAGGAACTTTTTCTTATAACATTATTTTCCTGGTGCAATCAAGTTAAAAATTTTACTTTAGCTGACTCAGCTGTATTATTTATAAAAACAAAGCAAAAAACTCTGCCCATCAATACCCAGGTAGTGTTCTTAAAATGAAAAATGTGAAATTTAACAATTTCTATATCTGCATGTGTTCATGACACTTACTGAAGGCTTTTGTCTTCATTTCCATTTCTCTGACTTCTCCTTTTTTTCTAGTTCCATGTTTTGTCTTTCAGTCAATGTAAGTAAGGTATCACATCTCCTTTGGTGTTCTTTTTTTTTTTTTCCCTTTGGTGTTCTTGAGTTACAAATATAAATGTACATCATAAACTTGTATTTTCCATCTCATTGCCATGATTTAAACCTTTAAACAAAGATATGTTTTATGAGATAACATAAAGCCAGTCATACATCCCTGTACACTAGAGACAAGCAAAAGGAATTTACTTTCATACACCATCCATATCATGAATAAAAAAAGACTACTTCATGTTTTTACCTCATTCTTTAAAACCATACTGGTGTGCACTCTTCAATACTTACCTTTCTTTTAGGAATTACAACAAAGTACATGAATGTCTTATATATTCAATTCTGCTAATTTACTGTCTGTGTCTAAGAAGTCCATACTATTTATAACCAAAAAATATTCCAAAATAATACACATATTTGAGGGTCAAAATCAACTAGAACTTCAGTATTACAGGGAACAGAAATCCATCTGCAGCACTGTCGACTGTCAGCTGTGATCCTTACAGGGCAAAAGTGGTTTTGCTGCCATAATAAGTGAACCCTCTACGTAGACAACCACAGCTCAGTCATTTATAGGACACATGACACTAAGCTGAGAAATACTGACAGTAACCCACAGACAGGACGTTATGAACAAGCCAAAGTCCGCTCTCCCTTTTCAAGGGTGCGGTGGCATACATACCACCAATGTGTTACGGACATGCTATGGTTGGAATCCTGATGACTCCTGGGTGAGGACTAGGTCCCAGTAATCAACACAGGGCTAAGTATATTAGGATTTGTTCCTGATTGACTAAATAAATTATTTCTATTTACAAAGACATCGATTTTACAGCAAGTGAATCTATCATTCATCTACCTACATACTTATATTGTGTTTTGTCTTCTGAAAAAGTTGTATTCAGTGGTCAAATATGAAAAAGCTGTTGCATATTGTGATATTCTACTCTAACTATACCAAGAGGTCTTAATATAAAAATTAAACTTTGCTGAACTACATTTTCATCATCCTACAGAACACAGGCTGCAGCTACAAGTTCAAAGCTATTGAAATACACAAGAAAGGAACACTCCATGAGAGTTAAACTTTTCTGAATTGTAATTTCATCTAATTAGAAATGAACATCTTTGGTTGGAAACAGACACTGGAAATATAAACAGCTTAGCATTAGACCAGTACCAAAAATAATGTCTTCGTACATTCAGCTATTTAAAAATAAAGATTCAAGATTCTAATGTGCAGATGCCTGAATGTAAAGAAAATATTTCTCTATAGACATCTGTTCATTTGAAAAACCAAGAAAGTAATCATGTTCAGAAGTTGAAACTGATGGTGACATTTTCCTTTCAGAACTTGGTTAATATTGATATTAAAAAAAACCAGTTCTATTATGCAGCAATGTTGAAAGGTGTATAATATTAAGGAACAACACCGACACTGATGTTTAATTGTGGGTGTGAATAGTTTCCTAAAGAAATTACCTAACTCTGATACTAGGGAAACATTTTAACAAAAACCTACTGAAACGATTTTTTTTAAAGTTAACTTAAAGAATATATCTATTCTGGGCTGGAGATGTAGCTCAGTGGCAGAGTGCTTGCCTAGCATGCACGAAGCCCTGAATTCAATCCCTGGCACCACCAAAATAAAAAGAAAGAAAGAAAAGGTAAACAACCCTTATGCGGAACTCGGCTACATTACACACACAGACAAGACAAAAACAAAACACACACACACACAAAAAAAAACTGGAGCACTACTCACAGCTGCAGTTCTGGACTTCTAATACTGCTCAACTCTGAACCAAGGAGAGTGGGAATACAGTCATGATTCATCATTCATTAGCCTTGTCAAATCCAAGCTTATGAAGCATACAGCTCAGAAGTCAGTACTCTTCTTCTGCGTAGTTTTTCCTTTGTTAGTACCACCTGATATTTGCTTCTGATGAAAGGTGATTTATACAGTCCAATCTATAAAAGTCAGATATTATAAGAAATACAAATTCAGGCCGGGGATTTAGCTAAGTGGTTCCGCCTGCCTTGCAAGAGAAAGTCCTGGGTTCAGTTCAATCCCTGGGAACAAAAGAAAGAAAGAAAGAAAGAAAGAAAGAAAGAAAGAAAGAAAGAAAGAAAGAAAGAAAGAAAGAAAGGAAGGAAGGAAGGAAGGAAGGAAGGAAGAGAAATGCAAATCACAAACGATCTATTTTAAACTCAGTTTTATTATAATTAAATATAATTACAAGTCAAATTTTCTACCCAGATAACCTCAGCTGCATTATATAACCTTTGTCCTACAAGATCTTTATAGTCTTCACTATTATTATAGAAAGAAGTACAGACTCAAATATTCTGATCATTCTTCAGAAGGTAATCCCAATACCTCTGACGGAGTAAGTTAAAGGTGTAGGCAAACTATGATGACAACATTCACAATTTTTGAATATTTTTATTTGAAGAAATTTTTAATTTTAACCACTTAACAGTTTATCCTGAGTGTCACTGGGGCAGTATCTTTGCTGACATACTGACCATCCCAAGTATTGCTCAGGCAAGTGTTAACTAGTTTTTTGTTTGCTTGGGATACACTCATACTTGTCATTTTTATATTTCCTGTTATCTTATAAAAATTAATGAAAAAATACAATTTTTGGTCATCCTGTATTTAAATAATTGGACTGGTAAGTGGTTAAACTCTCATTTCCTTTACTTTGAAAAATTTACTCTGATATGACAGAAGGTATACTAACTGCAATATCGATTAATGCACAAAGTACCTTTGTATCAAGTGCTTTTTTGATACTTTGAATTCTTGCCTCTCCCCTTCTAATCTGAGCCCTGAAGTTCACTGTATCTTTCCCAGAACACAGCTCTACAATAGTAAAAGCTGGACACATGGAATGAAGGGAGGAAGGGTATAAATATGAATTACTTTTTATGTCTACTGTAATTTATTTCCTAAGGATTAAGAGACATTTCCATATAAAACATTTAGAGCGGGGCCAGAAAGGAAGCTTCTGTAAAGCTGTGGACTGCAAAGGTAGAGCAGAGGAGGTCTTGATTACTGAAATGGAATAGAATAGAAAAGATGGCCTGAGAGCATCACAGGAAGCGGCAGGACTCCAGCTTTTGCAGTCTCAGACTTGTAAAAGTGAAATATTTTGCTTTGAGAGAAAGCCCCAGAGGATCAAGTTCCAGAATGGCAGTGGCCTAGGGAAGTTGTACCTCAGGATCAATCCAGGCACCCTACAGCCAAGAGAGAAGGAAGCCTTGCAACTCCTCCAGCTGGCAGCAGACCTTGGTATCATCCGTGTGGTTCTGGTTTTAGGGACATGCAAAGTGCAAGAGTGGTGGAATCAAGCAGTGTGACCCTGAGAGGGCAGTGTGTGGAGCTATGAGGGACCCCAGAAGTCTGAAGAAGCAGGAGTGTGGATCATCTGGGGAAAGCTACAAGAGCCACCCAAGCCTTTTCAAGTTTACAACCTGCTGCAGATTGTCTCTGATGCTGGAAGTGGAACTATGTGATTTAATGCTTGTCCTGCTGGATTTTGAACTTGATTTGGTCCCATTCTTTTGTATCCCTGTTTGTAACTTTTGGAATGGAAATGAGCCACTGAATGTTGGAAGTGTTCAACTTTCTTTTCACTTGCATAGGGGCTTCCAACTAAGAGTTTGCTTTAAATCTCAGAGGAGACTTTGGATTTGGACTTTTCAGCAATCATCAAACTATTAGGACTTTGGCAACTCTTAGAGACGGACTAAATGCTTTTTTTTGCATAAAGGGATAAGCATGAGTCTTTGGGGGTGAAATGCTATGGTTTGTGTTTAAATGTCCCCCCAAAGCCTCATACGGATGAGGTGGGACTTTTTCTTTCAGAGGTAGTTGAATCTGGAATGTGTGATGCTGGGGTTAAGGGCGTGTGGTTACTAGATCACTACATATGAGAGATTAGTTTGGCACTGCCTTAATCCTGGTGTCTGAAAAAGATGAAGGGGGCAGAAAGATGCTCTTAAATCTCACCCTTGTTGCCTTTGCTCATGTGTGGACCATGTTGTTTCTCCTCTGCGATGCCTGTTTGCTATTTCTGTCTTGGAGCCAGCTGATTACAGACGCCAGCTGATTATAGACTGAAACCTCTACAAACTGTAAGCCAAATAAACCCCTTCCCCTCTAATTTAGGGCATCGGGTATTTTGTCTCAGCAGTGAGAAAAAAGTAACTAACACACATGACCTGTTCTGGCTTTTTCAGCTATAGTTAATATTTTAAAAAGTCAAGTCAGGTCTTAGAAATCTTTGTGCCTCAGCCTCTGGAACTGCTGGGATTACAGGTAAGAAGTTCTCAAGTTTAAAAATAGCCTAGGCAATATAGCAACACTTTGCCTTTAAAAACAAAACCAACACAGAACTGAGCTATTATGTCACCTTGTGGAAAAAGATCTGCTCTAAATATTTTTTTAAAGCACACAAAAAAGTCATCATGTTGTGGAAAAATTAGTGGATTAAAACATAATTCAGCATAAGAAAATAGGAAGCTTCCAACAGTTCTGAAAGCCTCACAACCTATGTATTAAAATGATAAAAGAATTACATGAGTATTCAGTGACTTCCTCTGGAGTTGTTCCTTCCATTTCTCCTGCTATGTTTTCAATATCATCACAATTTCCTACCACTAAAGTAACTTCATTAGTCATGTAAGTAACGGACAGAGTATATCAGTACAGAATTCAATAGAGTAACTCTTCAAATGTCTTCTTTCTAGTTTCACTAGACCTTGAAATTCTTACATAAGAGTTTTTAAGCACAAAGTAAAAACACTGCAGGATAGTTTGCAGTATACATTTTCATTCTTTTCAGATGTGTAGAGGTATCAACACACTTGGTGATGTTATTCTCATTCTACAGGTAAGGAAACTAAAGTGAAGATTCGATAAATAATTGAGCCTCTAAACCAAAAGCAATTTGGTGATTTAAAATATTTCAAGTATCTCTAAAGGAAGAAAAGAAATCTAAATGTATCTCTAACAGATAAATGAAAAGAAAGAAGTACAAAATTATTTAATAGTGTATGAATAAGCTTCCAAATCTGGGTGCTATATTCTTTATAGTATCATTATTTCTATGTCTTCTTCCCAAAAGGATATTGCCAATTAATCAACATTTTGATTTATTTTGATAGTGTTATCACCATTCGCCAAGTACTACATATTATGACTATTACCACTGAAGACCTTTTCCCTTTTATACTTCATGTAGCTACCTGCAACCCCAAGCCTGAATTCAAAACTCCTTTAATACAAAACTTTGAGGAAGTAGTGCAAATTTACTTAGTTCCTCCTGTCAGACAGCAGATCTAAGTGTTGGTATCCTTCTCTTGAATTCACTCATCCAGATGTGTAATGTAGTCTTAGGATCCAATATCACACAAGGAAAAGGAATGTTTCTATAGTAGTTCATGTAGCCAAGAAGAAAAATTGTTTAAAGAGTCCTTCCCAGGTCCTAAAACAGTTGAAAATAACCACAAAACAAAGAAAAATAAAAATAAAAATAGTGGGACATTTTTATACCTCCCACCATACACAGGAAAATTTAAAAGAAATGTTACAGGTTTATGATAGTGTAAGGCAAGAACTTAGTATGTGTGAAATCTTCCAAGCATTTTGCCACATAATCTTCACAAATGTGAGGGAGGTATTACCACCCTGTAATATCCAGTTAGTGTGACATTCCCAAGGTAACCTAGCATAGTGGAACGGAAGATTTCTTTTGACTCCACACTTTCCCCTATCAAAAACAGGAAAAGCCGGTAGATGAAAGAACTACCTGCTCTACAAAACAACACAGAAATACTTGTGAAATCCTGAGTTCAGATGTAAAAGCACCATAAAGTCAGGAAAACGTACCTGTGCGAAAAGGGTCCTCACGGGGCCCTGCAGAGGCACTCAGGTCCGGGGTGTCCACTTGGGCCCAGGATGTGGACTTCCCGGGCCTGAGGCCGGCGCCGCTCACACCTGCACCTCCTTCACCGCTTCATCTTTTCCCGTCTCCGAAGTGTCATCTTCTCCCGTCTCCGAAGTGTCGTCTGTGCTGTCACTAACCACTTCATCTGGTATAGTAAGGGCAATATATTCACACTTTTTTGCTCCTGGAGTATCACCTGGAGTATCAACCTCAGGCATGTTGATCACAGTGTGTGCAGTGTGATGTGTCACAGCACGTGGTAGAGCAGAAACAGAAGACAAACCATCTTCTGAGGTTGGTGGTAATGAGGGTGAGTGTTGCTTTTCATCCTGACCCCCAGTGGGAATTTTTTCATCCTGACCCTCAGTATGATTTTTTGGTTTGTGTTGTCTGCTGATGGTCCATCCTTTAAAGTAATACAAAGTGTTCCACATTAGGCAAGGTATTTTTAACATAATACAAGCTCCCTCCTCTCTTCTCTCCTCCTTTTGAAGAGCCTGTACCATGGTACTGCTCTAAGCATGTGTCTTTCTTTCTTTCTTTTCTTTTTTTTTTGTACTGGGGATCAAACTCCTCACCTTGGACTTGCGAACAGGTGGTAGAACCACTGAGCTAAATCCCCTGCTCTTCCTTGGGTTTCTTTTTTTTTAATAGGAAAAATAATCTTTATTTAAACAAATAAAAACATGTTAAGACACCAATGTTACCTAAAACTTGACAGTGAAGATTTTTCTTTTATTGTGCTGGGGACTGAAACCAGACCCTCCTGCATGCAAGGCCAGCACTCTGCAAACTGAATTATGGTTCCTGCCACACAGTTAAGAATTCCCTTGGGGCCGGGGATTTAGCTCAGTGGCACCGGGCCTGCCTTGCAAGCGCAAGGACCTGAGTTTGATCCCCGGTACCAAAAAAAAGAAGAATTCCCTAAAGTTCAAAAAAGACTGGAAAATAAATCTTCAGTCTTCTGGCTCTTTAATGCACACTTCTCCATCTGTTTTTCTGCCTTTTTTCTACCGTTTATTGTTGTTAGGATGCTTATCAGCCATAGCCTCTTTCTTTGGGTCTCTTGAGTCACTACATTCCAGATAACTGCTTCAGGAATCTGAATGGCAGCACTAGAAAGTTTTTCATTTAATTCCAAACTTGAAGAAATAAACTTGGAAAGATTAAGTGGTTCGTCATCTATAGCACCTCTGCAGACATAGCCTCATGTTCCTTCCTTTTGATTGGAACCACACGACAAGCATTGTATTTGCAGTTAGCCATCTTTTTAGCTATGTTTGGATTTTTCTTTTTGCAGGACACCAGGAGGTACCACAACCTGCTGGCTGGCATTATAAGGATGTATTTTTAAGACTTCTGGCTCCATGAGGCCATAAGGCCCTTGGTGCTGTTTTGCTGCTCAGCTGCCTCCTTCTTTTGGTTTCTTAAATGATGAATACATGGCTTCAGTGGGAGAACCAAATTCCCTACTTACGTGAAAGAGTTGAATGGCTGGTACTTACCCATATGACTAATCTGTTCAGGTAAGTCGTCTTTAAGATTGGAGAAGTCCCACATGGCCAAGAAAGACTTGAACCATGAGCCTTCTTCCTGGCTCTGCACGTAGGGTTTGTGGGAGAAAACATGATGGTGGGCAATCCCGGCCACAAACATTTCCAAACAGACAAGGAAATACTGTAAAAACAACAAAAATAGCAGCCAATTTTGGGGCTTAAATCTAGTGAAATAGGAAGAAAAGGGCTAAAGGTGTAGGGAAAGTGGGAAGGGTAGGGGAAAGGAAACAAGGGAAAAGAAACAAATATGAGAAAATGAAAAAATGGAAATAGAGTTTTTGTAAATAGAGGAGGGAGGAGGGGGTGAAGGGAGGGCAGGGACAAGGGGAGAAAATGAGAACCAAGACCTGTCATGTAAAGGTATAAGATCCCAGCAATGAATGCAACTGTACTGTATCCCTAAAATGTACCAATAAACTCAATGAGGAAAAAAAGAAAACAAAGTTCAAATGTACTGATAAACTTGATTAATTAAAAAATAAAAAATAAATAAATTTATATCTTTCACCAAGCACTTTTCAAAAGAACTTAAGTTTCTGCAGCCATTTTCGTTTCATATTATATTCATTATTCCTTTTCCAAAAATTATTTACTTCTTCATAAATCTATTTTGCACTTCCCAAATCAAATATTTCCTAGCAAAGTACACTGTATTCTCAATTCACCACCCAGAGACTAAGGAAAAAAGCAGAAAGAGAAATAGACTAGGAAGACCAAAACCCAGGATTCATTTCATGTTCTATTAGGGTACGTAGAGCCAGTTTCTCTAGGATTCTGTTTCCTTCAGGCTATTATTAGGTTTAGTGAAGATGACAGGTAAAAGTGTTTAACACTAAAGTTCTACTGAGGTCACAGTTAGCACTGCTTACCTGGAGGCCTATGGCCACCTCTTCTGGAGACTGCCAGTCCCACAGAGGCCCTCTAGAAATGACTTTACATTTCACCAGTATAGCAATGATAACTCCTTGCCTAGATGTTGGGAAGAGGTAAATGCTGAATCTTTATAAAGCATAAAAAGGCAGTTGTTTTTAAAATATGTCATTTAAAATAGTTAAGGCCACAGTATGACCTGAAGACCACCACCACCCTGCCTTCACAACCTACTCCTAAAGAAACCATGCATCTACCTTAAATACACAAATGTACTCTTCAAATACAGTTTCAACAGAGCAATTCTAATTATGGATTCTCAGAGCACTGTACTTGCTTCATATATCTTCGATGCTATTTTAAAAGGCAAAAGTTAGAAGAAATCTGATAGCTATACAACAGAATACTAAGCAAAAACAAAAACTCCAAACAACAAAATTGTATTTCTCTTTACTGTCAAAAGAACTGTAACTACTATATAGTGAACATATGTTGTCGAGTTCTCTAAGTTTTTTTATAGTATAAAACCATGATTCCTTCAGTGTTGAGAAAATTAGTTTACTTCAAATTATTTTTTATTCATGGCACAGTGACCAACTGATTATTTCTGTATGAAAATCCTGGAAGCCCTAAAGGGGTGAACTTGTTTTCAAGTAGAGTCATTTTAATCCACCTTCTGCTAACAATACCTTAAAATCAACATTTTTATTGCACTTCAGAAAAATGAGAACATTTAAGAGAAAGCAACACTTACCAAAAAGAGACAAAAATGACTAATGTCACACATAGAAATTTACCAATGGGGTAGAGTGGCTTCAGTTCTTCCCTGAGTGTGGAGTAGAACAAAATAAGGCAATACATTGCGAACTGTGAACGAGAGTAGCATTTAAACTTCTGCAGTAAGAATAACTAAAGCAATATTAAATTATAAACCAGAGGCTTGGTACAGTTCAGGCAAAATTTTCTAGGCTCTATTACTCTGTAGATTAACAACAAATGTTTATTTTTTTCTGTTGAAGAATATATTTATAAAATCAAAGTTCTCAAAAGAGATACAGATCCCCCTCCCTGCAGACATCCATGGAAGAAAACACTTGTTCAGCCAAAATAAAAAGTCTGTAATGGCTTTTAAATACAAGTTACCATTTTTAATGGTTCAGCATCTTATCTACTCTGTTACCTAACATTGTACATATATGAAGGAAGACAGCACCTTAAACAAGTACGGTTTCAACAAAATTGTGACCAGGAAATCAGAAAATAAGGAATCAGGGAAGCAATTTTTACAAAACTGAGTTCTTTAAAGGCAAAGACCTTTAAAGACCTTTGTCTTTAGGATAAACCCTAACACATAATAAGTGCTCAATGAATATTAGTTAATGAACAAATGAATCACACAGATAACTGGACTGGGTTTCTCAGGCCCTAATCTCAGCTCTAAGACTCTGCAGAGATTTTCCCTCCTTTCACCCCACCCCGCTAGTCACCATGATATCTGATTGTGGTAACCATTTAATGAGGGCTTAACATAAGGCAGACATAGTGCTGATTATCTCTAATTCTCACAATGTCGTTAAGGGGTGAATTTGAATACAGTATTGTTTATATTTTACACCTAATCCTAAAAGACTGATATAGAAGGAAATATAACTCCTGACCTGTTAGATGTCAGATGTGCTGAGTTTGTGGTCCAACAACATCAAGGAATGAAGATTTAAACCAAAGGAAGAAGTTAAAAGAGTTTTATTGGAAACAAAGACAAAGAGAATAGCTCCTGGATTTCCAGGAGGGGCCCTTGGTCGGGGTAATCTGTACCACAAAATCACAAAGTCGGTACAGTGTTGGGTTAGATGACAACCTACAGGATTACAAGTATAGCTAATCCTGATATAATGGGGAAACAAGTCACATAGCAGGGGTACATGGAAAGAACAAAGGCATTTTTGGGAAGGGACAGGTTCAGGTACTCTGGTCACCCACCCGGGTATCTGATGCCTAGCTGGATTTATTGGACCAGGTGATGCTAATTATAGTATAATTTCAAGTTACTCTGTAGGGAGGCAAGTAGGTTTGGCCCTGTATTTTTATCTCGAGGCCTGGCCTTCTTCAGATTTGCCTTCAGCCATAATTCTGATGTATTTATTTTTTGTGCTGACTTCCTTGAGGGCCCAGTCCCTCTCTGACTGTACATTAATTTTTAATTTAGCTGCCTGTAATAAGATCATCCAGCTAAGAAAGGAGAGCCCATCAGAGAGCAATTGTCATTTTCAGATCTGGCTCTATAGTCCCAAAGATTTCAGCGTGCCTCAGCTTTAAGAGATTAGAATAAGAATCCTCCTCAGGGGGGAATAATACTCTCCTGGAAATCTTTTTTTTTTTGTACTGGGGATCAAACTCCCGACCTTGCTCTTGCAAGGTAGGTGGCAGCACCACTGAGCTAAACCCCCAGCCCTCTCCTGGAAATCTTTAATGGTCAATGTGTCAGGAGGTGGACGCAAATAACTCTCCTTGTTCTGATCCCTGTGGCCAGGAGTAAGGAAGTGCACCCTTTTCTGGTGGGTGCAGGAAATGAGGCACGCAGCTTTTTATAACCAACTTGTCTTGAGACTTTCTGAGCAAGTTGCACCTTCCTGGAATCCTGGTTTCTTTTTCTATGAAATAGGGTTGATAACACCAATCTCACTAGTATTGTTGTGGCTAAGTTTTGTTTGTTTTGAGACAGGGTCTCATCATGTAGTCCATGCTGACCTCGATCTCGCAGCAATCTTCCTGTCGAGCCTCCCGAGTGCTGGTATTACAGGCATGCGCCACCATACCCGGCTGTTGTGGATAAGATTAAATATGACATCTAATAGCTTTACACCGTTTTAAGCACACAGTAAACCCCATGAAGTAAACATTCAACAATAGCAGCCCTGAGTGGTCCGCAGAGAGCCGAGAAGAACAAAACTGGAAAGATTAGGAGAGTGTGTGGGGCTTAAGAGGACGGCATCAACGGATTGGGTTAGCCGAAAGGGGCGGGACCAGAGGGAGGAGCCAGTCGCGTCCCTCCAAATCCCTTGAACTTGGAAAAAACACGCGGTAGTTTCAGCTGTAACCAATTCCAGAGCTGCGTCTTTTTGCGTCAGTAGTTGCCGAGGTTCAGAGCCACGCGTCTCTTACCGAGTTCAGTTCTATCCGTTACTTCTGGACCCGCGTTCAGCACTTGCGTATTCTTCCGTTCAGACGGAGAGGACAGAGAGAAAATCTCAGTCACCTTCTGGGGTATCCGAGCCAGAAAGAAGCCATTCACATATGCAGAGGAGTATAGGCTTCACTTTTTGTTCAAGCTGCAGGCTGGCACCCTGTCAGGAGCTGTAGTATACCAAGATTCTGGTTCTTCTTAAGCCACTTGCTATAGAGGCAGGAAGTTGCTTTGGGGCGGGAAAGCGGGCCAGGGAAGGACGGTAACTTGCGGGAGTCTAACGGCGAGGACTGGAGTGTCCTTGGGTTAGAAAGGAGTGTTGAGTCCTGGCCCTTTAAACCTGGGGGGGAGGATCCGGAAGTGGGTGGGCGGGACAAGAGCCCGAGTATATAAGAGAGCTCTAGCCGCGCGGGGTCTCCAATCTGCCATTTTCTGTCTCCGAGTAAGGTTCTACCTCCCCAGATTCCCTCCGTTTTCCTCACAGGCTCGTTTCCGCCCACTGGCTCACCACCTCACGGGAACGATGGCCACAGAGTCCACAGCCACAGCTGCCATCGCTGCGGAGCTAGTTCCCGCCCACAAGTAAGCGAGACCGTAACAAGCTTGAGGCAGTGGCCGGAGTCCGTGGGGAGGGCTGGTGTCCTGGGGCTCCGCAGGAGGCGGAGGCGAGTGGAGGGAGGACTGCTTTCCCTTGAGCAATTGCCGATGGTCTGGGAGGTCTGGACAGCGGAGCAGCTCCGCTTTTACTGAGAGCCCGCGCACTAGCGATAACGGCGGGCGGCTGGCGCCCCCTGCCCGGTTTTTCGCGGCCGCCATCTTGCCGGGGGCCGCGGCGCTGTCTCCATCGCTTGATACCCTCACGCTCCTACTGCCCGCGCGCTGCTAGTGTGCACTTTCCGCTTGAGTCTAGACACCCGGGGAATATGACCCAAAAGATTTGGCGCCAAAAAAAAACGCTGCACGAGGAGGGAGGCTGGACCCGAGGGGTCGGTGTGGGCGGGGCTGTGCGGAGGGCGGGGTCTTTTGCGAGAGCCTTAGTTTCCCTCCCTCGCTCTGGAGCAGGGGGCGGAGCTTGAGGAGGCGGGAAAACTCCATTGTTTGGGACTGCTGTGGCTGGAGCCAGAGCCTTGAACTTCCGCGGTGTGGCGTGGTGTAGCCGCCGCCTGGTTCACTTCGTGCTTCCCTCCTAGCGTAGTTCTCTTGACCTACCCTCGGCCCGGCAGGAGACGGGCTGCTTCAGGGGTACGTTGTCGAGTTGGCAGCTTTTGCACCCCTTGCTGCGCAGAGTTCCTTACGGATTTCACCTGTTGCCAGGTGAATTGGTAATATGCAAGTAGTGTAGTGGAAGGAAAAAAAGGAGGGAAAAAAGGTGTAATTTCCTTGAAAGCCGCACAGTGCCATTCAGGCATAAACTACTTTTGAATAGTAGACAAACGCCGTCATTTCGAGGAAACTTCCATATAGTAGGTCTGAGTTCTTAATCCTCTCATTTTTTTAGGGGCCTGGTTCTGTTTGTTTTCCTTCCTTTGTGGACTTTTGAAGTTAGTCGCCTATTCAGTAAAAAGGTTTTTGTGAGTTTTCTTGATTTTTTTTCCTGTCGGCTTACAACTTAGTTGACTTTTTTTTTTTGAAACAAAGAACAATAACCTAGGCTTGCCTAAACTCACTGTGTAGCCCAACCTGGCCTCTAACTTCGGGGCAATCCTCTTGCCTCAGCTTCCTGATTGCTGGGATTACAGGGGTGCACCATCACCTCCGTTTTAGTTGACTTTAAATTTAGTAGGTTTATGGTTATCAGAGATTTTCTTGTCTCTGCCTTTCCTAGTAGGTCCATGAAAAGCAGTGGTTCTCAAGCTACCCTCAGAATCATTTGGGAACTCCAGTTTTAATTTCATATTACTTTTTTCCTGCCTTTTCCTCATGGATTCAATAGAACCAAGATAGATTTGGTTTGAGAGTTCTGTGGTGTCTGTTAGAAAGAGAATTCTTGCTGGGTGTGGTAGTGCTTGCCTGTAATCCCAGCACTTCCAGGATTCCCCATCCCTCAGATACATACACACATATACACACACACACATACATTTTTTGGTACTCCTCTGATACTTTAAAGGTGTGTTTTCCTTAGCTGGTAAAAGTATGACGAAATATCTTGCATATTGCAGGAGTCATTTGTGACTATCCTTTTAGGTTATTAGTGAGCTAGTCTGCAGCTTTCTGTAAGGTCATTCACAGATTCATATATGTGCCTCTAGAAAAAAAATATTCACCATAATTGTAAACTAAAAATGAGCAAAATTGTATGAATATGTTTGTTTGTTTGTTTTTGAGACAATCAGCCTGTCCTTGAACTCAGAAGGTAGCCCAAACTGGCCTTGAACTCTGCCTCACAAGTACTGGGATTACAGGAGTGCCCAACCATTCCTAGCCTTCGTGGTTTTTGTTTGAGTACACTCTGCTGTTGGTGAAAGAATTCAAAATGAGAGTGGAGAAATTAATAAGTGACAATCTGGGTTAAATCCTAGTATTTCAATTTTCATTCCTTCATTCTCCAAGAACTTAACTGAGGCTTGGGATTTAGCTAAGTGGTGCTGCACCTGCCTTGAAAAAGTGCA
Organism: Fukomys damarensis; assembly: GCF_012274545.1. Lineage (NCBI taxonomy): Eukaryota > Metazoa > Chordata > Mammalia > Rodentia > Bathyergidae > Fukomys > Fukomys damarensis. The sequence goes on from NW_022900935.1 coordinate 25,284,774, forward strand.
AGATTCTAAGTTTGATTCCTGGCACCCCCCCAAATAAAAAATAAATACAAATATAAAAACTTAACTGGCAGAAAATTGCCTGGCTAATTAGTCTGAGAACAATAAGAACTCATCTCAGTTAAGTGTCAATAAATTAATTGGTGGAGTTATTTAGACGTAAAGCTTCTGCTTGGCATGGGTTGTACATGCCTGTAATTCCAGCACTTGGGAGGCTTAGGCAGGAGGTTCATTGCAGGGTCAAGGCCAACCTGGGCCACATAGTGAGTTAATGGCCAACCTGAAACACACAGCAAGACCCTTCCTCATAAAGAATAAAACAATTCCAGTTTTAAGAAATAAAGCTTCTGCCCCAGGGATTTATTTATTTATTTGATTTTTTGAGACAGGGCCTTACTATGTAGTTGAGACTGACCTGGAACTCACTATGTAGCCTAGGTTGGTCTTGAACTCACAGAGATCCTCCTGCTTCAGCCTCCGGAGTGCTGGATTACAGGCATGCACTACCACATCCAGCTGCCCCAGGGATTTAGCTCAGTGGCATGGCGCCTGTTTAGCAAGCTCAAGGTCCTGAGTTCAATCCCCTGTCACCACCCCCCCAAAAAAGTTTCTAACAGGTATGGTTAGCACACACCTGTAATCCCAGCACTTGGGAGACTGACGAGTTCAAGTCCAGCCTGAACTACATAGTGAGACTCTGTCTCCAAAAAAAGGATACTCATTGTAATTTCAGTTATAAACATTGAAAGAATAAAAATCGGGGGCCAGGGATTTAGCTCAGTGGTGCCAACGGCTGCCTCCAAAGCATAAGGTTCTGAGTTCAATCACTGGTACCAAAAGAAAAAAATTGGTAAAACGTCTAAACCAAAGAGAAAGTTGGATGAGAAAGCTCAATTCATACCAGGTTTTTTGGTTATTTTTTTGGGGTACCTGAGATCAAACTCAGGACCTTGTGCTTGCAAGGCAGGCATGGTACTGCTGAGCTAAATCCCTGGCCCAAGTTTGGTTGGTTTTGATACCACTCCATTGCTTAAGTAGTGTTGTTGGATAGGTTTTTTTTTCCCCCTCAGTACTGGGGATTAAACCCAGGTCCTCTGCACTAAGCTATGTCCCCCAGATTCTCCTCCCTCAGCTTCCCAAATGCTGGAATTAGAAATTTGTAGCATTGCTTTCTGAGGAAGAGGCACTTGTGGTGTGGGGCTCCTTAGCTCTGTCCGCTCCTGCTCCCGACTCACTGCTGTTCGCTCTTGGCAAGGAACAAATCGGTCAGCAAGCTGCGCCACTGCCATGGCTTTTAAGGATACTGGAAAGACATCCGTGGAGCTAGAGGTGGCCATTCACCGAATTAGGATTACCCTCACCAGTAGCAATGTGAAATCCCTGGAGAAGGTGTGTGCTGACTTGATCAGAGAGAGGTGCAAAGGAAAAGAATCTCTGAAAGGACCCGCTGGCATGCCTACTAAGACTTTGAGAATCACTACAAAAAAATACGCCTTGTGGTGAAGGTTCTAAGACAGATGAGAATCCACAAGCGACTGATTGATTTGCACAGTCCTCCTGAGATTGTTTAAGCAGATTACTTCCATTAGTATTGAGCCAGGAGTGGAAGTTGAAGTCACCATCGCAGATGCCTAAGGCAACTGTTTTAATAAATTGATAATCAATTGTTAAAAAAAAAAAAAGAAATATGTAGCATCACATCCAGCAGTTATGTTGTTTAAAATAAGATTAAGATAACTTGTGAGTTAGCTTCATGAAATTGTGATGAATAATGTCATTGTAATTGGAATATATTTGTATAAAATACTGGGTATTGTGTTTGGTGTGTGGAGGACAGTATATTAGTTTGAATGTGTAAATGGAGAAAATGGTCTCAATGGGACTTGCATGAAACGTATAATACTGAGTTAGTGAATTTTTTCTTTTCCTGGTACTGGGGATCAAATTTGGAACCTTGTGCTTCCAAGGCAGGTGGCAGAACCATTGAGCTATATCCCTGGCCTTTTTTTTTTTTTTTTTTTTTTGGCACAGGATCTCACTGGAGTTTAGGCAGGCCTTGAATTCACTATATATTTTTTTCCTCTCATTGAGTTTATTGGTACATTTTAGGTATATAGTAGAACTCACTATATTTTCCAGGGTGGCCTCGAATTCCTGCAGCAGTCCTCCTCCTCCCTCACCTTTCTGAGTGCTGGGATTACAGGAGTGGGTCCACCACGCCCAGCAAGATTAACATTAATTAATGTAGAGTTTGACTGCACAGAGATCATAATAAATCCATTGTATCAAGGTTCGCTCTTGCACAATGGCCTGCCCTCATGCTGTAGGGCAGTGATGGGGAACCTTTGAGAGCTTTTAATGATTACAAACAGCTCTCTGCAGCACACATGCCATAGGTTTGCCACCACTGCTATAGTTCTTTTATTTATTACTTGGCCGAAACTCACTCTGCAGAGGCTGTTTCTTTTCCTGCCTTTAATAAAACTTGATTACTGGTTAAAAAAAAAAAGAAAGAAAAGACCCTGTCAGTGAGTGGTAAGTGGTAGCCTGCATCGGGTGGCAGGCTTTATACTGGCAAGTGAGTTGATACACTTCAGTTAAAAAAAAAAAAAATGTCGGGTGTGATGGCACACTCCTGTGTAATCCCAGCATTCAGGAGGCTGAGGCAGGAGGGCCGCTGTGAATTCGAGGCCAGCCTGGGCTACCTAGTGAGTTCCAGGTCAGTCTCAACTACATAGTGAGACCCTTTCTCAATAAACTTAACTAACTAAATTTTATTAGTATGGTTACATTCATACTTCCTTTTCCCTTCCCCTCCCCTCCTCACATCTCTGGATCCCCTTTCCATTTGCAAAAGATCTGTGTTACTGTTTTCCTATTTTTTATTTTGTTCTTTGTTTATACTTTGGGTTTATCATGTAAGAGAAGCAATGTGATATTTAAGCTAGTGTCTGATATATTTCACTTAACATTGTCTCAGGATGCATTTTCCTACAAGTGACTGAAATTTATCCTTTATAGCAGAGTTATACTTTATTGCATATAAAACCATCTTTTCTTTTTATAACCTGGGATCAGCTCAGTACCTTGGGCTTGTGAGGCACATGTGGTGTCACTGAGCTAAATCCCTGGCCCAGTACCATATTTTCTTTATTCATTCATCTGTTGATTGATATATAGGCTGCTTCTAAGATTTAGCTATTGTGAGTTGTGCTGGTATAAATATGGATATGCATTATCAGTGAAAGATATCTTTAACTCTTTTGAGAAGATACTAAGAAAGGGAATACCTGGGATTTCTATCTGGACATGGTGCCACATGCCTCTAATCCCAGCACTCTGGAGGCTGAGTCAGGAAGCTCCCTATGAGTTCAAGGTCAGCATGCCTCCATAGTGATTTCTAGGCCAGCCTGAACTACATAACAAGACCTTGTCTCCACAACAAAAAGAACTCAATAAACTATCTCATATATTTTGTTATAGTAATATAAAGGTAACTAACAATAGCTATGTGCCATCAAATAAGAGGTTCCCCCCCCACCAGCCTTGTCCACATTTGATATCCTTGTTTGTTTGTTTGTTTGTTTGTTTTGGTATGGGGGATCAAAGATCATCTGCCTATTTGATATCTTGATGATAGCCATTTTTTCTAAAGCAAAATGGAATCTTAAGTTTTGTTTTGTTTTTTTTGAGATAGCATCTCACTGTGTAGTACAGACTGCTCTGGAACTCACTGTGTAGCCCAGGCTGGTCTTGAACTCCCAGTGATCCTCCTGCCTCAGCCTCCCGAGTGCTGGGATTACAGGCATGTGCCACTATGCCCGGCTTTTTAAAAATTAATTAATTAATTAATTTATTTATTTATTCCGAAACAGTCTCACTGTGTAGTCCAGGCTGGCTTCAAACTCAGTATGTAGCCCAGGCTAGCCTTGAACTCATGGTGATCTTCCTGCCTCAGTTTCCTGAGTGCTAAGATTATAGGCACACACCACCACACAGGGCTTTCAGTGTTGTTGTTTTTTTACTTGTATTTCTTAGGACTGGGGATTGAACTCAGTGGCACTGTGCTTACCTTGCAAGCACAAGGTCCTGAGTTCAATCCCCAGTACCACCAAAAAAAAAAAAAAAACCTTTCTCTAACAGCCAGAGATGCTGAACATTTGAACATTTTTTTCATGTATTTGTTGGCCATTTTGATGTACTTCAGTTGTGTAGCTGTCTCTGGTGACAGATTTAATTAAATTAGCCCAAATGAGCTGGGCGTGGTGGTGCACGTCTGTAATCCAGCACCCGGGAGGCTGAGGCAGGAGGATCACTGTGAGTCTGAGACCAGCCTGGGCTACATAGTGAGTTCCAAGTCAGTGTCACCTACATAGTGAGACCCTGTCTCAAAAAACCAAAAAAAAAATTTTTTTAATTCCAAATGAGATTACAGAGTAATAGGGAAAACAGACTTAGGGCTCCTAGTGATTCTGATTCATTGTGAATTGTAGAATTATTATATATTATAATAGAAATAAAGTGCGCAATAAATTCAGCCCTTGAATCACCCTGGATATCCAGTATCCACCACCCCCATCAGTAGAAAAATCGCTTCCCCCAAAACTTGTCATTGGTGCCAAAAAGGTTGGGGGCTGTTCTGTGGTTTCTGAATTTAGTTTTAAATAAAAAAAAAAAAAACATTGGGGGCATTGACCCTGAGCTACGTCCCAGCCCTTTTTTATTTTGCTGCAGGGGCTTGCTAAGTTGCCCAGGTTGGGCTCAAAGTTGGCATTCTGTCTAAGCTTCCCAGAGTGTTGGGATTATAGACATGTATGTAGCACTATGCCTTGTTTATTGTTTTGGTTTGTTTGTTTGTTTGTTTTTTAGACATGGTCTCACTATGTAGTTGAGACTGACCTGGAACTCACTAGGTAGCCCAGGCTGGTCTCGAACTCACTGCGATCCTCCTCAGCCTCAGCATCCTGAGTGCTGCCAGGCATGCGCCACCACACCCAGCTTGTTTTGGATTTTTTTTTTTTAAGACAGGGTCTTGCTATATGGTTTAGGCTGGTTTTAATATAGCCCAGGTTGATTTCAAACTCAGGGTGATACTCCTGCCTCAGCCTCCTGAGTTCTGGGATTACAAGTCTGTATCACACTGGTTTATGAATTTAAGGCCTTCAGTAGCAAATGATTTATGAGGTAATTATCATGATTTTCTCAGTACTTGTCTGGTTTAATGTTTTACATAATGATTTTTCAAGAGAAGAGGAAATTCAGATTTTTCACATCGTTGCTTCAGTTTTTAATGTAATAATGTATTAACTTTTTTTTTAATTTTTTGAGACAGGACCTTGCTCTGCTTTTTATTTAGGCTGGCCTTGAACTCATTAGGTAGTGCAGGAGGGCTTGGAATTCGCCAAGATCATTCTGCCTCATCCTCCTGAGTGTGTACACCACCACACCTGGTGGCAACTCTTGACTTTAGAATAAAAAAGTCAGAGCCATAGGGTGGCATCAAAATGAAATGATCTGGGGCCAGGGATGTGGCTCAGTGGTGCCATACCTGCTTGGCAAGCTCAAAGTCTTGAGTTCAATCCCAGTAGCACACACCCCAAAAAAAAAAAAAAAAGAGAGAGAGAGAGAGAAAGGAAAGAAAATATGGAAAACATGGTCTAGCTGGCTGGCAAGCTGTGTTGCTGTCTGTATATTTTAAAATTAATTTTATTGGTTCAATACATACATATATGTATATATATATATATGTATATAATGATCACATTCATCATAGGAATTTGTACTTGTACATAATATATTTTGATTCTTTTTTCCCATTCTCTTCCCTTCCCTTCAGCTCTGCTTCCCCTCATTTATAAAAGTGTTTCCATTTTTTCCTTCCATTTTTTTCCTTTCCCCTCTTCTCTTCTGCCTCCTTTCCTCCCTCCCTCCTCCCTTTTTCTCTTTCCCATTCAGATATTTTCTTCTTGCTTCCCAGTATCTATCATCTTTTTTGGTCCTTATTTACACTTTTGGTTTCTCACAAGAGAAACAATGTGACATTTAAACTTTTGTATTTGATTTATTTCACTTAAAAGTATGGTGTCTTGAGTTGGACATGGTGCTGCATACCTGTAATCCTGGGACTCGGGAGGCTGAGGCAGGAAGATGAGTTTGAGGCTAGTCTGTACTACAAAGTGAGGCCCTGTCTCAAAACCTCAAAAAGGTATGGTCTCAAGGTGCATCCATTTACCTAAAAATGTCTTGTCTATCCTGCTTTATGGCCGAGTAGTATTCCATTATATATAAAAGCCACATTTGCTTTATACATTCACCCATTGATGAGCATTTAGGCTGTTTCCAAAGTTTAGCTGTTACAAATTGTGCCTGCCATAATAAACATGAATGTGCATATATTGCTGTGATGTGATGCTTTTAACTCTTTCAGGAGTATACAAAGAAAGGGAATCAAATGGAATCCATCTAGTTTTAATTTTTTGAGCAGTCGCCATACTTATTTCCATATTGGCTATACCAATTTTCACTTCCACCCAAAGTGGAGAAGGGTTCCTTTTTCCCCTCAGCCCCTCCAGCATTTACTGATTTCTTGATGACAGCTGCTCTTTCTGAAGTGAGATGCAATCTCAGTGTTGTTTTTGTCCAGTGATCAGTGATATTGAACATTTTTTAATATATATTTTTTGCTATTTGTACTTCATCTGGTGTCTACTCATTTCAGATGCCCGTTTTTGGATTGGGTCTTTAAATTTGGGGGTCTTTTTTTTTTTTTGAGTTTTTGTATATTCTAGATATTAGTCCTTTGAAGAATAGCTAGTAAATTTTTTTCCTACACTGTGGATCATCTCTTCACTCTGGTTCTTTTTGGTGTGTATGTTTCTGTGTATATTTTGCTATGGGAACTGGGAGAAGGTAAGTTATGAAGATAAAATTGTCTAGCTCTTGAAATTTATAATATATTAAGGAAGAGTTTTCCAAAGAAGGGAATAATTTAGCTTTAATAACAGTACAGAGGTCACACTATGACAGTTGCCTTATTTGAGAGTTAGTTTATCCTTAGAAGTAGTACTCTGCCAGGCTGAGTCAGGTGGATCTTGAGTTCCAGCCCAGACTGTGCAATTTAGTGACACCCTGTCTCAAAATAAATAAAAAGGTCCTGAGATGTAGCTCAGTATGAAAGTTGTGGCTTCAATCCCCAGTGTCACCACCAACAAAAACAAAAACAACCCCACTAGAAAGCAGCTCTTACAGAATGGGTGATATATCTGAAAAATTGTTTTTGATTTGGGATGGAGGAATGGTACAGAGAGAAAAATGATACAGAAAGCTTTTCAATAGTGTGTGTTTTTTTGTTTTTGGGTTTTTTCCCCCCTTTTTTGTACAGGGATGGAACTCGGGGCCCTTGTGCTTGTGGGGCAGGCCACAGAACCACTGTTCCAAACCACCCCCACTTCCTGGGCCAGTAGTGTTTTGTTTTTTGTTACTGGGGATCGAACTCAGGACCTTGTTCTTGCCAGGCAGGCACAGAGCTGCGAAACTACATCCCCAGCCTTTGTGTGTGTGGTGTGTGTGTGTGCGTGCATGCGTGCGTGCCTGCGCTGGGGATCAAACTCAGGATCTTATACTTGTGAGGCAGGTGTGGTGTTACTGAGCTAAATCTCTGGCCCTGTTTGTTTGTTTCTTGAGACAGTGTTTCAAGTAGTTCTTGAACTCAATGTGTATCCCAGGCTGGCCTGGAAATTTTGTCAGGCAAGTCTAGAATAGTCTTTAGTGCTAATTTGGTTTTAGTGCTGAGGTAGTAACTCTCCCGCGGACTATACTTGATGCCCATGAACTGTTGCAGAGCAGTTTGTTTTTCTTGAGACAGGTCTCACTATGCAGGCCATGAACTTACTGTAGCCCAGGTTGGCCTTCAATTTGTGGTAACCCTCCTGCATCAGCCTCCTGAGTGCTAGTATTATAAGCATGCACCACCATACCCAGTTCCCTGTGACTAGATGTAAACATTGCTGGTAACTTTTCATTTCCAGTTTTGAGTGGGTAATATAAGTAAATCAATAATACTTGGTCTATATTGGGTGTTTAATAGATGGTAAAACTTTATTCTTTCATATTTTTCTTTATTTTCCAGCCTTAAAATAACCTCCATATTTACTATTTCCCCCTTTATTTTTCATATAGAATTGAAGATGCTCCTGCTCCTTCTACCTCTTCAGATAAAGTGGAAAGGTAAGATTATTTACATAGCACAGATTCATATAAACTAAGCAATATAAATTGTACAGCTAGTTTCATTTTATTGTTTTGTGGTTCTGAGGTTTGAACCCAGGGCTTTCAGCATGGAGGCAAGTGCTCTAACACTTAAGCTTCTGTGTGTGTGTGTGTGTGTGTGTGTGTGTGTGTGTGTACACACGTGTACTAGGGCCTTCATAT
>NW_022900935.1:25293260-25328350 GCF_012274545.1 Fukomys damarensis
TTTTTTTTTTTTTTTTTTTTTTTGGTACCGGGGATTGAACTTGGGTCCTTGTGCTTGCAAGGCAGGCCACCGAACCGCTGAGCTAAATCCCCGGCCCCAGCTCTTTTTTATCTTGAGAGAGGGTCTTCCTTAGTTGCCCATGCTAGGTTGGGACTTGTGATCCTCTAACTTCAGCCTCCCAGAGTGCTGAGATTATAGGCATGTACCACCACACTCAGCACATGATTTTTTTTCTTGAAATTAAAAAAATATTATTATAAACATCATAGAAAATAATTTTCTGACAAATACTTTTAATTGCTAAGATTTCCCTTTTTTTCAAATTTTAATTTTTATTAGTACATGTTTGCAGTCATGATTACATTTGTTGTGGGGAGTTGGTACATGTATATAACACATTTTAATTCTTTTTATTTCCATTTACTCTCTGCTCTCTCTCTTTTTTTTTTTTTGGAGACAGGGTCTCACTATGTAGTTGAGACTGACCTGGAACTCACTATGTAGCCCAGGCTGGTCTTAAACTCACAGTGATCCTCCTGCCTCAGCCTCCTAAGTGCTGGGATTACAAGCGTATACCACTATGCCTGACTTATCTGCTCATGTTTTTTTTTTTTTTGGTACTGGGGTTTGAACTCGGGTTCTTAAGCTTGCAAGGCAGGCCACGAACCACTGAGCTAAATCCCTGGCCCATCTCTGCTCATTTTTAATTGATAACAAGACCAAACAGCAAGGTTGCCTGTAATTTATAGTATAGAGTACCAGAAAAAAAATGTCTTTGAGTTTTCCTCCTTCCTCCCCCTTTCCCTTCTCTCTTTAGTGCTGGGGATTGAACTTAGGACCTTGTGCTTGCAAGGCAGGCACAGGGTCAACGAGCTCAATCCCCAGCCTCCACTGCCCTCCACCCCTGTTTTTTGTACTGGTGATCAAACTTAGGACTTTGCGCTTGTAAGGCAGGTGTTAAATCCCTGGCCCTCCAGCCCTTTTTGTTTTTTGTTTTTAAGGGCAGGGTCTTGCTATGTAGTCCAGGCTGGCCTTGAACTCATGGCAATCCTCCTGCTTTAGCCTCAGGAGTGCTAGGATTACAGGAATGCACCATTAGGCCCGACCTGTGTCTGTGTTTCTTGTGTTAAAATATTATAATTAAAATGACTTAATTCTGCTTACTCATACTCACCAAATTCTGTTGGACAACTTTTCTTAACATAATCTTTAATGTACAATACTGGTACTACTCTTTCTGTCTATATGTTTGATAATGTGTTCAGATCTTCTGCCTGTGTTTTAAGTTGACTTTTTATTGAATTGTAAGAGTTCTTTTTAGGGCTGGGGATTTAGCTTAGTGGTGCTGCCTGCCGCACAAACACAAGGTCCCAAGTTTGATCCCCAGAACGGCAAAAACAAAACAACAATGAAAGTTCTTTTTATATTGGAGTGCTTTGTCACATGGAAGTTTTGCATAAATTTTCTTCCAATCTGCCTACCCCCCTTTTTTTTTTCTTTATAAAATTATCTTTCAAAAAGCAAAAGTGGAGCTGGGGATTTAGATCAGTGGTTCTGCCACCAGACCCGAGTTCAATCCCTGGCATCAAAACAAACAAAAAAGCAAACATTAGGCCAGTTATGGTGGTGCACACTTGTAATCCCAGCACTCCAGAAGCTGAGGCTGGCAAGGAGGACTGCTGTGCATTCAGAGCCAGCCTGAACTATGTAGCCAGAGTCTGCCTCAGAAAGAAAAGATTATCCATTTTCCATTGAACTGGCTTCTTGGCATTGTTAGAATTTCAGTTGGCCATATGTGTGTGGATCCATTTTTGTTGTTTTTTTTTTGTTTGTTTGTGGTACCGGAGATCAAACTTGGGTCCTTGTGCTTGCGAGGCAGGCCACCGAACTGCTGAGCTAAATCCCTGGCCCATGTGGATCCATTTTTGAACTCTTTGTTTTCTCCTTTTTGTTCTACTTGCTGTTCTTTATGCTAGCATGACATTGTCTTAATGTTGAGAGCAGTGTTTGTTGTCATATTTACCTGTTTCTTAAACATTTTTCCTGGTTTTGGGAATTGAACTCAGGACCTTGTGCCTGTGCTGTGCCACTGACTTACATTCTCAGCCTTCTTAATTTCTTTTTTTTTTAAGCTTACATAGTCTGTATAAATAATGATTCCTTCATATACTGGTTAATTAGCAAGTAACATGCAGTAAAGACTTTGTATATGAAGTAGATAAAACTTTAAAATGTTCTAGTGAAGAGACAACCCACTTTCTGGGTGCCCCTGCCTGTCCCTCTCAGGCAGGAACTCTCTTTCCCTCAATAAAAATTTCTTATTCTTTAAAAAAAAAAATAGTTATTTTAGTGAAGCTTCTGAAAATATTGTCTTTGAGATTTGCTTTTGCAGTGGCAAAAAATTTAAGTTAGCTAGATCTTGCCTGCAGTAGTTATGATTTAAAGGTAGCAGGTGTTTAACAGATGTTAATTTGATCAGTACTTGATCTAAAAATCTCCTGGGCCAGGGATTTGACTCAGTGGTTCTGGCACCTGCCTTGCAAGCGCAAGGCCCGGAGTTTGATCCCTGGTACCAAAAAAAAAAAAACCAAACAAATCTTCTCCTTACAGTATGGATGTGGATAATGAAGCTAAGAAGCTATTAGGGTTGGGACAGAAACATCTGGTGATGGGAGATATTCCAGCGGCTGTCAATGCATTCCAGGAAGCAGCCAGTCTCTTGTAAGTACCTATGCTATTATATTGCCAGTATATTTATAAAGAGTTGTTTTAGCATAAAGCCCTGGGATAAACCTAAAAGACACAAATAAAACACTTCTGTTGGTGAAAGAGTGAAGAATAAGGATTGGAGGTATAACTTAGTGGTAGAATGATTGCCTTACAGGAGGCTTTGGGTTTGAGCCATAGCACTGCAACTACAACAAAAACCCCCGCAAAATGGTTCAGTTTTATTGTATAGGAGTCTATTCCCATAACTATGAAATTGCTGAGCGTGGGTTACCACACCCGGCCCAGATAATTTGTATTCTAATCCCATTATTTAGAGGAGTCTACTTCCCCTCATTTGTTCCATACATCCCAAGGCTTTGTTTTGTGGTATTAGGAATTAGAACCAGGTCCTTGTATATATATGCTAAGCAAACATTCTGCCACCAAGCCACATACCCCATACCCACTTTAAAAAAAATTTTGAGGTAGGGTTTCAGTAAGTTGCTTAGGCAAATCTGGGCATGGTATCAATCTGAGACAGAAGAATTGCCAAGAGTTGGAGGCCAGCCTGGGCTACGTGCATAGCCAGACCCTGTCTCAACACTTCCCACCCCACAAATTGCCTAGGCTAGCATTGAACCATGTAATCTTCTTTCCTCAGTCTCCTGAGTAGCTAGGGTTAAAGGTATCGGCCAGTGTCTTTTTTTTTCCTCTCTTCAGTGCTGGGGTGGAACCCAGGGCCTCACACATGTTAGGCAGATGATTTACTAAATTCAATGGGCCTTTTCCAGTTTAATACTGGAAGTTCCATGGCTGGGGAAATGGCTCAGTTTCAAGTAAGTCATGATAAGTGGTCATCCTACACTAATGCTATTATTAGCATAGGTTTTTTTTGTTTTGCTTTTTTCTTTTTTGAGACAGGGTTTCACTATGTAGTGGAGACTGACCTGGAACTCACTGTGAAGCCCAGGCTGGTCTCGAACTCAGCGATCCTCCTGCCTCTCAGCCTCCCGAGTGCTGGGATTACAGGCGTGCGCCATCGTGCCTGACTCAACAATTTTTAAAATAGTGTCTTTTATCTGCTGTTGTGACTGGTTGGAAGTCAATAGCTACCACAAGGTGGCCATAACTATATCTTGGTTGCACAGGTGAGTTTGAGTGCCTTAAAGATGTATTTTCACCAAAAACAAACAAACAAACAAAACAAGATTTATTTTCACAAAGACAGTTTGTGGTGTTGTGGATTGAACCCAGGGTCTTGTGCATGCTACTCAAGTGTTGTGCCATGTAGTTCCATCCTCCCCCAAAGACTGTTTCTTCAAATCTGAGAGAAAAAAGAATAACTTAAAACTTTAAGCAAGCAATAGCTTTGCTATAGAACTTTTGAGCCAGCTTCTAAGATGTACAATGGAAGGTCAATCGTGTTTCCTAATTAGTTGGTTACACTTCATTCAATTTATGCAAATAAATCTTAAGAATGAAACATTTATGGATATCGGGTTTGAAGCTCGCTTTTTCCTATCTCAGCTCCCTGTTATAACATCCAGAACAGTGTATTATTGATGGATATGTGTAATATACTGGCCTCTTTGTATACCCCTATCTGGGTTTGAATTGGGGCTCTGATATTAAGGAATGTGTAGGGGGTAGAGGTCAAATTTTATCTGGTAAATTTTTAGGTGTTTTGATGTATAAAATGATAAGTCAAGCTGGGTGTGGTGGCTCACGCCTGTAATCCCAGCGGGAGGCTGAGGCAGGAGGATCTCTGAGTTCAAGACCAGCCTGGGCTACATATTTCCAGGTCAGTCTCAACTACATAATGAGACCCTGTCTCAAAAGAAAAAAAAAGATGAGTTAAGGGACCGGGGATTTAGCTCAGTGGTTCCACTGCCTGCCTCACAAGCACAAGGTCCCGAGTTTAATCCCCAGTACCAAAAAAAAAAGGATGAGTTAAGATTAACCAAAAATAGGGCCAGGGATTTAGCCCAGTGGTTCTACCTCCTGCCTCTCAAGCGCAAGGACCCTAGTTCTATCCCTGGTACCAAAAAAAAAAAAAAATGCTTATTAGCTGCCCAGCCATGATCCTTTCATATAATTTGGCCCCTGGATTATATACTAATTAGAACAAATTGATGTTATTTAGAATATACATTATATATAGATGAGGAATCGTAACATTAATTTCATGCGTTGTTGATGTTAACTTGCAGTATTTTAGATTTACAAATTTTAGATGTTTATTCTGTTTATAGAGGTAAGAAGTATGGAGAAACAGCTAATGAGTGTGGAGAAGCCTTCTTTTTCTATGGGAAGTCACTTTTGGAACTGGCAAGGTATGTCTTTTAAGCCTTCTTGTGAGTGTTTGATTTTTAAGTAGAATGTTTTATCTCACTTTGATGTATTTACAAACTGAAGTTTGTTTGCTGTATGTTTACTAGTTTAGAATTTCACAAGAGCTGAGTGAGGCTGGTTTTGCCTACAAAGTGGGCATTGAGAGTGCATGAAATACTGATGGAGGTGGTGGATGATGCTTGATGCAAAGAACCGAAGTATTGAAGTTTTTACTTTTGGGGTCATTAGAAGCAGAAATCTTATGCTGGATGTGGTGGCACATGCCTGTAATCCCAGCATTTGGGAGGCTGAGGCAGGCGGATCGCTGTGATTTCGAGTCCAGCCTGGGCTACATAGTGAGTTCCAGGTCAGTGTCAACTACATAGTGAGACCCTGTCTCAAAAAAAAAGAAGCAGAAATCTTTTTATTTAGTGAATGGTCAGTAATTGATTAAAGTTGAGTATGGAGAGGTGAAGGAGAGGAGGAACCCTTAAATGTGTCATGAGCTAGCTAGCCTAAAGCAGTGACTTTCAATGAAGATTGGAGAACAAGTTGAAATAAGTAGCATGTGAGCATGTCTAGTAAACAGTACAAGTAGTCTTGCTATTGGAAACTATATTAATTGTCCAACAGAATAAAATATATTGAGGTGTGTAAACTAGCAAATGATCTTTATGCATTGATCTCTGTTCTAGTGGTCATTTGGAACATGCAGTTAACTTACAGTGAAAATTTGTGCTAGAATTTTTTTGAGTCTGCAGATATGGGGTGTAAATGCAGTTTGGAATATTATTTATCTATTTTTGGTACTAGGTGTTGAACTCACGGTTATTCTGTCACTGAGCTCCCTCAGCATGCATTCATTCATTCATTCAGACAGGGTCTGGTTGGTCTTGAGAACTCACTATATATGGGTTGGGGATTTAGCTCAGTGCTTCCGCTGCCTGCCTTGAAGCACAAGGACCTGAGTTTGATCCCCGTTACCCAAAAAACAAAAACAGAACTCAACTATGTAGCTGTCCTCAAACTCTTAAGTGATCCTCCCTCAGTCTGCATGCTGGGATTACAGGCATGCACCACCATACCTGGCCTTATTTATTTGGAGACAGCTGTCACTAAATCATTAAGTTGCCCAGGCTATGCTTGAACCTGTGATCCTGTTGCTTCAGGTTGCAGGGGAGCTGGGATAATAAGCGTCTGCCACCACACCCAGCTTATGTGGTTTTATATTATCTACACTTACTTTCCTCATGCTTTTATGGTACATTTTCTGCATGATTTATATATATTTATTTATTATTATTAAGTTCTGGATGTTAATATGATTGGTGCTTTTTCTTCACTTTATAGAATGGAGAATGGTGTGTTGGGAAATGCTTTGGAAGGTGTACGTGTGGAAGAAGAAAAAACAGAAGATGAATCTGTAGCAGAAAATAATGATAACATAGATGGTATGTGGGGTTGCATCTGATATTCAAAACATGTGACGTATACTTCTTATATACAGGTGATGGAAACAGGGCTCTGTTTCCTGCCCTGGCTAGTCTCACAGATGTTGATGGTGATACCTGCATCTAGTACAGACTGCAGTGGGGTAGGGTAGCCTATTATTGAACATAGGCTTTTGTAAGAGATTAATATAATCAAGGAAACCTTGTTATTTAAATAGGTGATTTAGATAATAATGCCTTTTTTTTGTTTTGTTTTGTTTTGTTTTGTTTTGTTTGCACCAGGGATCGAACCTGGGTCCTTGTGCTTGTGAGGCAGGCGGCGGAACCACTGAGCTAAATCCCTGGCCCAATACAATATTTTTTCATGCAAATTTTTAAATCAGTTTATGAAGCTCAGTTATGTTAATAATAGTACTTTTGGAGCACTGTTTTTGTTAAGAAAATTATTTCTAACCTGAGTTTAGCTACTAGAGTTTTACAAACCAGATGGATCTTTAATGCTTAAAGGAGAATGAAAAGCTTGACATCTCTTACCTAACTGGTAATCAGAATGCTCAAAGTAACAGGATACCTCGTTTATGGAGCTTGGGTTTCTTTTGCATAAGTTGCTCTGCTAGCTGGGACTCTTCCTTTGCTTTTCTCAAGGGGGCAGGTAATTTTTAGGCCATCTGCTAAAACTTAAGCCAGGCCATTTGAGGGTTTAAAGGGAATGTATTTTTAGTTTCCATGTATGCTGTTACCATTAAACTCGAAGACGTGTTTATGCTTCATGTTCTTTAACCATGTAGAGGAAGCAAGGGAAGAGTTGAGAGAACAGGTTTATGACGCCATGGGAGAAAACGAAGCTGCAAAAAAAACAGAAAGCAAGTCTCTGGCAAAGCCTGAAACTGATTTGGAACAGAAGCGTGAACTGGAGAAGGACGGAAGAGAAGATATGGATATAAGTGAGCCTACAGAGAAGCTAACAGTCGAATTGACTCCACATCAGCTGACTGAAACCTCTGAAGAGTCAAAAGGAACAGCAGGACCAGAAGGACGGGATGAAGCTGAGGTCACGACCAGGAACCCAGAACAGAAAGCTCCAGACACAGAGGAAGGAAAACCAGTTTTTGGAACTGACATCCAAAAAGAAGAATGTAGTGAAAGAGGTCAGGAGGAGCAGGAAGAGTTAATTGTGAGCACAAAGGAGAAGCCAAAAGAAAATTCGAAAGAGCAGCCCATTGTGACTCTGGAGAAGCAGGGAACTGCAGCGGAGATGGAGGTCGAAGCAGAGCCTGTAGAGCTGACAGTCACGCCAATGGATGTGGGTGGGGATGAGCCAGAGGGACAGGTAGCTGCCTCTGAAAATGAGCCAAGAAAGGCTTTGCAGGAGCAACTGGTAGGGCAAGAAGAGCTTTCTTTTGAAGAGTCACTAGTAGTGACAACGGAGGCCACTGAGGCCTTAGCTCCACAGTCTGGATCAGAAGTCTCTGAAAAGCCAGAGCAAGAAGCCACAGTTCTCCCTCAGGAAGGTCCAGTTAGTGGGCAAGCTGTAGGAGATGAGACTCCTGTTGAAGCACAGACTTCTGCAGAAACACTGACAGAAACAAAAGGTGACTTAGGTCTAGAGGATAAGGTCGGGGCAGAACTGGTTCCTAGCCAGGAGGAGATTGAGCTGCCTGTAGAAGAGTCTGAGGCAGCTGGAGATGGGGTTGAAACCAAAGTAGCCCAGAGGGCTACTGAGAAAGCACCTGAAGACAAAGTTAAGATAGCTGCTAATGAAGAGACCCAAGAGAGAGAAGAACAGATGAAAGAGGGTGAAGGTAACTGGGATATGCAAGAGCTGCAGTGGGTGGAGTACATTCTGGATTTT
Source organism: Fukomys damarensis (assembly GCF_012274545.1). Lineage (NCBI taxonomy): Eukaryota > Metazoa > Chordata > Mammalia > Rodentia > Bathyergidae > Fukomys > Fukomys damarensis. The sequence goes on from NW_022900935.1 coordinate 25,301,604, forward strand.
GACTCACTAATCATGGGTAAAAGTCAGCCTTCCATTCAGGATTTTCTGTCTGCCTTTGGATTAAGAAAGGGCTAAATGAAAATGGGGATGATTAAAAAGGTTGTGATAAGTAATTTCAATCAGAAGCAGAAAGTCTTAGCCAGCCTATAAACTAACGCTTTTACTAACTGCAAAATAGGTCTTTGGCTAGCTATCAGTAACTTTGCCATACTAGCCAATAAAGGGATGGAAAAAGTGGATGAGAGGGGTTGGGGTAGGTAAGAAAATAGTGGGCTAGGCTGGCAGAGAATGCTGAATGGATGTTCACTTGCATGCCTCTGGATTTTTGAATTTACTTTTCACATGGTTTCTCTTGTCTGCTTTAGGAAGCAGGAACAAAGAGCAGTAGAATCCAGTGAATTGGTACACTTAAGCAGGCATGCCATTTAAATGAAGACCATTAACTTTGGATCTTCTATCACCAGGGTTAAAGAATTCTGGTGCCTCTTTCTACTTTTAGTCTTCAGGAAATGTTTAGAGGCTTGTTCGCATTAGTTAAAACAGCACCCCTCCTTGCAAAAGAGAAAAGAAAAACTTAGCCATGAGTCTTTCTGCTGCTTTCCCTCCACATTTCATGCTTGCTTTGGCTGCTAAATTGAAAATTTTCATACTTTTTCATACATGTTATAAAGTATAGATGCTTTTTTGTCTCATTTTATTTCTCTAAATGCAATCCATCAAGATACATAAGCCTCTAATTAGTAATTGGCACGTCTGACTTAAGTTGTGCTATCATTTGAGGATTCTACTGTATACATAAGGTTCATCTAACTTTGGCATTAATAACAGGTATACTCCAGTTATTATTCTATGTAATTGCCAGACTACGTCAGTTTTCTTAAGTTAAAGTTTTTCAAAGGCCAATCTTTTTGATATGTGAACATTTTGGTAAACTACTTCTCTAACTGTGGGCAGGTCCCTGCACTCCAGCCAGTACAGGCATAGTAATTGGAGGTGAATTGGCTGAATGGTAGCACTGTTGGTCTGTTTCTTGAGTTGTAGAAGTTTATTGAGGACAAAGTACTCATAAAATCTTTTTTGGGGAGAGCTGAGGGTCAAGACTAGGACATCATTCATCATTGATCTACACTCTTTGCCCTCAGTCTGTGTCTTATTTTATTTACAATATTGGGGATTGAACCAGGGGCCTTTGCACTGAAGTGCATCCCTGGCCCTTTTTATTTTTAGACAGTCTTGCTAATTCACTGAATTTCCCAGGGCAGGATGAAACTTGTGGTCTTCTTGCCTCGGCCTCCTGGAGTGCTGGGATTGTTAATAAGCTGGCCAGGCTCTTGATGTTTAGTTTTTTTTTGTTTTGTTTTGTTTTGTTTCTTGGTACCAGGGATCCAACTTTAGACCTTGCACTTGTGAGGCAGGCAGCGGAACCACTGAGCTAAATCCCTGGCTGTCTTTGTTTGTTGGTTGGTTTTTTTTTTTGAGACAGGGTCTCACTATGTAGTTGAGACTGACCTGGAACGCACTATGTAGCCCAGGCTGGTCTTGAACCTGCTTCAGCCCTCGCCCCCAGTGCTGGGATTACAGGCGTGTGCCACCACGCCTGGCTTGGCCCTCTTGATCTTAATAATAATGAGCAAGGATTTTAAAAGCTCTGCTGATTCTCTTATATTGGACTTTGATAAGCTATAGTAGATATGTTATATTCTGTATATTGCTTTGAATTATAAAATAATATTTAGGTATATAAAACAGTACTTAATATAGATTAATACTTATAGTGAAGTTGAGCATTAAAGGTCATATGACCCTTATCATAGTTATAGTACTAAATCTGATCCTAGACCTACTGTCAATATATTATTCTTCATATGCTACATTATATTACTGAAGGCAGCTTTCTTTCTTTCTTTTTTTTTTTTTTTTTTTTTTTTTTTTTTTTTTGTGGGCAGTACCAGGGATCAAACTCAGGATCTTATGCTTGCCAGGCAGACACTGTACAGCTGAGCTACATCCCCATCTTCCTTAGTCTTTTTCTTTATCCATCCCTTATCAGAAATTTCTTGATCACATATTTGTTTTAAAATTATCTTTAAAAAATTACAAAATAAAAATTTCTCTAAACCTAGGCTGGTACAAGCCCCCTCCTCTGTTAGTCCCCAGGACCTTAGGCATGCTAGGCAAGCAGTATACCACTGAAAAACACCTAATCCTCCACATTTTAAGTGTTGGGAGTCTGAGGTAGGAGGATTGAAAGTTGGAGACTAGCCTGAGCAATTTAGTGATGTAGTGAGACTTTGTCTTAATTTTAAAAAGGGCTGGGAATGTGGCTCAGTGCAGAGGCCCTAGCTTCAACCTTTAGCATTGAAAAATAAAAGTTGTTTTATCAAGTTATTCAATGTAGAGTGCTTTATTAGTAGTTTATCTTTTAACCAGTTGACTTTCAAGTGTATATCAACAGGTGAAATAAATGGTGTCAAATGTGGCCACAAATTTAAAAGGAATCATTGAAATAACTAGTTTGGTCATTCAAATTCTGTATATGCTAGAGCTGGCTGGAGGCTGTGGCATGCCCATTCGTGAGCTTGGTCAGGAAAAAGCATTTTTTCCACAGCTTTGTTGTGGGAAAGCTAGTCCTTTGACAGATGTTCTTTTTTCTGAATGGACTAAGATAATTTTAACTTTTGGGCACTTTTTGAACGTGAGGTATTGTTTAATGTGTGGCATCTAAAGACAGTGGAAACACTGGCCAAGGTTATCTTTTTTTTGTCTAAGGGGGGGATATAAGCTTTACTCAAGGAATAAGCAGCAGTAGCAGCTAATCAGTCTCATTCTGAATAATCTATGTTGACTTTTACAAGAAAAACACAGCCTTGTAAAAAAGGCAAAACATTTATGTAAGAAGAGAAACCAGAGTATTTGCTCATCCTTTTCATTGCCACAGATCTGATCCATAGGTTATAGGCTCTAAATTAAGATAAAACTTGAATTTGAATGTAACCACTGTCTTTATGTTCAGATCAGGTGTTAACTGACTTGGATTAGTTTATAGCTGTCTTATCTCAGAATACAGGATGGCATATATTGTTGGAGTCTTTAGAGTAAGCAGATTATAGTTACATTTTCCATTCTGTGGAATTTTTGCTTGTAGAAACTGAAGGCTCAGAAGAAGAGGATAAAGAAAATGATAAGGCTGAAGAAACACCAAATGAATCCATTCTTGAAAACAAGGTAAGTTCAGTATTATCTGCTTTTTTAATTGTAGGACTTAGTAGTATAGGCATGGTGTCCTTTGGAGGGGGGTACCAGGGGTTGAACTCGAGTCCCTATGCTTGCAAGGCAGGCGTTTTTTTTGTTTTGTTTTGTTTTTTTCCTCCTTCTTTTTTGGTTTTTTGAGACAGGGTGTCACTATGTAGTTGAGACTGACCTGGAACTCACTGTGTAGCCCACGCTGGTCTCAAACTCACAGTGATCCTCCTGCCTCAGCCTTTCGAGTGCTGGGATTACAGGTGTGCGCCACCATGCCTGGTTTAGGCATGGTTTCTGAAGACGGATGGTTCTTGCTTAGATGTTGGGACCTTTTACTCATGCTTACAATAGACTGAGATGTTGGATCCCAGAGGGTCACATCTGTGAGGACAGTACTCACAGTACTCAACATAGTGCTTTTTACATTAAGGTGATGATTTAGAATAAAGCCTGAACCCCACCTGCACCCTCCAGCCTAGCTGAACTATACATTTACATTCTTAATCATTTGGATATGCTTTAGTCTCTTCAAGAAAGTGAAGAGGAGGACATTGGAAACCTAGAGCTTGCCTGGGATATGCTGGATTTAGCAAAGATAATTTTTAAAAGGTAAAACTTCGTGTTTCTACCTTCTAATTGGGAGTTTGGGGATTGAAAATTGAAAGCAGTTACAGTTAGAAAAGTGCTGTTTCTGATCAGCTTTTCTCCTTCTAGGCAAGAAACAAAAGAAGCCCAGCTTTATGCTGCACAGGCACATCTTAAACTTGGAGAAGTTAGTGTTGAATCTGGTAATGCTTATTCTTTTTTCCAGCTTCCCTCATACTCCATTTTCCCTTGTGAGAGATTTTTCTAGAGTCCACCTTGATTAATGATAGGTGGTTGGCTTTAAAACAACAGGTTTGACCTCTTCATGGTTCTCTAGAACAGTGATAATCTGAACATCTCAGTGGGTTGTTTTGTTTTTTGGTGCTGGGGATCAAAGTCAGGGCCTTGCACATCCATGTTTCAGCACATGCTCTGCTACTGAGCTATACTCCCCCAGGCCTTTGTAGTTTTTTTTTTTTTTTTTAAGTCATTTTATCATTTTGTCATTCTGTATAGCCAGGCATCCTGTAGATGCTAAGAGAGAGAGAGAGAGAGAGAGAGAGAGAGAGAGAGAGAGAAGAGAAGAAAGAAAAGAGAAAGAAAGAAAGGTAAACTAGGGAAGCATTCCTTAGAGGAAGTTTTGAGTCTTAAAAATACTTTTTGAAGCCCCCCTCCCCCAACATACTAGGGAGCCAATTCAGGACCTTGTGGTTGTGAGGCAGACGCAGTGCGACTGAGCTAAATCTCTGGCCCTCAATCGTTGTTGATTCTATTTTCACTAGAGAACTATATCCAGGCTGTGGAGGAGTTCCAGGCCTGCCTGGCCCTGCAGGAGCAGTACTTGGAAGCCCATGACCGTCTCCTTGCAGAGACTCACTACCAGCTGGGCTTGGCCTATGGATACAACTCTCAGTATGACGAGGCAGTGGCACAGTTTAGCAGATCTGTTGAAGTTATTGAAAAGAGAATGGGTGAGTGATTAGCAGCTGCTTCATGATAATGTTGATCCAGTAATGGAAAAGGTTAAAAATGGATACTTTTGTGGTAATTGTTACTGATTGCTTTCACTTATTCTTTGTAGCTGTACTAAACGAGCAGATGAAGGAGGCTGAAGGATCATCTACTGAATATGAGAAAGAAATTGAGGAGTTGAAAGAACTGCTACCAGAAATCAGAGAGAAGATAGAAGATGCAAAGGAGTCCCAACGTAGTGGAAATGTAGCTGAATTGGCACTGAAAGCTACTCTGGTTCGTTCACTTTCCCTTTTCTTTTGTACCAGGAATTGAACTCGGCCTCACACATGCCAGGCAGGCACTGCGCTGCTGAGCTATATTCCCAGCCCTGAGTTTCCTTTTAAAGTTTTTAAACAACATATTTGGTACTGTTAATGTTCTATATGCCTTAGAAATTTTGTCATGACTTGGTTTCCTTGGACGGAATGGGGAGTGCTTGTCTCATTATTCCTGTTGTAACAGACAGCAGGCTTTAGAACTGGCCTAGGTTTGAATTCCATCTGTGCTAGTGTGTGTGACCATAGGCATTCAGCTTTCTACCTCTGACTTATCTGTAAAATAGAAACGATAATACAATGTGTAAATTACTTTAGACAGTACCAGACAAATAGGAATTTCTTAATAAGTAGAAGCTATTGTTTCTGAGGATAGTACTGTATAGATTTGTGCTGCATTGAGGACTGACCCCAAGGTGGCCAGGCTGTGGCTGTTGGATGTGAGAAACTTTCTGTCTTGTAGTGAGGACATGGAAGATTTAGTTTATTTAATATCTTATTGGTATGGGTGTGGAAGATCTTGCTACCATAATGGAGGCCACTAGCACCAGGTCTTAGGTGCTTAGATGATGGGCACAGTACTTAAGACTGGGTGGCCTGGGTTCTGTGTTGGGACCTCCTTTGATTTGTCATCTCTCACACAGGTGGAGAGCTCTACTTCAGGTTTCACTCCTAGTAGGGGAGGCTCTTCAGTCTCCATGGTGGGTATTGAGGGGGTTTTTTTTGGTCATTTACTATTAGGCCTCACTGATAGTTTCTTATATTTTTACATTGCTGACAAAGGCTTCTTTTTTGCCAGATTGCCAGTCGAAGAACAACGGATGGTGCTTCCTCATCAAATTGTGTGACTGACATTTCCCACCTTGTCAGAAAGAAGGTAAAGCCTACATGTGGTTGTTTCTTTTTCTCAGTCTACCTCTTTTGGGGTCCCAAATAATACACAGAGAACACCTGTCCTTATAAACCCTCTTAATGATGTATATATAAAGGTAATGAGGATTTGGGAGTGAAGACAGCATTTCAGTATCTTACCTACCCATCAAACTCTTGTGGCTTTTTCCCAAAGATTGACCGGAAAGGTTCATCAGATGGGTGCATTTTAGGAAGCTGGAAGGTTTTCCTTGTCAGTATTCATTTAGCAGCAGGCCTGCTGATACTTAAACTCCCATGAGCTTCTACCTTCTGCCCATAATTCTGTAGTTATTTCCTGTTTGGGAGAGTCCACCCTCCTTTTTTGTTTCCTGCCTCAAATGTTTTACACTTTGATATTGTTCACAGTTCTACTTCTTACTGTATCCCACTGTGGCTCTGGTAGGGAGACTGAATCGATATATTGGGACCAACCAGTTTATTCTACAGGGTACAGGTTGGGACTTCCCTGTTTTGGCTAGGGACACTCTTGGAGCTGAGTCTTGGTGTTTAGGATCTTTGTACCACAGGGGTTATAGATGTTTTTGTTTTGTTTTTAAGACATGGTCTCACTATGTAGTTCAGGCTGGCCTCTCTCTTAAGCTGATCCTCCTGCCTCAGTCTCCCATGTGCTGGAATTACAGCCATGTGCCACCACTCCCAGTTTAAAAGTTGTCTTTTAAAAAATACTTAAGCACAAAAGCTGGGCGTGGTGGTGCACAGCTGTAATCCCAGCACTGGGAGGCTGAGGCAGGAGGATCACTGTGAGTTTGAGACCAGCCTGGGCTACATAGTGAGTTCCAGGTCATTCTCAACTACCCCCCGCCCAAATACTTAAGCACATTTGTGAAGCCTTCTTCACACTGTTATCTTCAGAGGAAACCAGAGGAAGAGAGTCCCCGGAAGGATGATGCAAAGAAAGCCAAACAAGAGCCGGAAGTGAATGGAGGCAGCGGGGATGCGGTCCCCAGTGGAAATGAAGTCTCGGGAAGCATGGAGGAGGAGGTGGGCAGTTAACGTGGATTTGGCCTCTTGCCTCATCCCCTTGTTCTCAGGGCTTGGGAAACCAGTCTTCCCATATGCGAACTCCCCATCTTTGAGCCTGTTTGGATTGCCCTCTCAGAACAATGGCTATGTAGATAACAGTTTGGTTACAGTACGGTAGATCGGTGTCTCTGTCGTGTATCACAGGTCCTCTAATGAGTGTATGAGAAGGCACTTGAGTCATTAGCAAGTCATTGCTGGCTCTTTTCCATGTAGTGTATGATTATTGGTTTGTCGTCCCTATTATAGCAATTACTCTGAGTAGAGGAAACAGCAAGGTGGGGCCTGTGTTCACTCTCTCTGCTTGCGTTCGATGGACTAATGTAAGCCAGGATCATTTATTTATGCCCAGGCTCCCTGTTTGTCTTCCAGGCTGAGAAACAGGCTGACAGCCGGGCCACAGTGGATGGGGCAGTGGAGGCTGGAGCTGCAGTTGAAACCACTGCATGTTAAGAAAGGGAGCAGAACCTTCCTCCCCGGGGAAAGTGTTTTTGTATATAATGTATTTTTTCACTTTTGGGATTCTTTTTGTATAACTTCAATAAAGATGGTAAGCAAAGGTTGAGGCTTTGATGGCTTTTTCTTAAATATTGGCTATATCTGTGCCTTGGGGCACTCTAGATTTTATAAAGTGGCCAAAATTGTGGTTTCATGTTTTGTCCCAGTGTATCTATTTCTCTGTTGGAAGTTGTAACCCCAGCTCCAGTCTTAACTGTGGAGGTGATGATTTGCAAGTGTGGGCTGTAGGCCCTTATCTCCCATCGGTGCTATATATCTACTCTCAAATACTTGACTGAACTCAGCAGTCTTGCGAACTTCAGTGGTGCCGTCTCTCTTTGGGGGCTATGCGCACAAGACTTGGATGATGGACTTTGTGAACCAGGCCTTGGGTGCTACTTGTCTTCTGTTCACCTTGTCTCCACCTAAGGGCCATTATCCTGTCCTGGAAAGAATTATGAAGAAAACCTGGGGGCAGGAGATCACTGAGGAAAAGTGTGTTTAATTGGAGAAATGAGCTCTCTGGGAAAGAGGCTGAGTGTGTTGGCACTTGCATGATTGGAAGAATCTGTGTGTGGGGGGCACGTGCACGCACACATACACACATATATATAATTTTTTCTTTTTCTGTAAAGAAAGGTTGAAATATATCAACACTTGGAATTATCTGTCTGCAAAAATAAAGATGCTAATAAAAGGTTCCTAGTCTGGAATTGTGCTTAAAGCCTTTATTGTGGGATCCTGGGCTGACTAGAGCATTTCATTCATTGTGTGATGTGAAGCTAAGCAGAAACTGGACCAGCAGTTCTGTATGTTCCATGTTGGTCAGGGCACTCATACTAATGCTGCCCGATTGGGCAGATGTCCAGGATACGGGCCCTGTGACATGAAAAGACCCTGAATGAGTCAGCCATCTCTATTAGAATTCATAGATCAGGCAGAATTTGGATGAGTTCCAAACAGTGCCTCCGTACTTGCTGTATATAGCAAAAGGTTGGAACCTATTTTAACAATTGTGTAGACAACAGTTGTGTTGAATTTGTCTTTTTCCGCTAACTCATGCCTGTACAATCTCTGACTTACTCTGAACTTCTTTTTTTTTTTTTTTTTTGGTGGTACTAGGGATCGATTTTGGGACCTTGAGCTTGCAAGGCAGGTGGCAGAATCACTGAGCTAAATCCCCAGCCCCTTTTCTTGGATTTTTGAGACAGCGTCTCAGTTCAGGTTGGCCTTGAACTCAGCAGGGTTTAAACCCATGTCTGGCTTGAACTTCCTTCTTAAAGATGCCTAGTTTTACATGTTCTGGGTCCTAAAAGGCTTTTTCTCCCCTCTTTTGGTGGGGTGTAGGATATACATGGTTGAACCCCAAGCCCTTGACCCAGTATGAAATTTCAGCATGTGACTGCCCACTTGGCTGGTACACTGGCTGAGGGCCTCTTTGGGAGCCCTAGGACCCATTCATGGGCACATCTTAAATTGAAGAGCCTCAATGAAAGGCTTCTGGGCAGAAGTGAAGTCTAAAGATGGGATTTGAATGAAGTTTGACAGTAAAGCTGGCTTCAGCAAAACAGTCACCTTTCAGAAAGATTGTCAGGCAGTGTTACATACGAGTCATTTAATCTTTTACAAAAGGAAAATAAGTGCAGTGGTTGGAGTTCACTTTATTTGCCTCCCTAGTTCTCATGTTATGTTAGAGCATAGGGTAAAGCTGCAGATTGGGGAATAAGTCTCACATTCACCTTGGCTCAGAAACCTGGTGGATCTGGGTCAGCTGTGACAGAAACTTCTCATTGTCCTTCATGGAGCCAAAGGCTCTGTAGGAAGTGGCGTTTCAGTAGAGCCAAATTTAGGTGTGCAGCCAGTGGCTTCCAGTGAAGATGAGCTGGATACCTGTGGAGCAGGAGAACGTTCTTTAACAAGAACTAGAAGTGAAGAGTGCAGGTTTTGGACTTTGAATTAATGAAACCAAAGGGTGAGGTTAACTTGGTTCACATTAAGTTCTTTATGTTAGGCTACTTATCTAGGAAATGTAAAGATCAAGTAAGTTAACACACAAAACATCTGGTAGTGATTTTTTTGTATAGTGGTTAATGAAAGCTGGCCACAGCTTGTATCTAGCTATAGTTGGGCCCTCACCAGTGGTGGGTACTGGTACTGGTGGGCACTTGCTGGATTGATCTCTGCCAGTACCTGGACAGCCGCATCTCTCGAATTTACCAGTCGTAGAAAGAGCTCAGCTTGGCCTGCCTGGGGAGACAGGTGTGCAGTGGCACCATCTGCACCTTGGAGCACATCCAGCTCCCACCCTCCATACTCACCTGGGGAATCCCATTCTGCTGCCCTAGGCTGAGGCTGGAGTCCAGAGGAAGAGCCCGAAGGGGGAGGCGCCAGTAGCCACTTAGTACCCGCAGATCTCGATCAAATAGTGGCAGTGAGGCCCAAGCCTTTGGCTGTGGTGTCCTAGCCCATGGGAGCCCCTGCCAGGCCTGTAGCTCACAGACCAAGGATGCCAAAGGGGATGGAGGCAGTCTGTAGAACAACCCCAAGAAGTGTCAGAAGCCAGAGCTGAAGTCCCTTCCTAGTAGGACTCGGCCCTTGGAACCATGGTCCCTGTATACATGTGAGAAAACTGCAAGAGGAAAGACTGAGCCTTAACAGGCTAAAAGCGCCAAAGTCATGAGCTCCACTTACTGACCTGGGTACAGGCTGCCTGCTAGCAAGGATGGCACAGTTGCCTGTGGGCCCCGGAGTTGAAGGCGAGGGTAAGCAAAGGGCTGGGGGCAATGCTGTGGTCCCTCCTGTATCCTGTCCGTTTCGAGTCAAGGCAGTCATTAGTTGCACCCAAATCCAAGAAGCCTCAAGTCCTCGCAGGAAGTCATAGAAAATGACCAGGCCAGCCCTGATGGACATAAGACTTCACACAACCACTAAACTCCTTTCACCCTCCCTCCCTCCACCCTGCAAATTCCCCAAACTTAGCTCTAGTGGGTCTCCCTAAGGGTCAGTAGTGGCCAAGTCAAAGAGGTTGTCCAAGGAGGGAGCAGGCCTCACCCAGGGTCATAGGGTGCAGGGCCAAGCACATCAGATGTGGGCAGAACATATGGGTCCAGGCCCAGGTTTCTGGTCATGGTTCCAGGAAGTAGTGGCTGTGGGGAAGAGTTGATTCCTCCAGAAAGCCTTCTAGCTGCATGTGCTCCCCCTGCACAGCACACAGCCGATCCTATGACACCCCATTCCCCTCCCCACCCTTGGGTTCTCACAACCTTTTCTGCGCCGCCCAAGAACTGGAAGTTTGTGGATCCCGGAAGTGATGGCAATGGGGGCGCTACTGGTGGAGGGAGGAGTGGGGCGTCTTTCCCCCTCAGGAGTCGTGGCTCCCCTGGGCCTAGGAACATTGTAAGAGTTAGGGCGTCCCAGCACTGGAGGGTGGGGGTAATTGAGCTAAGTCCCGGGGCTCATGCACAGATACGTGGATATGTGTATGGACTTGAACTGACAAACATGGGTCTCGTTCACCATGCAGGGTCCCTCCACCCTTCTGAGCTGACCCTGTGAGGATGGGCTAAGGTTGGGGTGCCCACTTACCCCGGGGCGCCTGGCCCAGGCCCCTCCGCTTCTGGAAGGCCAGGATTTCCGCCTCCAGGCGCTGGTTTTCCGCTTCCATGACCAGAAGCTGCCCCAAGGCAGCACCTGCCTTTTCTGAGACGAACAAATCTGACTTATCACTTCTGACCTCTGGTGACCAGCCAGGTAGGCCCTGGCCAAGCCTAGATTTAGCAATTCCGATTCTAGCTACAGTCACCCAGGTTTCCAGCCTCAGGGCTTTTGCTCAAGTGGCTCCCAGGCCGATGGGAACCCTCCTCCCGCCTTTTTCTCCGGGCTCGGCCCCTTCCTGTTCACCCCTGCGGCTCTGCGACCTCCGCAGCTCCAGCGCTGATGCCTCTGCTTGCAACTGCTGTATCTTGCTCAAAACGCCAGGGTCTCGGCCACCGCCTCGCATGTAAGCCTCGCGGAGGGCCCTAGGGAGTGTGTGTGTGGGGGGGGACAAAGTCTTAACAGGACTGATGAGCTCCGTCCCTATGGCTGTCCCGCGCTGTGGTCCTCACCCAATCTCAGCAGCCAGGCTCCCTGCATTAGCTTGCAGCAGAGGCCGTAAGAGCTCAGCTTCTGGCAGCGTGTTCGACTGGGTTCTGGCACAAGGAGACGATGTCACGGATCCCCATCGGCTGGTGATACCCCTCTGCCACGGCCGCGCTCTGCCAGGGCCTCACCCTATTTGGGGCTTAAGCTCTTGAACGCGTGCCCCAAACACCTCTAGAGCTCCTCTGGTCCGCCCCGCCTCAGCCCGAAGCTCTCGCAGCTCTCGTGTCAGGCCTAGGAGTTGGGGTAGCCTGCCCCGGACTCGGGCCAAACCTTGAAGGTGCCGGCTCAGTTCTGAGGGAGTAAGAGACACAGTCAAAATGACTGTGGCCTGCTAAGGAGAGGCGGAGCGGGTCCCTTGCTCCCCGTCCTCACCTGCGCTACGTTGTTCCAGGGCCCGGCCCTGTGCTTCAGTTTGCGCCCTGCGCCTGGTGTGAGTCCCTTGCAGTGCCCACAGCCGCTCGTGAGGGCTCCCCGCAGCCTCAGCCGAGGGGCCCTCTGCTACCTGGGGTCGCATTTCCTGCTGCGACAGCCGTAGCCACTGTACCTGGAGGTAACAGCGACCCATGGTCAGTGTGTTGCGGCGACATGCATGAGGGGAGAAGATTCCAAATTTGTAGCCCTGGGAATTAAGGGTGGGTGAGCGATTTACCTCCTCTCTTAACCTCTCTAGAGCACATTTGCTGACCCATGGTCAGTGTGTTGCGGCGACATGCATGAGGGGAGAAGATTCCAAATTTGTAGCCCTGGGAATTAAGGGTGGGTGAGCGATTTACCTCCTCTCTTAACCTCTCTAGAGCACATTTGCTGACCTCCTGGTCTGGGGGACCCTGGAGTTCTTGTGACACAGTCTAGGGACAGAGGTTAAGATGAAGAACCTGAGTCCAGGCTTGCTGGATTACCCACCCCCGGCCACAGGGGTGCAGGCCTTACCGCGATGCCCCCTGATTCAGTAGAGGGCTTTGCTCCAAGAGTCACTTCCCTGGTCAGGCGGCCAATGCAGAAGCGCTGAGTGTGGGTGGCCAACAGGGCCCAGGAGCGGAAAACCATGTCACAGGACCCACAGGGCAGGAGCACTGGCTCCCCAGGGTAGGCGGCCATGGGACTGAAAGCAGCCTAGTCCCGCAGAAGACACAGCAGACAGCCTGAGGAGTCTAGATTATGAGGTCCACAGGATCTTCAAGTTTTATGTTTGGGGAGGAGCCTTGGCTCCCTGGGCAGCAGCCACAGGCCCGGGCAGGTTAGAATGGGTGGGGAAGCTGTGCCAGTTCGGGAGAAAGCCAGGCTTGAAAAAGCCTAACGTCAGCGCCACCTCGGTTTCCTTGCCTCCCTACAAGGGGGAGCAAACAGATAGATGCCTTCTAGTCTAACTGGGACATTGGGACTTACTCCACCTCTGGTGGTTTAACAGCCTCTGACAGGCAAGGACCATCTTTCTCATGGCTGCATCCCAAAGCAGGTAACAACACAAGTCCAGGAACACGTGGGAGACGTGACATTCTGCCTAGACAACATCTTTCCCCAGAATAAAAGGTTCTTTTAACAACATGCCTCTCTTGAGGCGACCATAAATGTTTTCCCCTCTCCCATACTAGGGACTGAATGGAGCTTCATCTTGAGCCATTCATTCCTTTGAACCTAAGTTGCTTAGGCTGAGCTCAAAGCTGCACGTTTCGTATCTCAGTTTCTTAGAGCACTAGGATTACAGGCATGTACCACACCAGGCCTGGTGTGCACACCACTTCTGAACCCCGTCGCCCTAACTCCCATTCTGTCACTCCTGTTTTTTCAGCTGCAGATGGGGGATAATCAGCATAGCCCAAGCAGTTAGAACTGTCAGAGAACATAACCAATCCATTAGAGGAGGGAATCAAGTCTAGAAAGGAATCCCTCCCTTCTAATACAAGCAGCCTGGTCAAATTACCCTCCACACCCCCAAGTACCCACTACTGTCTAAACATGTATGTATCAAGTTATAAAGAGGGCTGGTCCCATATCTCAAAGAAGCTCCCTTTTCTACAGGAAACGGGGACCTAAAGTTATTTCCTCCCATATAATATACAAAGCCAAGGTAGGAGCAGAATCTCAGTTCATCTTAATTCTGAGACTGTTTTTAAAAATATGTTCTGAAAAAGCTAGTAAATGGCAAAGCCCAAATCTTAATTTCTCAAATTTGATACGTGTTTTTAGTTCATTGTATACTCCCCACCACCACCACTTTCCCGGGGATTGGGCCCTTGTGTTTGGGAGGTAGGCAGCAGCACCACTGAGCTAAATCCAGGCCCATATACTATTTCTTTTTTAAAGACAAAGTCTTAAAAAAAAAAAAGACAAATTCTCAACATGTAGCCTCGGTCTCCCAAGTGCTGGGGTTATATGTGTGGACTGCAATGTCCAGCTATTTCATTTATTGCAGGATGCATATTTCTCATATAACTGTGACACCAGGATTCACAATTAAACTGTTGTGACCGGCCAAGTTTTCTCTTATTAGCATATATATGTCGGGCTCGGGTTTTAGCTCAGTGGCTCTGCCGCCTGCCTTGCAAGTCTAAGGTCCTGAGTTCAATCCCCAATACCAAAAACAAAAACAAAGGAGCATATAAATGTCTGAAATACTGAAGCTGGATGTAGTGGCACATACCTGTAATCCCAGCACTTTGGGAGTTTGAGGCAGAAAGATGGCAATGTCAAGTCCTACCTGGACAACTCAGCGAGTTCCAGACTCAAAAACTTAAGGGGTTGGGAATGTAGCTCAGTGGCATACCATGGGTCTGATTCTCAGGACAACAAAAAAAGTCATCTTACACTCAACCACATATGATTATATATATAATTTTTGGGGGGTGGTAGTGGTATTGGGTCTTCAAATTGAGTTATATTCCCAACCCTTTTTGATTTTTTTGCTTTGACAAAGGGTCTTGCTAAAGTGCTAAGTTGCTGAGGGTCAGTTCAAACTTGCAATTCTCCTGCCTTAGCCTCTGAGGGTGTCGTGACTATAGTAAGTGTCCATCACACTTCTGCTTCAGTTAATTCTCTATGCTCTGTCTCAACTGTTATCACTGGTTTGTATATGGACTGCTATGCTGTAACACTGGCAGCAGGAACTATGCGTAGCATCAAAATGTCTTCTAGAAGTTATCTTTCTAACATGCAATAAGGGGCTAGGGATTTGGCTCAGTTTCCACTGCCTGCCTCACAAGTGCCAGGTCCCGAGTTCGATCCCTGGTACCAACCCCCCTGTCAAATACAACAAGGCCTAGAACTCATCAACTTATTTCCCAGTAGGATATACAGTAATCATAGTTACCTGTGTCTACTAGGGACAAACTAATGTAGGGAGAGCAAATATGTCAGTGTTCAGGGCCAGATATCCATTAACTTCTACATCAAATCTTTGGCCTAATGTTTCATCTTTTCTTTACATTTTAAAACTAAACTTTTTTTTTTCTGAAACACTATGAGCCTTGAACTTACAGCCTCCTTGTCTCAGCCTCCCCAGTGCTAGGATTATGGTTTCATCTTTTCTAATACAATTGTTTTATTCTCTCCTCTTCTGGACTGGTTACTTGTTGCATCCTGAGCCTTGCATAATGGCCTAGGACATGTGATAGTGGCTTGGGAAATACAGAATGAAATAACCTGCTTCCTCCACCAGCCATCTAGCCTGAACTGGCCCAAGTCTTTCCCCTTAAAGTTCTTATTTAGTAGATAAATTGAGGCAGAGACCTTTCTTAAAACACTTGCATTTGGAAACATGTACATACACAGATACTAAAATATGGGTGAAGGGACAAAAATTGAGTTTCTGATTATATTACTGATAATTTATTGCAAAGGACTTCTTTTCTTTTTTTCTTTTTTTTTTGGTACCGGGGTTTGAACTTAGGACTGTGCAAGGCAGGCACAGTGCCACTGAACTAAATCCCCCACCTTATTGCAAAGCATTTTCTGCATCAAGAAAGTATCTTCCAGGGCCAGGGATTCAGCTCAGTGGTTCTGCCACCTGCCTTGCAAGTACAAGGTCCTGAGTTTCATCCCTGGTATTAAAAAAAAAAAAAAAAAAAAAAAGTTATCTGCTAAGGCTGGGGACATGGCTCAGGGGTTGAGTGCTTGCCCAGCATTCCAGTGTGGGGTGTATAGCTCTGCTAAGATGAGAAACAGGAGTGTCTGAATACAGAGTTCTTCCAGACTTCTAAAAACACTTGCCCTAAAAAAAGAACCTACCCTTAATTTTATTTATTTATTTTTGGTACCGGGGATCAAACTTGGGACTGCACACTTGCAAGGCAGGTGGAGGAACCACTGAGCTAAATCCACGACCCCTTAATTTTAGAGAAAATATACTTTTTTTTCTTTTTGGTTTGAGTCAGGGTCTCACCATGTAGTCAAGCTGGCCTGGAACTTACAGTGATCATTTTGCCTCAGCCTTCCAAGTCCTCGGATTACAGGCAAGCACCACAAAATATACTTTGTACACAGGACAATCCAAAATGATGCAAAATATTTATTCCAAGTTAGTTATTTTATGCAGTAGTTTTTCCCCCTCAACAGACTTGTGATAACCACATCTTTTTAAATCTGTAAATAATGTTATCAAAATAATCTTAATATTTGAAATCTCACAAAAATTTATATTTTACAATCCACCCTGAATATCAAGGCTGCAAGAATAACACATTTCCTATATCCAAATATTTTACAGCTGTACCCAAAAAGGAAAACAAAAACAAAAACAAAAAACCATATGCTTGGTTAAGGGCTAAAGTTACCCGAGCAGCCAAAAATAAAATAAAATATCCAAATTATTAGCATTAATTTAATACAATTATAACTTCAATAGTCACTTTGTCATTGACAATGATTGCCTGAGCACAGGGGTGAGTGAGCGCCCCAGGGCTGGTAGTGGAAGCTGCTGCTGCTGCAGGACAGCACCAGCTCCTCTCCCTCTGCACTGCCAGCTCCCGCCTGTGCATTGCCCGTATGTTCTGCACATGTATTTTAAAATCTTTCCCACCACACAAACATCTCTATTAAGCAGGTAACAGGAAAGAACAATAACAAAAGCTCAACAAGCCAACTGCGCTCTCTTTGGGATATGATTATTTCCCTTGTGCATGAAGTATTCAACATAAGAAAAGGAAAAGGAAAACAGTAATTTCTTTTGTGTATTCCCGAAACAGACAAGCTGAGTTTACTGGTTCAGATGAACTGTGAACATTTCTGTGCCTACTTCCAGGCGTCATCATCTGATGTCTCACTACTACTTGTTTCCGTGTCTGAATCCTCAAACTCTGCTTTACAAGTGTTTCTCCAAGGGGAGAAGAGGCTCAAACTGCGGCTCTGCAAGAAGCCATTCTTTCCAAAGCCGTTTCTTCTCAGCTGCGGACAACATGGCAGAGAAAGAGAAAGGAAAACTCATCAATGACTACACTGGCACATGGAACTGGGCAAGGCCAGGCCTTGGTTTAGAAGGAGAATATTCAAACTTTCATGTGCAATGATCATCCAAGATTGTTCTGAAGGGCAGATTCCAATTCAGTACGAGATTTCCTGTTTCTACAAGAGACAGGAGTGGTTAGGTCATCCTGTACATTGTTCCTTTATCCAACATCAATTATATTTACTTATTTTTAAACAGGGTCTCACTATGTAGGTCATGCTGGCCTTGAAGTCGCAGCAATCCTCCTGCCTTAGCCTCCTGAGTGCTGGGATTACAGGTGTGCGCTGACACACCCGCCAATTATACTTTAAATATTTGCCTCCAGAACCGTCCGCTCAGTGGGCTCTGTAGAAACTTCGTTTATCTTGTTCACTGCCGTATACCCTATGATCTGGCAGCGTTTTTATTCAGAGAAAGAATCCAAGTTGTTTTTGGTATAGTACTGGGCCCTCAATTAGCTACCACCCCAGGTCTTTGTATTTTGAGATAGGTCCAGGCTAGATTCAAACTTACAATTCTCCTATCTCAGCCTCCTAAGTAGCTGGGATCACAGACATGCACCATCCCTGCTGGCTCAAGCATTTGTTGAATAAACTTTAGATAGGGCTTCTGAACTCTGCACTGGACAGAGTACCACACTACAGGGTCAGAAGTAGACGAAGGTACACTTCTCTTTCTTAAAGAATGAGAGCTCATAATTCTAGCACTTGGAAGGTTGAAGCAGGAGAATCTCCAAGAGTCTGAGGGCACCTGGACTACACAATGATTTCAAGGCCAGCCTAAACTACATAGAGACCCCCTGCCACAAAAAAACAAATGATTAAAAACAAAACAAAACAAAAAACCAAAGACTGAGAACTCAGACTGAGATCAGCCTTGCAGTTTTGATAAAGAGTGAGAGCTGTGAGGATGAGTATTTTACTTTCTGTAATATTGGCTAGTCATTGGCTTGGTTTGCTATCTACTAATGAAGATCCCTTATTGCCCAGGCAGAGCTCAGTGCCCTTTTATATTTGTTATGACAACTTACTTTATACTTTATTTTTCAAGGTCTTTTTCTTAAACTTCAGGACTTCCCAATGGCAAGCACTGTCCAGACCCCTTTCTCTCCTAACAGTTAAAGGAGGGTTTATGAGGTACCTGCTCTGTCTTCATGTGGAACTCTCTGAGTTCATCTTCCGTGAGTGGAAGGCAATTCTCATCATTTTCAGGATATTCCTGCCATCCCATTGCTTTCAATAACCTGATGGAGGCAGAAGGACAGGCAAAGAAAATATGACATTAATAAGTCCAAGTGGGAAACTCACCACTTTCCACAAAAAACTTTCCTATCCAGAGCAATAAATGTTAAGAGAAGGAACCCCCAACACACTTGCCATGGGACAACTTACTCAAGCACTCATAATTAAATGAGAGATCTCTACATTGAGAGAAAAGAGCTATTTGAAGAGACAGCAGAAGCAGAAAACATGTTAGTATAAAGAAAAGAATCAAAGGTGGGCGTGGTGGCGCATGCCTGTAATCCCAGCACTCGGGAGGCTGAGGCAGGAGGATTGCTGTGAGTTTGAGACCAGCCTGGGCTACACAGTGAGTTCTAGGTCAGTCTCAACTACATAGTGAGACCCTGTCTCAAAAAACTAAAAAAGAAAAGAACCAAACTACAGTGACTCTCAGGCTTATCAAAATAGAGGAAGAAATTTCACTTCTGCTCCCTGAGCAAGCATGTACTTAAGTTCTCTTTCAATTTCATGGAATTGTTGCTTCTGTTACAAACTTTCAAGTCCCTTTCAGGAAGGTACTGCCATACTTGGCAGGCCCCACTCACCATCCAGTGCCCAGAAGAATGGCTTCTCTGTGTGTTCAAGAACGTCACTTAAACATCAGGTTCAACAAATGAGGGTCTTAGGCTACCCATGGCTCATTTAAACGGATTTTATGGTAACTGCTCACTTGAGCCAGCACAACTGTCAGGGAGGAGAAGGAAAGTTTCCTTCTCTCTGACTACAGCCATAAACTGAGTCTGAAACTACAAGAAAACTTTGCAGCAGGATTGTGAAAAAGCTGGCCATGTCTGTGAGACAATAAAGGAAGCTGCAGTCCACATAGTCAAAAAAGTTTACAGTACTTATGGGAATATGACCCTGTGGGTCAGACTGAGATGTCCTGTGTTCACGGCCCTTATAGGTCTTACACAATATTCCTTGTGATCTCACCTGTGCTCTGCTTCCAGAGAATGTGAGAGGACCTCTCCTTCTTCCACAATGGGGAGAGAGAGACCATTCTGAAGACAGCTTTCCTCCCCATTTTCCTTTGGTTCGGGTGAGCTGTTGTCCTCCAACTGCAGTAAGGAAAAGCACATACTTGGTTAAGCATCTTTTTTGGAGAGATAAGCAACCTACAAAACCAGGGAGTCAGAAGCCAACAACTACTTTCCAGAAGAAAACCTTGGCCCAGGTTTCTTCCAGTTAGAAGTGGGGACAAGCTATATCAACAAACTGTTTCTAGGGCCAAGGATTTAGCTCAGTGGTTCCACTGCCTTCCTCACAAATGCAAGGACCTGAGTTCGATCTCCAGTACCAAAAACAAAACAAAACAAAACAAACAAACAAAAAAACCCCAGACTGTTTCTGAAATTTATATGGAAAGGCAAAAGAGCCAGAACAGCTAACATTAAATTGAAGAATAAAACTGGAGGACTAATATAGTACACTATCTGTCCTCAAGATTTACTAAAAAGCAAGAGCAAGCCAAGTGAGGTGGTACATGCCTGTAATCCCAGCACTGAGAGGATTGGGATGGGCAGGGAGAGAAATGGAACCATGATGCTAAGGTCGAAAGATCACAAGTTCCAACTTAGTGAGATCCTGTCTGAGAATAAAAAAATAAAAAGGCCAAGGATTTAGCTCAGTGGTTCCGCCACCTGCCGTGTAAGTGCATCCCTGATACCCACCCCGACCAAATAAATAAAATAAAAATAATCCCAAACACAGACCTTACATCCTTCACAAGAATAACTAAGAACAAGTCACAAATCTAAATTTCAAATTAAAAAAAAAAAATCACAGGAGAAAAATACAGATCATCATGATATAGCAATGACCTTAAAAAAAAAAAAAAAAAATTTTTTTTTTTTTTGGTACCAAGGATCCAACTTGGGTCCTTGTGCTTGCATGGCAGTTGGCTGAACCACTGAGCTAAATCCCTAGCCCAGCAATGACCTTTTTAAATATAAAAGGCATGATCCATAAAAACAATAAATGATAACTGATCTTCAGTGAAAGTAAATTATTTTTTTTTTTTCCTTTTTTGGTACTGGGGATCAAACTCAGGTCCTTGCGCTTGCAAGGCAGGCGGCGGAATCTCTGAGCTAAATCCCTGGCCCTTTTTTTTTTCCTTTTTGAGAGAAGGTCTCACTACAGTAGTTCAGGATGGCTTGGAACTCACAGTAATTCTCCTGTGTGCTGGGATTACAGGTATGCACCACCAAACCTGGCGAAAATAAAAATTTTCTATTCTGTAAAACAACGTCAGGGAATGAAAAGCAAACCACAGAGAGGGAGAAAGTATTTATAAAAGACATATGTGAACAGACAGATGCTTATAATCCTGGCTCTCTGGGAGGCTATAAGGAAGGGAGAATTGTCAAGTTTGAGCCTGGTGTGGGCAACATAGTGAAACTGCCTCAAACAAACAAACAAAAAACCCACCAAGATCTGGGGGTGCAACTCAGTAAAGGCTCTGGGTTACATCCCCAGTACTGTGGAAAAAAACAAAAAAAGAAAGTCTTATTTGATGAAAGACTATTATCTAAGATAGATATAAACTCTTAAAATGCAATAAAGAAATAATTTGATTTAAAAATGGGCTAATGGGCTGGGGATTTAGCTCAGTAGTGCTGCTGCCTGCCTCACAAGTGCAAGGTTCTGAGTTCAATCCCCGGTACCAAAAAAAGGGCTAAAGACATGAACAGACACATGGCCAAATAATACAATCTCTTTTGAAGACAGTTTCTTTTCAATTTTTTTGGTACCAGGGATTGAACTCAGGTCCTTGTGCTTGCAAGGCAGGCTACCGAACTGCTGAGCTAAATCCCTGGCTCTGGAAGACAGTTTGTTACAAACCTAAACATTCTCTTACCTAAAGACCCAGCAACCACACATTTATTTACCTAAAGCAGCTGACAACTAATGCCTACACAAAAAACTTGCACAGAGATGATTATAGCATCTTTTCATAACTGCTGAAACCTGGAAGGAATCAAGATACCCCTCAGCAGCAGGTGAAATGAAAGGTCATTAAAATAAACCCTAACTGGAATCTCTAAAGAACAATGGATTAAACTGACTTTACTGCAGGCTCTAGGAGCCTGATACTTCTATATACAATATGTACATTTAAAAATCTTACCACTTCTTCCCTGAGAAGAAAAAAGCACACATATAACAGAAAAAAATACCCTATGCTCTTACATCCTCCAGCTTGTCACAGTCTCTGTTCTCAGAAAAGTCTCCATTCCGGTCATCCTTCAGAGTCTTCAGGAACTCACTCTTCCTGTCAGTGGTTCGGCGTGTCAACTTGGTCAGACGAGAGGAGCTGATCTCAACTGGAGGGGTAGTGCTGGAGGGACTCTGGGCAAGTATCACAAATAAGGGCCAGGGATTTAGCTCAGAAGTGCTGCTGCCTGCCTCACAAGTGCAAGGTCCCAAGTTCAAAACCCAATACAAAAAAAAAAAAAAAAAAAAAAAAAAAAAAAATTCACAATTAGGTTGCTCCTGGCAGCAAAGAGCAAGAACTGGGATTCTCTGAGTTATTTCTACATGGCATGGATTTCTAGAACCTGGTAGCCTATTTATCACTGTCTTTTACCAAAAATAAGTAGCATGGTTCCTATGGTTAAGACTTGTTGGGGCCAGGGATTTAGCTCAGTGGTTCCAATGCCTGCCTTGCAAAGCACAAGGACCCGAGTTTGATCCCTGGTGCCAAAAAACAAAACAAAAAAACAAAAAAACAAATCAAACAAACAAAAAAAACCTTGTTGGTTTATATAGCACTTTGTTGATCTTTCTACAGAAACCAGCAGAATATAAATTTGACACAATCTTGGTCTATCACACCATTTACTCCATCCTGCTGCTACCCACTTTTGGATCCTATCGGAAGACATTAGTAATAAAACTCTTTGCTAACTAGTTACAGAAAAACTGTAATTCTTACCTCTTTGGGAGAGCTTAGAACTGTAACACCAGCAAGTATCACTGGTTTGGTAACAGAGATTGGATTGGTAAAAGCAGACTCCCGGCTAGAGGAAAGGGATCCTGATTTGTGTTCCATTCTGTTAGCTTTCCATGCATTGGGCTACAAGGGAATAAAAGAAATCAGTCAATGAAAGCACACAAATAGTTATAAAATTGTAAACAAAGAATGAAATGTCACGAGGGCTGGGGATTTAGCTCAGTGGTTCCCCTGCCTGACTCAAAAGCACAAGGACCCAAGTTCAATCCCCGGTACCAAAAAAACCAAAAAAAAAAAAAAAAAAAAAAAAAAAAAAAAAAAAGAGAGAGCTGCGGATATGATTAAAGTTCAAAACCTTTCTTTTTTTAGTGCTGGGGATTGAGTCCAGTGCCTTGCCCATGCTAAACAAGAACTATAGCATGAGTTATACTGTGATCCTTTCTAGAAATTTTTGAGACAGGATCTCACATACAAATCTGAGAAACAGGACCAGTGACTTTGCTCAGTGGCACTGTGCCTGCCTCACAAGCACAAGGTCTGAGTTCGATCCCCAGTACCCCACCCCGAAAAACTGAGAAACAGATTTTCCGCTTACTTTTTTTTTTTTTGGTACCAGGGATTGAACTCAGAATCTTCGCTTGTGAGGCAGGCAGTGCCACTGAGCTAAATCCCTGGCCCTCCACCACTTACTTACAACCCTCCTGGCCTTTGCCTCCCAGACTGTTGTGACTATAGGTATGCATCACTGTACCTGGCAGATGTTTTCATTTATAGTGATTGCTAACGTCCATAAATCACATCAGAAAAAAATGCTGTTTTGTAGGAATTTTGATGCCAAGAAGCTAGTTCTAGGCTAGGGTAGGCACCATAAATGGCTAAACAAACCTGGTTTAGTCCACAACCTTAAACCTTTTGCTTAGCTTTGTGGGGTCAGGCTATGATTCCAACTGTAATGGCAACTAGTATAGCTTGAACACTCCACACTTTGAGTTACTCATACTATATGAGGAGGTCAAGAAACATGAGGCAGGTCAACAGAGTGGGGCCAAAGCAAGTAGAAAACTCCTATTTATTTTTGCACAATTAAGCAATCAGAACTAAGTGACCTACAGGAAAAAGGAAGGGCTAAGGGCTGGAGATTTAGCTCAGTGGTTCTGCTGTGTGCCTCGCAAGCGCAAGGTCCTGAGTTTGATAGGTGGGGGGTGCTGAGTAAAAATCAATTCTTGGGTGACTTCTTTGATGAAAGCTATTAAAGAGGACACAAAAGCTTTAGAAGGGCCCAGGATTTAGCTCAGTGGTTCTGCCACCTGCCTCGCAAGCACAAGGTCCAAGAAAAAACAAAACAACAACAATAGAAAAACCAAACAAAAACCAAAACAACAAAATAAACAAAAACCAAAACAAAAGCTTTAGAAAGAGAATTAGATTTGCTGAGTATTTAAAATGTACTAGTTGTTTACCACATGGTTCTATTTAATTCTTTTTTTTTTTTGGCACTGGGGATCCAACTTGGGTCCTTGCGCTTGCAAGGGAGGCCACCAAACCGCTGAGCTAAATCCCCGGTCTTTCTATTTAATTCTTAAACCAATTATTATGTTGATTTTATTTTAAAAAGAATGCCACTGAGGACAACAGTTATGCAATTTGTTCAAGGTTACTCAGCTAGTACTCCATACTGCTTTTTCACTATCTCACAATGCCTCCAAAATTAATGTACAGGCAGAGTGGAAAGACAATGACCCAGCTAGAATGAAGATTTTTTTTTTTTGCTTTTGCACTGACAGAAATCAGAAGATGGAAGCTTGTATCAAGTTAACTATAGTGATCTGTGACTTTCTCAGAGCTAGAGTGTTTGTTACAAGAAGCCTTGTCTTTCTTTTGACACTGTCATCTCAGAAACATTTGGGTTTCTGTGGTGGTAGTAGAAAAAGCAGATAGCCTTACAGAGAATACCTAACTCTCTGCTCAATTCTATTCTAATTTAATTTTCAATAAAAACATTGTCATACTGAACTGCTCACTGGAGAAAATCACTATTCCCTTACTTCCCAGCCTTTTTGGTACTGGGGATTGAGGTCAGGACCCTGCGCTTGCAAGGCAGGGGGTGGAACCACTGAGCTAAATCCCTGGCCCTTTTCTTTTTTTTTTTTTTTTTGGGGAAAAAAATATTCGCTATATAGCTTAGGCTGGCCTCAAACTTGCAGTGATCCTCCTCTGCCTCAACCTCTTGAGGGCTGGCATTACAAGTGTGTAACAAAATGCCACATTCCTACTCCCTTTTGCATCACGTGATTATGTAGGTAAAAACCCACTAATATAAACTTCACAGCAACCTTAGCTTTGTTTTGACGATTTTAGGGATTAAACTATCAAGAGCTTTGTACTAGGCTGTATTTCCAGTTCTTTTTAAATGCATCTTTTTGGGGAATGAGATAGTATTCAATCAAAAATCTGAACCTATCCCTTTCCTTAAGTCCCTGATATTTCATTCTGTAGCTTCCTTCCACTTCTTTCACCCAAACATGGCATACTATGCTCCAGTTTTTTGGGTGAAATTTTAAGTCCCTTTTGTCTAGAAGGCCCCATCCATTTGACTTGTGCTGAACAAACTAATATGGCTTCTAAACTTCTATTTACTATACTATTACTGAGTAACTAATAGGATATGGCAGAAACTATATTCCTAGTACTTTCAAAACTTTAATTCCAACTTTTTTGTTGAGAAACAGTTTAGCAAAATCAAATAACTTTCTCAAAATAACAGCCTTATAGAGTGGCATAAGATTCTAGTCATCATACTTGTCTAGTATGTGTAAGGCCCTGTGTTCAATCCCTAGTGCTTAAAACTTTCCTACTATACACCATTACCACATGCCTTCGCTATAAACTGTCACTATCCTGATCAGACTTCATTACTTTTTTTTTTTCTTTTTTTTTTTGGTACCGGGGATTGAACTTAGGTCCTTGCGCTTGCAAGCAGACTTCATTACTTTTTAAAGGAAATAATAAACAGCTTTACATCAGTTATAGGTATTCATTTGATCCTTGATTCAAAAGAGATGAAGTGATATTAAGGCTCTGTATCACGATTTTTATCTTTGCCATTTCACTTTTAAAATACCTATGAGATTTTGAGTACATAATGACTGTTTTACTCATTTTCAGTCTAACAATTGTTGCAGACTTTCAAATGACGTAACACTTATGAAAACTATTTATTTTTCAGCACATACATCTCCGGCCTTTTTTTCCCCCCGTTCCTCCTCCTCCAGCTGCTTCTTCTTTTTAAAGACGAGGTCTTGCTAAACTGTTCAGGCTGGGTTCGAACCTGTCATCCTTCTGCCTTAGCCTTTATGAGTTCTGGGATTACAGGTGTGTATCACCCTGTCCAGCCTATAAAAACTAAATTCTTAAGGATGGGACAAACATGAGGTATGCTGTCATTTACTGTCAGTTTGAAGTACTTCATAAAACCTTAGTCCTCACAGAATGCCTAAAAGGTAGGTATTAACATTCTTTACAGATGAAGAAACTGAGATAAGACCAAGAGGTTAAGAAACTTGCCCAAAATCATACTACAAAAGAGGAGCAAAACAGAACTTGTCTATTTCAAAGTTTAGCTGTTAAACTCTCGTACTGGATTGTTCATTTCTTTAAAATAGTTGCACTCTCACTTGAACTTGTTCTTTCTTTTTCCTATCAGAGTAGTAAGTATCCCAAAGCTTTTCCCAGGTAGATAAATGCTATAATTTTAATCTCAATTAAATGGGCCCCAGAAGGCCCATGTTGTAAAGGCCTTGGTCCTCAGCCCATGTGCTACTGGGTAGTAGAACCTTTAAGAGGTAATGTCTAATGAGGTAGGTCACTGGAGGTGTGCCATTATGTGTACACAGGGTTTAAATCTATTTAGGATGTTATTAGAATCTGGTATTTTGGCTGGGTGTGGTGACACATATACTCGTAATCCTATTACTTTAGAAGGCTGAGGCAGGATCCTAAATTCAAGCCCAGCCATGGCAACTTAGCAATATTCTGTCTCAAAATAAAAAAATAAGCCAGGAATGCTGGTGCATGTTTATAATCACAGCACTCTGGGAAGCTGAGGAAGTTCAAGCCCAGCCTGGGCAATTTTAGTGAGACCATGTCTCAAAATAAAAAATAAAAAACAAGGCTGGGGTTGTAGCTCATGGCGAAGGTCCTAGGTTTGATCACTGTGTGGATGGAGAGTTGGGGGAGAAGGGTGATGTAGTTCAATGAAAAAGCCTTGGGGGCTGGGAATTTAGTTCAGTGGTTGCACCACCTGCCTTGCAAGCACAAGGTCCTGAGTTCAATACCCAGTACCAAAAAAAAAAAAAAAAAAAAAA
>NW_022900935.1:25329124-25332416 GCF_012274545.1 Fukomys damarensis
AAAAAAAAAAAGCCTTGGGTTCAATCCCCTGTACTGCGAAAAAAAAATTCAGTATTGTTTTATTTCTTCTATAATGACACGGCTTATGTTATATCCATCATTCCCATAAATTTTTTAGTTCACACAGTCCTAATCAATGCAGTACTTCTATTACTCATAAGCACCAAACACAGTGCCTTGTGCACAATGCAAAGTGAATATTAATGTGGAACTGGTCCCTCCCTACCCTTCCTCTGCACTACTGGGGACTGAGAACAGGGTCTTCAAACTAAGCCACATGCCTAGCCATTCATTCGTTTGTTTGTTTTTTTTGTTTATTGGTACTGGGGATGCTTGTTTGTTTATTGGTACCGGGGATTGAACTTGGGTCCTCGTGCTGGCCAGGCAGGCGGTAGAAGCACTGAGCTAAATCCCAGGCCCTAGCCATATTTGTTTTTTGAAACTAGGTCTCACCAAGTTGCCCAAGCTGGTCTCAAACTTGCAATCCTGTCTTAGCCTTCAGAGCAGCTAGGATTACAGGTGTGCATCACTATAGCTACTTGGTTTTTAATAACACAATGTATTTTAATTATATTTTCTTATAGTGGTTAGAATTTATCCAAGCAATTATTCTGCACTTATATAAGTGTGCTAGGTACAAATATGAGGAATACTTGAAGCCTGCCCTTGAAGTTACACATAAGAAAACAAATAGATGCAATAAAGTATATTAACTATTGTAATTGAAAGATACAGAGTGCTATATAAGTGTAGAGATACAAGGAATAATTAGATCTTCAGATGTATGTGATAAAAAACAATTCACCAAGTGAATGGCATGACTCCAAAGAATTATTTCCTCCCAGAAGAGAAAAAAGGGGCAGTAAGACAGATTGCAGTAAGGCTGAAGAACTACACATGAGGCTGGGGATTTAGCACAGTAGTTCCACTGCCTGCCTTGCAAGTGCAAAGTCCCAAGTTCGATCCCCAGTACAAAAAAAAAAAAAAAAAAAAAAAATTTACACAATACTGCTAAGTAAAGTGAACACTGTATTCTAAGATCAATGATTCACAAACCACACCCACAGGCCCAATCTAGTCTGAAGCATTTCTATATAGCTCATGAGCTATTAATATCTTTACATTTTTAAAAGGATATTAAAAAAGGAAAATGATACACAATATACAACAAAAATCGTATGTCTGGAGTAGACTAAAATATGTTATCTGGCTTTTCTCACACACACACACACAACTGATTCCCTGTTATACATGGTTTAGAACCATTAAAGAGACTTAGGAAGGCATATGATATATTGTTTGTTTTTGGAAATGTATTCTCACTGTGTTGTCCAGGCTGGGCCCAAACTCCTAGGCTCAAGTGTTCCTCCAGACCCAGCTTCCTAAGTAGCTGAGACACAAAGTGTGATACTGCACCTAGCTATATTTAATTAGAAGAGTATATAATAGAGCCAGGCATGGTGGCACATGCCTGTAATCCCAGCACTTGGGAGGCTGAGGCAGGAGGATCGCTGTGAGTTAGAGACCAGCCTGGGCTACATAGTGAGTTCCAGGTCAGTCTCAAATACATAGTGAGACCCTGTCTCAAAAAAAAAACCAAAAAACCAACAACAAAAAAGAAAAGTACATAATAGTGTGGGATAACAGCATAGAGGGAATAACTGACAAGAACTTCGTAATTAATTAGTTGGTTTGGTGAGGAAGGTGAGTTAGGAAGGTAAGGAAGACTGCGAGAGAAGCAATGAAGATTTAAATTGAGATCAGACCCATGGATGTTAATGGAAACATTAGGTCAAAGAGTAAATTAAGGAGTAACTGGTTTATGAGATAAAGTTAATCCAGTTGGCCGCTGCAGAGTCTGAAGACAGGGTACAACACTGAATGAATTATCTGGTAAATGATTCAACAGGAAGAAAAAAATTTTAGTAAATCGTTTCTGATTATTCTCAAACCTCTGTTACATAAACTCATTACAATGAATCCAAATTATACCTTGGAAGGAGGTGGTGCAGGCTTAGGAACCAGGTTCTTATAGACACTTGGAACCATGGCTGATGATTTATTTCCATTTGCATGGTGAGATCCTGATGAGGTGAATGCAGCAGAGAAGGCAGCAGCAGGATCTTCTTTGGAAACTTTTTTGATTACTAGCATCTTGGAAGGTTGCTTGGCACTAGGTGGGTTTTCTGTAATAACAATGGAGACACAAAAGAATGTCAAACCTGTTGAGTAACAAAAAACACAGTTTATAGATAAGTCACACCTTCAACAAAGGAGCTGACAGTTGATACCAAGGGACAAACACTTCCTGGCTTGCACTTAACCATTACTCTCAAAAGTGACACTACTTGGGAACTCAGGGAAAAAAGGCAGCATCTGCAGCTTGATACTAAGTTCACAAAGTGGCTACAAAGCACAAAGATATGAGCACTGTAGGAGCACAATCTATTTATTTAGTGTGTTCCATCAGACCAAACCAGTATATCTCCAAGGGTAGCAGCTTCTGTCAGCAAGGGAATGGAGAGAGGTAATTGCAGAAAGCAGTCTGTTGTGTGACTCTCTGATAAGCAAAAATATATCATTAAAAAAGAGAAGGCATAACAATCACTTAAATCTAACAGCAGTGGATTCAAGCTCATGATGCTAAAGCCTTTCCAATGCATGGCTACCAAACATGTTCAGGGGGAATGAAAGTTCAATTTGTAAATACCAAGGATTTAAGTGGCATACATCAGATGTGGTTTTAAACAGATTTATCTGTTAATTTCTTAGAAGTCTTACTATTTCTAACAAATATAAATGAATGTGTGCACTTATGTTTTCCCCATGTGCTATACAACAGGCATAATTTAACTGGAAAAAAAAATGCAACAATTGGAACCTCGTTGAACAAAATGGTATATTCATAAATGTAGTAATATATGACCTTTCGACCCTCTTCCTTGCAGTGCTAGGGATCTAACCCAGGGTCTTATGCTTGCCACTGAATACAACCCCATCTCTCAAAAAACATTTCTGAAGTGTGTTTAGTAGCATGAAGGAATGCTATGTGTGTATATTTGTCATATATTTAGGATAATCACAACACACAAGATATACTAACTGAAAAATATGTAACCTATAAAATGTTAACTCAAAAATCACTTTATATACTTTACATTATTCTCCTTTTACTTAAAATCTGCTTCCAGGGCCAGGGATTTAGTTCAGCGGTTTGGTGGCCTGCCTTGCAAGCTCAAGGACCCGAGTTCAATCCCCGGTACCAAAAAAAAAAAAAAAAAAAAAAAAAAAA
>NW_022900935.1:25332486-25348847 GCF_012274545.1 Fukomys damarensis
AAAAAAAAAAAAAAAAATCTGCTTCCAAAATCAGGAAAATTTCAATTGTCTGTATTCTAACTTCACCACTGTAATTATAGGTTAGTGGTATTCTGTGGGGCAAAGCAATCTGCTCTCTGTGTAAACACTAAGTTACGGAAGAACTATTAAGTGTCAGTTACCATGGGTGAATGGATGAGATGAGAAAGGAGACACAAACAAGCAACAAACAGTGATCAAGAATTTCTGCCCCTCTCCATAAAAGAAAAATAAAAGTTGTGCCTTTAAAATGGCAAAATCTACTTACCCCACACTCCAGCAGGGGTCCCAATAGGTCTGCATAGCTGATTGTGTTTGCCAGCTTCTGGATTCAAAGAAGGCTAGAAAAAAACGAATATGAATGGTTGATACAGAAAACTGATCATTTCGTCACTTTTTACAAAGTAGCCATCACCAGGGAACCTATCAAATAATCATAAATTAGTAGCACTAATTTAACTCTGTATTCAAAATTATATTTAACAAATAGAAGATGATGAATTATAAAATCAATATGTTAATTTTAGGCTCTCGTGCATTCCTATTTGCTTTAGGGATTCTTTTTTTTTTTTTTTAAATAAACAGAATGTTCAAGTTTCCACCATTCTATTGGACATGTATAACAAATAAGAAGTTACAGAAAGCTAAATGTACATCTTTTTCTTCAAATTTAAGGAGGACAATCTGGTCAATGAAATTTGTAGAATTTACTGTACTTCTAAGAGTTAAGGGAGAGGCAGACCATGTGCAAGATTATGCCAGAAATTCATAGACAAGTAAGAATAGCCCTTTGTCCTCACAGGGTTACTGTATCACTACAAAGATAAACTTGTAGACAAGTCAGTATCAACATAGGCCCAGGGACTATGATAAAGATTCCCATCAGGGAAGAACTAATCTGGAAAAGAACAGATAATTCCACTTAAAAGAGAAGAGTTATTAGGACAGGCTTCATTACAGGTGATAGATCTCAGGGTCCTCAAAGATGAATTCCAGAGATACAAAATGGGTGATTCTAACCACAGAAAGCTCAAAGAACACTAAGACAGTCAAACATGAAAAAGAATGAATAGACTTTTGAGAGAACTCAAACAGTTCAGGATCAATACTTAGGGAAGGAAGGGACTTTTCTGTAGGGAAAGAAATGTCCAGCAAAGTAGCCAACAGAGCTAGCTTATGGAGCAAGGAAATTAAATTTTATTCTAAAAGGTGATGGGTATCCATCTTTCAAGCACAAAATTGATGTGAACCAATCAGTAATTTGCAAGTACTACACTGATAGCAGCTTGAAGGCCAGTATTAGAGATTTAAACATCAACTAAGAGCCCAGCAGTAGACCAATTTCATAGCCCAGAAAGAGATAAGGAAAGATGGAGAAATTAAGAGCAAGAGACTAGCCTATTGCATAAGAATATGAAGATGACAATGGTGTCCAAGCCCTGAACACTACAATGTGGTACCAGGAAAGTGGCTTTCCAACACAACTGCCTATGAGACATGGAAACAACAGGAAGATAATTATGCTACTGCAGAGCTTCTAAGTCAGAATCCCTAAGGGTGGGACCCCCCACTAGTATATACTTTTCAACCATTCAATCACTGTGAGCACTATTAGAATAGGAAAGCAAATACAAATTCCTATCGGTCTACCAACTCACTGTATAAATGAACAACCCATGAAAGAATATGGTTTTTTTGTTTGTTTGTTTGTTTTTTGAGACAGGGTCTCACTATGTAGTAGTTGAGAATGACCTGGAACTTACTATGTAGCCCAGGCTGGTCTCGAACTCACAGCGATCCTCCTGCCTCTGCCTCCCAAGTGCTGGGATTACAGGCGTGCGCCACCATACCTGGCTAACCCATTAAAGAATATGAAGGACACACACATATTTCTTGGACAGAAGCCTCCTTCCCCCTGAAAAGCCTTCTTTCCCTTCTAAAAATAACCACTATCTTGCCTTAAGGCAATTGACACTGTACCTGGTATCCTCAACACTTTCTATAAGTTATCTACTTAATCTATAGATTAAAAAAACAAAACAAAACAAAAACAACATTATAATCTTGCAACCTTAAAACCTTGTATTAGTTGGTTCTAGAAGCTATAAAATTCCCACTTTTTTAGCAAGGCCACTTCTCCATAGTTTTGTATCCTTCCATCAGCAGATACATATCATCTATTTGTTTCTTTTTGTGATGCTGACACATAGTGATACTAAAAGGGTAAAACATAAGGTGCAAAACAATGATCTAATTTTAGAATTCCTTCTTGTAGATTACTACACTTCCATAAAAAATACTCATCTATTATTGGTGATTCAGTAGTATAGTTTACATGGAAAAGATAGAATACATGCTTGTCCCTAAGGTTGGTGAGGTATCAATATGAACTTTCAGATATAGGATATGTGATATAAGCTAAACGCTTGCAGGTATCTTTAGCTAATGCCTAAAATAGTCTCATGTTTGGGTAGTGAGACCTCTTCAATTTGGGTTCTGAATCCTTTTGACATAACCATTGTACTAATAGTTAAGTCTGACAGAATATAAAATCCTTGGCTCCCATTTTCTTTCTTTGAATTACTTTACCTATAATTCCATTTATTTCTATTATAAAGCTTTGTTGTCAAAGTATATGATTTTTTCTTCCTTTTTTTTGGTAGTGGGGATTGAGCTTGGGTCCTTGTGCTTGCAAGGCAGGCAGTAGTACCAGTGAGCTAAATCCACTGCCCTAATTTTCTTTCTCTTACAAATAATGTCATCTTTATGCTTGGGGGCTGAAAGGGTTTTGGTTTTTTTTTTTTAAGGCAGGGTCTCACTCTGTAGTTGAGACTGACCTGGAAAACTCACGATGTAGCTCAGGCTGGTCTCAAACTCAAGGATACTCCTGCCTCAGCCTCCCGAGTGCTGGGATTACAGGCGTGCACCACCATGCCCGGTTTAAAACAATTTTTTTTTTCAAAGTTAGTTGTTTTTTTTGGTACCTGGGATTGAACTCAGGTCCTTGAGCTTGCAAGGCAGGCGACAGAACCACTGAGCTAAATCCCCGGCTCAGGAAAGGATCTTTCCATTCTATGTTTTTTAAAAATTTTGCTTGTTTTGTAGTGGTACTGGAAATTGAACCCAGGACCTTCACACTGAGCTATACCTCCACCTCTTTTAATTACTTATTTTTTTGGTACTGGGGATCAAACCTTATACTTGTGAGGCAGGTGCAGTGCCACTGAGTTAAAATCCCTGGCCCCTTTTAAATTATTCTTTTAAAGCTTCCCATCAAGTCTAGTGTTTTATAAGACTATGTGTCTCAGTGTTTATGGCTGTCATTTCAATTGGTAGTTTTTAAGGGGGTAGACGTTCCTCAGGAATGAACCCAGGGCCTTTGAACTGATTTCTTTAATTTTTGTTTTTGGTACTGGGGATTGAACTAGGGACCTTGTGTTTGCAAGGGAGGCAGCTGTACCACTGAACTAAATCCTCAGCCCCTTTTGTTATTTTCTGATAGGGTCTTGCCAGATTCCAAGTTGCCCAGCTGATCCCAAATTTGTGATCCTGATACCTCAGCCTTCCAGTGCTGTGATTACATGCATGTGTCCACTATGCACAACTCAATATGTAGTTTTAAAATACATTGGAAGCTGGGGATTTAGCTCAGTGGTTCTGTCGTCTGCCTTGCAAGAGCAAGGACCCAAGGTTCAATCCCTGGTACCAAAAAAAAAAAAAGTCTCAGGACATTTTTCTTAAATTACATTTTTTAAGTAATTAAGGTATTTGTTTTGGTAGAGACCATACTCTCCCCCGCCCCCGCTCTCTATATAAATTTTTTTCTTTTTGGATACTAGGACTCGAACTCAGGACCTTATAATTTGGCAAGGCAGGTGACAGCACCACTGAGCTAAATTCCTGCCCCCCTTTTTTTGGCCAAATGTCTTTTTTGTTAGTGTTGTTGGTTTTTTTTGGGTACCAGGGATCAAACCTGGGACCCTAAGATTGCGAAGCAGGTGGTGGAACCACTGAGCTAAATCCCTGGCCTGTTACTGCTGATTATTAAAAAGACAGGGTCTGGCTATGTAGTCTATACTAGTCTTGAACCCTTTATTAAGCCCAATCTGAGCCATCCTCCTGTGTCTCAGCCTCTGAAGTGCTGGGATTACAGGTGGGGGGCACCACATCTGGCCCAAACAAAACCTGGGGAAAATGACAGATAATCATCAGTTTCCTTCCTACTCATTTAAAATTTTTTCCTTATTTCTGTATTCTAATCCTTGAAAAATATTAAAGTTCATTCTTTTGTGTTTATTTTCACTTAGCCTTCATGTTTCTAAAATCTTTCATTGCTTCATTCTAGAGTGCTAACATATTGTTTTGAGTTTTGCTGGACAATGTTGTTGATCATTTGGTTAAGTTTTAAGATTGTAGATTATAACTCCTGCTTTGTGTACAAGTCTTATGGTATACTTTGCACTGTCTGTTGGGATATTATTCTGCTCCTTTTTCTTCCCTACAAGCAGTGCATTCTGTAAAGAGTTAACAGCTCAAGTGGCTTGTTTTGAGAAGTGAGTCCAGCCAAAGCCTACATGCCACAGTCAGAGTTATTTGCACCCAAATTCCATTCCTACAACCAAAACCCTCTTAACTAAAAGGACAAGGTTTTAATTACAATCCTATATTTTGTCTATTCTGTTCCTAACTCAAGAATGCTTTGTCTTATCCTTTACAAACCTTGATTTTATTAGTATCCATAGTAACTGCACCACTATACATCCTCACACACAGTTTCCTTTTAACATGTAGTTTGCCTTTACCTCAACTTATTACTAATAAAAAATCAGTGGCTTAGCCAGGCGTGGTGGCGCACACCTGTAATCCCAGCACTCGGGAGGCTGAGGCAGGAGGATTGATGGCTGTGAGTTCAAGACCAGCCTGGGCTACATAGTAAGATCCAGGTCAGTCTCAACTACACAGTGAGACCCTGTCTCAAAAAACCAAAAAAATAAAAAATAAAAAATAAATCAGTGGCTTGGACTGACCAGTGCCTTTGCTGGTTGTACCACCAGCACTTTTCCTTTGTGTGCCTATCTTTGTGGAGTTCAATCTATTGGAGACCCCTGAAGCAGGTTCTGATCTCCTGCTCAGTGCTACGGTACAAGACAATAAGAAAAACTGAAAGACAGAATTAGAGAGAGAAATGGGGAGCCAGGATGGCCAGTGCTGAGCAAATAACAAAGGCTCTGAACAGCCAGAACCATGAATATTTACTGGTGATATAATTGTTGTTAGGTTGGGGTGAGGGGCTATGTGTGGTTGCTAGGGATATACTGCTGTCGCAGACAAGGCTTGTAAAAGAAGAGACAAAGCATTCATGCATTAGGCTGGGAATGGAATTTGGGTAAGAGTCACTCTGACCTGGCTGTGTTATCTCATATGCTTTGGTCAGACTTATTTTTAAAAACTAGCCAGCTGTGCGTTAACTCTTTACAGCCTGCACTACTTATACCCTTTTTATCAATAGGTGTGATGATTTATCACATCGATCTGGACTATATTTCCAACAGTGAGGGATTTCTGTTCTGGAAGGGAATACTAGCTGGTTAGCAATAACCTGAGGACTGACCCTGTGCTTGTTCTAGCAATTTAATGCCTGGAGTTCCAAAGTCATTCCTTCTGCCTGTTATATGTAACTATATCTGGCACTTTAAATTTTTTTGACAGTTGAAACTGCTAACTTTTACAGGTGGAAAGCACTGGAAAAAAGTCCTGCTTCCTCTTCCAGTGTGCTTACTTAGCAGACTCCTGTAGCACCCAGTTCCTCAAAGCCAGGCTCTGAAGGGCAAGCAAGATCTGAGGCCAACAACTTTCCTAGCACCTCTGGAGTGGTTTTGTAGCAGAGTTAACATTTTTTATGAATAGTTTCTTCAAGCACTCTAATGGGCAGACTTCTAGCATCTCAAGAGATTATTCTGCCATTAGTCTTTTCTAACAAAGTCTCAATACATTTAACAGTAATAGCTATCACTTAAAAATGTCGCTGGAGATTTAGCTCAGTGTTGCTGCTGCCTGCCTTGAAAGCACAAGGACCTGAGTTTGATCCACCATACCAAAGCAAAACAAAACAATAAAACACAGCACTAGTTACATTAAATCAATACTATTTTAAAACAAAGATAACTTTTTAATCACTATAATGTAAAAAATCTACTATAAACTAGGGCCCAAACCCCTTTATAAATTCTTACAGAACTACTTTTTCTTTGTATATCCTTTTCTTCTTTAGCTAATTAATGAAGAGTCCTCCTTACCATTGTTTTGCATGTTCTGCTTCAGGCCTGCTCCCTTTTCACTAATATGTTACTCTCCTTGGATAACTCTACCCATCCACATCCCCAACTGTTATCTCTCTTCCAAGGCCATATCTCTCTCTCCACTTCTTTTCCATCAATTTGTTACCTTTTCCTCCCAATTCTGCTGCTTCTGTTTTCAAGTTAAATATATATTAATCACCAACCTGCTTGGGATAGAAATTTTATTTTTTATTCTCCAATTACAGTACCTCAATTCTAATCCTTTAGATTTAGCCTCTAAACATAAGGTATTTTACAACCTAAATGTCCACCAACAAGAAAATGGCTAAGTAATTCCAGCATATTCACACAATAGAGTTTTTACTACATACTAGTGAAAAAGATCTAGAGCAAGATTTCTCAACCCTGGTGCTATTGACACTTTGGGCCTATTATGTGCTGTCCAGTACATTCTAAGTATTTAGCAACATCCACAGTATCTTCAAACTAAATGTCAGTAGTACTATCTCCAGCTGTGACTATCAGAACGTCTCCACCAGATTAGAT
This sequence comes from Fukomys damarensis, assembly GCF_012274545.1. Taxonomy (NCBI): domain Eukaryota; kingdom Metazoa; phylum Chordata; class Mammalia; order Rodentia; family Bathyergidae; genus Fukomys; species Fukomys damarensis. The sequence goes on from NW_022900935.1 coordinate 25,339,350, forward strand.
ATTGCCAAATGTTCCTTGAGGACAAACTTGTCCTCGGTTGAGAACCACTAATTTAGACTTGTGTATCACCATACATACATTTCAAACAACTTCATACAGATTAAAAAAGAATCACGGTATAGCCTACTATTCATATAAAGTTTAAAAATATGCAAGGTTTATGGCACACATGTGGTAAATTTATCCAAACCATGTCGGAGGATATTAAATACTGAAATCAAGATGGTGAGTAGGGAGAAGGAAGAGAGTAAGATTAAAGAAGTCTTAACTATAAACTGTAATGTCTTTTCTAAAAGAACGGCCTACAGTGTATTTGGCAAAATGTCAGTATCTGACAAAGTAAATTTCTCCATATTTTTTTTTTTTCTTTTTTTCCCAGCACCGGGGATCAAACTCAGGACCTTGCACTTGCAAGGCAGGCGTGGCAACACTAAGCTAAATTCCCAGCCCCTTCTTCACACTTTTCTGTATACAGTATTTAGAATATTTCATAAAAATACAAATGTGAAAAAAAAGAGAAACAAATGTGAAATAACTGGCCTAAACTGGTTTTGTCTCAGGTATGCTTTGACAGCCAATCTCCCTTTAAATCATTTATTAGGTAGACAATGCCATAATATTTTTCTTGCTGTCAGTTCATTTTCCACTAGGTCTGCTAAAGGACCCATGATAGAACTCAGTTTAAACTGAATTTATTTCTGACAGGAACAAAGAACAAAGCTTTCAGAAAAAAAAGTATTTGATAGTAATTCATATTAATATATCATCTGGGGCTGGGGATTTGGCTCAATGGTATTGCTGCCCACCCGGCAAGTGCAAGGGCCTAAGTTCAATTCCCGGCACCCCCCCAAAATATAAAAACACACACAAATGTCATCTAAATCAAAGATCCTAAGAAATTTTCTAGACACAGGGAAAAAGGAATAATGTCTAAATTTGTGTCATCTTCGGTTGACTTTTATTATTGATATGTTGTTGAGGTGGCTACAAAAGTGACTGGTTAACATGTTACTTAAAAATAATCAGAGTTGCACTGTTATGGTAGCTCTAGCCATAGTCTATACAGTACTGAGACACGACATAAATATAACATAGTGAAAAACTAGCACAAAAATGATTTAAATTAACTCAGCAATTTGGTTACGGATCATATGTTAAAATGATAGTATTTTAAATGCATTTGATTAAATTATTAAAAAATTTAAAAGGTACTCTAAAACCTCTACTACTTTTCATTTAGAGGCCAAAGGAATGTAATTCAACACATAATAGCACCAAGCTTTTTTTTTTTGGTACCAGGGATCAAACTCAGGACCTCATGCTTGTGAGACAGGCACCCAAACCAATGAGCTAAATCCCCAGCCCCTATAGCACCAAGTTTTAATGAATACTCAAATAAAATACTCAAATTGCATGTTTATAACATCACAATTATTTCATATAACAGAAAACAAATTATCAAGAAAAAATCTCCTAAAATAGAAAAAACAATTTAACATTCAAAGTTACTTTTTTATATATTTAGATACTGAACCTTATAAAATTTAAGGAAAATTAATTTTTTCCAAATGCCAAAGGCATAACAATAAAAAATATATTTAGATTTGCTAAAAGTTACATAGGAACTTTGTCACTGTCTTGAAAATAACTTCTTTCCTCTAAAATAATCTAAACGTGCAGACTCCGCTTTTCTGCATTATTACAAACAGGGTCTTATGTTTAAGACTATTTGTTGGGTTTTAGCTACACATCTAAAGATTCATACTTACAAAGTCTTCCTCTTCAAACTGCAATTTTTCCACCTTGTCTTCTTTTTTTTCTTCCCTAACCTCTGTAGGTGGCTTTTCCTGAAAGGCACAGCCTTTTCGGGAGTGGAAGCTGCCATTCCAGTGTCGATGGGTCCCTGAGCCACCTCCACTACGCTGGCTCATGCCATCATGACCTCTAGAAGAGCTGTGCCAACCAGATAAATTCCCTGTGATTCCAGCATATGTTCCCTTAGAGACACCAGAGTCCACAGAATCATGGCGGAACAGGGAGGGTTGGTGCCAGGAATCTAGAATTGTAAGGAAAAGTAACATATTAGCTTGTTTGCTTCCTGATTTACTTTATGGTACTGCCAAAAGGCCTTCAGGGGACCCTTTCAATAAGAAGTCCACACACAAAAAACCCACTAAATACATCTTTCTTTTGTGAGGTAACTTCTAAATGAGTCCTTCAAGTGAAAAGATGATTAATAGTAACAATGTAGTTGAGTAATCACTACTAGAGGATCTAATTGAGAAGTATGCTCATAAAAAGATCCTATTTTAATATTACAGACATGCATCCCAGTGTGGGCTTGCTCTTGAGTAGTAGCTTAAATATAGTCATTAAAGTTGGATGCAGCTTACCTCCTGTAGTTCGTAAAGGTCCATTGTTAAAAAAGCCATCAGAGGAATTGTGTCTACGACGGCTTACTCCAAATCTACCTTCTCCTCGGGGTACGTGGTCTCCGTGTTTTTCAAATGTTGTTGTAGGTGACTAAAATGATAATGTACAGAAATGCAAACAGGTAAGATATGTCTCTTTTAATTAGGTTTTGCATCAGAATGGTGACAGAAATCCACATTATGATTATATACATCATAAAGGTACCATAAGCTTGAATTAATTGAGAAGTCCTAGATTACAGTGTCCAATTATTAACTCACTTCCTTTATACTACACTACAAGGGGAGAAAAGGCAGCCATTTCAATTGACTGTATGATACAAGTGGGGGCATTAATAGTTATAAACAACAGTCCCCAAATTTTACACTTAACAGGAAGGGGACAAAGAGATGGAGGGAGGAAAGAGGAAAGAGATAAAAAAAATGTGTCATGTACACGGTGCCAACTCCTCACAATGAATGTAATCATGTACCACAAACATGCACTGCAAAATAAAAAACTCATCTTACAACAGAGGAGAACAAGTAAGACAACTGCCTTAAAGTTATTATAAACAGCATTACTTATTATTTTTGTAAATTATTCTATATCTGGAGAATGGATATTTTACATCCTTGGCAGGCTATAAACATCTATAGTTTGTTGTGGCTTTTCTGGGGGGGGGGTCTTTTTAAACAGGGACTTAATATACAGGTAGGCTGGCCTCAAACTTCTGGGCCTCCTGCCCCAGTCTCCAAGTGCTAGGATTACACGCACGTACAACCATTTCCAGCTTAAAATACTTCTTTCTAAACATTACTTGGATTCTTATAATAATACTATAATTTCGGCACCAACACCATTTTTACTAATTTACATATGAATAAAGAGATCAAGGAGTTCTCACTTTTCAATTTATACAGCTGAAAGGAAGCAGTTTGACAAACATAGATGAACCCTGAAGTCTCTTCCTATTCTACATAATTTTATTCTATGGCTTTCTTTAGCTATAAATGATAGAGACTAAATTAACTGTCAATTTTGGGTTTCAAATTGACTGGATTGAGGAACGTCTAGAAAATTGGTAACACATACTTTTGGTTGTCTCTGTGAAGGTTTCCAGAGAAAAGTGGCATATGGGTCAGGGAACTGAGTAGGGAAGAACCCTACTAAAGATTAGTGGCACCAGCCTATCAATAGGCTCAAATGGAAAGTAAAAGCACAAGAGGGATGCTCTCATTTGTCTATGCTACACCACCCCCCTTTTGGTAATGGGGATCGGACTCAAGACCCTGAACTTGTTGTGAGGCAGGCGCAGCGCCACTGAGCTAAATCCCCGGCCCTCTCAACCCTTCTTGAGTAGTTATGTTTTTTGCTGCTACTGCAGATATCAGATTCTAGGTTCTTCAGCCTTTGAACATGGCTTGGGCTGCACCAAGCAGCTCTCCAGGCGGTTTTTAGGTCTTTGGCCTTGGACTGAGATTGTATACTTTCCACAACTTTTCCAATGCCTGGAGATGTCCAGCTTCTTGGACTAAGTAACTACTTGTTTCCTTGCCTCTCCAGCCTGTTTGCAGCCATTGTGAGCCTAATCAGCCTCTGATACCATGAGCCAATAGCACCCCCCACACACTTTTTCTCCTGTTGTTTTTTTTCTCCCTGGATAATCTTGAATAATACAATCACAGTCTATTTAACCCAAAATATGAGTATATTTGACAAGCACTTAAAAGAAAACTGTAAGTTGGGGCACAGTCATTTTTATATATATTTTCTTAATATCAGTATCCTCAATAATAGCTGTTATCAGTCTTTATTACCCATTCTAGTGAGTTACAAAGATCTTCTATGCTTTTTTTCTAAAGGTTTTAGTTTTACCTTTTGAATTAGTTTCTACTTAAAACCAAACTAACTGGGAGGCTGAGGCATGAGGACTGCTATAAGTTCAAAGCCAGCGTGGGTCACATAGTAAGTACAAGGCCAACCAGAACTACTTAATGAAAACCTGCCTCAAGCAAAAAGCAAAAAAAGTTTTCCTGATATTAGTTGTTAAATAAAAACCAAACAAAACAATACTTATCACTTCTTCCACTAAATCACCTTGGCACTGAAAAGTCAAATAACTGTAAGTATAGGTCTACTTTTGAACCCTGTTTTCTGTTTCATTACTTCATACTTCTGTCCTTATGCTCAAACCACACAATTTTGCTTACTTTAGGTTTATTGGAAATAGTATCGCCTCCCAAGTGCTAGGATTACAGGCATGCAAACCTAGCTTTAAAATGAAGTTCTGATCAAAAATTTTGTCTAGGGCTGGGGATTTAGCTCAGTGAGTGTCTCCACTGCCTGCTTCGCAAGCGCAAGGACTTGAGTTTGATGCCTGGTACCAAAAACGAACAAACAAACAAACAAAACTGTGTACAGATGAAACCCAGAACATCTTCCTCAAAATCTGCATTTAAAAATATAGAAAGTTTGGGCCAGGCGTGGTGGCACATGCCTGTAATCCCAGCACTTGGGAGGCTGAGGCAGGAGGATCTCTGTGAGTTCAAGACCAGCCTAGGCTACATAGCGAGTTCCAGGTCAGCCTCAACTACATAATGAGACCCTGTCTCAAAAAAACAAAAAAGCCGGGCGTGGTGGAGCACACCTGTAATCCCAGCACTCAGGAGGCTGAGGTAGGAGGATCGTTGTGAGTTTGAGACCAGCCTGAGCTACACAGTGAGTTCCAGGTCAGTCTCACTATATAGTGAGACCCTGTCTCAAAAAACAAAACAAAACAAAAAACTTCCCAAAAAAGCAAGTAGGCCTTTTTTTTTGGGAGATCATTTATCCTGTGGACTGAGTTTTCCAATTGCCTTTACTCCTCATGCAACTTGCATTTTCCCCCAATCGTAAACTAAATTAATGGCTCTAAATGAACTTTTCAGGTGTAACAAGAGATCTATGTAGTAGCTGAGTAATCACTGTCTTTCTCCTTTTTTCCTCATCTACTACTTAATTATATGTGTACTCATTCCAAAGGTGCATTTACCCCAGGGTCATTTCCCTTTCACCCCTGCCCCTTTGTCTGACAACAGGTTAGCGGGTGTATTTTCTCTCCAAAGTATGCTGTAGCTAATATAAAAAATGTTAAATATGCCATATAATGACAAAAGCCTAGCACATAATTTAAAAAATGAGATACTGGCAGTAATAAGGTACAAACTGATGCAGCTAGTCTAATTGTCTAATTACGCACATTCTATTAAAGATTAAGTATATGAATATTTTTGAATTCTCAGGCAAGGCTGAATATACACAATTAAAAAAACAAAAAGGCTGCAAAGCAGGCCATAGGCCACCTAAGAATGAAAAGAACTGGTATTTGGGTTGTTAATATACGAATACAGACACATACCTTAGCTGACTGTGGTGTTGAGAAATTTAGCCAAGCAGGAACAAAGTCATGCTGCGCCATTTAGGTCCAGTGTCTCTTTTCAGCAAGGTGAGGCATCCAACCTCATGGCCAGGATCTGAAAATGAGACAATTCAAATCACTTATTCTTGTAAGACTCTGATACTATTATGTAAAGGAATCTAGATCTCTCTTTAAAACGGCTCTTCTCTAAGCCTCTACTTTTGAGGCTCCAAATTTTAGAGCGTTGTAAACAAAAACAATGGTCTGTAAATATATGGCCATGAAAAGCACATAAACAGAAAAATGTGCCATTAGTCTGCAACATTGTATGAAGGAAACTAATGTAGTGAGTTACATCAAAAGAACTCGAATAACAAACACCTATTTAAAACTATAATAGAAACTTACAAAAGCAGTCTGCTTCACATACTTTGATAACTTCTGGCAAAAGCAGAACAGATCTCCCTAGATAACAAAGACAACTTCTGTAGAGTTTTTCTATCAATATTCTCCAAATTAAATACAGAAAACAGATACATTTCATGGAACATATACATACAGTTTTCTTCCAGTTAGACATATATGGAATATTTACCCCAGAGTGTAACCTCTGTGGTCCTGTTTTCCGAACTCCTTGAGGTTACCAGATGGATCACCAGAGAGATTTTCTTGTTAAAAGGGAGCTTAAATAACCTGGCCAGCAGCACACCTTGTGATGAAGCACAAAGAAGCCCGGCTCCTTGTGGCTCACTTTCTTATTCCCTTCAATTGCTCATTCTCAACTACCTAGTTCCAGACACGTTTCCAAAAGGGGGGAGGGGGAGGGGAAGGGGAAGGGGAACATAAAAAGTATTTGTTACATTTAAAAAGAGGGGTAAGGGGAAAAAGCTATGTCTATGTTCACCTCATTCAACTTCCTTGAGTAACAGCACTGTACTGTTGCTTAAATAGGCAATACATGGACATTTGCAGAGTGAGGGCAAACACTGTTCATAAACAGGTCATAGTTAGAAAGACAGGTAGCTCGACGTGCAGGTAGGTAGGTAATGATATCAAGGTGATCAAAAATATTAAAACAATCAAAAAATCTTTGGAGCAGTCAACTCCAGGGGTAAACCCACATGTCAAAGACCTCAAAACACAAATCTCATTATTTTTACTCAACTGTTAAAAATAGTGTGCAGATATATGTGTATGTAATTATCTTAACCTTCAAAATCTAAGGACCTAAGAAATCTTGCTTTAAAAAAAGAACCAGTCAGGAATTTGATAAACTTTTCCTCTACAGAATAGCAGCTTTCAGGGGAAATTTCTTGGTATATAGCTCTTAAATATATGTTCTATTTCTTTGGTCTTCACTATTTATAAATGCAGCAAATTAAAACAAGTAGAAAGACAGGGAGTGAAGGGTAGTCAAGGAGAAAGTTCCAAGATGAAGTTTTCTTCGCTTTGGTTTTCAGTATTTCACTTTTCTTCTCCTTTCCAAAACCTGAATTGAGCCACTGGAAGGTGGTATGAAGAATCTTCTACTGCTTTGGTGGAGAAGTAACTTAATGTTTTGGATCCATTTTCATCATTATTCAATTATTAAAAAGGCCACACGAATCTACCAATCTGTAAATGAAAAAACAAAATAATACATAGGATCACAAGGAACAAATCAGTCATATGTAATTGCTAACATGAAATAGTCATATGATGTTGGTCTTGATAGTCAAAATCCAACTTAGATATTACATGTAATGTGTTACTTATAACAATATAACTGGATAGTCTATTAAGGATTTTAGAAATTATCTAAACAAAACATAGTAAAGATAATTGAGAAGTGCAAATTAATGGACAGATGGATGGACAGATCTACCCATCTATCTGTCTATCCACCCAAGTGCTGGGGATTGAACCCAGGGCCTCACACAAGTGAGCTACCAAATGAATCTTTTTAGATTTAGATTTTTCTCTCATACATCAAACAGCTTGCTATAAGTGGTCAAAGAACCATTATAGCCTGATAGTATATCACCACAGTCATCAATATCTAATTAACAATATCCACGCTAGAGGCTTAAAGAAACACATGTGTCACAGTATTCCTCATGTATCTACATAATACTTATTTCTGGATTCTTAGCTATCAATTTGAGATTTAAAAACACTGCTTTTACATGATATGCACTGAGATGACAAAAATTTCTCTGGCAAATCTCCAATGCTCTTTTAAGGGCTAAAATGTTGTTTATTTTTAAATTTGAGACAAGATCTCAATATTCCAGGCTGGCCTTGAACTCACTGTGAGTCTCCTGCTTCAGCCTCCCTAAAAAGTTTTTCTATATAAGTGAATATCTGTATCCATGGGCAATTCTGGTCTGTACTGGCATTCCAGTTTAGAAGATATTCTCATGTATCCAACTTGCCAGCCTTGATGTTGATCTACCCTTATTTACTTTTCCTCAACATACTAGGGACCGAACCCAGGGTCTATGAGCTGAGCTACATCCTTGGCCATTTTATTTTGAGACAGGGATTTGTTTAGTCACTAAGTTGCTGGGAAAGGCTCAAACTTGTGAACTTTTTGACTCAACTTCCTAAAATACTGAGTATGTCTGTGAGGAAATAAGGGAAAGGAATTTAAAAAGGGTTCCAGAAGGTATTCAACTGTATGTGTAATGCATTATTTCTGAGTGAAAACTACAAGACTATATATCATACTTTCCACGGTTTTCATATACTTCTAATACGTAAGAGTAGTAACAGAATTGTTGGGCATGGTGGCACACAACTATAATCCCAGCATTCAGGAGGCTGAAGCAACAGGATCAACCTGACTTTGAGGCCAGCCTGGGCTACACAGTGATTTCAAGGCCAGTCTGAACTACACAGCAAGACCCTGTCTCAAGAGAAATAGCACAACCATATAAAGCATCTGAGGGCTAGGGATTTAGTTCAGTGGTTCCAGTGCCTGCCTCGAAAGGATAAGGGCAAGAGTTCGATTCCCGGTAAAACAAATAAAATAAAATAAAAAATAAAAATTACATAAAACATCTGAATAATGTAAAGTTGAAATATATGTATCAATTATACTCTATGTCCCTTGAGCACACATGGAATTATTATAAAAACTGACTGTGTTCTAGGTTAAACAAAACCTCATTTCCAAATAAAACATCTCAAGTTCTCTGACCATACTGTACAGAAATTTTAAAATGACTTTTGTCTTGCACCTCCCACTCTTCCTCCCCTTCCTGAAGAAATTAAATCCAAAAGTCAGTAAGAATTGTCAAACAAAGTAAGGATGTATGGGTAGCAGGAAAGGGAACTGCAGAAAAAGGAGGTGGAGGTTCACAGCAGGATCTTCTATCTAATCAGGATGGAAATGGTGTCTATGTGGACAAGGGTCTGAATCTCCAGTTTGCTCTTTTGGGCAGCAGGCAGATTACCTTGAAATAAAGCTGTTACAGGACAGGTTTGCCCATTGACACAGGCCTGGAGTTCTGGGCCCCAATCCACCGCGGGAAGGAGAACCACGCCTGCTCCCAAGCCAGGCGTCATCGCTCAAGCGCAGGGAAGTAGCCTGGGCCCTGATCCACCGCGGGAAGGAGAGCCACGACTGCTCCTGACCCAGCCGCCATCGCTCAAGTGCCGGGAGGTAGCCGCGCGGGTGCCCCTGAACCCCTATAACCCCCCCC
>NW_022900935.1:25349127-25350849 GCF_012274545.1 Fukomys damarensis
TAGACTAGTGTACTACCGTTGGTCAGTGTCAAAGTTGTGCTTGATCTTAATGTGTTGCTGATTGTTCAGTTGGGGTAAAGTATTGCAGTTGATTTGATGAGCTGTTTTGTCTGATGATATGAAGATGAGAATGTCTGTGGGTCATTAGAGACACAGAAGCTAAGGCGCAACTATATCGGGAAGATTTGGGTAATAATCCAGAGATTAAACCAAGGACAGTCCGACAACAAAAATAAAAATGAGAAAAACATTTAAGCAAGACACAAGGACAGACTTCCAGTTTACCACCAATGGCAAACAGTAGAGCAAATGAGGATGAAAAGGCCGATAGTGAACCACCAGGACATCCTGAACTCAAAGCACAGGAAGTAACAGATCAATCAGGCTCTAGAAAAATTCAAAACAGAAATAATTTCCCAGATAACCACAGAGATAGTGAGCAAAATGGAAGTTGAGAATCGAGACTCTAGAGCAGAAACTGACAAAAAAATAGATGAGCTCAGGACCATGATAGAAGCCATGAAGGCCCAGCATAAGAAAGAAATGGAAAAAATAAACGCCCAACATAGGAAAGAAAGGGAATCCATAAAACAGTTTCAAACAGATATCCAGGAGATTAAACACACTATTGAAAGTTTACTCAACAGAATAAAAGAATGCGAAGATAGGCTCTCAGATATAGAAGATAAGATTGCAGTCAGTGACCATGAAAAGAGAGGTCTCTTAAAAACAGTAAGAGATCATGAGAAATCGATCCAACAACTCCTACATGATGCAAAGAAGAATAACATAAGACTGATAGGAATCCATGAAGTAGCAGGAGAAAATACAAATGACTTTAAAAAGCTGTTTGCAGAATTAATGACAGAAAACTTCCCAAACAGAGCGGAAGAATATGACATTCAGGTAAGTGAGGCATATAGGACCCCAACTAGCTACAATAAAAAAAAAATCTACACCTAGACATATAATAATCAAGATCCCAGAAACCCAACAGAAGAACAAAATACTACAAGCGGTAAGAGAAAAGAAACAAATCACATACAAAGGAAAGCCCATCAGAATCACAGCAGACTTTTCAACACAAACCCTTGGGGCAAGGAGAGCCTGGAATGAGATATTTCAAGTACTAAAAGAGAACAACCTCCAACCTAGACTGATGTATCCAGCAAAACTCTCTTTCAAAATGGATGGGGAAATAAGACACTTCCACGACAAAGAACACCTGAGAAACTACATGAATACCAAACCAGCACTACAAGGAATTCTAAACAAGATCCTAGAAAAAGACAATGAAGGCAACAACACCATGAGGCCCAACAGAGCAAATCAAATAGGCAAGGCAAGAAATTAAAAGGAGAAGGTGAAAAAGTAAAAAGAGTCAACAAAAGGCCAATAACATGTCAATAATAAGTCAGTACATATCAGTTATAACCAGCAATGTCAATGGCCTCAACTCACCAATCAAGAGAAATAGACTGGCAAAATGGAATAAGAAGCAAAATCCAACAATATGTTGTATACAAGAAACATACCTAGTGCAAAAAGAAGCCCATAGACGGAAAGTGAAAAGATAGAAAACAATTCTCCATGTGACAGAAGCCCAGAAATAAAGAGGGGTAGCAATTTTATTTGTAGACAAAGTAAATTTCAAACCAAAACTGATTCTACTATTATTGATGTAGGACAGTACTGTATCATACCTCTATGAATGTAAAATAT
>NW_022900935.1:25350985-25371089 GCF_012274545.1 Fukomys damarensis
TTTTTTTTTTTTTGTTGTTTTGTTTTGTTTTTAATGGAATGTGCTGAATGTCTATAATTTTGTTCAGATGACTGCAGAACCTGGAAAAGCTGTTGCTGCTATCGATGTATAACTTACTATTATTAGTCTTTTTATATAAATATAAATATATATACACACATATATATATAAATTGAATTTTGGGAAACTTTAACGGTGCTGCCAACTTTGGAAAAAGTCATCCCAATTTACTGTGTTGACTTGGCATTGTACAGAAATGGACAGCCATATTGGTCTAGAAATGTTAATTTATTTTTATTTTTTTTCCAGGTGTACAGGGGTAACACATCGTACTAAACATGTAAGGTCATATCTACATGGGTTTGATTACAGAAACTAATAAAGTATTCTCTAAATAATGAAAAAAAGAATAAGATAAGACTATAAGAGCAAGAAGCAATTTAAATATGTTCAGGGACCATTTTCATCTCCAGAATTAAAGATTATTTTAATGTTACATCATTGCCTTTTCTCTTTTACTTTCCTTTTTAGTTTTATTTTAGGGTTCCCTATTTTTAATGTTCATACAGAAATTTCTTTAACTGAAATATCGAATAGTTTCTTTGTTATGAAAAACTATAATAGTACGCAGGATCCTAATGAGATAATTAATAACGTGAAATAGGAAGTAAAGGGCTAAAGGTGTAGGGCAAGTGGGAAGGGTGGGGAAAAGTAATAAAGGAGAGGAAAAAATATGAGAAACTGAAAAAATGGAAACAAAGTGTTTGTAAATGGGGAGGGGAGGAGGGGGTGAAGGGAGGGCAGGGACAAAGGGAAAAAATGAGAATCAAGACCTATTATGTAAAGGTACAGAATCCCAAGGATGAATGAAACTGTATTGTATACCTAGATTGTACCAGTAAACTCAATTAAAAAAAAAAAAAGAACAGCTAGTATAGGAATAATTATTTGCTAATGGTTCTCTGGTTCAGTGTACATACAGATTTTCCCCCCTTAATGGAACTGAGTCAAGAGAGATTACTGAGCTACATCCTAACCCTTTATAAAATTTCATACAGAGTCCTGCTAAATTGCCTAGGTTAGTCTCAAATTTATAATGCTTGGGCCAAGAATGTAGCTCAGTGGCATCACGCCTGCCTGGTAAGTGCAAGGTCTTGAGTTCAATCGCTGGTACCAGAGGGTGGGGTGGACTTTTACTATCAAATACTATGCTGCCTTGGCCTCCCAAGTAGCAGGAATTACAGGCATGTGTCAATGCATATAGCCAGTCTACACATTTTCATCAGCATTGATTGATTATAAGACAGACCCCGGGGGGAAAATAAGATTTTAATATAAACATAATAGAAGCCAATCCACAAAATATTTAGGAAGAATTAAAACTCGCAGGATGTGATAAATGATGGAACATAGGGGATAAAGAAATACAGGACCGAATTTCTAGCTTGTTCAAATTAGGCAGGTAATTATTGCACTGATGTAGAAAAGTAAAGGCTGGCTATGTTTCTTTCTTTCTTTTTTGGTACCAGGGATTGAACTTGGGTCCTTGGGCTTGTGAGGCAGGCAGTGGAACCACTGAGCTAAATCCCTGGCCCTACTCTCCTACTTTCAACCACTTACAATAAAAAAAAAAAAAAAAAAAAAAAGTGCCGTAGATATTACTACTGTCTTTCATCATATTATACCACTGCCTTGCCCAGAAATGGCTGGTTCTCCACCAACCACAGAAAAGGATTTAAAATCCTCAGCATAACACTATCTAACTCTATACCTTAAAATTAAGCATATACTGCTAGAAGTGTAGGTCTCTGTCAAGGGCCTATCACTTCTATCTCAGGCCTTTTTTTTCTTTCGTTGAGACAGGATCTTGCTACACAGTTCAGGCTGGCCTCAAACTTGTGGTGATCAGGGGCCAGGGATTTAGCCCAGTGGTTCTGCTGCCTGCCTAGCAAGCACAAGGACAAAAGTTTAATCCCTGGTACAAAAAAAAAAAAAGCAACAACAAAAAACCTTGTGGTGATTCTCCTGCCTCAGCCTCTTGAGTGCTGGGATTGCACTGCAGGCGTGTGCCACCACACTTGGCCTTAGACCTTGTTTTTGTTTTCTTCAAGTCAGGGTCTTGCTATGCAGTTCAGGTTAGAATCGAACTCACAGCAATTCTCTTGCTTTAGCCTCTGGAGTGCTGGGATTACAGATATGTGCCACCATGCCTGACTTTCAGACCTTCTTTAATTATCTGTGCTCCTGATCTTAACCTCTGTCATTTTCTCCAGAGTCCCAGTAGCATCACCAATTACTGCTTTACCTGTATGCACAATGGCTTCATCTATCTAATAAAGACCAACAGGCAGACAACTCATTTCTTTCCCAAAATGAAATAAAACCCCTTCCTAGAGCTTGAATTTCCCTCTAGGTATTTCTATTTTTCTTTCCAATCTTAAAAATTCTATAAAGTCTACTCATTCTCCCATTTATTTCTAACCAGAGAAAACTTTTCCCTGAAACTCTACTGAACAATGACACCTACTTAATTTTGAAATACCCCTATTAAATCAGTTTGTTAAATTTATAATAGGAATGAGTAAATTTATAGAGACTGATGAATTTCACTGAAGCAAACAATGAATATAGATTTAATACTATTCAAAATATTATGGGGGGAAAAGCTATGGGAATACTTATGAATTGTTTTTTAAAAGTCCCTAGGAAAGTAAAAACGAGCTTTTAAAAAATACCTAAATCACTTCTTATGTATGACAAATGTTCCTGAAATGCAATCTAGAATGTATGCCCTAAACTTGGGACAAAAAAACAAAACAAAACAAAAAACCCTTCATTTAATTCTCCCTCTGATGCTGACATGTTAATTCTAACAAAAGCATAATTTTAATTAAACACATCTTCAACCATAAATGATACTTCTGCATACTATATAAAATAATTTAGAAACACTGCCTTCCTGTAATGCTACCAAACTCTAGCTGATGTAGAGATCTTTCTTTTAATAGCCTGTGGGAAAATCACAAAATATGCAGTGTCTGACTTACTAGTCTTGCTTAATTTCGGCTCTATAAACAAAGAGTTTTCAAGTACAAGAGTAACTGGTACAATTTAGCAATTTGATAAGACATCTTTGGTAAAGGCTTTTGGGTATGCCTTCTAGAAACTGAGAAAAGTGCCTGACCTGGTAACAAATCATTTCATACGTCAGTTTATAATAATTATCTTCTATAATGAACCAGGATATAATCTAATTTTCTTTTTTGGTACTAGGGATCAAACTCAGGTCCTTGTGCTTGCGAGGCAGGCAGCAGAACCACTGAGCTACATCCCCAGCCCTATAATCTAATTTTCAGTTAAGAAAGTATTATAGGGTTGGGGATGTAGCTCAGTGGTTCTGCTACCTGCCTTGTAAGTGCAAGGTCCTAAGTTCAGTTCCGAGTTCAGTCCCAGTACCAAAAAAAAAAAAAATTATTATAAAGAATTTTGACAATGCACTGTGAGGAATTTTTGGTAAGTGAAAGTATTCAAAGAATTGTATAGCTGATATAACGGCATACTGTATAATCTTACAACTCATATATATAAAGTGAAATACATGAAGTTGGCCCAATACTGAACTTTTTGTTCTAATATAACATTTTCCTAGAGAACTGATCATATACCATATATAATAACAGCTGCCTCCCACTTATCCTAAGCACAAAGAACATTATCTGGCTCACAGTAGATATTCAAAAAGTATTGGATGAATGCATAAATAAAGGGACTGCTAATAGTACATCTTCAACGTCACAAAATAATATTATGCTTTCTAACCAGGTGTTAACAGCTTATACTATCAACAGCAATATTTGGAGAGTTTTGTTTGCCCCATACTCTTACCAAAATACAGAGTGCCAGACCAGAGGTTATTCTCTACTTTGCTGGTTGAGTACACAAAATGGTAGCTTTTTTGTTTGTTTTACAGACAGGGACTCGCTATATAGCCCAGGCTATTGTAGAATTTGCAAACCTCATGTCTTAGCCTCTCAAGTACTGGGATTACAGGTGTGTACCACCATGCCTGGCTTTCTCTGTTTTTTAACAATAGAACCTATTCACTGGGCGTGGTGGAGCACACCTGTAATCCCAGCACTTGGGAGGCTGAGGTAGGTAGGAGGATCATTGTGAGTTCCAGACCATCCTGGGCTACAGAGTGAGTTCCAGGTCAGTCTCAACTACATAGTGAGACCCTGTCTTAAAAAACATACAAATAAACAAATAAACAACAACAAAAACCCAAAAATGAAGGTGAAATCACAATGGACACTGCCAAAACCCCAGATTATTAGTAACTACTTTAGGAACCTGTACTCTAATAAATTGGAGAATTAAGAAATGGAGAGATTCCTAAATAGTACATATGAATTATCGAAACTGAACCAAAAAGATATAAAAAGCATGAACAATCCAGTAAGAGGCAATGAAATTGACAAATGGATTTAAAAAAACTAAAACTAAGAAAAGCCCTAGTCTTGATGGGTTAACCCCTAAATTCTAAAAGAACTTTAGAGAAGATATAACTCTAATAGCTCCTCAAACTCTTCTATGAAATTGAAAGGGAAAGGTTACTCCCAAAATCATTCCTGGAGGCTAGCATTACCTGGATTTCAAAACTGAAAAGAACTCAACCAAGAGAACTACAGGCCAATCTTTTTAACAAGATATTGGAAACAGAATGCAACAAATCACCAAAAAGATCATACATAGTGACCAAACAAAATTCATCCCAGGGATGCAAGGATGGTTCAACACACATAAATTAATAAATCACACCACTATATAAATAGAAAAAGTATACAAATCACACAATTATCTCAATAGATGCAGAAAAAGCCTTTCACAAAATCCAACATCCATTCATGATAAAAACACTGAAGAAAATAGGCATAGAAGGTCCTTACGACAATTTAATAAGAGCCATTTATGACAAACCAATGGCCAAAATCATATCAAATGGAAAGAGTTGAAAGCTTTCCTTCTAAAATCAGGAACAAGAATATCCACTATTTTTTCTTTCTTTTTTTTTTTTTGGCACCGGGGATTGAAATCAGGTCCTTGTGCTTGCAAGGCAGGCCACCTAACTACTGAGCTAAATCCCCAGCCCTAGAATGTCCACTATTATCTGTCTTGTTCAATATAGTCCTTAAAACATTAGCCAGAGCAATCAGGCAAGAGAAAGAAATAAAAGAGATAATGCAAAAAAAAAAAAAAAAAAAAAAAAAAAAAAAGCGCAAAAGGGCCAGGGATATAATATAACTCAGTGGTGCAGCACCTGACTGGCAAATGCGAGGCCCTGGGTTTGATTCGTGGTGCCCCCCCACAAAGAAATTGAATTATCATTATTTGCAGATGACATGATCCTCTACATAGAAGACCCAAAATACTCCACCAAGACTCTCAGAGTAAATAACCAAATTCAGTAGTACAGGATACAACATCAATGCACAAAATTAGCACCTTTCCCATACACCAATACTAAACTCATCAAGAAAGAAATTAGGAAATCAACCAGTCACAATAACATCAAGAAAAATACTTGAGCATTAAGCAAGTGAAAGACCTCTACAAAAAAACTATAGTACTCTGACACAGGAAAAAGATAGAAAACACACCCTGTTTCTGGACAGACAGAACCAATACTAGTGTCAAAATGATCATACTCCAGGGCTGGGGATTTAGCTCAGTGGTTCTGCTGCCTGCCTCGCAAGCACAAGGACCCGAGTTCGATCTCTGGTACCAAAACAAACAATGATCATACACCCAAAACTGATAGACGGATTTAATGCAATTTCAATCAAAATACCAACAGCATTCCTCACAGAGAAAACAACCCTAAATTTCGTATGGAACCAGAAGAAATCTAGATAGCAAAAGCAATCCTAGGAACAAGAGCAAAGCAGGAAGCATTATAATTCCAGAGAAAGCTACAGTAATAAAAACAATATGGTAATGTACTGGCAAAAAAAAAAAAGGAAGGGCCAGGGCCAGGGATGTAGCTCAGGGGCGAGGTGCCTGCCTGGCAAGTGCATAAGGTCCTGAGTTCAATTTCCAGCACCTTGGGTGGGGTTTGCAGGGGACTGGATCAATGGAACAGAAGATACAGGAACAATTCCAGGAACACTCAGAGACAAAGGGGCCAAGAACACATGCTGGAGGAAAAATAACCTTTTAAACAAATGGTATTGTTGGTTATCCACATGAATAAGTTTGAATCTAGACCCATATCTATCACCAAGTAATAAACTAAAATAAATGTGAAAACAGAAACAATCTGCTGGAAGATAAAATAGGTAAAACTCAAACACATAGGCACAGGCAAAGACTTTCTAAATAGTATTCCAGCTGCACAAGAAATAATAACAAGAATTAAAAAATGGAGTCATATCCCATTAAAAATCCTCTGCATAACAAAGGAAACAATAAAGAGAAACCTACATAATGGGGAAAAAATTTTGCCAGCTATTCCTCAGACAGAGGACTAATACCTAGCATACACAAAGGACTAAAAAAATTAGATACTCCCCAAGTAAGAGACCCAATTAAAAATGGACAACTGGGGCTGGGGACTTAGCTCAGTGGTGCCGCCATCTGCCTCACAAGCGTAAGGCCCCAAGTTAAATACCTGATACCCAGAAAAATAAAAATAAATAAATAAATATAAATGGGTAATTGAAATGAATAGACATTTCTCCAATGAAGAAATACAAATGGTCAATAAATACATTAAAAAATGTTCAACAACCTTGGCTAGTAGAGAAATGCAAATTAAAACAACAGATTCCATTTTACTTAAATAGTGGCTATTACCAAGAAAGCACAGAATAATAAATGCTGATGAGTGTGGGAGGGAGGAATTCTCCATTATTGGTGGGAATTTAAAGAAGTACAATCATTATGGAAATCAGTATGGAGATTTTTCAATTGAAATATCTCATGAAATTAGAAATTCCACATGACCCAGCTATCCATCTAGGTATCTTCCCCAAAGAGCTTAAGGCATCATGCTACAGCAATATATGCATATTCAATGTTTATGGCAGCACAAATCATAATAGCTAAATCCTGAAAGAAGCCTGTATATCCATCAACAAATAGCTGGACAAAGACAATGTGGTATCTATATATAATGGAATACTTATCAGCTATAAAGAATGACAGATTTGAGACAGTGTAGGAAAATAGACGCACTTGGAAAATACAATATTGAGTGAAATAAAGTAGACACATAAGCTTAAATACTGTATGGTTATCTCTCATTTGAGTGAGGCAAAGTACCAACAGAATAATAAAGATGGACAGAAGGGAACAAGAGGGGGTGTGTGGCTCAGTGGTGCTGTGCCTGCCTGGCAAGTACAAGGTCCTGAGTTCAATTCCCAATATGGATGGGGAGAGAGCAAGGGGAAAGAGAGAAGTGGTCCAATGGAACAAGGGTAAGGGGTAGGAGGAAATAGTAGAATAGAGATATGACATGTACAGGAAACTAATAATCTCAACGAATGTAAACATTATATGCCATAAAAATTATATGCCACAATATGATAAAAAGATTAAAGATACCAACAAAAATAACAATCAGGATAGGGGAATTAGACGAGGGAGGAAGAGAAGAGGATTAAAACAAAACAAAACAAGCTGTAATATGCACATTCCCCAAGATGACTGTAACGTACTGTAAACACATACTTAGAAAAAGAAAAAGCAACTCTTATATATTGTTAGTGGGAATGTAAATTAGTACAACCATTGTGTAAATCAGTATGGAGATAAAAAAAACAAACAAACTAGAAACTTCATTTAACCCAGCTATTCTCCTTTTAGGTATATTCCCAAAAGAGTTAAGTGATCAAAATACAGTGATACATGCATACCCATGTTTATATTAACACATAATCTTGGAAGCAGTCTATATGTCTATCAACAGATGAATGAATAAAGAAAATGTAGCATTTATACATAAGGAGGCACTACTCTGCCATAAACTTGAGTCATATGAGGCTGGGGCTATAGCTCAGTGGCACTGTGCCTGCCTGGCAAGAGCAAGGTCCTGAGTTCAATCCCCAGTACCACAAAAAACAAAACCAAAACAACAAAAAAACCTTGAGTCATACATAGGACAATGGATATACCATGAGACCATAATGTTAAGTGAAATAAGTCAGACACACTACCTTAAATATCACAAGGTTTCTCTTATGGGAAATTCAAAATATGAACAAAGAGCAAAATACAAGATAATAAATAGGACGGTTGGGGATTTAGCTCAGTGGCACTGTGCCTGCCTTGCAAGGTCTCAAGTTCGATCCCCAGTTTGAAAGGAAGAAGGAAGGAAGGAAGGAAGGAAGGAAACGGGGAGACAGATCTTTTGCAAATGGGAAGGGTAAAAAGAGATAGAAAAAGGACGGATGAAGGGAAGGGAATAAAAAAGAATTAAGGTTTTATGCACATGTACCAACTCCCTATGAGGAATGTGAACATTATGTACTATAAATATTCACTAATAAAAAATAAAAATTGAAAAAAATGGAAGTCAGTGTCACTGAAAATAAGGATTACACTAGATTAATAAGCAATATAACGCTGCACCTGCCTGATAAGTGCAAAGTCCTGAGTTCAATCTCTGGAAAAAGAAAGAAACAAAGAAAATAAAAGAAATGATTCTGTCCTCCAAGTGTGTATTTCAGGCCAGGGATATAGGTCAGTGGCACTGTGCCTGCCTGCTAAGCGCAAGGTCCTGAGATCAATCCCCAGTACTGAAAAAAAATTTTTTATGAAAACTTGCTACAATAATGAATTTTGGGGCTGGGGATTTAGCTCCATGGAATCACCTAGGAACACCGAATTAGTATCTAGAAATTTGAGAAAAATCAACAATTACTCACATGGGAAGTGGCATTGGTGACTGAAACAACAAACTGATCTTATTTTTTTTTTTTTTTTTTTTTTTTTGGTACCAGGTATCAAACTCAGGTCCTTGCACTTGCAAGGCAGGTGGAAGAACCACTGAGCTAAATCCCTGGCCTCCTAAACTGATCTTATTTTAATAAAACAAAATAGCTACATATTTGGTTAGATAATAATTTGGAAAAAATGCAATTGTAAACAGTAGCAATTTCTGGGTGATGAGAATGTCAAGTGTTTATGCTGGAATATTTATATATTCTAATATTCCACACTTCACATACACTTCTTTTATAATAAAAAAATTATTAGGCCGGAGGTTTAGCTCAGTGGTTCTGCTGCCTGCCTCAAAAGTGCAAGGGCCTGAGTTCGATCCCTGGTACCAAAAATAAAAAAATTATTAAAGGGGGCTGGGAATTTAGCTCAGTGGCACCATGCCTGCCTTGTAAGCACAAGGTTCTGAGTTCAATCCCCAGTACTGAAAAAATTATTAAAGGAGCCGGGGATTTAGCTCAGTGGTTCTGCTGCCTTCCTGGCAAGCACAAGGACCTGAGTTTGATCCCTGGTACTGAACGCCCCCCCCACCAAAAAAAAAAACATTGGGAGAGTTAATAGTTTGTAAATTGAGGAATATTAAAGTTAACAAAAGGCAATAAAAAATTAACGGAAATAACCATGTGGGAGCTTTAGTAAATGATCAATGACTAGTCTTTCTCCAGTTAAAATTTCAAAAAGTTAAAGCAGGTGTGGTGACACATGCTTGTAATCCCTGCCCTTGGGAGGCTGAGGCTCAGAGTTCAAAGCCAGCTTGGGTTATAGAGTAGTTCAAGGCCAGTCATAACTACACAGTGAGACCCTGTCTCATAAAACAAAAACCAGAAACAAACCCAAACAAAACTAAAAGGTTCAGGATTGCTTTTAAGAATTGAGGATGAGGAGCCAGGCGTGGTGGCGCACGCCTGTAATCCCAGCACTTGGGAGGCTGAGGCAGGAGGATCGCTGTAAATTCGAGACCAGCCTGGGCCACACAGTGAATTCCAGGTCACTCTCAACTACATAGTGAGACCCTGTCAAAAAAAAAAAAAAAAAAAAAAAGAATTGAGGATGGAGGCCAGACATGGTGGCACACGCCTGTAATCCCAGCACTCAGGAGGCTGAAGCAGGAGAATTGCTCTAAATTCAAGGCCAGCCTGTACTACAAAGTGAGACTGTCTCAAAAAACCAAAAGCATTGGGGGGTAAAGAGAAAAGTTGCTAAATTTTCTGTTAAAATAACATTCTTAGACATTTTCCACTTCATGAGTTAGAAGAATACTTTAAATAGAATACTTTAAGTACTAACAAAACTTTCTAGGAAAAACAGATTGTACAAATCAATCCTTGTTTTGAAAAACAGAAGCCCTATTTTAGGTAGCCTAAGCAGAAAAGTAATTTATCAGATCACCACTGGGAGTTCAGAGAATTAATGAGAGGGTCCTTGAATTGGCAAATATCCAAAAACAACAAAACAAACAAACAAAACAAAACAAAAAACCAAGAGAAACTAAATAGTCAAAACTACTGCGCCAAGGTTACACCACAGGAAGAGCTTGCTCAGGAAACTGAGTTATCACAGTTACCAACAATAATAACCAATGGGAAGAATCCCAAATTGTCTTCATTTCTTTCCATCTCACTCCTGATCAAGTCTCCAGTCAAGAGCACCTGACTGGCACAATTTGGATGTCACACCCAAGCTCTAGCTTCTAAGGGTCCAGAGAACAGAAAGTCTATCTATATGTTATATATGCATACAGCCTTTTCAACAACCTTTTCTACTAAGGTTTACAAAGAAGGAATAATGGGTGCTAAAAAGGCACAGCCAAAAGAAACAAAAAAAGATCATATTAAAGCCTGATTAGCAGAATGTCCAATGTCTTGCTATTAGTAATAAACTTTAAATTGTGCCTTCTGCTTTAACTGTTCCAAGAAATATTTCCTGAAAAGTAATTTCAGAAGGTACTAAACAATAACATTTATAACCTTTTTCAAGTAGTTAATCTTCTTTCCAATATCATGGTACTCAAAGGTAACAAGCACTTGCTGACATCCAAACCTAAACACTAACTATCCCACAAAACTGAATTTACTTAAAACATAACAGTTCCAAATAAGAACTGTATGCTACAGTAAAACCAAGATAAAATTAATTTTACCAAAGTCCAGGATATAGGCTATAATCGTCTAATATTGTGGTATTCAAAAGTCACATGAGGCCGTGGATTTAGCTCAGTGGTTCTGGCACATGCATCACAGGCGCAAGGATTAGAGTTCGATCCCTGGTACCAAAAAACCAAACCAAACCAAAACAAAAAACAAAGGCCACAAGCACCTGCTGGCATCCAAACCCAAACACTTACTACACTACAGCTAGTAAAAACTGAATTTACTGAAGTCATAAAACAGTTCCAAGTAAGAATCGCATGCTATAGAAAGGCCAAGATAAGGTTAATTCTACCAGAGTCCAGCCTGCTGAACAAGAAACAGAAGGATACTTGTTACATGAACACATCAAATTCTGTCCATAAGATTCAGATAACTGATGGATTATATTTATACAAGATTCAGAAACCATAAGGCTTTTATGGCATTTGCTCTAATTCACTACACCGAACATACTATGAACAAGCCATTCAGTAAAGGTTTTTAACAAGTAATTTCAACTGCACTGAAATGGTATAGTTTCATATAAATAAGACTAGGCTATCTGTGAGTTAAAATATATAGTTTTCACAATTGAGAGATTTAGTAGTAATGACTACTATTATCACAAACATGCATTTTTTTAAAAAAAAACTTCAAATTCATTCTGTTTAAAAGTGTTTCCACACTTGGGAGGCTAAGGCAGGAGGATAGCAGTTCAAGGCCAGCCTGGGCTACACAGAGTTTAAGGCCAGCCTGAACTAGAGCAAGACCTTGTGCCTCAAAAAAAAAAAAAGTTTCTAAACCAGGCTTGGTGGCTCATGCCTGTAATCCCAGCACTTGGGAGGCTGAGAGGATGATCACTCTGAGTTTGAGGTCAGCCTAGGCTTCCACAATGAGACCCTGTCCTAACGAACCTCCATAAATGAAAAAAATGAATGAATTAAAGTGTTTCTCAAAATTTTAGAATAACCTCTATTTCTAGTTGCAATATTACTTTTAAGTTAGAAGACTCCAGATGTAGTTGATTTTGCCATATACTGGAGTTGGGCAACCATGGGCAAGTCATTTCATCTCTTCGTTCAAATAGGGTCTTTGCCCCCCCCACACACACCTGAAAAAAAATTGTACACACACTTTAGGAAAAGAAAAGTAGTATGTTTTTTCAACAAATGGTGTTACCCTTGTATGGGGGACCCCAGAGGATGTCAAATATTGCAGAAATCCCATTACACTGCTGATCCTTAGAGAAGAAATTGAAAATTCATGAGCAGCAATCTCAATGAACAAGGTTACCTAAGCAGCAGTCAATTGTACTAACAAATGTCTGGAAGCTAATGGTCATTACTTGAGCACCTTTTGTAATTGTAGAGCCAAACGTAACTTGTATTAATCTTATGATATCTCAATAAATTTAGTATTAAAATATTTATACAAGTTTTTCTTTTTCTGAAGTATACATACATTTTTGGGTAGGCTTTATATTTCAGGCTGGCCTTGAGCTCACTCTAGCCCAGCTCAGGCTCAAACTTATGGCAATCCTCCTCCTGCCTCAGCCTCCCAAGTGCTAGGATTACAGGCATGCACCACCACACAGGCCAGGCTTTTTCCATCTCTTTTTGTGTCAAATACCTATATGTAATTTGGAGAACGTTGGATAGTTGTTGTGGACTAAATCAGAGAAAATAGGTGATGTTGAAAATAATGCCTGGGGGGCCAGAGACTTGGCTCAGTGGTGTCCTCATCTGCCTCAAAAGCCCAAGGTCCTGAGTTTAATCCCTGATACAGAGAGAAGGGAGGGAGGGAGGGAAGGAAGGGAAGAAAATGCCTGAGGCAACCCACTTTCTAGTCCCTTCGTCTCTTTTAGGCAGAAGCTACCTTCCAATAAATTTTTCCTACTCTTAAAAAAATTACTTGTAAAAATGCCTGTAGGATTCTCCCCCTCAAAAAAGACAAAAAGAAGTGTGTGGCCTAATTTGAATACAGAAACAAATGTTAAGAATAAAATGATAAGTTGGGCATGGTGGTACATGCCTGTTATTATCCCAGCACTTGGGAGGCTGAGGCAGGGGGATTACCATAAAGGCCAGGCTGGGATAGAGTGAGCTCAAGGCCAGGATGAACTACAGAGCAAAACCATCTCCCTCCCTCCAAAAAAATTAAATAAATAAAATTTTAAAAGGTTAATTAAAAAGTAGAGGAATTCACAAACAGCATGAAACTGAAATAGCTCTCTCTTAACTTTTTCTTGGGCAGAAGGAATTGAATCCAAGATCTCACACATACTAGACAAGAGCTCTACCACAGAGAGACACTCCCTATCCCAACTCTAACTTTTAATTAACTAGCCAAAGAGCCTCTAAGCAAAATTTTCTGCATACTTAACTTCAAAGACAGCAATTATTTGCAAGACAGTTTTTTTATATACTGAAATTTAAACTTATAATAAGCACAAACAAGTGTCTGGAAACTCAATTTAAAGTATATTCAAGCTGGGTGTGGTGGCGCGCGCCTGTAATCCCAGCACTGGGAGGCTGAGGCAGGAGGCTCACTATGAGTTCCAGACCAGCCTGGGCTACATAGTGAGTTCCAGGTCAGTCTCAACTACAATAGTGAGACCCTGTCTCAAAAAACCAAAAACCAAAACAAAACAAAACAACCTCCAAATAAAGTATATTCAATCTTAAATCAATGAGGTTTTCTAGAAAAAACAATTATTATTCCACTCGAACCAACTATTCAACTTTCTTTATGCAGGTGATTATCTAGACCAAGGATGGCAAACTTTTTAGAACTGTCAATGATACTAACAGCCCACTGCAGCAAGTGTGCCACAGATTTGTCACCAATGGTCGAAACTGAAGACTGGGTGACACAAGGTCAAGTAGTTTTACCACAGAAATGGGGGGTAAACTTAATGATTACTGTTAAAAACAACTCAAGAATGATAGCTGGGCCGTGTATGCAGTTCAGTGGTAGAGTCGTGCCTAGCAATGTGCAAGGCTTAGTTAGAGCCTCACCACTGCAAATTAAAAAAAGAAAGATACAGGGCCAGGAATGTGGGGTGCAGCACCTGCCTAGCAAGCCTGAGGCTCTGAACTTGATTACCTGGTACCAAAAATATTAAAAAAAAAAAAAAAAAAAAAAAAGGGCTTAGCTTAGTGGTGTCATGCCTACTTTGCAAGCACAAGGTCATGAGTTTGATCTCCAGTACCAAAAAATAAATGCACAAATAAAATAAAAAAGAAATCTGCATTATTATCCTTGCAGTGTTTATATGCTTACTCTCTTAAACAATGAAAAATCTTTGAGAATGTTTTATGATCATCCAGATATTCCTAGGTCCTACTACAGCAATAGTGGCACATTATGTAGTTTCTAATGCTTCTTAAAATGATTGAGCCATCTTACTAAAAAGTAAAAAAATAATTTGCCCAATAGATCAACTAAAAGGCTAATTATTTGCCTTAGTAAAGCAAAACTAATGGGCCCCCCTTAAATACATCCCTCCTATGGACAAAATAAGTTTAGTTCCTCTTATTGAACCATATACATCCAGGGTGTGATCAGAAAAATGTAACAATGTTTAAATTTTAAAAAAATCATTGCACTATTACACTAAAAGACACTTTACCATTAATCTTCCTCAAAATACTCCCCCTTTGCTTTGAACACACTCATCTCATCATTCTTACCACTTTCTGAAGCAATTCTAGAAGTCCTCTTTTGTGAGCATCTTAGTTGGGCTACAGTCTTGGTGTTGTGGCTGCCTCTCTTCCCTGAATTGATTAAAAATGTTTACCTTAGTGGTCATTTTGACTTTGAGGAAGAGCCAGAAGTCACAGAGTGAATAGGTGGATACAGTAGATGAAGAAACACTGTAATGAGTCTGCCTTTTCAATGGATAACATTCTGAACCATTCACTGTATTTTTGCTCATACCACCTAAAGACCAGAAAGAGGACTCCTAGAAAGTAACTAAAATGATAGAATAAGTGTGCTGGAAGAAAACAGGAGTTTTTTGGAGTAATGGCAATATGTCTTTTACTGTAATAATTTTTAAAATTTAAACATTAACTGTGTATTTTTAATCACACTTCATGTATATGTACATATATGCAGAAATGTATTCCCAGACTTCTTACAACTCCAAACTTACTAAAATTTTAACAGCCAAGGATGAAAAAACTGTTAAGTTAAAATCATTAAAAAAAAGGGTTGGGGATTTAGCTCAATGATTTTGCCTCCTGCCTTACAATCACAAGGTCCCTCCATCCCTGGTACCAAAAAACACAAACAAACAAACAAAAAAAGAAAAATCATTCAAAATAAAAGCTTCTGGGCCGGGGATGTAGCTCTGTGGTTCTGCCGCCTGCTTCGCAAGTGTGATCCCAGTTAGATACCCAGTACCAAAAAAAGTTTCCTACTTTGCCCAAAATTTCAAGAGCTCTGAAAGGACACTATCCAGATTCAATTGAAAGAGTTTACTACAACATGTAAAAACTGTTTTGGGTACCCTAGTAAATAATAAGGAATTAAAAATAAGGTCTTGCCCCCAAATAATAAGCAATTAATTTGTATAATACACAAAACTTATAACTTGTAATTTTTTAAAAGAACTTAACATGATTTTCTTGTGAAGACATAAAGAAAAAAAATCCTAGGAGAACTTTTGTTTGAAGGAATTATTAAAATTGATCCCTAAGAAAGCTTGTTTTACTATTAAATTCAAAGTTATCACTCTTAATTAGCATTTTACTATATTTTATTATTTTAGCTTTCAAAGAGATAACCTGAAACTCAAACACCTTTCCAAACATTGAAATTTACTGGTTTGGGTTTTCAATTTACGATATGCCATGCCGGTGCGTTCTGTCTTCAATTAAACATCTGGATTTTTTTTTAAAGCAAAGAAAAAGACTTTTTTTTTTTTTTTTTTTTTTATTTTTTTTTTTTTTTGGTACCAGGGATTGAACTCGGGTCCTGGTACTTTCGAGAAAGGCGGTGGAACCACTGAGCTAAATCACCAGCCCCGAAAAGACATCCTTTTGTTTAAAAGGCACAACACTCTTACTTCACACCTAAACTAGGTTTTCTCTTGCTGAATTGTTACGGTAAATTTCCCAAACTTAACAGCACTCGATTTCAAGTACCAATATAAAATACTTCAGATCAGCCCTCAAATTACAAATTTAAATCTATTGAAATGTATCAGTCACTGTACTTTTTGGGTTGGATTTACAGAGGAACGTAACTTGTTACTAAAAGATGAACCACCACTAACTCCGTGTTTTCCTGGTAAGCAATATATATAAAAAGCAAATGTTTTAATAAATATGACAAGCCAACCCCGGAGCAAAGCTGACACATAAAGCACAGCAGAATTTTTCAGTATTATAAGCAACAACCAAAAAACAAAACAACAAAACCGCACCCATTCTTATGTAAAAATTTTGAAGTTAGCAAACTTTGTAAGCCCCACCTTTGTTTTCACCTACAGTAAGTCGTCAAGATAAACTACCAATAGCAAAACAACAACAAAATCTAAAGATCCAGTTAAAGTCTCGTACGGGAAAGCGACTAAAATGTTACGACACATTTAAGTTATCGGAGAGCAGGGTACTTCCCCAAGCTACAGCCATTTTAGATTCAGTCTTTCTTTTGAATGTCACGGGGGAGAGGGAGTTAAAAATGGGGGAGAACCGGGGAGAACAGGTGAAAACACTTCAAGATTAATCAGTTTCCTACCCTCTCTGTGGGGGAGGGTATTTAATACTCGACAGATAATCTAAAAGAAAACACTGCTACAGCGGAGAACTGGGACTTCGGGGGATGAAAGCTTGAGCCTCTTTCCCCTTCAGATACCCTACATTTGACTTACACGACTTTTTCCTCCTTAGGTTTTCCTCAATAGGCAAACAAAAGCCTTTGGCTTTCATTTGAAAGCAAGAAAAGGAAACTCGTAAACCAAGCAATTCAATCACTACCAAGCCCTAACGCCTGGAGAGGAGCCAGAAAGCCGCAAGTGAGGGTTCCGACCCGAAGACCAAAGTTGAAGTCGGAGCGCTCTCGCGGAGCCGCGGCCACGCTTACAGGCGAAACTCCACGCGCGTGTATGGGGGGGGGGAGTCCCAAGTGGGCTCGGCTCGCTCCTCCCCGGGCGAACTACCGATACCCGACCACCTGTGAGAGACGTTCTTCCAACTAGTTTTAAAATATAGTTGGTTAGGCAACGGGTGGAGTCCCGAGCCGGACGACTCCAAGGTCCCCTGCTACTCCGTTGTCCGAGGGTGTAACTCACCAGGCAGCGGCAGGGCTACAATCAAGGATGAGAAGTGGCGTCTAGGGACCCGTTCCCAGTTTCTCGGCCAGGTAGAGGTGACTACCTCACAACCATAACAAAGCTCTTCCTAAAATGGCTGCCCGGCCCACAAGGCCCAGAAGGGGCAGAGCAGGAGGAGCGAAAACCAGTCCGTCCCCAATCCCGCCTAGTACACGCCCACCCGCCGGAGCGGACGCGCATGCGCCGAAGGCTGGCTTCAGTGACCCTGCCGGGGACCGTCCGGCTTCAAACTGTCTACGCTCTCGCTGGCAAACGGCGGTTTTTCCGTCTCGTCCCCCAAACCCTCCAGCGCACCTAGACGCAGTGTGCCTGGTCACGCTCCCGCTGTGCAATTAAGTCCTTATCTTCTCCCCGCGCAGCCTGACAGAAACAAACCGTGTTTAGTACTCTCCCCTTAGTCTCTCTCCTCCCGCCGAATACACAGGCCTGGGCGCGTGTGAATGGGTGGCAGGGTACGTATGCAAGTATCGGTTCTTCGCAGACCGTTCATTCAACCCCCCACGTCCAGCCTCTGGCCAAGAACGCGTCGCTAAACTACCTCTATCCGTACTACCAAATCAGTTTCGAAGGAGCGTGTGATTCCCGAGCCCTGCCCACCTTCTGCTCCTTCCTTCGCTTGTGCGCGTTGCTGAGACTCCAGCCCCCAGCGGGCCCCAGGGCCCTGCTCCAGAAGCCTGCGCGGCCGCAGCTGGCGCGCTACCCGCCGGGAATGGTAGTTCCTGGGCACCAAGAGCGTCGCACCTCCCCGGCTCAAGCACAGACCCGGTTTCGGACTGAATCTGTGCTTTTACTACTGCAGAAAAGCCGTTTTTCCTACCCAAAGTCTTATTGGGTATCACGCGATGGGAAGGGGCGGTGCTGCCAGGCCGGAAAAGGAAATGAAAGTGAAAGCCTAGGCGGGAACCCAGCGGTTACCACTCCTAAAATTTTGATGAGGCCCAATCCTCAGGAAGCTAAACCATGTGAGGGGTGGCAACCAGGAAGCTAGGCTACGGAGAATCCAGGAGTGGAGGAACTGGTAGGGCCTATAGACAAATAAGTTCTTCAGTTTGTCTTCAGCTTTATCTTCGAGACGGAAGGACGCTCAAATTGCCTGATGTCGTTTCTTATGGTAGATTGATACCGAGTCTCAGAGAAGGAGAGGTCACAACAGCCGAGGGTGATAAGAATGCTGTCTTTTTTGATACCCTCCCCTCACGGTTCTTAACAGCATAGCATTCAAAGAAGTGAAAATCCTGTCCCTTGCTTCTTTATTCCTTAACGAAGTTTCTAAGGCCCTAGAAAAAAGAACGGAAATAAAAAAAACAGCACCCCGCCCCAGTAGTAGAAAAGGACCTTAATGAGGAATAACTCTCGTCTCGTCGATCCAAACCCCGACTGTTTTGAAAGGTTAAAAAACAAAACGAAACAAAAACCCAAGGACTTAGGGAGATGGCAATTTGGCCAAGTCACACTTGACCTAGATTCCAAATCTCCCTTCCTTCACCACCTTCACTCTGAGATTGTTTCAGAACTCTGCAGGCAGATTCGGCTGGATGGGAACCTTGGTAAAGAGAGTATTCAAGTACCTTGCTCAACAGCTGACTTCAACAAAAATAAAGATTTTAAAGACTGTCTCCGAGACGGGAAGCCGAGCGTAGGAACCATTTAGCTCAAGTCAAGCACCCACTCGGACTCAGTTTTTTGCTTCTCAGGAAGTAGGGGGCAAACTCGACCTGCCGGAAGTGCTTTTCTGAGAATCGCTGGTTCTTCCTGTAGCTCAGTTTACCGCGAGACCGCAAGCTACTGGCAAGTATCAAGTCCGTCACCGGTGAGATTGGGAAGTGGGTAACCAAGAGCTGGTAGTAAATAGAGAGGATCTTTGCGTTTAAACTCTTACCCCATTTCTATAATATAGGCCTGAGGCTTGAAGTTTGCTGTCGCCTTATTGTGTAAATGGGAACGTGTGAGTGTCTTCTGAATGGGGCGGATTAATCTTGAAGTCTCAAGGCGTTAGGCTATCACTTTTTGCTTTAATGCTCTTTACTTGGAAAACTCTTGCTACTGTGCTTAGGAAGTTTTCGAAGGTGGGAGGGATTGAGATTTTAAAGTAGTCTGGAAAGTCCTTATGGAGAAAATGATTTGTGAGCGACAGTGAGGGCGTGGGGGGTAATCCAGATAACGTGAAGCCTAGGAGAATTTAACTCACTACTTGCTTCCTAATGTATAAAACGAAGGCATTGACTAGTATATATTTCTCTACCCTGCTCTAAGATCTGTGAGCAACTTTTCCCCCTTGAGGGTTGAATCCCATGGCTTTAGAACTGAGGTACATCTCGAGTCTGTAGGGGTTGAGGTGGGTGGAGAGGGTGAGCACGCGACAAGGCTTTAAATTGCTCCATTGCCCAGATTGGGCTTTAATTTGGAATCCTCCTACCTTAAGCCTCCCAGAGTGCTAGGATTACAAATGTGTGCCCTCACACCCGGCTTTAAATTAATTTTTAAAAAATTAAGGAAATACAGGTTTTAGACATCTTATTTCTCCTCCTTAAGAATGGAACTGGGCCTGGCATGGTGTCAGGAGGATTGATTACAAGTTTGTGGCCAGGCCCTGCAATTTAGACTGATTTTTTTTTTTTTTTTTTTTTTTTTTTTTTTG
>NW_022900935.1:25371106-25381684 GCF_012274545.1 Fukomys damarensis
TTTTTTTTTTTTTTTTTTTTTTTTTAGTACGGGGGATTGAACTCAGGACCTTGCACTTGCAAGGCAGGCAGTGGCACCACTGAGCTAAATCCTCAGTGACCTTTTTTGTTTGTTCACTTATTTAGGGTGGTATTGGATTGAACCCAGGGAGCACTGAGCCACATTCCCAGACCTTTTTGTTTGTTTTGGTTTTGGGTTTTGTTTTGTTTTGTTTTTTGCACCAAAGATGGAACTCCAGTCCTTGTATTTGCAAGGCTGGCCCCAGAACCACTCAGCTAAAACCCCGGCCCTCCCAGACCTTTTTAAAAATTTTATTTGGCGATAAGGTCTTGCCAAGTTGCCCACACTGGGCAACTTTGAACTTCTGTTCTTCCTCCCCACCCTCCAGAGTAGCTGGCATTACCACCCCTGGCTGTGCATTATTCTTTGTTGCATTTGATAGCCAAAGCTGAAAGAATTCCTCAGGGAAGAGAAAGAGCCATTTCCTTAATATGTTACTAATTCTTTGAAAGCATTAATGATTATTTCCAAAGAGAATTGTTATATGGATGAAATGCTTATGACTTATTTTTAAAAATTAATGTATGAAATGATGTCTTGTTCTATGCACAGCAACATGCTTCTGATTCAGCCCCTCTACTAAGCTGTATAAATGTTAATCAGAACTGCTTGGCATCTTCGTGAAGAAGACTTTCAATAGGAGCCAGTATGCTTCACCTCATTCAGAAGTTTTCTCAAGCATCTTCAAAGGTTGGTTTATTTGTCAAGTACTAAGCATTGTTTGCCAAGAGAACTCTGGCTGAGGTAACACCAGTAAAATAGACAATCTTTATATTGTCATGTATTCCAGGGTGTGTGGTGGGAGACAGAATACAAGTAAGTAAAGTATTTAGTAAGTCAGTACTATAGAGAACTATAAAGCAGGGAAGGAGAACAGGAAGTATCAAAAAATAGATGCAGAATTGCACTTTATTAGAGAGGTCAGAAATGAAGGAATGGGCCATACAAGTAGTTGAAGAAGGAACATTCCAAACAGATACAAAAGGAGAGAGGCCTCAAGATCAGGTCATTCTACACAATCGTGAAGAATTGACGTTTTTTAATCTCACATAACACATTTTTAGTTATTGTTTTCGATTAGTTGAAGTCCAACATCTCATTAAAGCACAGAATGAGAGGGAAGGGCTTTTACTTTGGTCATGTACCATAAAAGGGACTGGGATTTTCCTTAAAGGCAAAGAAAAAACTATGGGCCTAGTTCTTCATTCTACTAAGACAAAGACAAGTGAACAGAACAATTTACTATCATAATTGTTATGTTGAGTATGATGATGCTCTTCTATCATCCTAACACGCAGGAAGCTGGGTAGGAGGAGTGTTACAAGTTCAAGGCCAGCCTGAACTACATAGTGAGACCTATCTCCGAAAAAGAAATTGTGATGGACACTTGAATACTTACTTTAGGAACTTTAAATTGGACTGGAGAAGTGTTCAGAAAAGCTTCCAGCTGAATTTTGAAAGATAAGGTAAATTTCATACATAGGAAAATAGGGCCAGGGATTTAGCTCAGTGGTTCTGCCGCCTGCCTCACAAGCGCAAGGTTCTGTGTTTGATCCCTGGTACCCAAAAAAAAGAAAAGAAAAAGAAAAATAGAGGGAGCTAGATTTCTAGGCAGAGACATGTACAAAGAATGGAACTATGCAGTGTTTTTTTGTTTTTATTTATTTATTTTTTTGAGACAGAATTTCACTGTGTAGTTGAGACTGACCTGGGACTCACTATGTAGCTCAGGCTGGTCCCAAACTCACAGTGATCCTCCTGCTTCAGCCTCCTGAGTGCTGGGATTACAGGTGTACGCCACCACGCCTGGCTAGTATGCAGTGTTTATAAAGATAATTGGAAGGTAGATTGTCTTCTTCTGTACATAAAATAGCATTCCCACAGTAATCAGTCCTGCTTCTTTTGCAATTTACAAACTAGAAGAGGCAGATTAGAAGGTCAAATGCTAAAGACATTATCTTTACTTGCACCTCTTTCACTTTTCTCTCTTGGGATGAAATATTGATAGGTTATATCACTGGTTTCTATTCACTATTTTTTTTTGCATGTTGTATAACAATTTTTGTTTTAGCAATATTTTTCATATATTTAAAATTTTTAATTAACATAGTAATTATATAGATTTTTTTGGGTACAGTGTATAGCTGTTTAATCCTAAGAATAACATTACTCTGGTCAGTACAACTTGTCTGTAAAACTTGATGTGTTAAGAGAAAGCAGTTCTTTTGGTTAGCTTGCTTTTTTAAAAAAATTGATTTAGATTAGAATTAACTAGCCAGGCGTGGTGGCGCAGGCCTGTAATCCCAGCACTCGGGAGGCTGAGGCAGGCAGATCGCTGTGAGTTGGAGACCAGCCTGGGCTACATAGTGAGTTCCAGGTCAGTCTCAACTACATAGTGAAACCCTGTCTCAAAAAAAGCCAAAAAAAAAAAAAAAATTTTTAACTAAAAAATCTGGTGGGTTTTTGTTTTGTTTTTTCTCTTCTGTTTCTATTTATAGATGCTGACATGTTCTTTCACAATGAGACTAGGAACCAACAGGAGAACAGATACATTTTCTCTCAAGACAGCTCTACAGTGGGATCTTTCTTCTTTATTTCCAAGACCTCGGTGTTTTCCTTCAGTTCCAGTGTGTATGAGGAAGGCACAATACTACCATACATCCCCATGCAGCTTTAAGAAGAAGCAAAAGCAAGAAGTACTTCCAGCGAGGCCACCAGTCACCATCACATACCTGACTAAAAGCCCAAAGCCGGCGCTATATATAACTCTGGCAGGACTAATCCCTTTTATTGCTCCACCCCTAATCATGGTGATGACCAAGTCTTATATCCCTGCATTAGCTTTCACTCAGATGGTTTATGGAGCCAGTTTCCTGTCTTTTTTGGGAGGTATCAGATGGGGTTTTGCTCTGACAGAAGGTAGTCCAGCCAAACCAGACTACCTTAATTTAGCTAACAGTGTAGCTCCTGTTGTGTTTTCATTGTTTGCTCTCATTTCTGAAAGCCTCAATGAAGCCATAGTCACAGTAATAATAGGTTTGGGGATAGCATTACACACTGAAGTTTTTCTCTTGCCGCATTATCCCAACTGGTTCAAAGCCCTGAGGATAGTAGTCACTTTAGTGGCCTGTTTTTCATTTGTAGTCACTTTACTACTTCAAGATACATATACAGAGAAAGGGCACAAGAGACCTGTCAAATAGAATAAATATAAAAGTATTTTCTTGATAACATTATTATGTTGGCTACACATATTTTCGTATGTGAGAAGGGAGGGTGGGGTGCTAGGGATCAAACCCAGGGCCTTGAACATGGTTGGCAAGCACTTTGCAATTTTGGGCTGCTCTCCCAGCTCCCTGCCTATAGACTTTCTAATGTTGTATTTTGATATCTTTTTCTATTCCATTTGCTCTCCCTCACAGTAATAATTTATTCCTCATAGATTGTTCTGTATTTAAGTCATTTCTACTAATTACTTGAGCAAGAACTTGAAAATCCCACAAAAGTCCTTGTCATTAGGTTAATTTACATTCAGTCTTTATGAATTACATATTCACTTAAACATTTCAATGGTTTTTTGTTTGTCTGTTTGCTTTGGTACCAGAGATCGAACTCAGGACCTTGTGCTTGCCAAGCAGGCAATGGCACTACTAAGCTAAATCCCCAGCCCAACATTTCAATGTTTTAATCATCTTGAAAAATGTAAAATAAAAAAGACAAAAAATTGGGGTGGGGGGATTTAGCTCAGTGGTGCCACTGTCTGCCTCCCAAGCTCAAAGTCTGGAGTTTGATCTCCAGTACAAAAAAAAAAAATTCATTTTGTTATGCCAGGTATGGTGGCACATGCCTATAATTCCAGCATTCTCCCAGTACCCAGGAGGCTGAAGCAAGAGGTTTGCTCCAAGTTTGAGGCCAGTCTGGGCTACATAGTTCAAGACCAGTCTGAAATGCATAGCAAGACCCTATCTCAAAAAGAACAACGACAAAAAAACAAAAACAAAAAAATCCCCTTTGTTAGAGCTTTGTGATTACTAAAAAGAATATACATATTGCCCCAGGTCATGTGAAAAACCTCCTAATAAGTGCCTGAAATGAAAGGTGGTTCTAGCAGTTGCCCTTTTGAGTTTTATGTACAAGTTTTACCTGGTATAACATAGTTTTATGAGCTGAGAGGATATATGGCTCTGAAGTCAGTAGGGAGAGTGTCTAGAGGGAAAGCCATGTTAAATGAAAACAGAAAGAAGTGAAAACAGCTTTTGTAAATTGAGGGAAAGGTTGAAGAGAGGGGAGGAGAATGGTTAAAGCGAGATATATCATGTACAGGTACAAATCTACTATGATGAACATTATCATTATAACTAAAATGTACCAATAGGGCCAGGGATTTACCTCGGTTCCACTGCCTGCCTTGCAAGTGCAAGGACCCAAGTTCAATCCACAGTACCAAATAAATAAATAAAATGTACCAATAAAAAAATAGTTGAGAAAACAAAATTTCTGTGGCAAACTAATACAATATCAGAGAGCTAGACCTCATGTTAATTACTGAGAAGCATAGATCTTTTAATATACACAGTAGTGCAGGCTGATGTGGAAGATCATCCTCAAATTCTACTCAGATTAAGTGTTTTGATGTGGAAACACCATTGCTGCTGAATTGATGAGTATTGTATAAACTTCAAACTTTTCCCTAATTTCAATTAAATATATCATCTCCGAGAATTAGAGCAAGTGAATTATAGTATATTCTGTAATATTGATTTTTAAGTAATTTCATTAACTTTATTGGTTTTTGTTTGTTTGTTTTTGGTACTGGAGATTGAACGCAGGGCCTTCATGCTGCCACTGTATCAACAGCCTCCCAGAGTGCTGGGATTAAAGGTAATATGTCACCACACCAGCTATTTTTTTTTAACTGAATGTTTTTCTTTTTTTTAACTCTGATACAGTCTGGCTATACTGCCTAAACTGGCCATGAACTACAAACTACTAGCCTCAAGTGATCCTCCTGCTTCAGCCTCCTGAGTAGCTGGGACAATAAGTAGGCCCAGACTAGGCAGAATATTTTTTGGAGATAGGGTCTTGCTATGTATTCCAGGATGTCCTCGAACTTACAGCAGTCCTCCTGCTTCACCCTCTTCCAAATGCTGGGATTATAGGTGTGTACCACCACAACTGACAACAGAATATTTAAAGCATAATGAGTTGTCAAACATTTTAGAGGAAGATCACATTAATCACCTCAGAAAGTACAATCAGATGTAAAGCTAATGTGTACATCCCAGAAATTAAACCAAAAAGCTTGTGTAAACCAACCTACCACAGTATAGTAATCCAGGAATATTACTAATAAACCAGGTAATACAAAAAAAAAAGCTAGATACTTTATTCATACATTCTTTTAAAAATAATCTGTCATTACCTAGGAAGTAATAAGCATATGTACAATTAACTATTTTTAAGGATCTTCTGGGTCTGTTAAATCCAAATACTCTTGACTGTAACATTTAGGCCAAGGCAATGTAAAACATTTCTCTTTACCGTGCCATTTTAAATTGTACCAGGCATAATGAGAACTAAATTGTAGTATGAGTCATAAGGTAGATTCTCTGTAACTAGAAAAACTAAAGGCATATGAGTAGAGCTTAAATAATCTACAGATTTTCCTGATATTCCCTCTTTGACATCTTACAGATTCCATCCAGGCATTTGTGCCCCTTTAGACTTTCAGGATATCCCATAAGGGACACAACTTTCTGTGCTACATAAGCTTTTTCATATCTATAATATCTGTGGGACAAACATTTTTTGGAGATGACTGATTGCTTAGTCTTCAGTGCTGACCAAATGTTTTCTAACTAAGTTGATGCTTTTAGTAACACGCTGACTTTTGTAAAGTCTTGGGAAATCAGATCCTTGAGCCAGCTAGTTAAACCTTAATGTATGCAAACCCCTTAATCCATATGGTTCCATCTAGCTATTAGAAATAAAAGTAATGATCATACACACAATAATTCTTTAGAACTGAACAGAAAATTCTTTAGAATGCTTTTCAGAAGAAAAGGAAAATTTTTGAGAACCAGTTTTGGATCAGAAGTGGTTTTCAACTTTTAAGTAGTCTATAAAAAATTTCATATTCCTTATCTGAAATGCTTGGGACCAGACGTGTTACAGATCTGGAATTTCTCAGATTTTGTAATATTTGTTTAGACCTATTCTGAAAATCTGAAATCCAAACTTTTTTTTTTTTTTTAACACAAGGTCTTGCTTTGTAGTTCAGGCTGGCCCTGAACTTACTTTGTAGCCCAGGCTGGCCTCGAACTCACAGCGATCCTCCTACCTCTGTTGCCTGAGTACTGGGATTACCACCATGTCCAGTTGAAATCTAAAATGCTGAGCATCATGATGGCATTTAAAATTTCAGATTTCAGATTAGGGATGCTCAAATTGTACCAATAATATAGCCTTCTCCAAGCCAATCAGTAGCTTTGCAGTAAGCTCATACTTAGATTTGCCCAAGTACAGGTAAATTTTACAAAGCTTGATAATCAATAAAAGTCCCTCTTCCTAAAGCCAAACTTTGTTTTTATTTTAAAGCAGAGTCTTGTTACATAGCCCAGGTGGGCCTTAAATTGGTGATCCTCCTGCCTCAGCTTCCCAAATACTGAGGTGGCACCAAAGAGATAATATTGGTGACTACATATAAACTAAGGAAGCAATTTCTAGGTGCATAATACTATTTTGATGGGCTCTATCACCAATTACAACATCCTACTTCAATCAAGGACTGTCACCAAGAAACTTAATTCCTTACTTGAATTCTCAGAATTAGAACAAAAAATATGAGCCACAAAAAGCTTGTGTTAGGCTATCAACAAGCAAAAATTTTAAATAGCCAGATATTTCCCATACACTCCTCTAAATATGTTTATTGCTAATAAAATGAGGCTGGTGAAAACTTGTGCTATCAAATCAAAGTAGGCAGTTATTTTGCTGCCTTTTCTTTGCAGTTAAATTATGGCCATGAAAACTGGTGCTGGTATTGACTCATGAATGTACAAGAGTCTTTAAACTGTTATTTCTATATCATATATAGGGCACGTTACGATTTGAAGTACACTGAGGAAACACCCAAAGGGACTATTCTCCCAAAAGCTTCTAGTAAACAATTTTTACAATTAGGACTCTAGGACTCTTAAGTTTAACTGGAAAATTTTCTAGTTTAAATAGCATTTCTGTGGGAAGTTTGGCAAATTTATGTGAGTTCTTTCTTAATTGAGGATATATTCTATTTCTCACTTTTTTTAAAAAAAAATTACTCTTTATTCACTTATCTAATAAATGGAAAGCGCAATAGAATCAGAGGGACCTATCACCAAATACCTATATGTTTGATTTCCAAAAGGTCAGATTCTACATTTACAAAATGTTCCTTGTGCTCTCATGCTTTGTATTTCATAGTACAGCAACACCCGCTTCACAACGACTAGTGATCATTTTACCAATTTCAGTCCATGTATCTGAATGAGGGTTATACACTTCAACTGAGTCCAAGGTCCCTGGGGCCGAGAAATCGTGGATGGAAGATCGGCCTCCAGCAACATACAGAAGACCATTGACTGCCACAACACACATGCCTGCTCGAGGCACTTTCATTGAAGCGACTTCAACCCACTTTTCCTGGTTGAGAAAGAAAATAAATAAATAAATGTCATAAAATTATAATAAAAAACACTGAGAAATCAGTTTGTTCTTTTTAGATGTTTAAATTTTGAACTAACAAGTCACAGAAGTATGTAGAATATTTTTAAATGAATTTTTTAGTAGAGCTGGATAAAGTAGTGAATTGAGAAAATAATATGAAAAGTTGTCTGAATATAAATTATGATCAAGAGATAATCTAGAAATCATGTATACCAGCATTCTGAGAAGCTAAGTCTATGAAATACAAGTAGGCAATACACTCAATAAAATAAAACAAAAAGAAGCACAAAGCTCCAAGGAAAAAGAAGCTCATGCCAAAGGGCTTTTTAAGAACTTTAATAATGCTAACAAAAGCCTTAAAATTTTCCAAGACAATGACAAAATACTTGCCAAATTTATTTGACCATGAAATCCTTGTTTCAAGGACCATCCAGTGGAGTTAGCAATTTGCCGAACATAAGGGTTGGGTACTATAGGCTATTTTTGTATAGTCTGAGAATGAAAATGATTTCTGCATATTAAAAGGTTATCTTAAAAGAATACATCAAGAGAAGATAATTGTATGGGGCCCACAAGGCCAGAAATATTTACTCTTTAGCCCTTTACACAAAAAAATTGTTAACTCCTGGTGAGCATTGTTTCCTGAAGGAATTCCAAGCTTCTCTTACTAAAATTACTATTAGTATGCTACTTCAGGGGGACTACCTACACAAAGAAAATAGGAAAGCTAATAAAGATCCTAAGAAGTAATCAGGAAAGAAAAGAGCAATTAGCCAGATAATAAAGAATAAATTATGTATAAATAAAGCATACGATAAACAGCTTTTGAAATCATAAAAAGTAAATATCAGTTATTCTAGAGAATACACTTTTTGAGGACAGAGATTTAATTAATGACCTTTTCATCTTAGAACCTGATTGCCCATTACAGACAGTTAATGTATGTTTGCTGATCTGAACTTAAATGAAATTCTGAAATAATAAAACCAGGGGTAATTCTTTGAAATTGAAATGCCAAATTTGAAGGTTATAATCATCTGTTATTCTGGAATACATCACAAAGCATAGCTAAAAATAATTACATTTTAAAAGACATTCATAAAATATCCATAACCAATTAAGATAAATTAGGATGTTTTGAGGTTATGTTTATAGTCAGGGAGAATAGGGGTTGGGATTTACAGAGTGATAGAGTGCTCACCTAGCAAGCTAGGGGCTCTGGGTTAGGTCCTCAGGACCAAAAAATTTTAAAAAAAGAGAAAAAGGGAAGAAAAGCAAATATAACAAGGGAGAACTAATCTTTGCTCTCTCATAAAAATGCCCCTTGACAATTTTGGAACATGAAGCTTATCCTGTATTGTTTCTTTCATTTCTATCAATGTATTAGAACTATAGTTTGCTTTTTATTCCGAGTTACCTCAAAATACACTCTGCAAGATTAGAAACATGTTTTATATTATTTTTATGGTTTGTTGGGATTTATAAATTAAGACCTCAGTAGGTAGTAAGCAATACAATTTCAGATTTATGTATTAATAAGTTAACTGATAAGCGCTTATTTTGGAGCTAAGACATTCATTTCATAGCCATATACAAAAATTAGCAACAGAAAATGTCCTCAAAAAGTTCAGTTTCTAGCCACGTGTGGTCTGTAATTCCAGCACTCTGGGAGACAGAGAAAGAAGGATCAAAATTTGAAGCTCAACTTGGCCACCTTAGTGAGAAGCTGTCTCATTTAAAAATGGTTGGAGGTGTAGCTCAGTGCAAAGGCCTTGGTTCATTCCCCAGTACCTCAAAACAAAAATAATAGTTTACTTTCTATATTATAGAGGTCCAAATAAGATCAATATAGAAGGTGAACAAATTTGGAATTTCACCAAAGTCTGAAACTCATAAGAAATGAGAATAAAAATCCTTATGCTTTAAAAGACATGGCTATCCATTTCTGTCACTTTTTGGGTGAGGCAGTACTGGGGATTGTACTGGGCAGTACTGTAGCACTGAACTACATCTCCAGCTCTTTTTTTTATTTTTTGAGACAGGGTTGCACTGTCACCAAGTTGCCTACACTGGGCTTGAACGCATGATCATCCTGCCTCAGCCTCCCTGAGTGCTGGAATTACAGGCATGTACCACCACACCTGGCTCACTTATATTCAACACTACAGAAAGTGCTAGCCAAGATAATTAGGAGAAAAAGTAAAATAAAAGGCATCTAGAAATAATCTGGAATTAAAAAGTAAAACAATCTCTATTATAAATAATGTGATCTTGTATATAGAAAACGCTTGGAATACACACACACCACAAATAAAACCTTTTTAGAGCTAGAAATGTAACTCAGTGGTCTAAGTGCTTATCTAGCATGTGTAAAGCCATGGGTTTAATGCCAGCACCACAAAATAACAATAAAAATCATTAGACTACAAATGTGACAAAGTTGCAGAACATAAGACCAATACCCCAAAATATATTTCTATATACTTAATGATGAACATGTGAATGTGAAATTAAGAAAATAGTTTATAATAACATCAAAGGAATAAAAATGCTTTAGAATAAATTAAAAGCAAAATAAAGGAAACTGCAACAAAGTACAAGAAACTGAAAACTATAAAAGGTTGTTGAAACAAATTATAGAAGACCTAAATAAAAGAAAGACATCCTGTGTTCATGAATCAAAAGGCTTTATATTGTTTAGATGGCTGGGCTGGGGATGTAGTTCAGTGGTGGCCATGCCTGCCTGGTAAGCTCAAAGTCCTGAGTTCAATTCCTGGTAC
Organism: Fukomys damarensis; assembly: GCF_012274545.1. Taxonomy (NCBI): domain Eukaryota; kingdom Metazoa; phylum Chordata; class Mammalia; order Rodentia; family Bathyergidae; genus Fukomys; species Fukomys damarensis. The sequence continues at coordinate 25,381,651 of NW_022900935.1, forward strand.
TGGAAAAAAAAAAATATATATATATATATTTTTT
>NW_022900935.1:25381976-25415245 GCF_012274545.1 Fukomys damarensis
ATATATATATATATATGGTTTAGATGGCAATACTCTCCAAATTGATCTCAGATTTAATGTAAACCCTACCCCTCAAAAAACCACAGCTCACTTCTTTGCAGTAAATGACAACTTGATCCTAAAATTCACGTGAAATTCAAAGATCCTAGAACAGCTTAATTGGGGGGGCACCAGGGATCAAACTTGGGTCCTTGAGCTTGCAAAGCAGGTGGCAGAACCACTGAGCTAAATCCTTGGCGCCACAATAGCTTAATTTTTAAAAGCAGATCACATTTGTAGGACACACTTTCTGACTCCAAAGTTACTACAGTGCCACAGGAGTTAAGGCAGAACAGTACAGGCATACAGTTAAATGAACAAAGTTGCCAGGTGTGTTGGTCCACACCAACATCTGACAACTTGAGGCAGGAGGACTGAAAGGTTGAACCCAGCCTGGACACCTTAGCAAGACTCTCAAAAATAAAACAGGCTAAGATTATATTATAGCTCAGAGTGAAGGCCCTGGGCTCAATCCCCAGTAACACACAACACACCCACACCAGAATTAAGGGCCCCCAAATAAACCCCTCACATTTATGGTCTACTGATTTCCAAGACAATTCAATGGGGGAAAAGAATAGTGCTTTCAATAAATGGTGCTAGGACAACTAGACAGCCAAATGCAAAAGAACGAATATGGGCCTCTACTATCTAAAAATTAAATCTAAATCTTCAAATCCTTGGATTAAATATCTAAATATAAGTACTAAAACTACACAACTCTTAGAAAAAAAGCACCAGGGCCAGGGATTTAGCTCAGTGGTTCTGCTGCCTGCCTTGCAAGTGTAAGGATCCGACTTTGATCCCTGGTACCAAAAAAAAAAAAGCGCACCAGGTGTAAACAAATACTCATGACCTTAGATTAAGCAATGGCTTCTATTATGAAGCAGGACTTAAAAACCAGCTTTTCTCAGCCTTGGGCAATTCCCTACCTCCTCAGGTCACCCCCCTCTTCCCTGTCTTTTTTTTTTTCTGATAAAATTGGCAACCATGTCTTGTGAAGAAAATTTATGTCATCTTGTTCTCACAAGATTCACGAGGCTGTGTCTTCTTTCATGGATAAATTAAAAAACTGTCTGCCCTTGTCCTGTTTCATGTAAACTCACTACAACACTAGAAAGACCAATCTTAAACCAAATGTATAAAACTGGAACCTTTCCTTTGTTTTCTATTCTTCCTTTGGACAGGAGTCCAATGAGCCAGTGTTCACCTAAAATAAAGTCTTCCTGATTTCCATTGGTTTCTCCTCTCTCTTGGAATTCTGCAACAGTTATAACGCCAAAAGAACAAGTGACAAAAGAAAAAATAAACTGGACTTCAAAATTTGAACTTGTGCTTCTAAACACTACCATCAAGAAGATGAAGTCAGGAAGCCAGGTATAGTGGTGCAGATCTGCAATCCCAGCACTCTGGGAGCCTGAGGGAGGAGGATCACAAGCTCTTAGCACAGCTTGAGAGATATTGTGATTTAGCAAGACCTGTCTCAAAAAGCGGGGGGTGGGGGGTGGCTGGTGGCTGGGATGTAGCTCAGTGCAAATGCCTTGGATACAATCCCTAGTATCGTAAAAACAAACAAACAAACAAAAACCCCCACACAAATAAAACAAAACTAGGGCCAGGGATTTAGCTCAGTGGTACCATGGAAGGTCCTGAGTTCAATCCCAGTACCAAAACAACAACAAAAACAGACCAAACCACAACAAAACAAGAAACTTACACCAAAGTGAGATACCAATTCACTACTATTAGGACAGCTACTTTAAAATAAACATAGCAGCCTGGGATTTAGCTCAGTGGCACTATTCCTGCCTTGAAAGTGCACAGTCCTGAGTTCAATCCCAGGTATTGGGGGAAAAAAATTAAAAAATAAACATAGGATATGGAGAAATAGGAACCCTTATACACTGCTGGTAGTTATATAAAATGGTAGCCACTTCTGAAAACACTTTGGCAGGATGTAAGAGGGTTAAATATGAGCTTATGACCCGACAACTCTTCTACTAGGCATATGCCCAAAGGAAATGAAAGCATATGTCCACAGAAACACTTGTACACAAATCTTTATAACAGCATTTTTCATAATAGCCAAAATGTGGAAATAACAAAAACATTGAATTAAATCTTAATAAAGCTGTCAAGATCTTTCAGGGCAAGGGATGTAGCTGAGTTGTACAGTGCCTACCTGGCAAGCACAAGGCCCTGAATTTGACTTCTGGTACCAAAAAATAAAAAAAGATCTTTTTATTTGAAAAGAAAAATAAAGAAAAGAGAAAAAAACTTAAAGGTTTTGAAGGTCTTACTAACCATAAGTGGTTTAAGGACTATAAATTTCAAATAAGACTAGGCCTTACTTCCCAAAATGTATTTCCTGACATACTTTTTCCTCAAGATGTTTTACAAATATCTATAAGAAAGATCAGTGGTGGTGTAGCCTGTTCAATTTGAGAGTCTTAGCATAAAGGTCATAAAATTACATCACTGTACTATATACTATAAAGAAATCTTATAATATAAAAACAATTTAACCTTTTTACTCGATTTTCCCTAAATTAACTAGAAAACTCAAGTTACCTAATTCCTGTTTAACAATGCCAAAAATTGTACTTCATGAAATTAATTTGGACAAAGTCTGCCTAAACTGCAAGTCTCGTGCATAACCCATCTCACACTTCAGTTTCCCTGCACTTAACACAGTCTAATGTAATTGTCTATTTATTTCTCCATGTGCCCCACCAGCATGTATGCTCCTTGAAAGCAGTAGTAATATATGTTTCCCCAGGCACAGAGCCTGATTCACATTTATATACTAAGTAATTCGTAACTATTATGTTTCTGAATGAATACATGAACTAACAAACACAGAATAGGATAGAACAGTGAATCAATGAAGTTATGCCCTACCCTAGCCTGTTCTCTTCCCTTCCTAGTGTAACCCATCTTGTACTTCATTATCCCTACACTTATCTTTGAATCAACCCATAAATGAGAACATAAGGAAACCTGGAGGAGCTCACATGGTTGGTAATAGGATGGGTACTGCATGGAGTAGCAGGTGGAGAAAACAGTGTGTTAGAGAGAATGGCTTAATTTATCAAATAAGTAAACGGAATGAATAATTAAGTAAAATACACTGATGATAATTGAAAACATTTTTTTTTTCCACTACCAGAAATCAAACTCAGGACCTTGTGCTTGCCAGGCAGGTGCAGTGCCACTGAGCCCAGGAAGCGCTTTTTTTGTTTGTTTGTTTGTTTGTTTTTGTTTTTTGAGACAGGGTCTCACTATGTAGCCCAGGCTGGTCTCAAACTCATAGCAATCCTCCTACCTCAGCCTCCCGAGTGCTGGGATTACAGGCATGCACCACCACACCCAAAGAGGAAGCCAGTTTTGGTTTTGTTTTGTTTTTTGAGACAGGGTCTCACTATGTAGTTGAGACTGACCTGGAACTCACTATGTAGCCCAGGCTGGTCTTGAACTCACAGTGATCCTCCTGCCTCAGCCTTCTGAGTGCTGGGATTACAGGTGTGAGCCACCACGCCCAGTGAGGAAGCCATTTTTTAAAACTAACCAAGATAGTATTTACAAACACAGAAAGGAAGGATTGAAAAAACCTGAAGCATTGTACTGGAATTGCAGCTACCACTATGAACTCATGGTTTTAGAATATAAATATATAAACAGACATAGACACATTTATGGATTAATGTATGTGTTAATATATACAGATGTATACATATAAATAGTCCCTAGTCCCTAGCTGTGTCTCCTGATAGTGCCTACAGTAAATAATACCTCAAAGCAATCAGAGCACTGATATGTTGCCTTCTTTTTTTTTTTTTTGTACCGGGGATCGAACTCTGGACCTTATGCTTGTGAGGCAGGCAGCGGCACCACTGAACTAAATCCCCAACCCTGAGCTGTTGCTTTATAAATCCTTCACTAAGTGGATCTGGAAATTTTTGGAGAAATGGTTCATTCTAGGGATAGAACAGAAAAAGTATAGGAAGATGTCATGGGTGATGTAGCATGCCTATTGTCTCAACACTTGGGAGGCAGAGGCAGGAGGACTGCTGTGAGTTCAGGACCATCCTGGGGTACATAGTGAGTTTAAGGCTTGAGGGTAGCCTGAAATATATAGCAAAACCCTGTGTCAAAGAAAATACAGGATAAGCCTGAAATATTTTATTATGACAGAAAAAAAATGTTCAATGAATGACAGGAACATAGCAAAAAGACACAGGAATGAGTTTTGTTTCTAGATGTGACAGGTTAATAGTTACCAAATTTGCTTTCCTGCCTTTAATACCTAGAAAACTGAACAAAACATGAAACAGAGTTCTCTAAAGCTGGATGTGGTAGCACATTCCTGTAATCCCAGCACTTAGAAGGCTGAGGCAGAACTGCTGTGAGTTTGAAGCCTGGCTTGCCTGCATAGTGAGTTTAAGGCCAGGCTGAACTGCATAGTGAGTCCCTGTCTCAAAAAAAAGTTCTCGGGGGCCAGGGATTTAGCTCAGTGATTTCACCACCTGCCTTGCAAATGCAAGGACCTGAGTTCGATCCCCGATACCAAAAAAAAAAAAAAAAAAAAAAAAACACCAAACAACAAAAAAAAGTTCTCGGGCTGGAGAATTAGCTCAGTGGCTCTGCCACCTGCCTTGCAAGCTCAAGGACCAGAGTTTGAGCCCCAGTACGGGGGATGGGATGGGACACACCAGTTCTCCAACAATGGACAACAGGCAATGCTAAACTCTGATCTCTGAGAAAAAGAAATGAGGTAAGCTTCCTTCTTGCCTTGAGGGGCTTTCTCAACAGCAATATAGGAAGGGATCACAAAAAGAACATTATAGTTAATTTAGGACAGAGAGTGGACATTGAAACACCTAAAATTTGCAGGGAATCAGTGTCAGAGAATAGAGGTCCCCTTGAGTCTTTGGCTGACTACTAAGCTATACCTACATGTGGTGAGACTCCACAAGAATAAGCAAAGAACAACTAATAGTAGTTGTAAGCTCTTGAATTCTCAGAGTTCACACAAGCCTAGGTGATATTCAAGTTCTGACCAACCAAAGTGAACAACACTCAAGGGAATGTTGTAGAAACCCAAGGAGGGTCATGATTTAGTAGCAGGGCTAACCTAGACCTAAAAGACTACTCTAGATTTTTCCAACAAAGCTTAAAAAAAATCAATTTCAAAAAGATTAATCTAATATGGAAATAACTGAACACTTCTTAAAGGATGAAAGTAAAATCCAGCCAGGTGAGATGACACATGCCTGTAATTCCCACTACTGCAGAGGCTGAGGCAGGAGGATTGCAAACTCAAGGCCAGCCTGGCAACATACCAAGATCCTGTCTCAAAATAAAAAATAAAAAAGGGCATGGAATGTAGCTCAGTGGTAGAGCTCTTGCTTAGAGCCCCTGGGTCAATTCCTAGTACATCAACACAAAATCCAAACACATAGCAACATAACAGTCACAATATCCAGTATCTAATCAAAAGTTACTAGTGGGCTGGGGATGTAGCTCAGCAGCACTGCTTCTGTCTCGCAAGTGCAAGGTCCTGAGTTTGATTCCCAGTATCAAAAAAAAAAAAAAAAGAAACGTGGTAAAGCAGGAAAAAATGTGATTCAACTGAAAAGAAGTTAACATATACATAAAAATGATAGAGTTGATAAAATTGACTACTTTAAAACCGATATTTATACGTTTAAGGATTTAAGGAAAACATGAATGTGACTAAAGAAGACCTAAAAATACTTACTAAAGCTAAAAACACCCACAATACCTGAAGCGAAAATCTCTAGCTGCAACTAGACATTGGAGAAGATTAATGAACTTGAAGACAGAAAAAGAGAAACTATCCAAACTAAAACAGAAAAAACATAAGTGGGAAAAATTAACAGAGCCTCAGTGACTGTGGGACAATATCAAGTGGTCTCATACACATATAAGTGGAGTCACAGAAAGATGGCACAAGAATAGTTGAAGAACTAAGACAGGAAGGATTCCAATTTGAGGAAAGCTAGAATCACACAGATCCAAAAAGTTCAATGAATTCTAAGCAAGTTAAACACAAAATTCTAACATGTAACATCATAATCAGTTACTGAAAATTTGTGATAGAAACTTCAAAGATGGCAATGAAAAAAAGCCATGTTATGTATGGGGAACAAAGATAAAAATCATTACTGACTTCCCATCAGAAACTATGTGAGAAGAAATTGAACAACATTTTCAAGGTGCTGAAGGAAAAATCAACTTATTTTTTTTTTTTTTTTTTTGGCCAGGGATCAAACTCAGGACCTTGCACTTTCAAGGCAGGTGCCACTGAGCTATATCCTTGGCCCCTCAACTTAAAATTCTACACTCAGAAAAATATCTTTCAAAAATAATGGTAGAGGCCGGGCATGGTGGCACCGCCTGTAATACCAGCACTCAGGAGGCTGAGGCAGGAGGATCGCTGTGAGTTTGAGACCAGCCTGAGCTACACAGCGAGTCCCAGGTCTGTCTCAACAACATACTGAAACCCTGTCTTAAAAAACCAAAAAAATAAAATAAAATAAAGGTAGAGACAGGCATGGTAGCACATGCCTATAATCCCAGCACCCCGGAGGCTGAGGCAGGAGGATCACTGTGAGTTTGAGACCAGCCTGGGCCACATAGTGAGTTCCAGGTCAGTCTCAACTATATAGTGAGAAACTGTCTCAAAAATAAATAAATTAAATTAAAAAATAAAGGTTAAGAGGGCTGGGGATTTAGCTCAGCGGTATAGTGCCTACCTGGCAAGCATGAGGTCATGAGCTCAATCCTTGGCACCAACAAAGCAAAATAAAACAAATAAACAAACAAAAAAAAACCACACACACAAAAAAATTAAGGTAGAAAATATTTTGCAAAAATAAAAGCTTAAGTAAATGTATTGCCACCAGACCTGTACTTAAAAAAGAAAAATTAAAAGAAGTTCTTCAAGCTAAGAGAAAATTATGAGACTCTGAATTCTATCCAAAAGAATGAACAGAATTAAAAATGGTATTTGTATAATTATGAAAACTAATTAAAATATTTTGAGTCGTTTAAATATACAAATGTATCATGAAATTTGTAATATATATACAGGTAATATGTACAACAATAGCACAAAGGATAGGAGGGAAAGTAAAAGTATATTTTTTAAGTTTCTTACATTCTAAGTGAAGTGGTATGATATTATTTAAAGTAGATATGCTATATTACAAATATGTAACATAAGGGTGGGGGATGTGGGTCAGGGGTAGAACATTTGCCTAGCATGTGAAAGGCCCTGGTTTCAATCACCAGTGCTGATAGATAGATAGATAGAAAGACAGATAGGTAGATCTATAAACAAGAGTCAAAAATAAAATAGAACAAAAAAGAGAAAAAAGAATTAAAGAATGGATTTTATAAACAAACTAAACAGCAAAACAAGAGTTTAAAATCTAACTATATTTATAATTAATTAACTATAAAAGTCTAGAATGGATAAGGAAGATGTGGGTTTTTTATATAATGGAGTACTACCCTGCCATAAAGAAGGATAAGCTTGAGACATTTATAGCTAAATGGATATACCTTGAGACCATATTCTAAATGAAACAAATCAGATATACATGTTTAAATACTGTATTGTTTTTCTGGCACGAGAAATAAAAAGTGGAAATAAGGACTAAAATGTATAATAGATATAGGAAAATAGGAAGAAAATGTTCAAATGGAAAAGGGTACAAGGGAGGAGGGAGGGAGAAAGGAACAAGAAACAAAAAAGTGAAGGAAAAAATGGAAACAAAGCTTTTTTACATAGCAAGGGGAGGGGGCTCAAGGAGAATGGGATAAAATAAAATTTGGCCAGGAATTTAGCTCAGTGGTTCTACTCTCTGCCTCAAGAGAGCACAAGAACCTGAGTTTGATCCCTGGTATAAATAAATACATAAATACTTTTTTTCTTGGTTGTACTAGGGATCGAACTCAGGACTTTGTGCTTACAAAGCAGGCAGTGGAACCACTAAGCTAAATCCCTGGCAATACATAAATAAATTTAATATAATTTAATAAAAAAATAAGTAAAGGGAAAAAAAGACTTTATAGAAATAGAAACATTTCATTACCAGAAAGGGATCAATTAATCTAGAAAACATAATTGCAGTGTATATACACTTAATATCAGAACTTCAAAATATATGAAGCCAAACCTGAAAAAAATGAAAGAAGAAATAGATAAATCTATTATTATATATGGAGATTTTAACACTTCATTTTTAGTAATAATAGTTGGATAAGTCAGACTAGGGAAGACTTATTAACACTGAAAACCACCTAAAGGCAAATGGACAACAAATGCCAGGTGTGGTGGTGCACGCCTGTAATACCAGCACTTGGGAAGCTGAGACAAGAGGATTGTCCCAAGTTTGAGGCCAGCATGGGCTACTTAGTGAGTTCAAGATCAGCCTGAACTACCTCGTGAGACCTTGCTTCAAAAAAAAAAAAGTACATTAGAACTCCATGTTCCACAATGGCAGAAAACAAATTCTTTTCAGGTGCCCATGGAACATTAATAAATACAAAAACAGAAAAAAAAAAAAGAAATAAAAAAGAAAGTGAAGGACATAGTGTTATCATTATCCAAAAAAAAAAAAGGACAAAAATGGTATGCAATGTATTCTCTGATCAAATGAAATTAAATTTAAAAACAATAACAAAAAGATATCTGGAAAACCCCTACATATTTGTAAATTAAGTATCTTATCTTCCCCATCCCTCCCTCCTTCTCTTTCTTACTTGTGCGGCCTCACAGATACTAAGCATGCATTTTACCATGGTGCTATATCTCAGCCCATGGATGAAAGGAGAAATTACCAAGTAAATTAGAAAATAAATGTTAATTATAGTACAATGTCTGGGATATGGATAAAGGAGTACTTGAAGAATATAGCTTAAAGTCTCATAGGAAAAGGAAGGTCTAAAATAAATTATTCCAGCTTCTACTTTAAGAATTTAGAAAAAGGATCCAGGAGTAGTAGTACACACTGGTAATCCCAGTACTCTGGAGGCTGAAGCAGGAAGACTCCTATGAGTAGAGGCCAGCCTAGTCTGCATAGTGAGTTCAAGGCTAGCCTGAACTACATAGTAAGACACTGTCTCAAAAGAAAAAAAAAAAGAAACGAATTAGAAAAAGGGGCATTAAATAGGAGAAATAAATAGAAAGAAAAATAATAGAAATTAAAGAAATAGAAAATGGACAATGGAACAAAAAAAATCACTGATACCAAAAGTTAGTTCTTTGAAAATAAAAACAAAGGGAGAAGTAAAAACCATAAATGATCAAGATCATGATTGAAAGAGAATATCACTAAAGTTCTCACAGATAAAAGAAAACCAAGTTATTATTTGTAATCATCCAACATACCTCTTCAAAGGAATATTTTTCCACAGTATGAAGAGCATCCTGAGTCTCATTCCAGCCTCCAACAGCATAGATGGAGTCATTGAGTGCAACCACCCCAAGATATGCTCTCCTGGTTCCCATTGGAGGAAGTGGAGACCATCGCTTAGCAAATGGATCATAAACTTCGAAAGAATGAAGCTCTATTCCTTCATTGCTGATTCCCCCCATTACATAAATTAAACCTGGAAAAGGAATATTTTTCCTCAGATGTCACAGAAAGTAAGACAGGATAAAGAAAATAGCTGTCATCCATTTACTGAGACATGCTATATTTAATTCAAAAGCTTACAGTATTACAGAAAAAAATCAATTTGTGTCTGTATTATCACATCTCAAATTTACGCACACTGCAAAAATTAGGATATTCATTAATTTTTAAATTTGGGGGGATATAATTTAATGTGGCATTGAGTTTTCAAAGAAATTAATGACATTAACCAAATTGCCAGATGAGGATTTTCTCTCTCATTATCTGATGAGCTCATATTCCAGATCTGCTGCTACTACTCATAAAAAAAGGAAAGGAATATGGATTTTTCCATGCACTTAAACTAGGAATGTCACAGCCCTCTTTGGTGACAGTCCACACTATTGCTCAGACAAACTTAAATGTAAAGTATTTAAATTATAATAGTTATGCTGGGGTGGCGGCACACACCTGTAATCCCAGCACACCAGAGGTTGAGATAAGAGGACAGCTGTGAGTTTTAGGCCAGTATGGGCTACATAGTGAGTACAAGGCCAGCCTGAACTACAAAGTGAGACCCTGCCTCAAATAGATAAGTCAATTAATTAATTAATTAATTACAAATAATTGTATGGGCCAGGGATTTAACTCAGTGGTTCTGGCACCTGCCTTGCAAGCACAAGGTCCTAAGTTTGATCTCCAGTAACAAAAATAAATAAATAAATACTATTATTATAATAGTTATGTAGGAAGCTGTGGCAGGAGCATCACTGTGAGTTCTAGGCCCACCTGCACTACATAGTGAGTTCAAGGCTAACCTGAACTACATAATGAGACCTTGTCTCAAAAAAAAGAAAGGAACAAACATGAACTAAATGTTAGCAATATGGGTTTTAGTCCAGCTTTGTCAGTAACCAGCTATAATCTTTTGTTGTTGTTGTTGGGTTTTTTTTTGTTTTGTTTTTGTTATTGGGGATTGAACTCGGGAACTTGTGCTTTGCAAGACTGGCAGCAGAACCACTGAGCTACATCCCTGACAGTTATAATATTAAACTTCAGCTTTCTCATCTAGAAATGAAAGGGAATGAAATAAAGATCTCTCTGTCTTTATGATTTTAGATGAGAAGACTGAAATATTCAATATAAAATGACTGGAGAATACTGAAATGTTACACAATAAAATAGTCTGTTTCAAATAATTTGGACATTTAAACACCAGCAGAAATTGGAGACGGTGGGCCCGGGATTTAGCTCAGTGCTTCCGACAACTGCTTTGCAAGTGCAGGGACCCAAGTTCCATCCTGGTACCAAAAAAAGAAATTGGAGAAGGTACAATACTCATAAAGCAGGAGGAACTTGACCTAGAAATGAAGTAGGCTGAACTGTTACACAACGATAGGCAGATAGCTTTCAACTCTGCAAGTACATATAAATTTGTTTTCAGATGCTGAACAAAGAATCAGGCTCTATTTGACTGGGCTTACTACTTATCTTTTAGGGTAGACAAAAGAACACCCATATACCATTTTTATATACACCACAGCTATTTCAAACCTGTCATAGGATTATATTCTGTGTAGACTGAATCATACTATACTGTTAAAAAAAAAAAAACTAAAGAAGCCATTAAAATTGTTTTGATACTCTCTCCCTACCTTGAAAAACTCACTTGGGCATTCATGGGAGAGAAACAGACAATAACAGTGACATTTCAAATGCATATTGTGGGCAGGGGATGTGGCTCAGTGGTTCCACCACTTGCCTCGCAAGCACAAGGTCCCAAGTTCAATTCCCGGTATCAAAGAAAAAATCAAATGCATATTTTGCTACTCAGGTATTTCTGCCTATCTACAAATTTTAATCTAGCCTTATTACAGAAAAAATAATAAATTATTTTGGCAATACACAAATAAAGGACAATAACAGCAGAGATAAAAGGCAGAAATTATATACTGCTAATGTCATTCAATACTAATAGGCCTAAAATATACGGTTGTACAAAGCTTCAAAATTGGTTTTTTAAAAAAAAATATATATATATACATATGTATATGTGTGTATATATGCATATGTATACATACATATAGAAGAAAATACTTTATATAAAGTAATTACCTTGCATTTCACAGCACCCAAAATAGTAACGTGACACAGCCATGTTGCCAATTACTTCCCATTTATTTTCATCAGGATCAAATCGTTCAATTGTGTTTCCTATCTCAGCTCCAACCCATCCACCTATGATCAAATAGAAAAATATTTATTTCTGAGATAAAGGAATCTCATGACAAAGACCTTACAAAACAACTGATTCAGGCCAGGGATTTAGCTCAGTGGTTCTAGCGCCTGGCTCAAAGCGCAAGGTCCCAAGTTTGATCCCTGATACCAAAAAAAAAAAACCACCCAAAAACAACAGAAAAATACAACTGATTCAATTTCTTCATAATATGGAGCAATATCACACAAACCAGAGTGTGATATAATGATATAATGATTTAAAAAGTTAAAGTATAACCATGAGTAAAACTCAGGTTTTTAAATTCCCTATCTAGTTTTACTAGTGAATAAAACAAAGCAAAAAATTCAGTATATTATATGGTAAATATGGTATTTTGTAAAACCAACTTTTGCAACAACTTCTGTTTCAAATTTTGTGTTTTTTGGTTTTTGGTTTTTTTGATACCAGAGATCGAACTCAGGACTTTGTGCTTGCAAGGTAAGCGTGGAACCACTGAGCTAAATCCATAGCCCTACAACAACTTCTGTATATTCTGAATGGTTATATTAATCAAGAACAATTCTAAGCCCAATCGGGATATACATCTATTTAGTGTGACTTTAATGAGTTTTTTTTTTGTACCTAAGATTGAACTCAGGACCTTGAGCTTTCGAGGTAGGCACAGCCCCACCAAGCCCAGCCCTAGGATAACATTAAGAACTTCAAAAAGGTCCTTGATGCCCAAAATAGCATTGCCTTAACAGTCTCCAATTACTAACATTGAAAATGTTCCCTTCTGCATTCTGAGGTATAACTGAAAAATACAAATATTTATAGGAGTGATGAAAAGGATAATGGAGTAAAAGTTCACATAGAAATAACTGATATATTTTCCAGAATAGGTGTTAATGGACAGGGAAGGGGCAAGACAGTAAGATCCAAACAATAAATTGAAAAGGTTGAAAAGGTATTGACATGAAGAAAATAGGGAAGACTAAGAGTTATATCAACTTCTTATTTGCATAAAAACAACTCTCATTATAACATTTATTATAGAAATAATAAAAAAGTAGAATAACTTGTTCAAAATCCACTATTTCCACTTTAACACAGAATATTTTTTAAAAATGTCACATAACCATTCACTAAATCTGTAAAAATGAAATAATATAGCACAAAACTTTCTTTTGGTGGGCTGGGGATTTGGCTCAGTGGTTCTGCCCTGCCTTGCAAGCACACAGACCAAAATTCGATATCCAGAACCAAAAAAAGGTATGTAAAACTTTCTTTTGGTGTCTTTAATTTTTCTGTTATGTGTTTTCTTATATTAGACATAATTAGGCTACCATCAGAGTGGTAGAAGTGCTACATACTTAGTTAAAATCATGAGATTTAACTATTTAGCTAAACTGCTTTACTGGACATGTCACCTATAAGTTATTTCTCTCTTTTTTAAAAACTTCATACTTAGCTGAACATGGTAGCACATGCCTGTAATCCTAGTACTCAGGAGGCTGAGGCAGGAACATTGCCAGGAGTTTGAAGCCAGCCTGGACTACATAGTGAGTTCAAGGCCAGCCTGAATTACATAGCAAGAACCTGTCTCAAAAAACAAAACTCCACATGACAATATTCTCCATGTAAAACAAAACTGAGAATAAGAATTTGCAGAGCTGAAAAGATACTCATTCTTTTTTTTTATTTCACATTTTATTTTATTTTATTGGGTTTTTTTTTTTGAGATAGGGTCTCACTATGCAGCTCAGGCTGGCCTTGAACTTACTATGCAGCTAAGACTGGCCTCAAACTTGCAGTGTGTGCTACCATGCCTGGCTAAGATACTCATTTTTTATGGGAAAGAAAAAACATCTCTAATTATAACCAAAAAATTCAAACAATCTAAGTTATTTTCAAACTGAACAGCATAATTACCCAAAGCATAGATAGCCCCATAACACACGCACACTCCGAAGCCACAGCGGGGATGATTCATTGAAGCTACAGTTGTCCACTGTTTAGTAACTGGATCATAGCATTCAGTACAATCAAAAATCATTGAATCCTTTTCACCTGGTTTAAACAAAGAGATACATAAGAAGATTTAGTAATGCTAATAGACTAGAACCATAATGCAATGATCAGTAGCATTCTTTATTTTCAGAAATTCAATAGTTATGTCTGATTATAAAATATTCATTAAAGTTCATTTGCCTAGAGAACATTACTTTGAATCCATAGCATTTCCATCTAGTAAAAACAATTTATAAAGCAAAGGCACAATTTTTCTATTATCACTTTCTAATTTATTGCCCAATCTATGTAATTTTTAAAGATTTTTCATTTTATATTTCTATTTTTTTTGGGGGGTATTAGTTCAGAAGATGACCAGGTTACAATTTGAGTAGTTATAATCCTTATGTGGCAACAAACACAAAATGAGATTTAAAAAAAACACTACTTAAAATAAAATTTTAAAATATAGTGTACTGCCAGATCTAGTTGAATATGCCTATAATCTCTTGGGAGGCTGAGGCAGGAGGATCTTCAAGAGTTTGAAAGCCAGCCTGTGCTACACAGTGAGTTCAAGGCCAGCCTGAACTACACAGCAAGACCCTGTCTGAAGAAAATAAAATAAAATAAAATACCGTATGCTATACTTAAAAGTCTAGCTGGGGACAGCAGCAAACACCCGTAATTTCAGCTACTCAAGAAGTTAAGGCAGGATGATCACAAGTTCAAGGTCAGCTGGGCAAGTTTGGAAGCGATGGGTTGAGACAGAGTCACCCTATTTACTGAAACTTAAATCCATTAATTAAGAAAAAAAATGTACAAAAATTTTTTTTCTTGGGCTAGGGATTTAGCTCAGTGGTACTGACACCTGCCTCATAAGTGCAAGGTCCTGAGTGTGATCCCCAGTACTAAAAAAATAAAAAAAAATTAAAAAAAAATTCTTTTGCCCTTACAATTCAAAATACAGTTTATTCAAAATGACATTTTTATAATACCCAAATTTTTAACCACAAATACAAAACTACACTTCCCTCAGTGTAATAAAACAGACACATTAAATATCTTGATTTTATATTTCTTTTTTTTGAGACAGGATCTCACTAGTAGTTGAGGCTGGCCTTGAACTCACATGTTGCCCAGGCTGGCCTTGAATGCTAGGATTATAGGCATGCATTACTATGCCTGGAAATTATTTGATTATTAACACTGAAAAAAATATGGTGAATTCTCAAAGAAGGCAAGTTAGCAACTAGGAGGGTTTTCCTTCTGGGTATTCAAAGCTTTTCCCTGTTTTTTTTAGGCTGGGATAAGAGTCTCTCTAGAATATAATATTCAACAACCTGTGTTCCTTTTTTTTTATTTTGATCTATTCAATATTTATTTATTCATTTATTTATTGAGCATGACACATACCTAGCAATATATATAAGAAAGATAGGAATGTATCCAGAGGGAAGGGAGAGAAGGCAGCACACACAAAAAAAATGTACACAATTATCCAGGCATGGTGGCACATGCCTGTAATTCTAGCACTTGAGAGGCTAAAGCAAGAGGATTACAAAATTGAGGCCAGTATGGCCCACACAGTGAATTCAAGGTTAGCCTGAACTACAATGTAAGACCCTGTCTCAAAAAACAACAAAAAAGTATCAACTAAGCTTAATAAAGGAAATAATACATTTTTGTCATTACCTCCAATAGCATAGACCATCCCTCCCAACACTGCTACTCCCAAGCCACACCGAGCCTGATGAAGTGAAGACACAGTGGTCCAGTACTGGCTAAAGGTATCAAAACGTTCTACACAGCTGAGGGCTCTGCTATCACTCCAACGAGCCCCCTGCAACCGAGTATATCCACCTGAACAAAGGAGAGAAAAGAAGTAAACAGCAAATCTCTTATTGCTAAATATGTAAATGATAGTAATGAGGAAACTAGCTGTGTACATCTAAACATTTCTATCATCTCTAATGACTAAGACACTATGAATAGTTTGAAATTTTGAGATTTATTTTCCTTATTTTTAATATGAATTCAAAATTTAAACTTTTAAACCAATGTTTCTTTCATCAGTCATTTGATAACTAATCTAAGAACCCAATGATTTAAATCACAGAATAACAGATATCAAATGAGTAGCAGTTTAGTTTTAGAAATACTGACTGTAATATAGAAATGTAATTTATAAATCTATAGCATGAATTAAATTAAATTAAATATGTCTAACATACCTAATACTCTGACGTGGATAGTAATCACAAAAACTATTAAAAAGCTTTGATTCTGAAATAAAGATAATTCCTACTGCTTTTTCTCACCTACTGCATAGAGATACTTTCTTGCTTTCTTCCGAGGTCGAACTTTAGATGTCTGCAGAAAACTACAAAATTTGTTCTCTTTTGGAGATTTGGACACTTCACAGTACTCTTTCAAAAGTGTTTGCAATGCAATATGAAGATTAAAATCAGGTATTCCTAAAGAAATGTTTAAAATGACAATGTTTTAAAGAACTTTTAAATACTACTAAAAACATAAATTTTGACAGACACATTTAGTAATAAATAAAAACTCATTGCCACTGAAGAATATGTTTTACTTGTTTACCAAAAAATGTTTTTAAAAATATGCTTCACAAGCCGGGGGTGGTGGTACACACCTGTAATCCCAGCCCTCAGGAGGCCAAGGCAGGAGGATCGCTGTGAGTTTGAGATCAGCCTGGGCTACACAGTGAGTTCCAGATCAGTCTCAACTACACAGTGAGACCCTGTCTCAAACCCCCTGCAAAAAACTTCACAATATTAAATTTGAAAACACATGTATAAGGTTTTCAAATAAAGAAAAGGCAAAACAAGATAATTATCTAACATTTAAAAAAGTCAAAAATCCTATACTTACAACCTAATAACAAAAGAATATCTACTTGTAGAAGACTAAAACTAGATTCCTGTCTTTCACTCTGTACAAAAAAATCAATTCAAAATGGATCAAAGACCTACATATAAAATATGAAACTGAAACTGGTAAAAGAAAACAGAGAGTAAACACTTCCTGAATAACAGAACTCCAATAGCACAGGAAAAAATAGCAAGATTCAACAGATAGGACCACATCAAACTAAAAAGCTTCTGCATAGCAAGAGAAACAATTAACAAATTGAAAAGACAGCCTACAGAGTGGGAGAAAATCTGTGCCAGCTACTATTCTGATAGAGGATGAATATCCAGAGTTTAGACCAGTGGTGATGAACCTATGGCACATGTGCTGCAGCAGGCTGTTTATATCACTGAAAGGTTTGACAGGTTTGCCCTCACTGGTCTAGACTATATAAGAATTCAAAAAACTTAACAGCAAAAAATCAAATAGTCCAAAAAATAAATGGACAAATGAATTGAACAGACACTTCTCAAAAGAGTATATGAAAAAAATGGTCAACATATTTAACCATTAGGAAAATGCAAACCAAAATGACCCTGAGATTCCATCTCATCCCAGTCAGAATGGCTATCAAGAAGAAAACAAAAAAACAAGCTAGGCATGGTGGTGCATACCTGTAATCCTAGCATAAGGAGGCTGAGGCAAGAAGATAGCTGTGATTTCAAGGCCAGCCTATACTACAAAGCAAGACCCTCTCTCAAAAAAAACCAAATAAACAAAAAAGAATGAATTATAATGCTGTCAGCCATGTGTTCAATGTTAGTAAATCAACAATATATATTAAATAAGGCATTTCTAGACAAAAACTTACATGAAAAAAAAAGTTACCTGAAACAAGGCTATGTATGGACCAGATGACAAAAATATGACCAGAGGCTCACAGGAACTTAACTCTAAATTTTTCCTAAGAGAATGGCTCAGTATTTGCTAACTTAGTTTTATGTAGGATCTTTATAGAACATAACTATTGCAAATAATAATCAATTATATATGTATTAATACAAAATATTACTCACAAAAAATTACAAAATTCTGTTAATAGTGCTAAGAATGCAGAAAAACTAATGATTGCCAGGTATGTGGTGAACGCCTGTAAGCCCACCACTCAGGAAGCAGAGGCAGGAGGATCGCTGTGAGTTCGAGTCCAGCCTGGGCTACACAGTGAGTTCAAGGCCAGCCTGAACTATATAGCAAGACCCTGTTTCAAAAATTCAACCCAAAACAAAAAAAGATCTATTTAATTTCTTTGCAGAACCATACCTTTGATGCATAATAGTGTATTTAGTTTGTAGTAAGATCATTTGTAATTCAGTCACAACCTGATGTTTCAGTGCATGACAATAGAACACCAAATCAACATCAAATCCTAAAACCAGACCTAAAATTTTTTTAAAAGAAGTTTTAACATAATCATTTTTCTAACATAATTTTTTTGAAGTACTGGGGATTGACCCCAGAATCTTCACACTAAGCTACATCCCCAGCCCTTTTTATTTATTTTACAACAGTTTCATTTAGTCACTAAGTTGCCTAGGCTAAGCTTAAACTTGTGATCCTCTCGCCTCAGCCTCCTAGAGTGCTGGAATTATAGATGTGAGCTATTATGCCCAGCTAAAGATAATTTTTTATACTATGGTGAAGATATTTCCAGAAAAAAACTTTAAATTGGGGCTGTGACCTGGGTGTAACGGCACACACCTATAATCCCAGATATGGGGAGACTGAAATAGGAGGATCACAAGTTCGAGGTCAGCCTGAGTAAAAAATAAAAAGGGCTAGAGCTGTAGCTCAGTGGTAGAACATTTGCCTAACATGCGGAAAGGCCTACATTTGATCCTTAGCACCACACACACACACACACACACACACACACACACACACACACGAAAGTCTAGAATCTAACAATGATTCAAAAGCTATTCAGAAGCTCTTGATATGACATTATAAACTTCATTTGAAAATGAAAGAGAATTTACAGTATTTTCTGAGTTTTGGCTTTGTTTTTAGTAAACAGATTCTTCTCAAATACTAGGCTTTGCTGAGGAAGAAAGGTAAGGGGAAATCTTGTGCTGAAATAACTATCACAACAGTTAACAGTGTTAACTCTGTCAGTAATTTTATGCATAATATTTATCTTTCTTATTAATTTTAAGAAAGACAAATAAGTATTTGATTAAAGAATGAGTATAAATGCTACTGTCTACCCACTGAAGTTATTATATCTTACATACAATAATCATTCAATGAAAGTGTCAAAAAAATGAAACTAGCACATTTCAGAGAAAAAGCTACTTGATAATTCAGTATTCTGAAATACAACAAAAGAGCTAAAGTTACCTTCTATATATTTTAAAAGCCTCTGAGGAGGTAATAAAGGGAATCGAATTGGGTCAAGCACTTCCACCACATGTTTTCTTCTCTTTCCCAGATCTTTCAGAATCCACTGCATTGCAGCTAAAAACACCTGGTATTCATCCTCAATGCTAAGCTCTTCACTTCGTAAAATTCTGATCAGCTGATCTTTTGTAAGTGCCAGGAACTCTTCCCCAGTATGAACTTCCAAGAAATGAACATGAATGTAGTTTTCTGTGAATTCTAAAAGATCATGGCAGGCAATCTGTTCAGAAAACTGAAAGATCCCAATGCAGTTCACTGGATCAATTTGTCTTTTTAGAAAATCACAACAAAGATTAACAACTTCAGTCAACTGTAGCATGTCCGCTGCAACAATCAACTCCTGAACATTATTCACAGCTATATTCACTATACCTAGGGAAGTAGGGAGACAAAATAGCCAATAAAATAAAAACACACATTTGACTTAACATACTCAAACTATTTTCACTAGCAGTTTAATGTTTGTTGAGTAGACAGAAGTATAAAGGCAACAAAATATTTTTGGAAAGAGGACAAAACTTAATGAAACCTCACAGTTATGGAATACTTACAATGAACTAAATACAGTATTAAACGCTTTATAAACTCAGTTCACCCTCACTACATCCAATATATCAAGGAAACAGAAAGTTTAAGTAATTTCTTCCATGTTATATGGCTAAGCAAGTTGCAGGGTAGGGACTGACATTAAAGTCCATTACTGCCTGTGATCCCAGCACTCAGGAGGCTGAACAGGAGGATCATTGAGAGTTCAAGGCCAGCCTGGGCTACACAGTGAGTTCAAGGTCAGCCTGAGCTACCTAGCAACACTCTATCTCAAAACAAAAAGAAAAACAAAAAAGTCCATTACTGAGGAGCTCCAGAGAGTACCATAAGATCCCTACCTTCAATTATGACACAGTGCCACTCAATGTTTAGTCTTTACTGTCAGGCATAACTAAGAGTCTAACAAATGACAAGACATTGAATATTTAAACTACATATACTACTTCATTTTTATATTACATAATTACTTTGGGAGCACATCAAATAGCCAATTATATGTGGGAGGGAGAACCCACTGTAATTCTACCTAATAAGGATCAACTCTTTACTCAGTCTTATAGTTTCTCTTTAATTTATCCTCTTTGTAACAATCACTCCACTAAACTACTTGCCCAAAGTTTGTTTGATTAGATATATAAAGTCTGTTAAGGCAAGACTTGCCCCCTCTAGATTGCAAATGCCTAGCACATATTAGATGTTCTCAACATCTTTTTAATGAATGAATAGCCAAAGATACAAATAGGCTTTTCTCAAACTGGGGCTTTTCCAAGAGTATAAAAACTGCAGTCCATGCTAGACATGGTAGTGCACACATGTAATTCTGGCTGAGGCAATTTCAAGTTCAAGCCCAACTTAGACAATTTAGTGATTTGGCACAACACTCTCTCAAAATAAAAGCGTAAGGGCCCAGGATGTAGCTCAGCAGTGCTGCGCCTGACTAGCAAGGGCAAGGTCCTGAGTTCAATCCCAGTAGAAAGAAAGAGAGAGCCAGCCAGGCATGGTGGTAACATGCCTGTAATCCCAGCACTCGGGAGGCTGAGGCAGGAGGATCACTGTGAGTTCAAGACCAGTCTGGGCTACATAGTGAGTTCCAGGTCAGTTTCAACTACAGAGTGAGACCCTATCTCAAAAAACAAAACAAAACAAAAAAGCAAGCAAGCAAGCAAAGGAGTAGTTTGCTACAGAGAAAAATGAGATTAAGCTAGTACTATAACTAAATGACAACTACAAATCTAGATAAAATAAGATCATGGGTGACATAAGAGGGCTAAATGACTGCTATTGGATGGATAATGCTAAAGAGTTGCTTGAAACTAGTAAAAAGAATCCCCTAGGTCTGGAGGATTTAGCTCAGTGGCACCAAACCTACCTTGAAAGTGCAAGATCCTGAGTTCAATCCCTGGTACTGAAAAAAAAAAAAAAAAAAAAAGAATCCCCTACAATTTAAAAAGACCTGAGAATTCACAAAAAATTTTCACTTTTACTAAGACTTACTTCATTTAACCTTCACACAAATTATAAAATTCTATGATTCCCACCTTATAATTCCTGATTCTTTTTATTTTTTAAGACAGGTTCTCACTAAACTGTTAAGTTGCTTGAGCTAGGCTCAAATAAGATTCTGCCTCAGCCTCCCAAAGTGCTGGAATGATAAGCATGCACCATCACATTCAGGTTGCTCATTTCTATTTTGTAAATACTGCATTTGCATTATCTATAAAGTTCTGTGAGGGTAGAGACCATCTCTGTCTTAGTTACTGTCGTATCCCTACTGTCTCACTCAAAAAAGTATTCAGTTGATATTTGTTTAAAAAAATGAATGACAAAGGTTAAATGAAACATCCAGTATCACAGAATAATTAGTGGCAGAGCTAGATCTCAACTCAGGCCATTTGATTCTAAATGAAATACATAAAAATCTGAGGTGAGAATCACACATTAAAATATATTAGAATTGTGAATTGCTGATAAAGAAAAATCTGCCAGGCACAGTGGCGCATGCTTCTAATCCTTGCACTCAGGAGGCTGAGGCAGAGGATCATTGGTTGTTCGAGGCCAGCCCAGGCTACACAGTGAGTTTGAGGGCAGCCTGAACTACATAGTGAAACTCTTGTCTCAAGAAAAACAAAATAATCAAAGAATAACAAAACTAAGCCAGGTGTGGTGGTGTACCCCTATAATCCTATGTATTTATAGTAGGGAGGCTAATGAAGGACAACAAGTTCAAGGCCATTGTAGGGATTAATATAGTTTCAAAATAAGAAATAAAAAGGGCTGGGGATGTAGCCCAGTGGTTGAATACCTGCCTAGCATGCCCAAGTTCCTAGGTTCAGTTCCCAGTACAGTTAAAAATAAAAGGGGGGGGGAATGACAAGTCCAAAGGAGAAACTAACATTTGATGCTCCAACATTCTGAAAAAGGAAATATTACATTAAAGTGGAATAGAATATATTTTATAAGAACTGTGTCAATTACAAATTTCCTTGTCCAATAAATACTCAATATTCATTTTCATTTCATTCTTTTTTTTTTTCCTTAGTGCTGGGGATCAAACTCAGGACCTTGCACTTGCGGAGGTAGGCAGCAGCACAGCTGAGCTAAATACCTGGCCCTTCCTTTCATTCTTGTATTAACCAAATCTTAACTTTGTTGTAACAACTGTGTCCTGCTGCAAATTACATTTCTTAGCTTCCTTTGCAGATAGGGGTAAACTTTTTTGCAGGGAGAGGGGGTTGTTCTTTGAGACAAAGTCTCACTATGTAGTCCACGTTGACCTTGAATTTGTTATGTAGTCCAGATTAGCCTCAAATTTGATCCTCCTGTCTCAGCCACCCAAGTGCTAGGATTATGGACACATGCCACAACACTCAGCTAGCCCTGGACATTTTTTGTTTGTTTGTTTGTTTTGTTTTGTTTCAGTACCAGGGATCAAACTCAGGACCTTGTGCTTTCAAGAAAGGCAGCAGCACCACTGAGTTAAACTCCTGCCTCAGCCCTGAACTTTTAATTGAGTCTAGCCCATGGGATACAGGCAGCAGCCTTTGGGAATGACAACCAGAAAAGCTTTAATAAAGGTTATATAGCACACCCTTTTGTTTTCTCCCTTCCTTCCACTTGTAATCAATAGAAGCTACAAGCTATAGATGGTGGAACAAAATACTGGAACATTACAGGTACTGGTACATATTATATATGGACAGCAATGACATTATAAAGTCACCAGTCTTGGAATGCCTACTATATATTCATTTTTATGAAAAAAAAACCAAAACAAAACTCTTTTCTTGTTACTTTTTTTTTTTTTTTGGTACTGGAATCAAACTCAGGACCTGTGATTGCCAGGTAGGTGCGTTGCCACTGAACTAAATCCTCGGCCTTGTTATGCTATTTTATATCTATTTCTTGCAGCCAAATACTGTTCTTTTGTTTGTTTATTTGTTTTGTCTGTCTGTTTTTTTGGTACCAGAGATCAAACTCAGGAACTTGCGCCAAATGCTGTTGTTAATTGATACTAATTTTGCCTTAAATGCCAATCTTCTACAATGCTATTTAACTGTGGATATTCCCAGTAGTTTTTATTTCTCTTTATTTTTGCCATTTTATTTCTTTGATGGAACTGGTAATCACCACCAATCTGATGAAGATGCCATGAACATTCTCTTTCACCAAATATCTCCTGTTACTGTAAGATGACATAGGCAGAATAGATAACCCGTGGCATTTCTTCCATTTTTACATAGTTCAACACCAAATCTATGGATTAATTTGTATAAATTTGTATTTTTTGAGTAAACAAAGCAGATGCAGTAGTTTAATTAGCTCACACAAGTCATTTGCAACAGTAAGGTAAAAAAATCCCTCAATGTTATGTTAATCTGTACATAACCCAATAGGCAAGATATGTATTGCTTTTAGCAGGTAGATGATAATCATTGTTATACTTTCCAAACTAAAGTTATCACTAGTTTCTGAAATTTTCCAAAAAGAAACAGAAAACAACATAGAGAAAAGCAATTACTTTATCATTTTCCAGATTTAAATACCATGCATTAAAATATACTTAAAATTTTTAATAAAATATATTTTATTTGACCACATAATAACCTCTCACAAAGCAATTTCTTAAGGAAAACATACGTAGTAGTATTCAAAACTAAATCAAATGAATACTCTTGGTTTTCAAACATTTTCTCTGATTATAAGAGTAATTAATATATATTAACTGTTGCAAAAACTTTAAGACAGGACTAGGGATTTAGCTCAGTGGTGCCGCCACCTGCCTTGCAAACGCAACGTCCTGAGTTCAATCCCCAGTACCAAAAAAACAAAGAACAACAACAACAAAAAAAACATTAAGACACAAAAATATCAAAATGAAAATCACACATTTTTCCATATACAGACATATACTGTATTAACCCTTTAGTGTATTTCTTTCAAATTTTTTTCTAAAACCAGCTGTGGAGGCGCATGCCTGTAATACTAGCACTCAGGAGACTGAGGCAAGAGGATTGCCATAAGTTTGAGGCCAGCCTGAACTGCACAGCAAGATTGTCTGAAAAAACAAAGAAACAAACAAAATGACAAAAATAAATCAAATCTTTTTTCTATTTTGCATATCATTTAAGACTACAAATAGATCTGTGGCTATACCACCCTGAACGTGTCTGATCTCAGAAGCCAAGCAGGGTCGGAACTGATTAGTACATGGATGGGAAAACTACACGTAGTTCTTGAAGTATTTTATGTCATTAAAACTCTTCAAAGCATTTTAAAGATAAAAGTTTTTATTTATTTATTTTTAGTACTGGGGATCGAACTCAGGCCTTTGTGCTTGGCAAGGCAGGCGTTGGAACCACTGAGCCAAATCCCTGGCCCTAAAGATAAAAGTTGTGACTAAAATAACGCATGCTGATAATAAACAGTTTTAGGAAAAAGGAGCAAAATAAGAATCTTCATATTCATATTTTATCACCTGTAAACACTATCAATATTCCAGTCTTTTTCTCATGCTAAAATACAAATGATTTTTCTTTCTAAATTAGGTTAAAATATTTGCAGCCCTGGAAATTGAACCCAGGGCCTTCACGCTGAACTACACCTGTAGCCCTTTTTTCTTTTTAAGCCCAGGCTGGGCTCAGATTTCTAAACTTTCTGCCTAAGCCTCTCAAAATGCTGGAATTACAGGCATGTACCACTATGCCCAGCTTTTTGGGGTTGTACTTACATTTTGAATTTTTCATTTAGTATATCATGTACATTCTTTTGTGACAATGTGTGTATATATCACACACATTTAGATATTTACAAGATCTAAGAAATATTCCATTACATACACATGCATAATAATTTAACCACATAACTCACTGGGGGACAATTAGATTATATCCAATTATATTCTTTTACAAGTAATGGTACAATAAGATTGTGGTTCATAAATATGTGTCTGTATCATTAGTTAATTGGTTAGAATTCCTGGAAAAGGAGTGTTAGGAACTTTTTGCTGGGGAACATGGTATGTGATTGTAGTCTCAGCTACATGACAGGCCAAGGCTGAGACTGAGGGAGGAAGATTGCTTGTAATCAGGAGTTTGAGGTCATCCTGGGCAATGCAGTGAGACCCCATTTCAGAAAGAGAGAAAGACAGAGAGAGAGAGAGAGAGAGAGAGAGAGAGAGAGATTGATTTCAAAGTCTCATGGTAATGTTACTAAGTTACCTTGCTTATAAATTAGATCAATTTAAGATCCTACCACTTACAAGAATGCCTGCAAAGGAACAGGCTCTTGTAACATACCTGTGTAAATGAAATCTAGAAGTAACTGAAAGATTCCAGCTTCAATTCCTAGAATTTGTACAACATCTTTTGAGGATTCTTTCATTCCTCCAGTAAACAAAGCTGCAAAGTATGGACTACTGGCAGCCAAGACCAGCCGATGAACATTAAAAGTTTCCTTCCCAACTTGCAGCTGCACATCACAGAAATGCTGCCCATTTCTCATTTTATTTATCTGGGCCAGGATGAGTTGGGCATGTTTATCTGATGAAAATGGACTATCAACAGCCTTGGAACAGCCTTCATTAGCCATGATGATCACAGATTAATTAAAAGGACTATTGCCCATAATCTGCTCCTACCCTGAAAAACAAAATACAAAGAACATATTTTTGTGTGTGATATGTTTTATATTCTCATATATAGGAAATACAACTTTAAGGACATAAATTATATATTAAAGAAATAAGGATTCAATTATTGGTAATATTTCTATGTAGTTTCAGAGTAGTGGGGGCTAAAATATTTGGAAGATGCTTTACAGAAAGAAATGAAATCCAAATTAAATACTAAAATACAGTATTAAGGTATGAAAAGTCATAAGCCCTTCTGGGTAAATAAAATAAGGTACAGGACCAGGGATTTAGCTCATGGTGCCACCGCCTGCCTCGCAAGCACAAGATCCCTAGTTTGATCCCTGGTACCAAAAAAATAAATAAATATAATAAAATAAGGTACAAAGACAGAAAGATTTTGTAGCCCACAGTAAGGAAGCAGGCATCAGTTAGAATGAACTTTCAAAAATCAATTTTAGTAAGTTAAGTTCCTTGAAATACAGTCCCTTATGGACAGGGACTGTCTTTCAGGGCCAAAACACCACCCTCTGACATATGTTAGCTTTTCAAATGTTGGTTAAATAAATGAGTACAAGGAGAAATACAAATAGCCTAGGTCAGTTTTTTTTACTGTTAGCTTTTTCACCTACTATGTTAATTACAATCAAATGTATGCTTAAAATCCTTCAATTTAAACCAGGCATATTGGCACATGCCTATAATCCCAATACTCTGGGAGGCTGAACTGCAAGTTCAAACCCAGCCCAAGCAACTTAAAATATTTAGCAAGATTCTGTCTTAAAATAAAAAAATGAGAAGGGCTGGGATTGTTGCTCAGCACCAAGGCCCTAGGTTCAATTCCAGTACCACTAAAAAAAAAAAAAAAAAATGGAGAGAGAGAGGAAGAGGAAAATCCTTTAATTTGTATTATTTGCTTGGCCCTTCTGGATCTTTGTTGTAATCCAAGACTTTGTTCAAATATAATTCCTCCATTATCCTTCCCTGTGTCTCTCTCTCTTCTGGGCTTTGTATCACTCTAAACTTAACTATATTGTACCCTATATCATGCTTTACCTTATCAGACCCCTGCCACCCTAATCCAAGGGTGTACATGCACGCACACATGTGCAATTTCCTTGAAATACAGTCTCTTATGGGCAGGGACTGTCTTACAAAGCGGTAGCACCAGTCACTAACATATATTAGCTTTTTAAATGTTTGTGAAATGAATGAGTACGGGAGATAATAATAGCCTAGGTTGAATTTTAAACTGTTAGCTTTTCATTTACTATGTCAATTATAATAATTCTCACAATAACTAAGAGGAGAGAAGAAAAGATAATCTTATCCAAGGTAAGATGGAAACTGAAACTCAAAGTTTCCCCAAGGATATGAGTTAGTATGACAGTCTTGGTATCTGAATTGAGGCAGGTGGCAGAACCACTGAGCTAATTCCCCAGCCCTCTTGGTATCTGAACTGAGGTCTTCTTACTCTAAATCCAAGACCTTACCCACCATATCACATTACATAGGAATTATTAGGCCAGGTATAAAGAAAGGACTTTGAGGTCCAAGCATAGAAATTTAGACCTGAGTTTTAAAAGGCTTAATAAGGATAAACATAACAGTCATATTTCACAATTGTTTCATTCTTCAGAGGTGTGAGCTAGGAGGTAACAAAATCCAATAAAAGCCTAACAGCTTCAGCAATGAGAATCAAAGGTATAAATCCAAGTTACCATTTGAAAAAAAATTGAGTTCCTATAAGATATATGGAGATAATGCACAGGGGAAATCTAAAATGATTAAGGTTTTATAATTTAGGACAAGGAGAACTGGGGATCAACAAGGTGGGTTGGGGATTTAGCTCAGTGATGATGCCGCCTGCCTTGTAAACGCAAGGTCTCAAGTTCAAGCCCTTGCACCAAAAAGCAAAACAAGGAGTAGGTGTGGAGCCGGGTGTAGTGGCACACGCCTGTAATCCAAGCACTCGGGAGGCTGAGGCAGGAGGATCGCTGAAAATTCGAGACCAGCCTGGGGTACATAGTGAGTTCCAGGTCAGACTCAACTACATAGTGAGACCCTGTTTCAAAAAACCAAAAAATTAAAATTAAAAAAAAGAAAAAAGAAAAAATGTAGGTGTAGGCTGACATTTGAAAAAAGTATTAAATACAGCATTCACTGAAAGTCAGTCAAGTAACAAAGCCAATTATCATGACTATCTAGGATTTAACTTACTGAAAAATTTGAGACATTCTAAAGTCACTGCTAAAATTTCACACCAGCATCTCCATAACGTCAATATTTTATATTTAACTAGCAAATAATTGCAAAGTGTATATTTGTTATTACATAGAAATTCAACTTGCTGGTATTATTAAACATGACTTGGCTGTCAGTTTTCTCTTTTTTATAGCAAAACGTTTATCGGTACATTTTCAGGCATACATAATGTAACAGTCACCATAGGGAATTTTCACCTGTACATAATACATCCCGCCTTTTATCCCATTCCTCCCTTCCTCTTTGGTCCCCTCCCCTCCTTATGTATAAAAGCTTTGTTTCCATTTTCCCTTCTAGTTTCACTTTTTTTTTCTTGTTCCTTCCTTCCTTTCTCCTTATTCCCTTGTTCCCCTTCCCTCTGAACCTTTTCTTCCTATTTCCCGATGTGTCAGGGTTTTTTTTGCCTTAGATTTTTCTGTCAGCAGACTTCGGACCTCAGTGGTTTGCGAGGTACCTCCCTTTAAGGCACCAGGCACAGCCATTGGGCTAAAATGCTGCTCCTCACTACAAGACAAAGTTCACTAATTATCCATTCGGGTGGCAGAAATCCTAGTCTGTTAGCTCGCTTCTTAGTAACTGTTAATATCATCTCACTGTCACTGCAGTGTTTCATTCCAAAAGGTGGCCTGTAAGTCGACCACATTTTCAAAATGGAAATGGCACAACTCTGGGACACTGCCTAGGGATGTAAAGGACGTGCCTCAAGAATCCCAAACTAGAGAGGCAAATTAACAGGAAAGGGTGGAGACAAGCAGAAGAACTAAAGAAAATCTGTTTGATGGCCTTGAATTCACTGTCAGAACTGTGAAACCGCTTCAGCAAAGGGTGTCGGAAAGAGTTCGGGACGAACGTCAAAAACAAAACAAAACAAAAAACCTTAAACTTTGTGCCTGGTTAGGGCTGGATATCCCTAAACTGCTGTGATGCTGAAGGTGGACAACCAATCTGTTGCATCGGAAAGGGCAAGGAAGGGACCTCAGACAAATGAGGGGGACGCAGAGAGGCCAACGACACAGCCTCCGCTTTCCCCAGTGGGACGTGAGGAGCAGCCTCAGCCCTGATCCAGACTGGAGGAAGCTCGGGAGAGACGAAAGCATTTCGGCTGTCAGAGGTGCGCTGGAGTCCGCCAGAGGAAAGGTGAGGAGAAACCGGTACCAGAGTTCCCTTGCTCCCCTCCGAGTCCGAAAGTCGGACAGAGCGGAAGGGGAAGTTCCCAACCCTGTCACACACGCACCTGGGACGCAAGCCGTTCTTACCGCCGCTTCCCCTTCCCACCAGCGCCCGCGCAAATCCTGCGCGCGCAGTCGTGACCCGCAAGGCGCGGAGAACGGCGGGGTGACGGGGCGGGGCAGCCCCAGGACTGGAAGCCAAACGCCGCCTGGGGAAGCGCGGCTCCAGCCTTTCTCCGCGCAGGCGCAGCTCTCAGCATCCGGGCTGGTGGGCTTGAGTTTGCACCAGCTCCCGGGGCTCGCATCTCAGCTGGCAGACGTCTACTAACGCTTGCTGGGACGTTCGGTACGCCCTTTCTATTCCTTCTTCACTCCAGACCTCCGTGCTAGAGACGGAAATAAACACTAGTACTGTGCTGCTTGTAAAAGTACTCTCAAGATCATTTTCCATGTATCTGCTGAAAGGAGCGCTGAGTCGAAAATATACCTTACTTTGAGGAAAGGGAGCATTCAGAGCGCCTAGTTTTTGCTATTCAGCCTTATAATAATATGCCATATTAATGGCTTTCAAACTGTTTTTTAATTTATTAATTTTATTGAGTTTATTGGTACATTTTAGGGATACAGTACAGTTACATTCATTGTTGGGATCTTGTACCGCTACATGGCAAGTCTTGATTCTCATTTTTTCCCCTTACCTCTGCCCTCCCTTCACCCCCTCCTCCCCTCCCCATCTACAAACACTTTATTTTCATCTTTTCATTCTCTCACATTTTTTTCTTTTCCCTTTTTGTTCTTCCCCTACCCATCACACCTTCCCTACACCTTTAGCTCTTTTCGTCCCATTTCTAAATGTCAGTAATCTTATTAGAATCTTATGCATTGTTGCAGATTATTCACACCAGGGAAACTATTTGGTATTTACACATGTGTGACTTATTTATTTCACTTAGGAGTATATCTTCAATATGTATCCATTTTCCTATGAATGAATCTATTTTCTCGTTCTTTATGGCTGAGTAATATTTCATTTTATAGAAAAACCACAACTTCTTTATCCAGTTTCCAACGGATGGGCAAATAGGCTGTTTCCAAGATTTAGCTATTACAAACTGTGCCGCTATAAACATGGGTGCACATTCAAACTGTTTTTTTGATCCCAACCCACAGTGAACAAAAATATCAAACCCAATTCCACATACTTGTATTTACACTTTCTACCCTCGATGCATCACTACCTGACTGCTTCTGTTTCATTATCAAAACCTGCAAAAGGGACCTATGACAGGAAACACGGTTAAGACCTTGCAAAGAGATTACTGGTGCCATTTCAGGGGCGGCTGGGCATTGTCTGGAAAACACTGAAAGGATTTGAATTCACAGGTACCTGATATTTTCTATTGACCAAGCATTTTTACGAGAAAATAGTATTTAAAATATGAAGTGTGATAGAAAAATATGGTAAATGTTTAAATTTTAAAAATTGTTACAGTGAAAAACACATTGCCATGAATCCTCAAAATACTTCCCCACACTTCAGACTACTTACCTAATCTTTGCCATTTTCTGAAGCAGTCCTGGAAGTCCTCCTTCTTGAGTGTCTAGTTTTGCTGTTGTGGCAACCTGAAGCAATGCAAAATGCCCACCTTTCACAGTCATTTTCACTTTGGGAAAGAGCTAGAAGACACACATCACAAGACGGGGTGAATAAAGTGGATGAGAACACACCATAATGTTTTTACAAGCCTGCTTTTCTGTAAGATGGCTCTTCCCACCTCATAAACACCCTCAGGAGAGACCTACACAACTGCTTCTGAAAGTAACAAGAATGATGGAAATACGTGCGAAGAAAGTGGGAGTATTTTGAGGGGTATTAATAGTAATGCATCTTTTACTGTAAAACATTTAAAAAATTTTATTATATGTGTTGCCAATATGTTCTTCCAATTTGTGATATGTCCATAGCTTTTATTTAGTGTATCTTTTAATGAACAAACGCTCACAATTGTGCCAATTTATCAGATTATTTATGTTGTGCACTTTTGATATGTATTTACATAATTCTTCCCTCCCCAATGTCACAAAGATGTTTTCTTAGACTTTCTCCTAAAAGTGTTAAAGTTTCTCTTTTTCAAACTTAATTCTTTTTTCTTTTTTGTTTTTTTTTTTGGTACCGGGGATTGAACTTGGGACTTTGCACTTGTGAGGCAGGCATTGGGATTACTGAGCTAAATCCTCAGCCCTCAAATTTAATTCTTAATTCACTCAGAATCCATTTTAGTGTACAGATTAAGAAAGAGATCCCTCCTTTCCCAGGACCCCTCCAAAAAAAGAGATCCTTCCTTTCTTCCTCCATCTCTTGGTGCCCTCTCCATTTGCAAAAGATTTATCTCCCTGTTTTATATTATCTGTCTTTTATTTTGAACTTTAAATTATTTATACTTTGGGTTTCTCATATAAGAGGAGCACATAATATTTAAACTTGTGTGTCTGATTTATTTCATTTTGCATTATTCTCTCAAGGTGCACTCATTTTCCTGCAAATTACTCAAATTTATTCTTCTTTATGGCAGAGTAGTATTGTACTGTGTGTATCACATTTTCTTTATCCATTCATCCATTGATGGACATATACACTTCCGTAAATTAGCTATTATGAGTTGTGCTGCTACAAACATGAGTATTCATGTATCACTGTAATATGATGTTTCTTAATTCTTTTGTGAATATGCCTAGAAGCGGAATAGCTGGGTCAAATGTAATTTCTTTCTTTCTTTTTTTTCTTGGTACTGGGATCAAACCCAGGTCCTTGCGCTTACAAGGCAGGTGGTGGAAGCACTAAGCTAAATCCCCAGTCCTTTGTAATTTCTAGTATAAGTTTTTTGATTGAGGGCTGTAGCTCATTGATAGAGTGCTTGCCAACTATTAGTTTTTTGACAAATCGCCATACTGATTTTTGTAGTAGTTGTACCAGTTTACATCCCCACCAACAATGTAGAAATGTTCTTTTTCTCTGCAGTCTTGCCAGCATTTTTTATTATTTCACTTCTTGATGCTAGTCATTCTTTCTGGAGTAAAACAGACACTTAATATTGTTTTAATTTGCATTTCTCTAATAGCCAAAGATGGTGAACATTTTTGCATGTAGTTAGTGGCCATTTGTATTTCTTCTGAGAAATATTTATTCATTTCAGTTGCTCATATGTTGATTGGGTCTTTTATTTTGGGGAGTCTCATATTTTTGCGTTCCTTATATATTCTAGATATTAGTTCTCTGCCTGAAGTGTAGCTGGCAATTATTTTTTTCTACTTTGTAGGTTGTCTCTTCACTCTGTTTGTTGTTTCCTTTACTCTCCAGAACTTGGCATAATGCCATTTGATGACTCTTGATGTTTTTCTTATGCAACTGCAGTCTGTTCAGAAAGCCTTTGCCTACACCTATGATGTCAAGAGTGTCACCTATTTTATCTTCAGCAGATTCAGTGTTTCTGTTTTAATATGTCATTATTTGATCCATTTTCATTTTATTTTAGGTCACAGTGAGAGATATGGGTCTAGAATTAACCTCCCTCATGTGGATAGCCAGTAATCTCAGCCCCATTTATTAAAGAGGCTATCTTTGTTCTAGTGTATGTCCTTGGCCCCTTTGTCAAAGATTAGATGGCTGAATATGCCTAAGGTTGTTTTTGTATCTTCTTTTCTGTTCCATTGATCAGCATGTGTGTTTGGGGGCCAGTACCAAGCTGTTGTTATTGTTTTTTAGGCACAATAGGTTTGTAATATAATTTGAAATCTGGGATTGTGTTGCCTAGAGTTGCTTTTGCTATTTTGAGTCTCTTCTAGTTCCATATGAACTTTACAGTTGGTTTTTTTCTAGCTGTGTGAAGAATGCAGTTGATATATATATATATATATAT
>NW_022900935.1:25415279-25418949 GCF_012274545.1 Fukomys damarensis
TTTTGGTACCTGGGATTGAACTCAGGTCTTTGTGCTTGCAAGGCAGGCAGTGGAACAACTGAGATAAATCCCTGGCCCTGCAGTTGATATTTTGATTGGAATTTCATTAAATCTGTATATCATTTTTTGTAATATGGCCATTTTGACAGTATTGGTTGTGTCTTTCCAAGAAGAGGGGATGTCTTCCTATTTTCTAATGTTGTTTATAGTATCTTTTTTCGTAGCCCTGTAGTTTTCATTATGAAGGTCTTTCACTCCTACATATTTCTTAGGTGTTTAATTTTTTGAAACTATTAAGAGTAGGATTATTTTCCTTATTTCTTTCTTGGTGGGTTCATTATTGGTATACAGGAATGCTATTGATTTTTGTGTTTTGTTTCTGTATCCTGCTACCTTGCTGAAATTGTTTATTAATTCTAGGAGTCTTTTGGTAGAATTTTGGGGGTCTTCTATGTAAAGAGTCATGTCATATGTGAATTTCTTATATGTATTCCTTTTATTTAATTTCCCTGGCTAAAGTTTTGAGTACTGTATTGATCAGGAGTGCAGATAGTGGATATCTTTATCTTATTCCTGATTTTACAGAAAAAGCTGAAGCTTTTCCCCATCTAATGCGATGTTGGCAGTAAGTTTATCATAAAGGCCTTTTATCAGATTGAGATTATGTCCTCCTATAGCAATTTTTCAGGGTTTTATCATAAGGGAATGTCGAATTTTGTCAAAGGTTTTTTTTTTCTGTGTTTAGTGATTTTTAAAAATATGTATATATAGTTTGAGTAGGCCTTGAAGTTGCAGAAGTCCTCCCACCTCAGCCTCCTGAGTGCTGGGATTACAGGCAGGTACCACCACACCCAGCTATCTTGTGATGTTTGTCCTTGCTTCTGTTTAGGTGATGCATTATATTTATTGATTTGCATGTGTTGAACCATGCTTGCATCCCTGTGATAAAGCCTACTTGCTTGTGATATATGATTTTTTAAAATGATTTGTTGTATTCTGTTTGCCAATATCTTTTTTTTTTTTTTTTTTTTTTTTTTTTTCCATGAACTCTGGTCCTTGCATTTGTGAGGCAGGTGGTAGAACCACTAAGTTAAATCCCTGGCCCTGTTGGCCACTGTCTTGAGGATTTTTGCATCTGTGTTTATTAAAGAGATTGCTCTGTAGTTGTTGTTGTTTTTTTTTCAGTGGAGTCATTTTTCTGGTTTTGGAATCAAGGGGATGCTAACTTCCAAGAATGAGTTTTACAATACTCCTTCTCTCTCAATTTCATTAAAGACTGAGGGCTGGGGATTTAGCTCAGTGGTTCGGTGGCCTGCCTTGCAAGCACAAGGACCCAAGTTCAATCCCCGGTACCCCCCCAAAAAAGCAACAAAAGACTTTGAGAGTATTGATGTTAGATCTTCTCTGTAGTTCTTGTAGAATTAGAGAGCTAATCCTTCAGGACTTTGGCTTTTCTTAGTTGGAAGTTTTTTTTATTACTGTGTTATTGTAATTGCCTGTTACTGAACTGTATTTTTTAAAAATATTCTTGGTTCAATTTTGATATTCATATATATCTAGGAATCTATCCCATTTCTTTTGGATTCTCCAGTTTATTGTTATTTGTCATTGAGTTTACTGATACTTTTTAAGTATACAGTACAGTTACATTCATCATTGGGATCTTGTACCTTTATATGACAGGTCTTGGTTCTCATTTTCCCCCATACCCCTGCCCTCCCTTCACCCACTCCACCCTCACTATTTACAAAGACTCTGTTTCCATCTTTTCCTTTTTTCATATTTTTTCTTGTCCCTTATTTCCCTTCCCACTTTCACTACACCTTTAGCCCTTTTCTTCCTATTTCACATTATCAGTTATACACCTTGGATCTTATTTACACTTTTAGTTTTTCATACCAGAGAAACTATTCAGTATTTACACATGCATGTCTTATTTATTTCACTTAAGAGTATGGCCTCAGCCAAGTGTGGTGGCACATGCCTTTAATCCCAGCACTTGCAGGCTGAGGCAGGAGGATCACTGTGAGTTTGCGACCAGCATGAGCTACATAGTGAGTTCCAGGTCAGTCTACATAGTGAGACTCCATCTCAAAAAACTGAAAAAAACAAAAAAACAAAACCAAAAAACTAGGATTGGAGGTCCCATTTGACCCAGCTATCCCCCTGCTGGGTATCATACTCAAATAATTAAAAAATCATACTACATTGATTATATGTGCACCCATGTTCATGGCAGCACAATTTGTGATAGCTAAAACTTAGAAGCAGCCCAACTGCCCATTAACAGGAGACTCGATAAAGAAAATGTGGGGTTCAGCCGCCATCGCTCAAGCTCCTGGAGGTAGGCCGGGCCCCGATCCACCGCGGGAAGGAGAACCACACCTGCTCCCGACCCAGCCGCCATCACTCAAGTGCCGGGAGGTAGCTGCGTGGGCGCCCTGAACCCCCATAACCCCCCCTCCCCACACTCTCAGTCCTCCTGATTGTGTCAGTCTTTGGACCCACTCTGCAGAGGCAGAGGTGGTCATCAAGGGTATTTTTCTGAGTTCCCAACTTTGAACATCTTTAAAGAAAGGGCGTGGGAAACCTGTAATAGAATGTTGCGGAGTTCAACCATTCAGAAGGATGGGGAACTCAATCTGGGCCTTGCAGCCCGAGGTCAGTCAGCGTCATGGGATTCAGCAATCAGCTAACTGAGATCAGGGGTCTTGCATCCTCGCTCTGTCTGAGCCATTAAATGGTAAATACACTATATTGAAATTTTGTTCACTGCAGACATGTTCTGGACTGCTTCTTGATTTCAATTTAATTCAAATGATTTAAGGGTGATAGACTAGTGACTACTACCGGTGGTCAGTGTCAGAGTTGTGCTTGATCTTAATATGTTGCTGATTGTATCTGTTGGGGTAAAGCATTGCGGTTGATATGATGAGCTGTTTCTCTGATGCTATGAAGATGAGAATGTGGGTCATTAGAGACACAGAAGCTAAGGCGCAACTATATCAGGAAGATTTGGGTAATAATCCAGAGATTAAACCAAGGACAGTCCGACAACAAAAATAAAAATGAGAAAAACATTTAAGCAAGACACAAGGACAGACTTCCAGTTCACCAATGGCAAACAGTAGGGCAAATGAGGACGAAAAGGCCGATAGTGAACCACCAGGACATCCTGAACTCAGCACAGGAAGTAACAATACAGATCAATCAGGCTCTAGAAAAATTCAAAACAGAAATAATTTCCCAGATAACCATAGAGATAGTGAGCAAAATGGAGGTCGTGATTTGAGACTCTAGAGCAGAAACTGACAAAAAAAATAGATGAGCTCAGGACCATGATAGAAGCCATGAAGGCCCAGCATAAGAAAGAAATGGAAAAAATAAACGCCCAACATAGGAAAGAAATGGAATCCATAAAACAGATTCAAACAGATATCCAGGAGATTAAACACACTATTGAAAGTTTACTCAACAGAATAAAAGAATACGAAGATAGGCTCTCAGATATAGAAGATAAGATTGCAGTCACTGACCATGAAAAGAGAGGTCTCTTAAAAACAGTAAGAGATCATGAGAAATCGGTCCAACAACTCCTAGATGATGCAAAGAAGAATAACATAAGACTGATAGGAATCCATGAAGTAGCAGGAGAAAATACAAATGACTT
>NW_022900935.1:25420843-25448459 GCF_012274545.1 Fukomys damarensis
GGGGGGGGTTTGAGACAGGGTCTCCCTGGTAGTTGAGGCTGACCTGGAACTCACTATGTAGCTCCGGTTGTTCTTGAACTCACCGCGATCTTCCTGCCTCAGCCTCCCCAGTGCTGGGATTATGGGCATGCTCCACCATGCCTGAAAAGTATGTTTTTTTTAATGGGCAAAGGATTTGATTTTACATTCTACATAGAAGATATACCAATGACCAATAAGCACATTAGGGAAATTCAATCAAAACTATCATAAAATATCACCTCACATTAAAATACCTACAATGAAAAAACACAACAGCGAGTATTAATTAGGACATACATATATTAAAAATTCATTCAGGCCAGGCATGGTGGAGCATGCCTGTAATCCCAGCACTCGGGAAGCTGAGGCAGGAGGATTGCTGTGAGTTCGAGACCAACCTGGGCTACATAGTGAGTTCCAGTTCAGTTTCAACTACATAGTGAGACTCAAACAACAACAACAACAACAACAAAAACAAAAAAAAATCTCATTCATTGCTGATGGGATTGTAAAATGTCATTGCTATTGTGGAAGTAGTTTTGTAGTTGCTCAAAAGATTAAACACAGAGTTCAATGTGATCTAGTAGTTACACCCTCAGGTATGTACCCAGAAGAAATAAAAGCATGGGTCTACACAAAAACTTCTATAGGAAAGGTACCAATTGGTCATCATTATCCATAAGAGCCACCAAGTGGAAATAACCTAAATGACTATCAACCAATAATGGATGAACAAAAAGTGAGTGAACAAAATCCGGTATATCCATACGATAGAGTGTGATCTGGCAATAAAAAGAGATGAATTACTGACATATGCTACAACATGGGAGAATCCTGAAAACATTGTGGTAAGTGAAAGAAGCCAATCGTGAAAGACATATAATATGATTTCATTTACATGAACTATTCAGAATAGTCACAGCTATAGAGAATGGAATTAGATTTGTGATT
Source organism: Fukomys damarensis (assembly GCF_012274545.1). Classification (NCBI taxonomy): domain Eukaryota; kingdom Metazoa; phylum Chordata; class Mammalia; order Rodentia; family Bathyergidae; genus Fukomys; species Fukomys damarensis. The sequence goes on from NW_022900935.1 coordinate 25,421,816, forward strand.
ATAAAGGACTGAGGGGAGGAAGGAGGAGAGGATTACTGCTAATGGGTACAGGGCTTCTTTTCAGGATAATGAAAACATTCTAAAATAGGCAATGATGATAGTTATACAATTAAGTATATATATACTAAAAAATCATTGAATTGTATACTGTGAAAGTACAGATATTATGGTGTGAGTACTATCTCCATAAAGCCTTTTAAAATGTTAGATTATGTTATTCCTATATGCAGAACTGTGGTTATTTTCCATTTCACTTAAAGCAAGCGCCAAATTTTTCAAGTAACCAAAAAAACTACAGCATCTGCCTTTCTATCGCTACCCTTTTTGACCCTATAATTCTTCCCTGTATTAATTCTTTGTTTTTCAGATCGGTTTCTTCATCAGTACGTGTTTGTAGTACATACCGTTTACATTCCTCATACAGAGTTGGAATGAGGTGGAACATGTACATAACACATTTTAGCTCCTCTTTTCAGCCCCTCCCCTCCTCTCTCACCCGAATCATTTATTTTGGTCCCCTCCTTTAAGAAAGATCTATCACCCTAGTGATATCCTAGTATCTATCTTTTATTTGCTCTCTGTTTATACTTTCAGTTTCTCATATAAAAGAAACCTTGTGATATTTAAGCTTTTATGTCTGATTTATTTCACTTAACATTATGGTCTCAAGGTGCATTCATTTGCAATCTTCTTTTTCAATCTTCTTTAGCCTTTCTAGCTTTCTTGGTGGTGTTTTTGTTCTTGTTTATTTCTTTTTCTTTTCTTTTTTTTTGAGCCAGGGTCTCCCTTTGTAGTTCAGGCTGGTTTTGAACTCACTCTGTAGTCCAGGCTGGCCTCAAACTCTCCATGAACCTCATGCCTCAGCCTCCTGAGTGCTGGGATTACAGACATGTGCCACCACACCTGGCTCTCCTTGGTGTTTTTCAATGCTGTGGGCACACTCCTTTCTTGGGGCTTACATTTGGCTAAATCATTCTTCTCCAGTGTACTATATCTCACCCCGTTAGGTATTGCTCAAACTTTACTTTTCTGGTGAGGCCATCTGTTATGGCTTGTATCTAGATCCCCCCTCAAGCCTCATGTGCTTATAAGTGGGCCTTTTTGGAGCTGGTTTGATCAAGGGTGTGTGATGCAGGGATTAAAGGTGTGTGTACTTCTCTCTCTGCCAATGTTTGGAATTAGCATTGTTATGGATGTTGCTGAATTAATTTACTAAAGAAGGAAGTCCCACGCTGGGTGTGGATGTTTTGGATATAAAGGGACAGAAATTCTTGCTTCTGCTTTATGCCTGCTTTGCCATGAACTGTTTCTCCTCTGCGATGCCCCTCTGCCGTGCCACCCTGCCTTGGAGCCAGCCAACTGTGGACTGAAACCTCTACAAACTGTGAGCTGTATAAAACTTTCCTCCTTCAACTTTGGATGTCAGGTATTTTGACTTGGAAATGAGAAAAATAACTAGACCACCATCTCTGGCTTCCCCATTCTAAATTATAACACCTTTCCCAGAACTACTTCCCCACATTATAATCTACATTCTCTTCATGGCAATAACTACCATCTTATATATTACAATTATATCTTGAAAGTGTATATATTGACCATTTTCTTATATCCAAAGGTAATCACCATGTCATTCTTGTATTCTGTATTTTTCTATTATTGGAAACTAGAACAGTAGTGAGCACATGAAAGATGCTCAATAAATATTTATTAAATGAATAATTGAATTAATAATGTTTCATTCTTTTTTTTTTCTGGTTCCGGCGATCAAACTCAGGACCTTGTGCTTGTGAGGCAGGTGTGGCACCACTGATCTAAATCCACAGTCCAATATCTCATTCTTTCTGCATGATGTTTATCACTTCTCCTACCTCCAAATCAGAGTGATCTTTCTATTAATATTCTTCAGTAGATTCTTATTTTCTTCCAGAAGAAACACAGTGAAGGGCTGGTGATATAGCCAGTAGTAGATTACTAGGGCACTTACCTAGCATGTGCAAGGCTCTGGGTTCAACTCCTGGACACACACAAACACATGCGCACACACATACACACACGTATGTGTTATGTCCCTTGACTGGATATATCACATACGTGAACTTGACTGGATTAAGAAACACTTAACAGGTAATGGTGGTACACATTGTAATCCTAGCACTCTGGAAGGAGAGGCCAGCAAATTAGAGCCAAACAATTTAGTAACTTTGTGAGACCCTGTCTCAGAATAAAGCCACAATTGTAGCTCAGTCAGGAGGTCCTGGCTTCAATCCCTAGTACTACAAAAGAGAAAGAGAGATAGAGACAGAGAAAGAGGAGGGAAGGAGGGAGGAAGGGCTGAAAGAAATAAGGGAGAAACGGAAAGAGATGGAAAGGAGACATCACTATAGTGTAGAGAAACAGGGAAAGAGATGGAAAGGAGACATCACTATAGTGTCCTATGGACATAATTACAAGTATGAAAAGTATGAACAACTTTATGCCAAAAAGTTTGAAAAAGTAGATGAAATACATAAATTCTTTGAAGTATCAAATTCTCATTAAAAAAGAAACATATTCCTGTAATCCCAGCACTTGGGAGGCTGAGGCAGAAGGATCGCTGTGAGTTCGAGACCAACCTGGGCTACATAGTGAGTTCCAGTTCAGTTCAACTACGTAGTGAGACCCTGTCTCAAAACAACAACAACAACAACAACAACAACAAAACAAAAACATATTATCTGGATAGCTGTGTATCTATTAAAGAAAATTTCAACTTTTTTTTTTGAGACAGGGTCTCACTACATAGTTAAGACTGAAGTGGAACTCACTATGTAGCCCAGGTTGGTCTCGAACTCACAGCGATCCTTCTGCCTCAGCCTCCCAAGTGGTGGGATTACAGGTATGCACCACCATGCCCAGCTAAATATTTTGTCATTTCTAGGAATATCTTTTCTTTTTTTTTTGTACAGGAATTGAACCCAGGTCCTCGTGCTGGCGAGGCAGGCAGTGAAACCACTGAGCTAAATTCCTGGCCTGAAAATTTCAACTTTTGGTTTAAAATCTTTCTATGAAGAAAACTCCAATCTCAAATGGCTTTACTGATGAATTTTACCAAACATCTAAGAAATAATACTGTCACAGACTGGGGATTTAGCTCAGTGGTTCAGCGGCCTGCTTCGCAAGTGCAAGGTCCTGAGTTCAATCCCTGGTACCATTAAAAAAAAAAAATACTGTCTTAGTTACCTTTTCTTGTTGCTGAGACAAAATACCAGACACCCAAAGGCAAAAGAGGAAAATCTTGTAGCTCACAGTTTGTAGAGTGTTCAGTTCATAATTGGCTGGCTCAAAGGCAGGGTGGAATCCCAGAGGAGAAACAGTTAATAGTGAGCAGCAAAATATCAAAGAAGCAGCAAAGCAGCAAATGCAGGGCATTCCCATTATTATCCACCCCAGAACTATGCCAAAACAATCAGCAGACTAACTTAGTAATTACACATCCTTGCTCCCAGCATCACACACTTAAACCCAGCAGTACACACTCAATCCCAGCATCACACAATCTAGATCCAGCCACCTCAGAAAAGCCCCACCTATGACCGCATGAGGCTTTGAGGGGACATCTAGACGCAAGATATAACAAATACTAATTTATAAACAACACACAAAATCTTGTAGACAGTTAAAAAGGAAGAATTTCTTTCCAACTCAACCTAATAAGGGCAACATTACACTGATAGGATATCCAAATAAAACAGTCATGACAACAATGGTTTTTGTCAAACCAACATTCTGTAAAAGTTCATACGTTAGATTTGGTTATGCCTCCTCTGTGTGTTTTAATCTAGAACAGTTCTTCCACCTTTCCCCCTCTTTTGTGGCATCAGTTCTTTGAAGAAATTATGTCAGTTATCTTGGGAATGTCCCATAGTCTGGACTTGTCTGTTTGTTTCTTAGTGTTATAATTTACCTTGCTCTTCTATCCATTGTATTTCCTGTGAACCAGAAGTTAGGACGGAAGATTTTCTTAAATTCAATTAAACATTTAGATAAGGATAATTAACAGGTTTTGTGGTGTACTTCATATTGTATTATACCATGAGACAAATAATGTTTTTTGTTTGTTTGCTTATTTGTTTTTTTGAAACAGACTCTTGCTATGTAGTTCAGGCTGGTCTCCAACTTGCTGTGATCCTCCTGCCTCAGCTTTCCAAGTGCTGGGATTACAAGTATGCACCACCATGCCTGGCATAACATAATGTTATGTTATCCCATTAATAGTAACCCTAAATTCGATTACTTACAATAGTGACTTCAAGATCACTAAATTGTAAAGATTTAGTTTTCTCTTTGTAAGCAGCAATACAATAATTTGTGGGTGATGTTTTGGCGCAGTTCAAATATTCTGTGCCCCAAAAGCCTTCCTTCCTCAACAGTTTTAGCATTCAGTGGTTTTTCTTGCCTTAATTATTTTTAGTAAAGAATGACAATTTATTAATTCCACTATTACTTTTATATTTATTAGTTAGCATTTTCCTATAAAGAAAGAAAGCTTTCCCTCCTCCACAAAGGATTAACCACAATTTTCCTTTAAGACATAGGGTAGTGCAATGCCCGGAGTGTAATTCCCAGCATGACAGACAGACAGACAGATAGACAGATGGTAGCAGAAATGCTCATTTTTCATTCAGTATCAATTTTTAGATTAATGTCTATAATTTCCTTTAGTTTACTTCCCTTTAGTTCTCTTTCTTTCTGAACATCAATATGAATGTGTTGTTTGGTTATTAAATATCTTACAATCTTTATTTTGGGTTCTTAAATGATTCTAAATTTGGTCAATGAGAACTCCTTCAAACTGGCTTTTTGTGCTTGTGATATATCTCTATCAGTTTTTGAGAACTTCCTTGCTTTCTTGCAAAATCAAAAACAAAACACAAAAATTCCAGGCTCACTTTGTACTTTTCCTGTCCTGTCGCATTTAATTTTAGTGAAAAGCAATAATTAGGGATCACAATAAAGTAGGTATACTGATTAATATTTGAGTTTGGCTTTATTTGAACTCCCCTGACAGCAGACCCTGAGACATGAACCTCAGTGCAGGTAGTTTATTTGGAAGATGATCCCAAGAAGTACAAACCAAGAATCAGGGAGAGAAACCCACAAAAGTTATATTAATCAGCAAATTACTATTATGGACAAGTGGGACTCGATTCTGCCAGAAACTCTGTGAAGAACCACCAAAAACATGTCCTTGAACTCTCCCGTCAAGTGACAGAAATATTAGAGTATTTACTCATCCATGGCCATCCCTCATGATTTGAGAAATATCCCTAGATTGTTAAAAATTCTGGCACTTGTGTAAGAATCCTTGAGTAGAACAGTATACGTCAGGAGTGTTTCGCACAGCTTCAGAGGACTCAGAGCAGGGATATGGGGATGGGGCAGTATATCCATTGAATCTGCCACAGGTTGCCACTAATTCCAAGTGCTTTCAGGAAAAAATGCTGGAAATAAAATTTTAAAGCTGAATTTATGTTAATATCTTTTATTAAAGATAAATAATACGGGATTTTTTTCTTTCTTTTTTTTGTAGTGCTGGAGGTTTTTCATTAATTCTTAATTTTTGTCTCTTTTCTGTTTGGCTCTTAACAACACTGACATTTACTTGTTTTATTCAACAGTATAAATCACTGGATTAAAAATTGCATGACTGGGCTGGGGATTTAGCTCAGTGGTTTCAGCGCCTGCTTTGTAAGCACAAGGACCCACGTTCAGTCCCCGGTCCCCCTCCCAAATTGCATGACTATTACTATTACAAATAATAAAATTATTGAATGACCTTTAAGATTTCTTTGAACTTTTTTCATTGCTAAGATACACACTGGTTGGGGATATAGCTCAGTGGCCCCATGCCTTTTTGGCAAGTGCAAGGTCCTGAGTTCATTCCTGCTTCTGCAAAAAATACCAAAACAAAATAAAAGCCAAAAAACCAAAGACCCTCCTGACTGTGTCTAGAAAATACAAAGAACTTGTATAACTCAATAATAAAAAGACAAATAATTCAATTAAAAATTGGATAAGGAAGTATATATGTTTTGTTTGTTTAATTGGTTGGTTGGTCTCACTATGTAGTTTAGGCTGGTCTTAAACTGACTATCTAGACCAGGCTAGCCTAGAACTTGCAGTGATTCTACCTGAGGGCTGGGATTACAGGTTTGCACTACCACACCTGGCAAAGAAATACATTTGTAAAAAACTGGGAAAACGATTTGAATAGGCAAATAGACATGTCTGCAAGGAAAATAACTGAACACAAATGGCCAATTATACATCAAGAGTTATTAAAGAAATGAAAATTGTCAGGTGTGGTGGTTCACACCTGTGATCCCAGCACTTGGGAGGCTGAGGCAGAAAGATTGCCATGAGTTGCATGCCAGCCTAAGCTACATAGTGAGTTCAGGGCAAGCCTCCTACAAAGGGAGACCCTGCCTCAAAAAACAAACTAGGGGTGAAGGGAGGGCAGAGGTAGGGGGAAAATATGAGAACCAAGACCTGTCATGTAAAGGTACAAGATCCCAATGATGAATGTGACTGTACTGTGTACCTAAAATGTACCAATAAACTCAATAAGGAAAAAAAACTAAAACAGAAAAATGAAAATCAGTTCAGGCATAATAGCACAAAACCACAGTGGCATGGCAATTCACACCCATGATGATGACTAAAACAAAGACAGACAATGTTGTGTTGATAAGGATACAGAGAAATTGGTGCCCTCATTTATTAATAGTGGGATCATATAACGGTCCTGCCATTTTGTACAACTTTTTGGCAGTTCATCACAATGTTTAAAATAGAGTTGACATGTCTAAATAATAAAAGTAGAAACATGTCTACACAAAGAATTGTACACAAATGTTTATAGTGGCACTACTTTTAATAGCCGCAAAGAGACAACAACCCAAATGTCCCCAGGGGATGCTGGATTTTTAAAATGTGGTATCTTCATGCAGTAAGATATTATTTAATCATAAGAAGAAATAAAATACTGAAAGATTTTACAATATAAATTAATCTTGAAAACATTTTGCTAGGTGGAAGAAGCCAATTACAAAATGCCACATGAGGGCCAGGGATTTAACTCAGTGGTTCTGCCACCTGCCCCTCAAGTGCAAGGTCCGTGGTGAGTTCAATCCCCAGTACCAAAAACAAAAACAAAAAAAAGCTATATGTGGCTGGGGACATAGCTCAGTGGCACCATGCCTCCCTGTCAAGTTTGCTCCCTGAGTTTGCTTCCTCATACAGAAAAAAAAAAGCCACATACATTATTATATTAATATGAAATGTTCAGAACTGGCAAATCTAAAGAGCCAGAAAGTAAGTTAGAAGTTATCAATGACTGGAAGGAAGGAGGTCTAGGGGAACATGAGAATGGAGTTGTTACTAATGGAGTCAGGGCTTATTTTAGGTTAATGAAATTGTTGTAAAATTAGGTAGTAGTGATGGTTAAAAAAAAAAAAACTGTATAGGACCATGGATTTAGCTCAGTAGCACTGAGCTTGCCTTGGGAGCGCAAGGTTCTGAGTTCGACCCTTGGTACCAAAAAAACCCCCAAAAAAACAAAAAACCCAAACAAACAAACAAAAAAACCCCTTCAAAACCTGTGAATATAGTAAGCCATTGAATTGTACATTTTAAAAGGGACAATTCAGTGTTATATAAATTATATTGTTAAAAACTTATTTTAAAAAGTTATACTGACAAGTATGTACAAAGCACTGCCTTCAAAAGTCACATGAAACAATTCTTTGATAGATGTGTTAAGCAGTTAATCATCTGTTTTAAGTTTTGGTTTGCTTAGTTTTTCTATTTTTTGTCTCATTCCTTTTGGGGGGGGTCACATTATACTTTCACTTTATATTTTTCCTAAAAATAAATTTTACCAGGTACATGGGCTTGTACTACTGCACCTGTAATCCTAGCTACTTGGTAGGTCGAGGCAAGAGCATTTCTTGAGCCCAGGAATTTCAGGCCATCCTGGGCAACATAGCAAAACTATGTCTCAAAATAAGTAGGTAGCTAGATAAGTAGGTAGCTAGTAGGTGTGTGATGAGAACTCTTGAGACCGTCTATCTTGGGAAATATCAATTATGTATTATTATATGGCCATCCTGCTATACATTAGATTTCTAGAACATACTCATATTATAACTGAAAATTTATACCATTTTATTTATCTCTCCCCTTTTCTTCACTCCCCAGGCTGTGGTAATCGCCATTCTACTCTGTCACTATGAATTTGACTTTTTTTTTTATTCCACGGATAAATGAGATCATGCAATATTTGTCTTTTTGTGTCTAGCTTTGTTCACTTAGCATAATGTCCTCCAGGTTCATCCATGTTGTCATAAATGGCAGGATTTTTAAAAGGAAGGCTGAGGAGGCAGGAGGTTCACAAGTTCAAGCTCAGTCTGGACATCTTAGTGACTTAGCAAGACGCTATCTCAAAATGAAATATAAAAAGGGGCAGAGGATATAGCTTAGTGTGAAGGACCTGGGTTCAATCCTCAGTATCACACATAAACAAGTTGAATAACATTCTATGCTGCTGCTGCTGCTGCTGCTGTGTGTGTGTGTGTGTGTGTGTGTGTGTGACATTTTCTTTATTCATTCTTCTGATAACAGACACTTTAGCTGTTTCCATATCTTGGTTACTACAAATAATGCTGCAATGAATATAAGAATGCAGGTACCTCTTCAACATACTGATTCACATTCCTTCAGATATATACCTCAACGTGGGATTGGTAAATTATATAGTAATTGACAGTTCTTCTATTCAATTCAGATAGAAATCAGAAATTGACACAGTACGGCTCTGCTAGAGGCCCTGATGCCACCACACAACACCAAATAATACTGCATCCAGTCAGCTGACACAACCAGCTGATGGCCTCTGCCACTGCCAGGTGATGATGCAGTGTAATGCTTATTTGTGCCAGATGCCATCATTCAACTCTGCTGGGTGCTGGTCTCAGTTGCTGATCTTCACTGACTGCTAGTCTCTGGATCTCTTCAGGCCTAAGAGCCCCTGCTGTTTATCTTTTTTTTTTTTTTTTTTTTTTTTTAGGCAGCGGCACCACTGAGCTAAATCCCCAGGCCTAAAAGATTGCCATTTATTTATTTATTTATTTATTTATTTATTTATTTATTGGTGCCAGGGATTGAACTCGGGTCCTTGCATTTGTGAGGCAGGCAGTGGAACCACTGAGCTAGATCCCTGGCCCCCATGTTAAAATTCTGTACCCATTAAATATTACTACAGGGCTGGCAATTTAGCTCAGTGGTTCCACCACCTGCCTCGCAAGCACAAGTTCAATCCCTGGTACAAAAAAAAAAAAAAAATTACTGTTCATTCTCCCCTTCCTTAAACTTTAGCATTCACCATTGTACTTTGTCTCTAAATCTGGCTATTCTAAGTACTTTCTACAAGTAGAATCATACAATATTTGTTCTCTTGTGACTGACTTATTTCACTTAGCATAATGTCTTCAAGATTCATCCATGTTATAGAATTGATTGGAATTTCCTTTCTTTTTAAGATTGAATTATACTTCATTGTCTGCATATACTTTCTTTTTTTCTTTTATTAGCACATGTTTGCAATTCATGCTGTTTACAATCAATTATCTTGGAGAGGGGCTACATATACATACCACAGCTTGTCTTTTTGTTTTGTTTTGTTTTTATTGTTTTGGCTTTTTTTGCAACAGGGTCTTGCTTTTTAGTGCAGGTTGGCCTTGGACTCATTCTGTAGCCCAGACTGACCTCAAACTCACAGTGATCCTCCTGCCTCAGCCTCCCAAGTCCTGGGATTACAGACGTGTACCATCATGCAAGGCTTTAAAAAAAAAAAAAATCTCCTTTTCCATTCTCCTTTCCTCTCCCTACTTCTCCAATTCCCTTATCCCATTTTTCACTCTTGTTGATATTATTAATCTTAGCTCATGTTATGGCATATAATGTTTACATTAATTGAGGTTATTAGGTTCTTTTACATGGCATATGTTTATTCTAGTTTTTCCCCTTCCCCTTCTCCTCACCCTTCACAATTTGTGTGTGTGTGTGTGTGTGTGTGTGTGTGTGTGTATGGTTCCGGGGATCACACTTGGACCCTTGTGTTCTAAAGGCAGGCAGCAAGCCAGGTATGGTGGCTCATGCCTGTAATCCCAGCACTCGGTAGGCTGAGGCAGGAGGATCACTGTGAGTTCGAGACCAGCCTGAGCTACATAGTGAGTTCCAGGTCAGTCTCAACTATATAACTACATAGTGAGACCCTGTCTCAAAAAAAAAAAAAATGCAGGCAGCGGAACCACTGAGCCAAATCCCCAGCCCCCACCCCTCACACTTTTTCCCTTGGAGCACTTCCCTATTGTAAGAGATCCATCTCCTTGTCCCCTTCTATCCATCTACTATGTTTTTTCTATCCATTTGTTCATTGTTGTATTGTTTCTACCTTTGGCTGTTGTGAGTAATTCTTTTATGCATACGAGTATATAAATACCTGTTAGATTTCCTGCAACCATTTTGGGGGGAATATACCCAGAAGTAGAACTGATGAGTATCCACATTTTTTTTTTTGGTACCAGGAATTGAACTCTTGCGAGGTAGGTGGCAGAACCACTGAGCTAAATCCCCAGCCCTCCACATTCTTTTTTACAGCTGCAGAGTATCCCATTTGAAGGGGTATATTATAATTTATTTAAGCAAACCCTCATTGATGGATATATTGAGCCATTTCCAGAATGTTATTATTATAAGTATTATAGAATGAAAATAACCTTGTGCACATGTTGTTCATATGTTGTTATATATTTGTGGAGGCAAGTGGATCACTTTTAGGTTATTCATCACTCTATTTACCTTGGTTCTTTTAAGTCAGATCTCTCAGATCACTCACATTCCATTTAAGAAACCTGGTGGAATTTTCTGTAATCATGTGCCATTTCCATGCCACTCTTTAGAGCACAAGAATCTTGTTATCAGCCTTCTTGTTACTCTGGGAATCAGGCAGTGCTGCTAGTAGGTCATAGAGTTGTTTGTCCAAATACACCATCCAGCTACTTCCATCCTGGGACTTGCTGCTTTTTTGTGTTCTCTATCTTGTAAAAGATACAGAGGTTCACCTTGGTTTGGATTCCCTCCAAAATTGGTCTGTCATAACCCCATCTCATTAGCCAAGTTTAGTCTCAATTTTTCTTCCACCCTCTTTGCTTCTCTACTCTTTTCCTGCCACCTCCGCATATACCAAGTCATACTTAGCCACAGGAAGCTTGATCTTCTATCATGTGTGCTTGGAGCCTATTGTTTTAACTCTCAAAACCCAAGAAATAACTCATTGGTCTGCCATGTCATTTCTTCCTAGAGGTAGTAAGTGAGGCTGTAAACTCACTGAATTGTGGGATAAGAAAAGGTATAAAGGGATTTAGCTCAGTGACATCATGCCTGCCTCACAAGTGCAAGGTCCTGAGTTCAATCCCCAGTACTAGAAAAAGAAAGAAAGAAAAAAAAGGTATAAGGAAAAACAAAGAGACAGTCCAATTCATTTATTCTCCCACAAATTAGGTTAAATCTTTTTAGGAATACAAGAATCTTTTTGGAAAAAAACTTTTATTTTTCACACCCAGGAATTAAAGGCATCCAGGTCCTCTTGTTGGCGGTAAGGGACTTAATAGCATGATATTTTTGAGAGTGTGTGCTAAGAATCAAACCTAGGGCCTTATGCATTTTAGGTAAGCATGCTACCACTGAGCTACATCTTCAACCCTATAACTTGATTCTGATAGAGAGAAGAGGAGCGTCTCCTTTCCTTCTCTGCGTTTGTGCTAAAACAAGTCAAGCTATATGTACTGAGCAAGGCTTCTAACACATCTGGAAATGTCTGGATGCCCTCTTATACCAGATTTCTTCTTTCCCAGCTCATGCAAGTTTCTCTGGGTAAATTGGCAAGAGTAATATCATAATTCTGAAGCCAAGGGCCCTATCTGCTTGAGGGCAACCAGGTCTTGGACCCAGTGAAGGGGACACATATTTTTCTAGGATATCCCGTGTGTTTTCATGAAAGGGGCACTGAAGAGACCAATTTAGGGAGGAAACAGAAGAGACAGAATTTTCTACTTTGGAGACAGACAAATCTAAATTCCAGATCCAGCTGTGTCATCAACCCAGTAGATGGCCACAAGGAAATCACTTAACCTTTAAGCTTATATCACTTTATCTATATAATGAATATACCACCATCCCCAAAGGGCCCAAATAAGGCTCAAGTGTGATAAAATAGGTAAAAGAACTCATACACTGTGCAAACATAGAGCATTGTCATTGTGAGGCTGATTGCTTCCTGTATGGCCAAATTAGCTAATGGATTTCCTGCACATGGTGCATACATCTGCTGGGGCTCTAGCTGTGGTGGGTTTCAGGGTAACTAAGCTGTTTCCTCCTTTGTTTAAAGAGTTTATTTTGTGACTTGGCCCAGCTTCAGCTTGGGCTGGCGATGAACAGCTTCCATCCAGGAAGTGCTGCCTAGCCAAACTGAGCCCCTGAGATAAGAGGTTGGAAAATCGTTATCTGGGTCCTGTACATAGTAGATAAGGACCTCCCTATTCTTGGCTCTTAGCTATTTTTTTTGAGTTACCTCATCCCACTTCTGTCCTCACCTCTCCCGGCTTTCCCTGTTTCTTGTTTCTGTTTATCCTCTTAAGTACACTCTCTAGGCTATGCCTGGCTAAACCACCAATCATATACTTAGCCCAATCATCTATTTAGATATTTGCCTAATCTTTATGCAGTTGGTGCCGAGTGTAAGGGTTGTCTGAGTGATTTAGCCCTGTAACTTCTCTCCAGGATTGTAAAGCAGCTTTAAAGGAGAAACCACTGGGTGTGATAGAAGCTGTAGAGGAGGCCAGGAGATCAGCGGTACCATCCCCTCCCCATACAGACTAATATTCATGACCTCAGATATGCAGTGATGTCTAATGTCTAAGATATACACACTGATTCGCACACATTGCATACCTATGTCATGGACACACACAGACATGAGCATTGACACGAACACACACCACACAGACTGATACACATATACTTTCAAAATACACACTGACATTTATACCCCTTAGATCAGAGGGCACAGATGGAGTAGGATGCTGCTAGCTTTTTTTTTTTTTTTTTTTTTTTTTAAGAGATTGAACTCAGGACCTTGCACTTGCCAGGCAGGCATGGCGCCTCTGAGCTACACACTGGGCCCCAGATGGAGTAGGGAAAGTGATTGATTATGATTTCCTCTCCTTCACAAAAGTCTGAGACAGAGATAAGAACTTTACACAGAGAAGGACTCGATAGTCTGAGGGATAACCCCTTTATGTCTTTGTTTATACCTTGCACTGACTGGGATCACAAAAGTGGGCTTTTATTTTATTTTTATTTATTTATTTAGGTACCAGGGATGCAACTCGGGACCTTGTGCTTGCGAGGCAGGAGTTGGAACCATTGAGCTAAACCCCTGGCCCAAGTGAACTTTTACTGAATGCGTCTCTGTGTTCATTACTGCCTTATCCCTCCCATCATTGGATCTTTATATAGGACTGACTGTGCAATAAGGACACTCCTGTCCTCACCAGACTGTGAGACACCTTGATATTATGTCCAGTCACAGTACTGTCTAGCCCCCATCTACTCAAACAGGACTTCAATCGCCTTCAAAAGTCTCCCTGGATAGTCCAATCAGCATGCAGGTGTCTCTCATAGAAGTTGAGAGGAGACTGTTTTTATTCCTATTCTCCAGTCAGGTCTTTAGGAACCTTTCCCTTGCCTGGTGTGCTTCACTGGAGCCCTCCAGCAGGTGTAGGAATCCTCCACTCCTGGCCCTGGCACTGCATTTTGTAGTCGAGGAAGAGAAAGAGTGCAATTACTAGCTCGCAAACTTTGTCACTGGGGCCCCAAAGCTGCCCCAGGTGTGTTCTGAGTCTCACAAGGGTTTCAATAATACCATCCTCCAGGCCTTTTGTAGCAGATGCCGTCTTTGCCCTGCTATTTACCTTTTGGGCCTCTAATTTAGTTATTCACTGACAAATTTCCAACTGCCTGCATTTGTGTCTCTGCCTGAAAGTCATTCGGCCCCCATCTGTCAGTCAGGGGTAAGGGATAGGTCAGTTAATATCCTCTGGGGCAATTAATTCCTGTAATAACTCTGTATTTTACTTAATTTCCCAGAGTTTCTCTATGAGATTAAGTTTAGTCTCAATGATCATTGGCTTGATAATTCCCCCCCACCCCCCCCTCCCCGGATCAACTCAGGACCTTGTATTTGCAAGGCAAGCTTGGCTCCACTGAGCTAAATCCTGGCCCGCTAATTCATTCTTTATTGCCTTCCTTCTCTTCCCCTTTCCATGCCTTTGTTTCCTTCCAGTGTTTCCTGCACCTTCTAATAAATGACTTGCTCTTGACTCTTTGTCTCAGGATCTGTTTCTAGGGAATTCCAATTAAAGCATGTACCATACTCTCCAAGGAGAAATCAGCTCTGGCATTTACAGGAACAGCCCATGAGTTCCCCTCCATTCATCACTCTCATCCTCCCCAGGAGCCTCCTTTGTACGTTAACTCGAAGAGCATACACCAGCCCACTAATTATACCACAATCCAGATTCTGAATTCAGTTTGGGCTTCCCTGGTACTTCATCCTATGCTTGCAAAAGGAGGGAACTGAGGGTTAGAGAAGAAAAGTAACTATATCTTGCTCAGATTTGGTACATCTGAGCTTAGTGGAGAGCTAAGGGACTATTTATAGTCACTTCTGGATGGAGGTTTGAATATGAAAGCCCATACGAGGCCGTGTCACATTGCCACCATTAATCCCAGTGTCTTAGTTACTTTTCTCATTGCTGATACAAAATACCCAACACCCAAAGTTAATGGAGGAAATGTTTAGTTAGCTCACATTTTGTAGAGATTTCAGTCCATAGTTGGCTGGCTGTAAGGCAGGGTGGCAGGGAAGAGGAACATCACAGGGGAGAAGCAGTTCAGGGGAGGCAGGCAAAATGCAACAAAGTGACAGCACAGCAAAGCACCAGCAGCAGCCTGCCTCTCCCTTTTGTCCCTTCCAGGCTACCTGCCTTTGGGTAGTGCTACCCACAGGCAGGAGTGCCTTCCCGTTACCTACACCCAGAACTATGCCAAACTAGTTGGCGGACTAGTTTAGTAATCACACCCCCTTACTCCCAGCCTCACACACTCTGTGTCCAGCCACTTCTGTAAAACCCCACCTATGACCTCAGGAGGCTTTGGGAAGACATCTACACACAAGTCATAGCAACCAGCAACACTGAGACACAAGACTGAGGCCTTCAAAAAGGCTTTACTAATGACTTGGAAGTGATGTGTGAGATAAACATGGAGAGTAAAATGATATTAGACAGCCCATCTCACAAACTGTAGTCATCATTTCAGCCTATCTCTAAGCTACCTCCACATGGTATACAGGTCATGATCTGTTCCCTTCCAATCTGAGTGGGGATGGTCTGCAGAGGTTCTACCATTTAAAAACAGGAGTGAATATGGCTATCTTTCTAGGTCACAGGCTTTCAGTCTCTCAAAATATCTATTGACAATATAGCACATAATTTCAATTGACTTTAAATAATATAGAGACTTCCTTTCTCAAGAGGAAACTTCAGACTTCAGATGTCTGATTGTCTTTTCTTTTCTTTTTTGGTACCAGTGATCAAACTTGGCAGGTGGCAGCACTACTCAGCTAAATCCCTGGCCCTTATGATTGTCTTTTCTTAATCCCTAACCTCTTGGTCAGTTCTGTACACAATGGCCCCTTGGTATCTGAGAGGCTATTCTGGGTACTTCCCTGCCCTGAGATAAATACATAGATTTTTTTTAAGCAAGGATATAATTGGTTAAGCATTCCTGCCTATACTTTCTGTCATCTGCCCCAAGGCTTTTGGAAAGATCATTTCATAACACTTGATGATTACAAAATAATTTGTATATCTTTAGATTTTTAGATAGGTTAAAGGTTACATCTTTGAAAACTGGCTGGTCAACCAGCTGCATTTATAAACTTCTGTCACAAACAAAGCAAAGATAGGCTTGAGAGTTCACATTGAGTCCTGGGAGAGATCCTGGAGTGTGCTACATTCCTATTTCAAAGCACCAAGTCTCAACAGTGTAATTCTTATCTGTTGTTATCATTCAGAAAGCATCACAGTAGCTAAGGAGTGGCTTACACTAGCCTGGGGAAATTAATTTTATAATTTTGCTTAGCAACCGAATAGAGATGAAGAAGCCCAGGAGGATGATTTCTTTGGCTTTACTGAGAAGCATAGTTCTCAGAGATACTCTTGAGCAACTGGTCTTGGACCTACCTTGTTACTGCTGCTCTTGTTAATTATTAAAAAAAAAAAGTTGCCCACTGTGTGAATAGCTGATTAGATCAGAACCGTCCAGTCTTGGGCCAAAGTGCAGGTTAGTACATAGGTGCATATGTGTGAAGGTAGTTATATATCCTACTTCTGGAAAATCACAGGTATATCTTTTCTTTCTTTCTTTCTTTTTTTTGGGGGGGGTATGGGGATCGAACTCAGGACCTTGCATTTGTGAGGCAGGTGGCACAACCACTGAACTAAATCCCTGGCCAAGCCATAACTTTTCTAAATCCCTAATTGTATACATAAGTCTCTCTCTCTCTCTCTCTCTCTCTCTCTCTCTCTCTCTCTCTCTCTCTCTCTCTCTCGGTGTGTCTTGTGCTTTCCTTGTGACTAAGTAAAAGGGATAATTAGGACAACTGGATACCATACCTAGTATATTAGTAAGTGAAAAGGACCAATAGGACATACAGAAATCAGAAACCTAAAATACTCCAAAATCTGAAACTTTTTAAATACCAATGTGATCCCACTAGCGGAAAATTCCACCTAGATATCATATCACAGGTCAGAGTCAAAACAAAAGCACACTAAAAATACTGTATAAAATTACCTTCAAGCTATGTGTATAAGGTGTATATGAAACAAATTTCATCTTTGATTTGGATTCCATTTCCAAGATATCTATCCGAGTTCATTCAGGGAAACAGGGCCCATGCCATGTAGTAAAATGAAAGGAATTTTATACAAGGAGCTAGTTACAAATGTGTTGGAAGTGAAGCAGGATGGGAAGGCAACGTAGAAATTAGCCATAGCAGGAAGCCCACATCACTTTAGGCTGAAGAATCAGCAGCGATGGTGTTAACAGGCCTACCAGTGGGGACCATTCAGTGGGAACTGAAACTACAGGGGGAAGGACGCTCTGTGGGAGCTGACTTAGGGAGGAAGAGACTCTGGGGAGACCCGAAACCATGGAAAAGACATAGGCAATGTTGTAGATGCTGCCAAAAGCAGAGGCCTGCCCATCCTTCCCATTAACCAAGAATAATCAGGTTAAGAACTTTAGAAATGCAACTTGCATGAATCAGACCCTACAATATAATAGAGCAGAGGAACAGCAAGAAATGGATCTGAAACTAGCACAGTTAATAATGGCTGATGTTTACACGTATGTCACCGAGTCTATTAGGAATTTTAAGAAATCTAACCTCAAAATTATAAAACTTTCACAACAGAAATAGAAACGTTAGGGCCAAATGAATTTTTTGGGGGCGATTGGTTGCTAAAATATCAGCTATATTTTGTTTTGCTTCATTTTTAGACTATGGCTTTATGTTTTTTAAAAAATTGTAATAGCTGTTCTTTTTTGTTGTTGTTAAGAAATTTGGATCTCCTTCTTTCTTTTTGGTATCGGGGATCAAACTCAGGACAGTGCACCTGTGCGGCAGACTATCTTCTTTGTCATATCATTATATTTCTTCTTCATAAACACACTATCATTTGAAGGCATTCAGTCCATTTTATTTTTTTTATTTTTTATTTTTATTTTTTTTTGAGGATGAAAGGTTTATTTGGCTAGTCCATTTTAACTCATTTTATTAGTGTGTGTTCCCACCGAATCATAATTACATTCATCTTGGAGGATTGGTTCATCTGCTTATCACCTCTTGATCATTTTTATTCCCTTTCTCCGTCACTTCTCTCCATTTTAACTCTTAGCTTATTATGACTTGGATTAATTGCATTTTGGACTTACTGTATAGCTAAATTGAGCCAAGGCCCTTCATACCGAGCCATGTCGCCAGCCCTTTTTATTTTTTATTTTGAGACAGGGTCTCACTGTGTCACTAAATTGCCCAGGCTGGGCTAGGGCTTGCAATCCTTGTGTAGTTCAGGCTGCCCTTGAACTTGCCGTGACCATCCTGCCTCAGTTTCTGGAGTGCTGGGATCCTGCCCAGTATAATCCTCTTGCCTCAGGCTCTCAGAGTGCTGAGAACATGGCATTTTCATGTGGTCAATTGTTCCTTCTTATATCATCCTCTTTTTTTAGTTCCTTTATGTTTTGTTTTTTTTTTCTGTAATACACACTTGTACTCAGCGATATATGCTTTTTCAATAAGAGTGTATGGAAGATGAAGTTTCTGAATTCCATATCAGAAAATTTAACTGATAAATTTGGTGGTATGGTTTTTTCCCCCCAAGGAAAATAAATAATTAAAATGAGGAAAAGCTTAGGTAACAAGAGACCCCACTCCCAGTACCAAAACAAGGAGTCATATGGCATCAAAACTCCTAGGTATATTTTTCTACTTATTCTCAGGATGTACATACTTAGAAATAACATGGAAGATATTGGCTACACATGGATAGAAAGAAGGATGTCAGGTAGCATAGCTGTTCTACAGATAGTGCTTCAATTTTTTATCTTGATCCTGCTTCCTTGCTCAAATGATCCTTTTTTGGGCGGGGGGTACTGGGGATCCAACTCAGGACCTTGTGCTTGCGAGGTAGGAGCAGGGCCGCTGAGGTAAATCCCTGGCCCCCAGATGTTTTCTATTCCTGCTAATTCCAAATTAGAAATTCTCTCTTCCAGGAAGATTATTCAATGACTGGGTGTGGTGGCACATGCCTGTAATCCCAGCACCCAGGAAGCTGAGGCAGTAGGATCAACCATAAATTTTATGCTAGCCCTATTTAGAAAGAAAAAAAGTTGGCCACTCATGGTAGTGCATGCCTGTAATCCCAGCACTCAGGAGGCTGAGGCAGGAGGATCTCTATGAGTTTGAGACCAGCCTGGGCTACATAGTGAGTTCCAGTTCAGTCTCAACTACATAGAGAGACCCTATCTAAAAAACAAAAAACAAAAACAACAACAACAAAAGTTTATTTGCACGTGTTTTTTAGCTTTTTCTGTACTCTTTTTATTTTGTTTTTGATTTTTGAGCGAGTCTTACCATGTAGTTCTGGCTGGCCTTGAATTCCAAGTGATCCTCCTGCCTCAGCCTCCTGAGTGCTGGGATTACAGATGAATGTCATCACACTTGACTCTGCGTGTTTGCTGTTTGTTTTTTGAGACAGGGTCTCATTATGTAGTGCATGCCGGACTTGAACTCACTATGTAGTCCAGGCTGGTCGCCAATTTATGGCAATCCTCCTGCCTCAGCCTCCCAAGTGCTGAGATTACAGGTGTGCGCTACCACACCTGCCCTGTTACATATGTTTATAAATTGTGTAGCAAAAAGTTTTAAAACAGAGTGGAGAAAAGAGATTAGAAGTAGCATAAGAGTAGGGGAAAGAGATTGGAGGTAGTGTATATGAATAAATCTTAGCAATTTTACTGCACATGGGAGCAATAAAACACTAAGAATAGCTTGTGGTAGAAATGAGGCCAGAGAAACCTTAAATTTCTTTTGGTACCCCGGATTGAATTCAGGCTCCTTGGGCTTTCGAGGCAGGAGCCAGAACCACTGAGCTAAATCCCTGGCCTGAAACCTTAAATTTGAGATATATCATTCTTGTATGTTGATGGAATGATCCAGGAGAGAAGAGGAAAAGAGGTAGGTGGCAGAACCACTGAGCTAAATTCCTGGCCTGGAGTTGCATTTCTGAAGTGATTTTTTTTAACGAAAAAAAGAAATCAAAATTTTATAACAAAGTAATGTGAGAATGACAATAGTTATTACACAGTGTATCCTCATCTTCAAAGTAGTTATTGGGAGGGGCAGGGGATTTAGCTCAGTGGTTCTGCTGCCTGCCTCGTAAGCACAAGGTCCAGAGTTCAGTCCCTGGTACCAAAGTAGTTACTGGTGTAAAAGACACAAACCCAAAAGATTCTTCCAAGACAGAAACAATCAGGTAATAACACAATACTTTCTTTTCAACTAAGATAGACTAGTGGTATGAATGAAACAAATCAACGCACACATTTGTTTTGTTTTTCTTGTGGTGCCAGGGAATGAGCCCCAGCAGTGCTTTCAGCATGTTGGCAAGCATTTTACCTTGAACTACACACCTCCAGCCCTGGAGTGATAGTCCTGGGGGGATCGAACTCAAGACCTGTACCTGCAAGGCAGGTGCAAAACCACTGAGCTAAATCTGTGGCAGAAGTTGTCTTTTGAAATAAGAAGGAAGGGCCAGGGATTGAGCTTAATGGTTCCAGCACCTGCCTCGCAAGCACAAGGTCCTGAATTCGATCCCCAGTACCCCCCCCAAAAAAAACCAAAATGTATAAAATAGTCACCTAGGAGAAGGGAGAGTGAAATCAAGGACATGCAGTGTGATTGTTGGGCAACAGTAAGATCCACTTAAGATTTATAGTCATAAATTTGTTGTATAGTTTCATATTTTTCCTGCTCTGTTCAGCTGTCCCAGTACATACAAGTAGTGATCAGAAAACTGGATTTAGCTGAGGTTTTGATTTTGTCATGTAAGTACGGCATACCAAAAGAGCCAGTGGTAGAATTTGAAAGAATAAATATGAATGATCATGACATTCAAGAAAGATCTTCAAGAACATGTTTTGTTGTGCTCACTTCGGCAGCACATATACTAAAATTGGAATGATAGAGAAGATTAGCATGGTCTCTGATCAAGGATGATGGGTAAATTCATGAAGCATTCCATTTAAAAAAAAAAAAGAACAAAACCGGGTGTGGTAGTGCACAATCCCAGCACCCAGGAGGCTGAGGCAGGAGGATCACTCTGAGTTTGAGATCAGCTTTGGGTACATAATGAGTTCTAGGTCAGTCTCAAGTACATAGTGAGACCCTGTCGACAAACAAAACAAAACAAAACAAAAAAGGAACATATTTTGTTAGAGATGCCTGAGAGATATTAATATGAGCTCAGAATAGATATCAGAACTAAAGCTATACCTTTGAAAGTCAATAGCACCTTGATATTTTGTCATAGGAATATAATAAGATTACCTAAGGAATTGAGTGAGAAGAGTAGAAGATCTAAAGTGAGCTCTCAAGAATGCAAACAGATGGCTAGATAAGGTGTCACACACCTGTAATCTCATCACGGGGAAGGCTGAGTCAGGAAGATCATTGCAATTTCAAGGCCAGCCTGGGCTGCATACTGAGTTCAAGGCCAGTCTGAACTACATAGTTTGATCCTATCTCAAAATAAATAAATATAAGAAGAATGCAAACAGTTAAAGCTGAGTGATAACTGCCTAGGTTGCCTAGGCAACATAGCCAGAATTTGTCTCAAAAAAGAAAAAAAAAATGTCGACTGTGTTAGACAGGAGTAGGTGATAGAAAGAGGAAGAGAATGACAATGACAGTGATGCCCTGTAGTGCAACACTGTAAATACTGTCTGGGCTGAGTGTGGTGGCACATGATTATAATCCCAGCACTTGGGAGGCTGAGGCAGGAGGACAGTAGTGAGTTCAGGCTGTGTTACATAGTGAGTTCAAGGCCACCTGAACTGCATAGTGAGACCCTGTGTCAAAACCAAACCAAACCAAACCAAAACAAAACCTGTCTATTTATTGGGTTATTAAGTGAAGAATAGAAAGTAAAACTCAATAGAAATATAAGACATAGACTTCAACCTGTATATCGTTGAAGTCACCACTGACCATAAAACTCAGTTGGGCCAAAGATCATGTTCATCTTCACTTGAATTTGTTGAATAGAAATGCGACCTGACATATAGTAAGCACAATTAATATTTATTGAGTAAGTGAATTTAGGAATTTAGGAAGGAAAGCTGGGGATGTAGTTCAGTACTAACCTACTTAGCATACTCCAGACTCTAGGTCTGATTGCAGCACCAGAAAAGAACAAAACAACAACAACAAAAAATGTATGAAAAAGATAACTGGGCATGATGGTGCATGCCTGCAATCCCAGCAATCTGGGAGGCTGAGGCAGGAGGATTGCAAATTCAAGACCAGCCTAAGCAAAACTGAATTAGTGAAACCATCTCAACTTAAGTGGGGGAAAAAAGGGCTGGGGATGTAGCAAATGTACTGGGTTCAACCCCTAATTTTTAAAAAAAAGTTAGAGAGAGGGCCAGGTATTTAGCTCAGTGGTGCCACTACCTGCCTCGCAAGCACAAGGTCCTGAGTTGATTCCCCAGTGCTGGGGAAAAAAAAAGCAAGAGACAGAAGAAAAGAAAGAAAGAAGTTAATTGAAGGAAGTGTAGAAAATTATAGAGTATAAGTACTGGAAAATTTATGTGGCTAATGCCTTCTTAACTTTGACTTCTTCAGAGAGTGCTACCCAGCACAGCACAGTGCCTAACATAGAAAAGACTCAATTAATTTGTATTTCTAACAAGTTCTCAGGTGATGCTGATGTTGCTCCTCTTCTAGGTCAAGGCTTTTTGACTATCTGGGACTTTAAAAAATAATTGCTGGACGAGGTGGCCCACACTTGTAATCCCAGTACTCAGGAGGCTGAGACAGGAGGATTGCTGGGAGGTTGAGGCCAGCCTGGGCTATATATGACTTCAAGGCCAGACTGGACTACATAGCAAAGTCCTGTCTCATAAAACAAATAAACTTAAAAAAAAAGTGAGTGAATGAGTGATACTTGCACTTCCTTCAATATTCCATGAGGCAATGATAGCTATCTTCATCCTTGTGACTATTTAAACCAGAACCCTGAGGATCATCCTTGATATTTCCCATTGCTCATTTCATGTATCTGGCTGTTTATCAGGTCCTGTAAGTTTTGCATCTTTAATATTTTGTCTATCATTTCCTCTCCAGGCCTTCTACTATAAGACTGACAAGTACCTGGTCGTCTTCTATTTATTCTTTTGTTATGGACTCCTAAGTGGTTTCTGGTCTTCACTTTTATTCTTCTGCAATGCACCCATCCAAGATATGTTACTCATGGTTCCAGACAATTCCACCATCTCCCTTTAACCTCGTAAGGAAAACCCCCATCCTATTCTCCTGCCAAGGAGCAGTCCTAGGTAGTTGTGCTCTGTACCACATGATACCAACTTCCCAACCCTGAGACATTGTAACTGGACAAGAATGGGAACCGAACTTATATGCAGATTTCCCAGAAGCTATTGAATTAATTTAGGAAGTAAAGCTTGGGCAATTAGCTTCTCATCCTTAGGCAAATGAATTAAGAAGTAAGGAATGGATCAGGCAGTAGAAGTAAGAATTGAAGTTGTCAAAAATTGCATTGAGAAGCCGAGTAGTAGAGAAGGGGTCATAATCAAGACAAAGCTCTGGCTGAGTAGTGAGTATTGGTAGACAGAAGTGATGATGCAGAACAAAGCTACCACACATAGGTAAAGATGCTGATTGCTTTTGGGAGGAAAAACAAAAAGACACGTGAAGGCCAGATACAGTAGTCTCAGCACTTGGAAGATTGAAGTGGGAAGATTGCTTGAACCCAGGCATTCAAGACCTGTCTGGGTAACATAGTGAGATCCTGTTTATCAATCAATGAATGAACCAATAAAAATTAAATGGAGATGGAGCCAGGCATGGTGGTGCACACCTGTAATCCTGGCACTCAGGAGGCTGAGGCAGGAGGATCACTGTGAGTTCGAGACCAGCCTGGGCTACATAGTGAGTTCCAGGTCAGTCTCAACTACATAGTGAGACCCTGTCTCAAAAAACAAAACAACAACAACAACAAAATGAAATGGAGATGAAGAAAGAAACTGAGTCATAGTAATCACAGAGTATACAGCAGTATGCTCTATACACTTGCTACTGAGGGTCCTAGAGATGCTTCCAATTCTGAATTCCCTGAAGTTAACTACACTTTTATTCTTAGATTTCCCTGAGATTACTATTCTCCTTGTTGCCAAGTATATCCCAATGTATTTAGTGTGGTTTTGATTTTCATCTGTAGCCAGTGCCCTGTCCTCTGCAAGATAAAATTTGTCACCTCAGTTTTTTTAATAAAAAAAGAAACCAAACAAATCACTATATTTAGTGACACAATAGAGAATTTACTGCAAGAAACAGACACCCAAAAATGACAGTGACTTTCATAAGCTAGATTTTATTTTTCTTTTAAATAAAGGACAGAGGGCAAGTATGGCAGCTCTGTTCTCTAAGTTCACCTAGGAACTTTCTACATGGTCCTATTGTCACCTTATGATATTAGTTTTCATCTTTGTGGTTGAAGTTAGATTTTTACCATCACACTTTCCAAGTAATAGGATAGAAGAAAGAAGAAAACAAGAAAGGGAAGATGAGCTTCCTTCCTTTAAGAGCACAGTGCATAAGATGCATTCATCCCTTATATTCACATGTCATTGGTTAGTCTTATGGCTATACTTAGGCCAGGAAATCTGTCATTATTCTGAGTGGCTATGTGTCCAATAATAGGAAAAGAGAGAATAGGTATTTGGGAACAAGTATCTGTTTTGGCCTCATTGATAAGATAGGCATTTTATTTTTTTTAAGAACTCACTATGGCTGGGCATGGTGGCACATGCCTGTAATCCCAACACTCAGGAGGCTGAGGCAGGAGGATCGCTGTGAGTTTGAGACCAGCCTGGGCTACATAGTGAGTTCCAGGTCAGTCTCAACTATACAGTGAGAAAGACCCTGTCTCAAAAAACCAACCCCCTCCCAAAGAACTCACTATGTAGCCCAGGCCGGCCTTGAATTTGCAGTGATTCTCCTGCCTCAGCCTCCTGAGGGCTGGGATTACAGGCGTCTGTCACCATACCTGGCCAATACAGGGATTCCTTTTTTGGGTAAAACAGGGATCGAACTCAGGACCTCATGCTTGCCAGTCAGGCACTATGCCACTGAGCTACATCCCTGGCCCAAAGCAGGGATTCTTGAAGCTGACTTTTAGAAGAGTAATGTAGACCTCTTTGAATCACCTAGGGAATCTTAGAAGAGTAGATCATGTTAGAATCACTGAAAATAGCCTACTCCAGGATGTGTAGATTCCCCAGCCTCCAACAAACACTGAGGGTAACTTCCCTTAGGAGGATTAGCAAGCAATCATTGCCTAGGGAAAAGGAGCATAATTATACTTTCTATATCGAGCATTTAATAGGAAGTGCTGATGGTCCCTAGGATATAGGCTCCTTGGGGAATTTGTCTCAGGTTTCTATTTTCCTGTGACTGTGCTATGTATGGGACCTGAAAGGATAGAGGACTAGACGACTCATTTATGGGAACTCTGGCTCAGGCATCCTTGACTGAGTTTAGCAATGAGGGAGTAGACTTGTCTTCCTTCAAAAAAAATCTCTGATTGGAGTCAAGAAGTCCAAGATCAGGGTTCTATCCAATTTGGTTTCTTCCTTTCTTGTAGATGGCCACCTTTTTACCACGTCTTCATGATGTAACGTCATCATAGAGGAGATATTGCATAGGCTTTGCTATATTTTATTGGTCAAAAGGAAGTCAGAAGTTCCACTCACACTTAAGGGGAAAGAATTACACAAAGGTTTAAATACTAAAGAGTGGGCAGATTATGAGGATTGTCTTAGAGTCTGTCTGCGAATCACAATAGTAGACGATGAGAAGGCAGAATGGGGTTCTGGTCCTTAAATTATCAAGCCTGAGTTAGTAGATCATATTTCTAGACGCCGAATCTGGAATGGTCATGCAGTCATGAAGTAAAGGTTAGAATTCCTTGGCAGGGGCGAATAGCAGCAGTATAGCCCATTGTCTGGTGGTGACAGCAAGTCCTGAGATTGTTGCTGATGGGAGGTCTCTGGAGGCTCCTTGTTTCCTGTTTCTCTAATCTCTGTTCGGTTCTGTGATTCCTTCTAAGTAGCCTTGCGAAACATTCTCCCCTTAGGCTGAAGATGGTCTGAATGTAACCAAAGTGTGGCAGGCCCTGTACACATACATAACTGGTATAACTCAACATGAGTTAATAAGAGAAAGACAGGTAGGCTGAGACCAGTGATGAGATTTTGGATGGGCCATAGTAAGCTTATACTTCATTTTGAGACTCATGTAAGTGTTTTAAGCAAGGGAATCATACATTTGAAGAAATTTTTCCAGTACTGGGTCTTGAACCAGGGCCTTCACACTGAGCTATATTCCCAGCACACTTATTTATTTATTTGTTTTTTCATTAAGTTTATTAGTACAGTTTAGGTATACATTATGCTCACATTCATCATTGGGAATTTGTACCTGTACATGATATTTTGTTTTTTTTGTTTTTGTTTGTGGTACCAGGGAGCAAACTTGGGACCTTGTGCTTGTGAGGCATGTGGCAGCACCACTGAGCTAAATCCCCGGCCTGCTGTTTTTTTTTTTTTTTTTTTTTGA
>NW_022900935.1:25448678-25450156 GCF_012274545.1 Fukomys damarensis
TTTTTTGAGACAGGGTCTTGCTATGTAGCTCTGGCTAGCTTTCAATTCCTGCCTCAGCCTCCTGAGTGCTGGGATTACAGGCGTGTGCCACCACCTCCAGTTTATTATTTCTTTATTTAGAGACATGATCTTGGTGAGTCACTCAATCCTGGCTAAGTTTAAACCTTT
Organism: Fukomys damarensis; assembly: GCF_012274545.1. Lineage (NCBI taxonomy): Eukaryota > Metazoa > Chordata > Mammalia > Rodentia > Bathyergidae > Fukomys > Fukomys damarensis. The sequence continues at coordinate 25,448,847 of NW_022900935.1, forward strand.
GATCCTCTTACTTCAGCTTGTCAGAGTGCTGGGATTGTGGGCATGAATAGCCATACCTGAGTATATGAAGACTCTTGTGAGAGCTCTTTGGAGGATGTTTTCAAAGAGAATGAGACTAGTTATAGTGAACCAGTTGAAAGGCTTTCCCAGTCAAATAGGTGTGGGGAGGTAAGGCTTTACAAGGTGGGGCCAATAAGATGGAAAGGGGAGGCAGACTGGAGAGATAGTGAGGTTACAGAAGTAACATCACTTGTTCATTAATTGGAAGTGAGAGTGGAGAGCAGGAGGGAGCCCAGGACTTCTTGAAGTCCCCGCTTGAGGCAACTAGATGGGGAGAGAGAATACAGGAGCAGGCTGTCAAGTGCTGTGCTTTTGGGTGTGGGTTCTGGTATCCGACTGACTGACCTTGGTTGGAATCCTTGCTCTGCACTTTTTAGCCCTGTAATACTGAGGGCATTAGGTAACAACCGGTTTCAACGTAAATGGAAGTAGTAATGCAATTTATGTCTGGTTCGCGTGGATGGGAATTGAATGCAGTGTCTGGTATCCAGTAGCGCTTCACCATCCTAGCTATTATTATGTGCAGAAAGGTTTTAGGGAGGAAGCTGATGAGGAAGTGGTGAAGCCTTCAGGAAAAGCTTTCTGGGAATCAACTCCGGTTAAGTCAAAGAGGAAAAATACAGCGTTGTGGCAGACCAGCTAAAGCCAGAAGGAGGTGAGGCAGTGCTGAGTTGCTGCCATATGTCAGGGAGAGGATGAGTCACCGGAGGCCGCAGGTCCGACAGGCCGCGACAAGCTGGAGGGGGCTATTCCACTGTCAGTGGAGAAACCTGGGGGTCATTCCGGAAGCCGTTGTTGTTGTCCCTCCTCCGCCTTTCGAAGGAATCCATAATTTCGAGGACCTTCCACAATGTTTCACGTTCTGAAAGGAGCAGGAAACAGTGAACAGTGGAAATGGGACAGAAGAGGCAGAATTTGAGCCTTGATTAGTTTGATCACCGGTTTGTTGCGTGACCTATGCGTTTCACGTCAACGCAGACTTGCCTCCCAAGTGTGATGTGGAATTAAGGTGAGGGTAGGCATGGATCAAGTACTCTGGTTATAGTGTCAGGGATCTCCTTCCTCCTCCTGGGCTCTCTCCTCTTTCGTTTGGAACTCATTTTGGGGATTCCTGTCTCTGAGCTGGGCCTGGCACACGGTTCCATGAATGGATGAATGGAGGAATCAATGAGCGTCTGCAGCAGGCAGCACCGCCCCCTTCCGCTGCCCAGGCGACGCGGCCAGGCCCGGGCGGGTCTTTAGCGACCGTT
>NW_022900935.1:25450813-25461055 GCF_012274545.1 Fukomys damarensis
GGAACCTGAGCGGAGCGGTGGGGGAGGGGACCGCGGGCGGCCGACCCGGGCGGGAGCGTTTTAAGGGGTGGGGACTGAGTAGTTTGGGAGGAGGAGTAAGAGGTCTGGAGGAGCGAGAAAGCGGGGAGTGGAGAAATGGACGAGGTGTCCGGTTGAATTGGAATGGGGGAGTAGGGAAGTGAAATAATGGACCTAGGGGCATTTCTAGCAGGGTTCTAGATGGGGAAGAAGCGCCGGAATGTGGCCTGGGTGGGTGAATTGAGCTGCAAAAGGTAGGCTTACTATAAGCAGCGTAATGGGTATATCCGAATATATAGAATGCTATCTCATTTCTTAGACATTGTCTTCGCAGTTAAAAAATGGGGACATTTTTAAGTATTCCGGTTTAGTATCATACTTTTATTCTACTGTGCTCAGAATCATTGTTAATCTTAGAACTATCTACTTAACAAGAAACCAGTTTTTAAAACACCTGTGTGGGTTTTAAAATCCCAGTGTTTATGCTGTGAACCGAGAATTCATAGATATAAGCTCTGCCTTCTAGTTTACCACTTCTTTCAAATTTTTTAAAATAGGAAAACATAAGTGAAAAGCACTGTAAAAATATTCGTGGGGTTTCTGGATGGACAGTATGTGTTTATATAATTTATTAGATAATAGTAGGTGTATTTATGAGTAGGGGATAAGGGTCAGTTTCATTGGGGAGGAGAATCTGCCACTAGTAGCTGTAGGAAGTTCAGTGAAAGGAGAATATGTAATTCTTGATCTTGTTGGATTTACAGAAAAATTTCTATTGTAATGAACTCTAGTGACAGCTTTCCTTTTGGACAGCTTCACTCCAGGCCCTAGTGACCTCATCTAAAATTCTTTCAAGACTGCTTTTTTTCCCCTCAGATGATTACTGTTTCTTAGACATCATGTAGTTTCAGCGACTCATATGCTAGCCCTTGGATTTTTTTTCTCCCTTTTGTTTTTTCACATTTTATTTTTCACCGAGTAGACTGCACCATTGACTATCTCTGTCTTGCTTCCAGGGAGTTGAACATTACTCTGTTGCTGTAATCCTCTCCCGTCCACCTTTGTATTTCTTATTTATAATTTTTAAAATGTTCTTCCAAGTTTAGATCTTTTCCTTAGTTTGTCTGATACAGTTGACCTTATGGCATGCTTCAGTGAAGAGTTCAAGGTTACTTCTCTATTGCCTCTTCTCTAAGAATTTCTGCATTCACTAATTCTTAGCTTCAGTCTGAGAAACTAGTATTCTCTCTATGGCTGATTACTGTACTTTTATCCTTGTTTTCATTCCCTCTCATCTGCTAAAAGACTTTTGTTAAGTATTTTTTTGTCTTTATATCTTAAATAAAAATAAAACAGGGCCGGGGATTTAGCTCAGTGGTCACTGCCTGCCTTGCAAGCGCAAGGTCCCAAGTTTGATCCCAGTACCCCCCCAAAATAAAAATTAAAAAAAACATTATTTTCTACTATATCTATTTTTTGCTAATTTTCTACTATATCTGTTTTTTGCTTTATCTGCATCTTAGAAATATTTTTGTAGTCATTATCTCAATTTCCTCATCTTGTATACATTCCTAATGTCATAGTTTGTCTTGCACACTTAATATTTTTTAAAAGCTGGTGTGTTTGAGAGTGTCACTTCTTTGTTATACTTTTTTGGGAGGGAGTACTGTGGATTGAATCCAGGGCTAAGCTGGTTTACCTTTTTATTGAGGTTTGACTTACAGTATAGAAATCAAAATTTCATTCAGCCCATGAATTTTTTTTTTTAGCCCATGAATTTTTATAGAACACATATACCCACATGACCATTACTCACATCAATATGGAGAATATTTGTAGTACTGTATAATGTTATCAAGTGCTTTCTCCCAGTTACTACTACTTTCCTCCTCTTAACACTTCTGTCACTATAAAGTTTGAGCTAATGCTTCACATAAATGTAATCATACAGTTTATACTCTTATGTACTAAATTCTTTCATTTAGACCATGTCTGTGAATCTCTTCCACATTATTTTTTTATAGAAATGCACTGTTCTTTTTCATTGCCATGTATTTTTCCGTTATGCAAATGTGCTGTGATGGATAATAAAACTTGCTTTTCAGATTAAAATATAGTGCATGGCTACTTGTGAAAAGCTTCATTGTGAGTTACACAGAGAAATCTAGTTGTTCTGGAGATCTTTGTATGACCAAATCTAATATTTGTTCCCTAGTCCTTATTTTCTTCAAATCATGTGAAGTATACTCATGGCAAGTGCTTAGGATGTAGAACAAGGATCAATAGTACTCTATCATGGCATTGTGTCACAGAATCTCCTTAGTTATTTGATCTCTTTCCTTAGTTTTAAATTTCCATTTAAAAAAATTTTTTTTAATTGAGTTTATTGGTACAATCTAGGTATACAATACAGTTACATTCATCATTGGGATTCTGTACCTTTACATAATAGGTCTTGATTTTCATTTTTTCCCCTTGTCCCTGCCCTCCCTTCACCCCCCTTCCCCATTTACAAACACTTTATTTCCTAAATCTCCATTCTTTGTTTAACATTTCTACCACAGATTCTCATCATTTGTGTGTGTATGTTTTTTTTTTAAATGGGGGTCTCACTATCTAGCCAAGGCTGGCCTCGAACTTGTGGCAGTCCTCCTGCCTCAGCCTCCTGAGTGCTGCAACTATAGACATGTGCCACTATGCCCCAGAGCATTTGTGTTTTTAGCAGTTCTGATTTTTATAGTTTATTACTGATCTTGAAAGTCTGTAACTTGCAATAATTTAAGATTTTGAAAAGGTGAGACTTTCAGTTGGATGTGTTATGAGGCTGGATGGATTCTATTCATTGACACAGTAAGTGCCTTTTTTTTCTATTTCTTATGATGTGGAAAAACAGTGCTCCTTACACTACTATATATTATAGTTGTATTAAAGAATAGGTTCTGACCAAGATGCAGGGGTTAGATCTTCAAAGGTCAGTGGGTGACTATCATGAAAATGGAATCCATTGTTTCTCCTTTGAAATATACCTTTCCTGGTATCTTTTCTTTTCATTATCAACCTTGAAAAAGCACCCACAGTCTTTGCTTTCTCCCATTCTCTTGACCTTTTTTGGTATGGCGGATTGAACTCAGGGCCTCGAGCTTGCCAGGCAGGCACTGCGCTGCTGAGCTAAATTCCTGGCCCATCCCTTGAACTTCTAAGTTAGTTGTTTGTATGGTTTTGCTGATTTTGCCTTTCCAACATCTTTCAGTACTTTATTCCTTCTCTCACTAACCTTAATTAACTTTAGTCCTCATTGTTGTGATATGTTAATTGTGAACTCTAATATATTCTGCATTCTAAAAATGATTGGAATTCATTGCCTACTTGGCTATGGTAAGAGCTAGATACATACTTGTTAAATGATAATGTCATTTTAAATTTTTTAGTCTTTTTTACAAGGTACATGGTGCATGGCTGTAATCCCACCTACTTGTGAGACTGAGGCAGGAGGATTGCAAATTTAAGCCAGCCCGGTCAATTTTCTGAGACCTGGTCTCAAACTTTTAAAAATGGAGATAGTTCAGTGGTTGAGCACTTCCTACCATGCATGAAGCTCTAGATTCATTCCCCAGCACTGCAGAAAAAATTAGCAAAACATAACCCCTCCCAAAGTCCACATTTATGGAGTACTGTGACATTTTTTGGATACATTGTATAATGATCAAATCAAGATAATTAACATATCCATCACCTCAAACTTTTTTTTTTTTTTTTGAGACAGGGTCTCACTATGTAGTTGAGACTGACCTGGAACTCACTGTGTAGTAGCCCAGGCTGGTCTTGAACTCACACGGATCCTCTTGCCTCAGTCTCCCCAGTGCTGGGATTACAGGTGTGTGCCACCATGCCCGGCTCTCAGTAAATTCTTTTAGGTCCAGACCATTTCATTTTTTATTGTATATCCAGGGCCATATGGTACTTGAAGGTTAGTTCTTTTTCTGTAATATTTGTTAGAAGCAGATATTTGCTTAGTGAATATCTGAACTGGCTATTAGTGTATCATCAGAGAAGTGAAACTCTCATTCCCAGTCCCTCTAGTGTTTTAACTGAAAAGTAATTTGTGTTTGTAACTGTTTATTGTTAGACATTTTCATATACCTATGTAATCTTCAGTCTGGAAAAGTCCCTTTTCTGCCTCTTCCTATTAACATTCTACTTGGGCTTCCATGCTTAACTAGGATGTCGCAGAAACTCTTTTGGAGTTTTTCCATGAGAAATCTTTGGAGACTTTTTGTTTGGACTTTATGAAGTCTGTCAATCTTTTGAAATTCCATTTCTCAAAATTCTGTGATCCAAAAAATAAAAGCTTGGTTTCTAAGATAGTAGATGAAATAATGATTGGAAAGCATGTAATAAATATTGTTTTTTTATCTCCCTTTAACACAATCTTTAATCCATTACTAGGTGTTAGTAGTGCTGAATAAGTATTTGCTGAATTAAAGGATGAATCATTGTTTTAGCACGTCTTTCCTTAAGGATTCATTTGTTACTTCATTATTGCTTTTAAGTTGCAAATTATTGAAGGTAGGAGCTAGGTCATCTTTTTATTTCATATAATGTGTAGCCATGGGTGCTCACAGTAGATGCTAAGTAATGAATGAATTAATCAAAATGATTCCAATATTTTGAATTTGGATCATTTGCATAATAATAGCATAATAGAAATAGACAAAGGAAGTGAGACATTTTTGGGGATGGGAGATGAATTCAACTTTTGTTTCTAGAATACCCTCAAAAGTACTCTGAGGAATTTTCAAAATTATTTTAAGAAATTGGCTCCTCTTTACTTTGCATCAATATATTGGCAAAAGCATAGGGAAGAAACACATAATAAGGAAGCTGCATAATATTTGTAGGGAACTAAAATTGGTTTAATATTTGTTGGAGTTTGAGATTGAAGGCATAGGTGCTAAACTAAGAGATTAAAAGAGCCTTGATTGTTGAAAGTCTATAATACATATAAAAGAATATTGTACATTTGAGAATTCTGAATTTTCAAGGCAGAAAGTTTATCAGCCTTCCATCGGAACCCTCTTATTCAGGGTGTGCGTAAAGGCCAGCTCCTGAAAACCTGTTAAGTTTGGGATGTTTAGTTTCATCAAAAGTACTGGGAGGATTGGGGGTGAGGCTAAGTGTTGGTAGTGAGGGGATACATAAGGCGGTGCTGGGAGCAGAGCGCCTGAGATAGTAGAAGTAGGTGGTTAGTGGTAGGGTACATGTGCTTACAGAGTGAGTTTTCCCATCTTTGTTCTTCTGGGTGCTCCATTAGCTTTTTCCAGTCCTAATCACTCATATTGACCTAAGATCAGGATTAATAGAGGCATCTGAGTATTACAATCCATGTTTCCTTTATTAGTTTTAGTTGGTGTATGGATCTTTGGTAAATCTGCCACCTAGCTTTGTACTTTCTTTATGAAATCCCAGTAGTACTTTGGTTATTATTACTTTTTGTCAGTAGGTATTGTTTTCACCAGTTATATGAGCACTTGGGGTTCTAAAGATTTTAAAGCCTGGGGTTGTTTGATCAAGGGCTAGCCCTGGAGAAAGAGGGAATAGTTCTTAGGAGAATGGTGGGGTTGAGGAGGATTGGGGGCTGGACCCAGGTAATGACAGTGAGGGTCTACCTAGAACACATTGTTAGTCAGACATACTTAACCCTATTTGTGATTTAGTATTATACCTCATTGTTAATTTCCAAATACTCTTTCATTTTTTTTGTACCATGTTTATGTCTACAGTGGTTATGCAGTAAATAATTTGTGAGGAAAATTGACATCTGGAGATTCCTATTTCCATGTTCATTAGGTATATTTTATCTTTACCAGCATTTCTTCTACTGCTAAACTCTTACATTGATCTTACCACATTTGTGATCTTTATATCATCTCCTATCTTCTAGCTTGCACTCTTTGTAGAATTTCTTCTCCAAAAATTGTTTAAGCTTTTAGGAACTTCTAGTCTGTTGATTTTTTTTTTCTTTAAAAAGAATTTCTTGGGCTGGGGATTTAGCTCAGTGTTTCTGCCACCTGCCTCGCAAGCGCAAGGTCCAGAGGTTGACCCTGGTACCAAAAAAAAAAAAAAAAAAAAGAATTTCTTAAAACTTTAAAAAAAAATGTCATTCACTTCATGCTTATGATTTCCTCCTAATCCAACCTAACATTTTATGGGCTGTCAAAATTATTTCCTGCCTGTGTACTGTCAACTCCTTTGGGTCTTTATCCCCCTACCCTTGCCTGCCTGGCAAACCTCCAATTATGGTTAAACCAACTTTCTACCTATTCTGAACCTATGTCTAAGCAGCTAAATGTGGCTGGAGGAAAACACAAGCATGCCGATGTCTAAATATATGATCATTAACATTAAGGAGACCGTCAGCTTTGATAGTCAATCCTAGAATGTTTCTGTAGTCTATTAGGTCTTCTACTCTTAAATGAAAGTGTAATCTTTCTTTATCCTCAGACCTCCAGTACACTCTTTGTCCTTGCCTCTTGTTTCATGGAGGGGGAAAAAGACGAGAACTTCTACAAGCTCTTATTATCAGTCAGTCAGTATACCTTTATGTACCCACATTCTTTGCCCACAAGCTCTTAATACCAATTGGTCAGTCAATCTACCTTTATGTACTCACATTCTTTGCCCTCTCTCCTGTTGCTATGGGCAATCTGCCCCTATATCTAATTATGTTTTATTCTTGCAAAACTGGAGGCCTTACAATACTTGACTTCAAAATATATTAGAAAGCTATAGTAATAAAAATAGCATGGTATTAGCATATAACCAAACACATAGAACAATAATGGTGAACCTTTTAGAGCTTTCAATTATACAAACAGCCCACTGCAGCACACATGTTGTAGGTTTGCTACCACTGCCATAGACCATTGGAATAGAATAGAGAGCCTAGAAATAAATCCATTCATCTGTAGCTAATTTCTGACAAAGCTGCTAAGAACCCACATTGCAGAAAGGACAGTCTTTTTCTTTTTTTGGCTTTTTGAGACAGGTTCTCACTATGTAGTTGAGACTGACCTGGAACTCACTATGTAGCCCATGCTGGTCTCAAACTCACAGAAGTCTTCCTGCCTCAGCCTCCCAAGTGCTGGGATTATAGGCGTGCACCACCATGCTTAGCTAAGGATAGTCTTTTCAATATATGGTGCTGGGAAAATTTGATATCTACCTGCAGAAGAATGACACTAGACTTGCCTGCCTGTATAAAAGCAGGCCTATGTCTTGCCATGTATAAAAATCAATTTAAAATGGACCAAAGACTTAAATGTAAAAACCCAAGACTATGAAACTATTAGGAGAAAATATAGGAGAAATGCCCTATGACATTAGCCTGGCCAAGAATTTGTTGGATTCAACTCCAAAAGCACAAGAAATTGATGCAAAATAGACAAATGGGATTCTGTGCAGCAAAAGAAACAGCAGAGTGAAGAGACACCTTATGTATTGGGAGAAAATACTCGCAAACTGTACATCTAATAAGGGGTTAACATCCAAAATATATCAACAACTCAATAGCAGAAAGCCAAATGATCTGACTAAAATTAGCAGAAGACCCGAATCATCATTTCTCAAGGGATGACATACAAAAATCAAATAATTTTATGTAAAAATGCTTAATATCACTAATCATCAGGAGAATGCATAGTAAGATCACAATGAAATATCATCTCCAGTTACAATGGCTGTTATAAAAAAGGCAACATTACAAGTGCTATTGGAAGATGTAGAGAAAAGGAACACTTACATACTATTGGTAGAAATGTGAATTAGTTTGGCCTTTGAATAAAACTGTGTAAAGGTTCCTTAGAAAGTAAAAAATAGGGGTACACTTGCTTAGCATATGCAAGGTCTAGATTTGATCCTTAGCACCCTTCTCCTCACCAAAAAACAAAAAAAAAGACTAGATTACTATAAGATCTAACAATCCCACTGATGAGTTATATAGATACCCAAAGGAAATGAAATTAAAATGTTTAATATATATCTGTACTCCATGTTTATTGTAGCACTATTCACAGTAGCCAAGATACAGAAATAACTAAATGTCTGTCAATAGATAAATGGATAAAGAAAATGTGATATGTATAGCAATAGAGTATTACTAAGTCATACAAAATGATAAAAGCCTGTGGTTTGCAACAACATGGATGAACCTGTAGAGCAGTTAAAGTTAAGTAAGCCGGAAACAAAGACAGACACTGCATGAAATCATTCATGTGTGGAATCCAAAAGAGTTGATCTTATGGAAGGAAGTACAGTGAAACAGTGGTTACCAGAGCCTTAGAAAATTGGAAGAGGGAAGGGAAATGAGAGGGATTGGTCAGTAGTTACAAAGTTGCAGTTAGGAGAAAAAAGTCCTTGTGTCCTGTTGTGCTATAGAGTTGCTATCATTAGCAGTGTTTCAAAAGAGCTAGAAGAGAGGATTTTTTTATTGTTTCATAAGGAGGAAGTAAATGTTTGAAGTGATAAATGTGTTAATTACCTTGATTTAATTATTATACAATGTATACAGGTATCAAAACATCACATTGTAGCCCGTAAATTTGTAGTTATTTTGTCAAAACAAAAAAAGCTTTGCTCTTGTAGTCATCTCTTTATACTAATTTTTCTTTTCTTTTCCTTTCTTTCTTTCCTTTCCTTTCCTTTCCTTTTCTTTTGGTACCAGGGTCCAACTCAGGCCCTTGGGCTTGTGAGGCAGGTGTTGTCAACACTGAGCTAAACCCCCAGCCCTCTTCCTCTCTCTCTCTCTCTCTCTCTCTCTCTCTTTCTTTTTCTTTTTCTCTTTCTCTTTCTTTCTCTCTCTTTCTCTTTCTCTCTTTCTCTTTCTTTCTCCTCTCTCTCTCTTTCCCTTTCCCTTTCCTCCTTTCCTCATTTCCCCCTTTCCCCTCCCCCCTCTTTTCTTTTCTTTTTTTGTGGTACCTGGGTTCAAACTCAGGACCTTGCGCTTGAGAGGTAGGCTTGGTGCCACTGAACTAAATCCCTGGCCTTAATTTTTCATTTCTGTTGGATGATTTTTCTCAATTTAGAAACATGGAGTAATATTTCCTATCTGAAAAATCTTAATTGGCAAGCTGGGCATAATGGTACATATCTTAATCCCAGAACTTGGGAGGCTGAGAAAGGAGGACTGTGAAACAGGATAGTCTGGGCTGCAGAGCAAGTTCCATGCCAGTTTGGACTACAGAGCAAGATCCCTTGTACTCCAAGGGTCAAGAGAGATCCTTCCTTAACCTTGTAATTCCCTCATTCATTTGTTTCAACAAGGTTATGTTATGTTTTGTTTTGTGTTTGAGTACCATTAGGATTGTAGCAGTGAAAAATTCAGTCGCTGCTTTCATGAAATTTGATCTTACTTGGCCTGGTACATTTGGCATGGTTGATCATCCCATTATATGGCTTTTGGGATCATGCTCTGTTGATTTTTTTTTCCTTCTGTCTCATCACAAGCATTTCAGTGAATTCATTCTTTAATTTGCTTCTACCTCCTTTCTCCCCTTGTGTGATCTCATCAGATCCTCGGTGACATTCTGTGTGCTGATGTGATGGTCTGTGTGCTGATGATTCCCACATTTGTCTCTCTAGTTTTGACCTTTTCCCTGAACTCTAGACTCCTGTTTTTAGTTACTTATATAGTATTTACATTTGAATAACTCATAGGTCACTTAACCTTAACAGGCCTCAAAACTGAACCATTGATATCACTTCTTAGCCTGCTTCTTCTTCAGTCTTTCCCATGTCAATAAATGGTATTTCCATTTATTCACTAATTTACTTGACCAGAATTTGGAAGCTGTCTTTGATTCTTTTCCTTACATTCTATATTTAGTCCCTCAGGTCTGTTAGGCACTACATTTAAATTGTGTGAGCCTTTTCTCTACTACCTTTACCATCTAGCCCTTCCATGTGTCACTTTTCATTTGGATTACTAGAAACGTTTCTTAACTGGTCTTCCTGATATTCCCTTCCCTCCTCTGTGATATTTTGCACATAGCGTGTTGTATTGTAAAAGCTTTTCACCTCCCTATCAAAACCCTACTGTGACTTTCTATTTCAATTTAAATAAAAATCCAGTGTTAACTTTGTCCTACAAGATTCTCCATGCCTGGCCCTTGGCATTCTCTAACATCATTTCATTCTTTTTTTTTTTTTTTTTTTTTTTTTTTTTTTTTT
>NW_022900935.1:25461839-25470476 GCF_012274545.1 Fukomys damarensis
TAGTTGAGACTGACCTGGAACTCACTATGTAGCCCAGGCTGGTCTTGAATGCACAGGGATCCTCCTGCCTCAGCCTCCCGAGTGCTGCGATTACAGGCGTGTGCCACCATGCCCAGCTTAACATCATTTCATTCTAATTTTTCTTTTGTGCACTGCTCTTGCAGTGCTACTCTGGTGGTCCCTGGGTATTAAGCATGCTCTGCCTGAGGACATTTTATTTGTTTGTTTGTTTGTTTTTGGTACCAGGGATTGAACTCGGGTCCTTGCGCTTGCAAGGCAGGCCACTGAACTGCTGAGCCCCTGAGAACATTTTAAAAATTACTGTTGTTTGAGGACTTTTGTACTGAATAGTTTTTTCTATTTGCAATACTCTCTGTGTATTCATGTATGTATATGTGTGTATATATGTATACACACACACACATATATGACTTTCTCATTTCATTCAGATCCCTGTTCAAATGTAGATATCACTTTATCAAAGAGGTCTTCCTTGATGACCAGTCTTTCCTTCTTTTAAAAAAAAGGTGAGGGAAATCTTAACGTTCTAGGCTTTTGTTTTATGGTTACTGGGTCAAGGTCTCTTCTTCTGGAGCTGCTTCAAGCAGACAAAGGGGTGAAGGTTGGGGCAAAATCTGGATCTGGCAGTGGTAGGTGGGGGCTTCTTCCCAGTGCCGCAGTGGCTGATACCCCACCATGATGAGTTCTGTGACTGGTTGGTAAATGCCCTCATGGGTTCTTGCAAGAAATTTTTGAAAACAGCAAAACAGACAAGGCCCTATCATCATTAAAAGACATATACAAGGGCCAGGGATTTAGCTCAGTGGTTCCGCCACCTGCCTCACAAGCTTGAGATCTGGAGTTCAATCCCCAGTACAAAAAGAAAAGAAAAAAAGTGTAGCTATCACCACTATCTAGTTCCAAATTTTTATCACTCCAGAAAGAGTGATAAACATTAACATTAAGTAGTCATTTTCTATTTTTTTCCTGCCCAGTCCCTGGCAACCACTGATCTGTTTTATTTGTGTGTGTGTGTGTGTGTGTGTGTGTGTGTGTGTGTGTGTGTGTTACCGGGAATTGAACTCAGGACCTTGTACATGTGAGGCATGCAGAAGAACCAGTGAGCTAAATCCCAGGTTCTGTATGTTTATTTTTTGAGATAGGGTCTCACTATATAGTTCATACTGGCCTGGGTCTCACTGTGTAGCCCAGTCTGTCCTCAAACTCACTGTGATCCTCCTGCCTTATCCTCCCCAGTGGTAGGTCATATACCACCACGCCTGGCATCCACTAATGTTTTCTGTCTCTGGACATTTCCTTTCAATACATGTGATGTGTAACTTTTGGTGTCTGACTTCTTTTACTTAATATTTTTCTGGTTCATTGATATTGTAGCATATATTAGTACATTGTAGCATGTATTCCTTTTTGTGACTAAGTAGTATTCTATTTTATATAGGTACTATTTTGTTTATTCATCACTTGATGAACATTTCAGTTTTTCCTTTTTGCAATTGTGAATAATGCTATTGTGAACATTTGTGCATGTTTTTGAGTATTTAATTTTTTTTGGTTTATATACAGGAGTGAAATTGGTAGGTCATATGGTAATTCCTTTTTCAACATTTTTCTTTCAGTAAAGGGATTGAACCGAGGTTTTTTGCACTGAAATATATCCCCAATCCTTTGTTTGTTTGTTTTTGTTTTGAGACAGAGTCTGGCTAAATTACTAAGTTAGCCAGGCTGGGTTGGAACTTGTGATCTGCCTGTCTCAGCCTCGTAGAGTGTTGGGATTATAGGTATATACCATCATGCCAGCTTTTACTTAACTTTTTTTTTTTTTAGAGGTGGTAATATAGATATTTATTTATCTATCTACTTATTACTTAACTTTTTGAGGGACTGCCAAACTATTTTCTTCAGTGGCTGTACCATTTAACATTTTCACCAACAATACATAAAGGTTCTAATTTTTATGTCCTTGTTACCATTTAATCATTCTCTTTTCAAAGAATTGTAGCCATCATAGCAGATGCAAAATGATATTTCATTGTATTTTTGATTTTCATTTCTCTACAGCTAATGATATTGATCATCTTTTTATTTTCTTATTGACTATATGTTTATTTGTAGACATGTCTATTCAAGTCCTTGACCCCCTTCCCTTTTTTTCTGGTACTGGGAATCAAACTCAGGACCTTGTGATTGCAAGGCAGCCACTGACCTAAATCCCCTGCCCTCCTTAACCATTTTAAAACTCGGTTATCTTTCTTATTGAGTTGTAAAAGTTTTATATGCATTCTGAACACTAGACACCTATCAGATATATGGTTCATAATTATTTTCTCCATTTTACTAATCATCAAATTATTTTCATTTGCTTTATTTATTTTTTATTTTGGTACCAGGGATCAAATTTGGGACCTTGCTCTTGCGAAGCAGGCAGCAGAACCACTGAGCCAAATCCCCAGCCCAGTGCAGCAGTATTTAAAAAAAAAATTATATAAATTATATCTTACCTTATGGATCCTTTTATTCCCCCACCCCAAAACTGGGGATTGAACTCCGGACCTTGGACTTGCAAGGCAGGTGTGACACCACTGAGCTAAACCCCTGACCCTCTCTACAATGTTTTACTTAACATTGTTTTCGAAAATTGTGTATATCATGAATAAACTTTTTCTATAAAGGACCAGATAATAAATATTTTAGGGTTTGTCATAGTGTCTTTGTCACTATTACTCAACTCCTTATGGTGTGATAGTGTTCATAAAATAACATGTAAAGGAAGTACTTGGCTGTGTTCCAATAAATTTATGTATGGACACGAATTGAAATTTCATATAATTTTCATATTTATATTGACTGTTTTATGAAATTTGTTCTTTTGACTTATCAGCCATTTAAGTCATAAAAATTCGTTGTTGTTTCCTGGCTGGATGTAACAGACCATAGGTAGAATTTGGCTTGCCAGCTGAAATTTGACAACCTATGTTGTTATATTTAGATCAATTTCATTAATCATTAGTTGCCATATATTACTTTCAATAAATGACAATTTTATCTATTCGTATAATAATGTCCCCTTTTGGTTATTTCCACCTTCTTTATTATAGTACTGCAGGAAATATCCTTTTGCTCATCTTTTGCGTATGTTTATCTTTTTGTTGGGTGGTGGTTCAAATTGCTTTCTGAAGTGACTGTAACATTTTATATTTTGATCAGTGATGTTATTTTGTGTCTTTGCTAACTCTTATCAGATTATTTTTATTAATTAGGCTTAAATGGCATCTCAGTGTTTTGAATGTATTTCCCTGCTTATTAGTTAGAATGAAGATCTTTTCATGTATTTATTTGAAAGAAAAAAATTTTTTTGGTACCAGGGTACCAGGGGTCAAACTCAGGACCTCGAGCTTATGAGGCAAGTGCTGTGTTGCTGAGCTAAATCCCTAGTCCAGAAAAAATTTTGTCTTGCTTTGTAGTTTAGGCAGGTCTTGAACTGTGTAGCCCAGGATGGCCTTGAGCTTGTGACAATCCTCCTCCTCCTCGTAATAATCCAATAACCTATATATCTGTTTTCTTATACAATATCTTTTTGATTTAAAAAAAGAAAGATTACAAAAAAGTATTCTGCCACAAAAGAGAATATTCTGCTGTGTATAGTTTTATCAGTGACAAAAAAAAAATAAGCACAATAAAAAATAAAGAGATTCAATACAAACAGGCCATTTTAAATTTTGATTTAAACGTCACTGCAAAATAAGCATTCTTATCCTCATTTAAAATTCAAACCTCCTGAGCCAAATCTCTTGCCCAAGAAGAAAGAATCTTCAAAGCTGTTAGAGCGCTCACTGAAAAGCTGTCAGAGAAAAGAAAAAAAAATCTTGTATTAAAGGTAAACCCATTAGGATTACAATAGAATTCTCAACACCAACTATAAAAATAAAGTCCAGCAGAGAGCTGGGTATTTAGCTCTGTGGTTCTGCTGCCTGCCTTGCAAGCTCAAGCACCTGAGTTCAATCCCCAGTACCAAAACCAAAAAACAAAATGAAACAAAAAAACAGTTCAGCAGAGGTTGGGGGATTTAGCTCATTGGTTCCACTGCCTGCCTCTCAGGTGCAAGGTCCTGAGTTCAATCTCTGGTACACTCCCCCGAAAAAGTCCAGCAGAGCTTGGAGTGAAGTGTTTTAAGCCTGAGAAGAAAACAACTTCCAATCTAGACTAATATATCCTGGAAAACTATCTTTTGAAATTGATGGAAGAAAAAGGACATTCCACAATAAAGAGTACTTTAAGAGATTCATGAACGCCAAATCAGCATTCCAACCATACTCAAGAATATCTTAGGGACAACATAGCCAACAAAGCCAAAAAGTCAATGGAATGAATACATCAAGCAAGCAAATAGTTTAACAAAAAAAGGGGGAAAAAAGTGCTAACAGCAGAAAAAATGCAACGGTAGAAATAAGTCAATACCTTTTAGTAATAACTCAGCGTAAATTACCTTACCTCCTCAATTAAAAAACACAGGTTCACAAGTGGGATTAAAAAGACAATCATATAGCATGTTGCATTAAAGAACCCCATCTAATAAAAAAATTCATAGACTAAAAAGATCAAAGTATGGGAAACAATATTCCTAAAAAGAAGGAACTAAAAGGAAGTAGGAATAGGAATTTTATTCTCAGACAAAGTAAACTTTAAGCTAAAATGGATCGAAGAGCTAGTCGTGATAGTACATGCTTGTATAATCCCAGCACTTGGGAGGATGAGGTAGGAGTGAGTTCAAGGCCAGCCTGAGCTACATAGTAGGACCCTGTTGCCAAAAACCAACTACCAACCAACCAACCATCCATCCATTAGAAGAGACAAAGAAGGTTGCTACCCGTTAAGGGAACAATTTTTAACAGGAAGAGATAACAGTTGTAAATATATATGCATCAAATATTGGAATACCTAACTTCATAAAAGAAATACTGTGGGACATACAAGATCAAATAAACAACATAATCATTAATGGGTGACCTCACCCCATTCTCACTAAGAGATTAACTAAACAAAAAAACTTTCCCTCTAAAATCAGGAACATGATAAAGATGGCCACTATCGTCACTTGTATTTGATACAATATTTGAAACATTAGCTAGAGCATTTAGGCAAGAGGAACAAAAAGGATATATGTAGGTTAGAAAAAAGTAAAATCACTCTTTGCAGATAACACAATGCTTTACACAGAAGATCCAGATATTTCCACCAGAAGAATCCTTGAATTAATAACCAAATTTAGTAGTGTAGTAGAATACATAATCAGCACACAGAAATCAATAGTGTTCTTGTACACCAATAATGAGCCCACTAAAAAAAAATTAAAACAGTTCCATTCGCAATAAAAAGAAAAACCTTAGAAATCAACCCCAGCAAAGGGTCAACTTCGTGGAGGAGCCCACGTGCTCCGACTGGGAGACCAGCGAGGGGGTAGGGTGGGGAGGAGGGGCGATGATGACGATGACACGGGAGCTTGACATGCCTTGGTGTGTGCAGAAGCATACAACTCTGATGAAGAGGACGATGCAAAGTCCAGGATTATACATCCAAAAACTGATGATCAAAGAAGTAAGATAGCAAGAAGCTTGTAAAGACATTCTGCTGTTTAAGAACCTGGATCTGGAGCAGATGTCTCAAGTATTAGATGCTATGTTTGAAAAATTGGTTAAAGAAGGGAAATGTAATTGATCGAGGAGATGATGGTGACAATTTTTTATGCGTTGGATAGAGGAACATTTGATATTTATGCAAAATATGGTGTTGGAAGAGGTATTGGTAATTATGACAATCTTGAGAACTGGCCTTAATGTACAATAATAATAATGTACAATACACCCAGAGCAATTACAATCACTGCTACCTCTCCTGGTGCTCTGTGGTGTTTGGACAGGGTAACCCTCAGGAGAATAATTGTAAAAAACAATGTCAAAAAGAGAAAAATGTATGAAAGCTTTATTGAATCACTGCCGTTCCTTAAATCTTTGAAGGTTTCTGAACGCCTGAAGGTAGACATGATGGAGGGACCAAAGTATACAAGGATGGAGAACAAATCATTGCTCGGGGAGATTTGGCTGATTCTTTTTTCATTGTAGAATCTGGAGAAGTGAAAATTATTATGAAAAGAAAGAGTAAATTGGAAGTGGAAAACAAAACAAAACAAACAAAAGAAGTAGAAGACAATGGTGCAATAGAAATCACTCGGTGTTCTAAGGGACAACTTTGGAGAGCTTATGCTGGTAATAAGCCTCGAGCTTCTTCTGCACATGCCATCAGGACTGTCAAATGCTTAGCCACAGACATGCAAGCATTTGAAAGGCTTGTATGGAAATTATGAAAAGGAACATTGCCACCTATGAAGAACAATTAGTCACCCTGTTTGGAACAAATATGGATATTGTTGAACCCACTGCATGAAACAAAAGGACAGAGCAAGAAGACCTATAGTGACAGAATTATACAGTAGTGGTTAGTCCACTGAGAACGTGTTTGTGTAGATGGCAAGCATTTTCTGTGATTTTGGGTTTTTTCCTTTTTTTACATTTACAGTGTTTTAGTAAACAGTAGTGATTTCATAGTCAATAAGCTTTAATATCACTTTCTAATGAGTTAATAAAAAATCAGCATATTGATAAAATGACTTTTCTCAAAGTTATTTGAAAGTTTTATTTAAATGCTTGTAATATATTGAAAGTACCCATGTTTAAGAAGATAATTAAAAGATACTATCTTAGGCAATATGTGTTTGACTTATTCAGATGGGTATCAAGTTAGTGACCATGCCCATGTAAGAGGGAGTCTATGCTACACAGCATGGCACCATATTCTTTTTATAACTCATTATACAGTAAATTTTTAATCATTTTTATTTTAGTTTTTCTGGCTTGATTAAGTTGTGTGCTGGCCTTGGCCTATTAGTGAAATAGTATGAAACATCATATGCAATTTTAAACTTTTTATATCTGCAATAAAGTGTGTTTTGACTTTTTTTGGCATAATGTCAGCAACCAACATATTACGATGATTGAGAAAAGTGTCTTTTAAAGATTAAAGATCATTAATGCATTATTTTCCCTCATCAAGTATATATATATCTCTGCTATCCTTTTTCGTTTTGCAGCTTCCTATATTCTTTATCTTTAAAAGTTTAATTTTCTGGTCGTGCTCATCCTGCTTCTCGGCGCCAGCCCTGGAGCCCAGTCTGAGCAGTGGAGGTGGCCGGAGTGTGCCGCCTGGCTCACTTTCATCATTGACCGTGGGAGCTACAGGATTGACTTGCCCAAGGCCAAGGTCCACAGCCAGGTGCTAGTGCTGCTGCCCATCCACGGTGTTGCTGATCATCTGCATTGTGATCCTCAAACTCGGTTCTTTGTTACTCCTGATATTAAACGTGGATTGCCTTGCTGCAGAGAGGAAATTGCGCATTTAAAGAGTGGCTGCTTTCTACAATGCAGTTGCCGTAGTCATCTACAATAATAAATCTAAAAAGGAGGCAGTCACAATGACTCATCCAGGCACTGGAGATATTATTACTGTCATGATAACAGAATTGAGGGGTAAGGATATTTTGAGTTATCTGGAGAAAAACATCTCTGTACAGATGACAATAGCTGTTGGGACTTGAATATCGCCAAAGAACTTCAGCCATAGCTCTCTAATCTTTGTGTCAATATCCTTTATTGTTTTGATGATGATTTCTTCAGCATGGCTCATATTCTACTTCATTCAGAAGATCAGGTACACAAATGCACATGACAGGAACCAGAGTCGTCTTGGAGATGCAGCTAAGAAAGCCATCAGTAAATTGACAACCAGATCAGTAAAAAAGGGTGATAAAGAAACAGACCCAGACTTTGATCATTGTGCAGTCTGCATAGAGAGATATAAACAGAATGATGTTCAGATTCTCCCCTTCGAGCACGGTTTCCACAAATCTTGTGTGGATCCCTGGCTTAGGGAACATTGTACCTGTCCTATGTACAAACAATGTTTTGAAGTCCCTGGGAATTGTGCCAAATCTGCCATGTACTGATAATGTAGCATTTGATATGGAAAGGCAAACCAGAACCCTGGCAGTTAACCAAAGATCAGTCCTAGGTGACCTTGCCAATGACAACACCCTTAGCCTTGAGCCACTGTGAGCTTTGAGGATCTCACATCTTCCTCAGGATGGGTGCTCACCCCCAGAGCGGGAGAAATCAACATTGCAGTGACAAAAGAATGGCTTATTATTGCCAGTTTTGGCCTCCTCATTGTTCTCACACTCCGCTATATGATCATCAGAGCCACAGCTAGCTTGAATGCTAATGAGGTAGAATGGTTTTGAAGAAGAAAAAACTGCTTTCTGACTGATTGCCTTGAAAAAAGAACCTATTTTTGTGCATCATTTACCAATCATGCCACACAAGGTTTTGTTTTTAGTACATTTTATTTTCTCATAAAATTGCTAATGCCAGTGCTTAGTATTAAAAGAAATAATAGAGCCAAGGATTTAGCTCAGTGGTTCTGCCGCCTGCCTCGCAAGCACAAGGTCCCAAGTTTGATCCCCGGTACCACACACACACACAAAAAAAAAAAAAAAAAAAAGAGAGCAAA
>NW_022900935.1:25470549-25480262 GCF_012274545.1 Fukomys damarensis
AAAAAAAAAAAAAAAAAAAAGAGAGAAATAATAAAGTAAAAGCTTAATTTTGACATTTAATGTCTCAAAGTGTTTTTAAAAGCTATTTAAACTTATCAAATCTGATTTTTATTGTCTTCTAAAAGCCCAAGAGCTTACACTTAAAGAAAAACCATTCGTTACCAAACATATGTAGGGACCCTTATGTCTACATAATC
The DNA here is from genome assembly GCF_012274545.1 of Fukomys damarensis. Lineage (NCBI taxonomy): Eukaryota > Metazoa > Chordata > Mammalia > Rodentia > Bathyergidae > Fukomys > Fukomys damarensis. The sequence continues at coordinate 25,470,747 of NW_022900935.1, forward strand.
CGGTTCTTCCCAAGGATCTGCTACCATGGGTTTCTGGTCTTCCTCATAGAGGTCACCAACCCCCAGACTGATCAGCAGCCAGTGAGGTTTATTCCCCCCCGCCAATCCTCTAAGGTGGTAGGAATAAATTTGTATAAGCAAAACCATATATAAGAATAAAAGGAATTTCTGTCCATAGCAAATAGGCCATTAAGTCTTGCCATCTGCTTTAATGCTGACTCACACTAAAAAGTTTAGAAAACTGGGCTGGGTATTTAGCTTAGAGGTTTTGCTGCCTGCCTTGCAAGTGCAAGGTCCTGAGTTTGTCTAAAAAACAAAAACAAAAATACAGAAAACTCAAACTTACTAGATTTTCATTGACCACTGAAATACTTATAAAAGATGCCATAGAAGATGAGTTCAATTATATTCAACCAAAACAAATATGCTGATTCTTAGGGCATGACCCAGTGTCTACAGATGTTAATTCCAACTAGTTTGCTTTTAAATGGGCAATTTCATTTTGGGAAATGTGTTTCAAAAGCATATATATGGGAGGCCAGAGATTAAGCTCAGTGGTTCTGCCGCCTGCTTTGCAAGTGCAAGGACCCGAGTTTGATACCCGGTACCCCCAAAAAACAAAAAAACAAATAAAAATGATACACGTAGGCACAGTTATTTTCTGGCTACTGTAGTCTTCTTAGAGAATGTTTCTGGTCCTACTTGTATATGAAAACATGGCTAGAATGTTAATTGGATAATGTACACATAAGAAATTAAAGAATGTCAACTGTAACTTCAGCCACATTTTAGAAAATTGTTTAATTTTTTGCCAAAACCTTCTTGTAGGATGTGGGAGCCTCTGTACATGAAGATGACTTGTTTAGTATTTTAGATTTTAAAAGCCATGTCTGTTAAACAAAGAAAAACACAAAAATAACACCCAAATTTCTTGCTCCTCATTCTATATTCTTTATTCACCTTTTCAAGTTAATCTCTTTTGTTGCATAATCTGATTGTTAACTAGTCATAGAACAGTAAATAAATGCCCATTTAATAAAGAACTAAGGCTACAAATACCAGTTACATTATTTTCATTGTTGGTTGTATTAAAAATTTCCTTGTAATAAAGCACACTTTTGTAATAAAAAATTAAAACAAAAAATTAACGTAACCCAGGAAATGAAAAACCTGTACCAAAAATACAAAACAAAACACAAAAAGCTATAGTATGCTGAAAAAGGAGATCATAGAGGACATCAGAAAATGGGAAAACATCCTATTTTTAGGTAGACAGAACTAAATGCTGCCACTTCCAAAACTAATATATAGATTTAATGCAATCTAATCAAAATACCAATAGCATTCCTCATAGAATTACAAAAAACAGCTCTAAGAGAGACCCAGAATAGCAAAACCAATCCTGGGCAATAAAAGTAAAGCAGGTGCTATCACATTATGGATTTCAAGTTATATTATAAAGCTACAGTGATAAAAATAGCATGGTGCTGTCACAAAAACATATGTGGGTTAGTGGAACAGAATATAGCCCACAGAACCAAATCCTAGAACCTGATCTTTGACAAACGTACCAAAAGTATACATTGGAGGAAAGATAGCCTCTTTAACAAATTGTGCTGGGAAAAACTGGCTATCTACATGTAGAAAATTGAAGCTAGAAACATAAATCACACAATATTCCAAAATAAAATGAAACTGGTTTAAATATTATTATTTTAATATTAAAACAGAAACACTTGACCTTGAAGATAAGGCAGGTAAGATTCTTGAAGTCATAGGTGTAAGCAAGGACTTTATGAACAGCACCACAGTTACACAAGAAATAATACTTGGAATCAACGCATTGGACTATTTCAAATTAAAAAGCTCCTGCACAGTAGTGAAAACAACCAACACAGTGAAGAGACAACTTACAGAATGGGAAACATTTTTTGCCAGCTACACCTCAGAGGATTAATATCTAGGATTGTAGGAACTAGAGTATGAGCTTGAACCTGACCAAGTGGTGATGAGGATGAAAAAAAAAGACCAAACAGGTTAAAATCTGAGGGTCAGGAAACTCATGTTTCCCTTTGCTATAGAGCCCCAGGTGACTTGGCACACCTTGGCATTATTCAGTCAGACACAGGCACAAGCGATTAGAGTTACACAGGATTCATTCATCTCCCGCCCTCCATGATACTTCTCTGGGTATTTATTACTCCTTTTATTCTTCTGATTTTAGGTTAAGTTTGTTCTTGTTTTTCTAAAATCTTAAGATGCATTGTTAACCCTGTATAGTGGTGTACACTTTTAATGGTATACACTTGAGATTGTGAATTTGAGCCAGCCCAGGATACATGTCAAGTTTGAGACTATCTCTAGAGGAAGAAGAAAAAATACATCATTAATTTTTTATATCTGTTATTTAAATGTAGTAACTATAAACTCTCTTTTACAATAGCTTTCACTGTGTCCCACAGGTTCTGATGGTTGTGTTTTCATTTTGAGTCTAGAAAAATTTTTAAATGTTTGTCCCGTCTTCCTTAGTGATACCTTGTTCATTAAAAAAATGTATTGTTCAATCTCTGTATATTTGTATAATTTCTGTGGTTTCTTTTGATTTCTAGTTTCATTCCCTTATGATCTGATATAATACTAGAAATTATTTCAGTTTTTTGTTCTTTGTTAAAACTTCTCTTATTTAATATATATCCTTTTGTTTTTGGTACCAGGGATTGAACTCCGGTCCTTGTGTTTGCAAGGTAGGTGGTAGAACTGCTGAGCTAAATCCCCGGCTCTGTATGGCCTGTTTTTGAGAAAATTCCACGTGCTAATGTAAAGCATGTATATTCTGCACATAGTGGATGGGATATTTTATTCATATCTGTTAAATCCATTTGATCTGTAGTTGATTGGTTTTTTTTTAGGGGGGTGAGACAAAGTCTCACTATGTAGCCCAGGCTGACCTTGAACTCATGGCAATCCTCCTATCTCAGCCTCCTGAGTGCTGGGGTTACAGGCTTGTGCCACCATACCTGACACCTGAATTGAAATTTCTTTGTTGATTTGTTTTGTTTTGGTTTGGTTTTTTGAGATAGGGTCTCACTGTGTAGTTGAGACTGACCTGGAACTCACTGTGTAGCCAAGGCTGGTCTCGAACTCACAGTGATCCTCTTGCCTCAGCCTCCCAAGTGCTGGGATTATAGGCATGCACTCCCACACCCAGCCTTGTTGATTTCTTTGGTGGTGAATGATCTGTCTGTTGGTGAGAGTGGTGTATTGAAGTCCCCCATTATCAACATTTTGAAGCTTATCTCTCCCTTTATGTTTGGTATGTTTGTTTTATCAAATTGAGTACATTGGCATTGTGTTACTATACATTTATAATTGTTATGTCCTTTAAAAAATTGTTATGTCTTCTTGATGGATTGTTTCCTTTATATGTATTGATTTTTTAATGTCATCTAAATAATTTAGGCTTAACGTCTGTTTTGTCAGATGCAAGTGTATCTGTTTCTGCTTGCTTTTGGACTTTTTTTTGCTTGGAATATCATTTTCCACACTTCTTTCAGTCAGTGAGATGAATTTCTTGCAGGCTGTGTAGTTTGGGGTCTTTTTTTTTTTAATTCACTTAACTAATCTTTGTGGTTTTTTGGGTTTTTTTTTTTGGGGGGGGGGGACCAGGGATTGAACTTGGGACCTTGTGCTTGCAAGGCAGACGGTGGAACCACTGAGCTAAATCCCCGGCTAGTCTTTGTGTTTTAATTGGAGAAGTAAGATCATTCGTTTACTTTCAGTGTTAGTATTGAAACATATGTACTTGTTCCTGTCACTTTCTTCTTTTTTTCTAATAATCATTTTGAAAATTCTGCGGTCATTTCCTCCTCTCATTCATTTTAGAGGTTTGATGGTTCAGTGTATTCATAATATTTGATTTTAAAAACTTTTTTCATTTCCTCACTATTCTCCTAGTGAGATTTATTGTTTCCTGTGCCCTCATGATTGTACTTTTTCCACCCTTTTTTGTGTGTAGGATTCTGTTAAGAATCTTTAATGCTGGTTTAGTGGTTATGAATTACCTTAGTTTACACATATCTTAGAAGGTCTTTATTTCTCTGATTCTGAAGGAAAATATTGCTTGGTATAGAAATTTTGGTTGGCAGTTGTTTTCTTTTCTTTCTTTCAGGGGTTTTTTTTTGTACTAGGAATTGAACTCAGGACCTTGTGTGTTTGTGAGGTAGACACGGTGCCATTTTTTTGGTACTGGGGATTAAACTTGAGTCCTTCTGCTTGCAAGGCAGGCAGCAGAACCACTGAGCTAAATCCCCAGCCCATGACTTGTAGCTTAATTTTTTTGTCTTGAAGCTTTTAATAGTGTTTCTTTTTTCTCTACTTTTCAAGTTTAATTTTAATTTGTTTTAGAAATAATTATATTAAAAAAAAGCATATTTCAGTGGGCCGGGGATTTAGCTCAGCGGTTCGGTGGCCTGCCTTGCCTTGCAAGTGCAAGGACCCGAGTTCAATCCCCGGTACCCCCCCCCACCAAAAAAAGAAAAGAAATAATTATAGTATGTTATAGAGAGGTCGTTTTCTGGTCATGTTTAATTGGAGTTCTATGTGCCTCCTGTATTCATGTTTTTCCCAAGACTTGGAAAATTTTCTGTTATTTCGCTAAATAGGTTTTCTGTGGTTTCTACCTGTAGCTCTTCTACTATGTATATTCATTTATGTGTAACTTTAACAGTGTCCCAAGATCTTGTATATTCTTTTTTTTCTTTTTTATACATTTATTATGTCTGAATTTGGAAATCCATCAGCCTTGTCTTTCAACCTTTGATATTCTTTCTTTTGATTGATACAATCTACTTGTGAATCTTTGAACTGAGTTTTAATCTCTTTTATTGTGCTTTTCATTTGGAAGATTTTTGGCTTAGTTCTGTTTCAAGATGTCTGTTGAATTGCTCTTTTATAGTCTGCATTATCTTACTAATTCATTCAGTTGTTTATTTGTATCCTGTTTGATTTCATTGAGCTTTTTAATAGCCATTCTTTTGAGTTCTTTCTCAGCATTTTCTCTACTTCAGTATTTTTGGAATCATTTACTAGAAATTATGAACTTTAGGAGGTGTCATGTTTTTGTGTCTTTTAATATTTCTGTGTTTCTCTGTTGAGATTTGTCCATCTTTTTGGGGTGGATTCCTCTTCCATTTTTCTCTGAGGGCCACCTTAATAAGCAACATTTGATGATGTGCTCTGGGATATTGTTTAATTTCAATTAAACTTTTTGTGTAGTTTCCTTGTCTTCTTTTTTTTCATTTTTAAGTGGTTTTTTACATGGTGTGTACTGTGTTGGAGACTGAAGGACCTGCTTTATTTTAGATCTAATGAATAGTAGCCCTCTGGTAGTTTAGGCTGGTGTGATATAGAAAACCGAATATATAAGGCTCACTTCTTGTAATTCTGCCTACAATCTTGTCAGCAGAGTATGGTGGAGAAACACAGAGACTTTTTTTTAACCCTCTGTTCCAAAGCTTTCATTTTCTCCAAGTCTCAGTCTGTCTACTGTCCAACTTCAGCATTGTCTCATAGTCACCCACCTTTATATGTATCTTCTCCAGTGGTTTTGATTCTGTCTTTGGGGAAGCAGGTGCATGTTAGGTGCATCAGCTCTATCATCTTGAATCTTCTGTGTTGATATTTTAGTTTTGTTTGTACATTGTTTTCTTGGTTTCTGTTTGTTGCCTATATTTTCTTTTTGGTACCAGGGATCGAACTTGGGTCCTTGCACTTGCAATGCAGTCAGTGGAATCACTAAAAAAAATCCCCAGCCCTGTTGCTTATATTTTCTTTTAGCTCTTTGAATGTATTCATGACCATTGATTTAAGGTCTGCTACCAAGTTTAGGTCTGGGCTTCCTCAGGGATAATTTCTGTGTGTGTGTGTGTGTGTGTGTGTGTGTGTGTGTGTGTGTGTGTGTGTGTGTGTGTGTATTTATTATGTGGTCTTGGTATGTTGTACCTTGCTGGCTTTCAAACAATCCTTCCAGCTGAGTGTGGTGGTGCATGCCTGTAATCCCAGCACTCGGGAGGCTGAGGCAGGAGGATGGCTGTGAGTTTGAAATCAGCCTGGGCTACACAGTGAGTTCCAGGTCAATCTCAACTACATAGTGAGACTCTGTCTCAAAAAACAAAACAAACAAAACAAACAATCCTTCCGCCTCAGGCTCCCAAGTAAGCTTGACCTCTTTTGTTCATGAGAATGTGCTATACCTGGAAATCGGCCCCTTTCCCTTTCTTAGGGTTTTCTCCAGTTTTTTGTTGTTGAAAGCTGCATTTGTTTGTGTGGTATTTTCCCAACTTATTTTGTTTTTAATCAGATACTATATTTGCTCCCATGTTTGGCTACTGAAGCTTGTTCCTTGTGTTGTGTTAGCAGAGATTTCCTTGAACACCCAGAGGTAAACAGATGCATATGTCTGTGTTAGTCTTTGCAGATTTTCTTTGTGCTGAGATCTTTCAATGCTGAGTCAGATTGCAGCCTAAAAACCTTTTCTGGTCTTTCCTGAGTATACAGTGTGCCTGGCTTTCTAGATTACCTAGAATATACAGGTATTTTTGTTTTCCCTCAAAGCAATTACTCAAAGAAACTCAACCCTGTCCCTGACCTTAGGTGATCTGTTTTGTATCTCAATTGTAATTTTTTTGTCCCAGATAGCTTTGGGTGTTTTGATCACATTTCATTGTTTTTGAACAATACCTGCTGCTTTTCCAAAGTGAGGATGTTTTTTCTGAGTTAAGTGTAATAAGAGGAGTACTTCACACCAGTCCTTTAGGTGGAATTTGGGATTATGTACTCTACCAATTTGCTTATGTTACTTCTTGTTGTGTATTTCCTTAATAATGGCTAATGTTGAGGATGGTTTCTTCTGTCCATTTGCTGTATTTCTTTGTTGAAATTTTCTTAGTCTTTTGTTCATCCTTTTTATTGGTGTGTTATTTATTTTTTGGTATCGGGGATTGAACTCAGGACCTTGCGCTTGCGGGGCAGGCGCGTTGCCACTGAGCTAAATCACAGGCCTGTGCGTTTTTTCTATTATTGAGTTGTAAGAGATCTTTAGACTGAGCACCAGTCCATGATCAGATTTGCTTTGCAATTAGCTGTTATATTTTTCCTCATTTCGCTCCCTCCTTTCACCCCCTTATAATCCATTTAAAGTTAATATTTATATGTGTTGTGCTGAGATGCTTGAAGAATGGGTTGAAGTTAATTTGTTTTGCATATTGATATCACATTAAAGCTTTATGATATGTATTAAGAATATGGACTTTGGTAAATGTGATTGGGTATGACTCTTGGCAGGATGGGTTCTGCCCCAGAGTATAGAAGTCTCTTTATCTATTTGATTAATAGTCATGACAATCATAACTCTTAGTGAGAGTTAACTCAGTTTTTCAGCTTAACAGACAAGTTTTTAATATGTACACTCCCTGTTTTCAGCTGTGAATCCTTTGCCTACTTAAAACTCTATCCTTGGATCAACAGCATTATATATATATATATATTTATATATATTTATATATAAGCACAATGCTTGCCTTGTAGGTAAGGTAATTCTGAGATTTGGAGAAGGGATATGATTCTGAGATAAGAGCTAGGTAGTGTTTGTGTGCGTGTATTTGTTTGTCTGAGTACTACTTGTGGCAATATGAAAAACGTCCACAATTAGTAGTCTGAATTAAAAGATGAAGGAATAGACTTTAAAAATTTTATTTTTTATTTTTTTGAAGGAATAGACTTTTAAGAGTCAGAAGGAATACGTAGAGATCATGTAGCCAGCCATTTTTAACTGTTTTTTCTTCACTATTGGGGATTAAACTCAGGACTTTAATACTGAGCTACATCCTTAGTCCTTTTAAAATTTGAGACAGGTTGCTTAGGTTAGGCTCAAACTTGTGATCCTCCTGCCTCAGCCTCCTAGAGTGCTGAGATTACAGGTGTGAGTCACCACATCAGGCTTTTCTTTTTAAACATGAAATTAAACATGGTATGTATTAGGTATAAGATTGCTACCATAGATAAATACAGGTTATATGTAGCTTCCAACATGGTAGATGTAATTCTGCCATTTGAAAAGACCTGCATAAGAAGATTGTTGTAATACAAGTAAATTTGTTTCATTGTAGTGTTTACCTGCACATAATAAAGTGTTTGGGCTGCTATAAAAACTATCATAAACTGGGTAGCTTATAAACAATAGAAACTTAACTTATAGTTTTGGAGGCTGGAAAATAGCAATCAAAATGGTAATAGGGCCAGGGATTTAGCTTAGTGGCACCAAACCTGCTTTGTAAGTGCAAGGTCCTGAGTTCGATCCCCAGTGACAACAATAAGAGCAGCAGCTACAACAAAAAGATGGTAACAAATTTGGTGTCTGATTAGGGCTACTTTCTGGTTTATAGATGGTGTCTTCTTTCTTCTTGCTGTGTCCTCACATGGTAGGAGGGATGGGATATCTTTTGGACCATGTTTATAAGGGCACTAATCCCTTTCATGTGGGCTGTACTTCATGACCTAATCACCTTTCAAAGTCTCCAGCTTCTAATATAGTCACCTTGGAAGTTAGGATTTCAGTGTATGAATTTAAGGGAGACATAAAATTCAGACCATATGACTTGCATTCAGTTCATTTAGGAAGGCAACTAGTTGTGAACTTGAATACTTTATTATCAATTTCAAATAATTTGTGTCAGAATCATTGCAGTTGATCAACATTTGTGTGTTGTTATCATATTGACAGTTGTTGATTTAATCTTGTGGCTCTTAAAATTTATTGTGCTTCAGAATCACCTGAATGGGCTGCTAGGTTAGAGGGATGTTAAAAGACACTATTGATCCCCACCCCTAGAATTTTAAATTTAGGAAATCTGGGGTGGAGCCTAAGAATTTTCATTTATAACAGCTTTAATGCTGCAAGGACCATTATGTCTCCTTTGCTTTTACTTATTTTTGGGCTCAACATTTATGGTTTTCCTAATAGTTGTTGGAAAATCACTGTAATTTGTAGTTATGCTAATATTTACTATTACCATAGCAGTGCTCTATATTCATATTTGCTTTTTCTTCTGTATTCCCTGGCTGTTAAGCATACTATATAAGCCAGAAACCTGGAAGTCATCCTAGATGCCTTCTCCTGCTTATTTTGCTTAAGACTTTTTTGTTTGCAGAAATAATAGAACCCAAGTTAACCTTGTTTAAGAAGAAAGGAAGAGCTTATTATAAAGTACAAAGCTACCTCATTGAACCACAAAACCTGGAGTTTTGGTGGACCTCATAGAGACTAGAAATGGGAACTAGAAAACTGTAAGAAGTTATAAGCCCCCCCCCCCCCCATTTTGCTTAACTTTTTTGTTTGCAGAAATAATAGAACCCAAGTTAACCTTGTTTAAGAAGAAAGGAAGAGCTTATTATAAAGTACAAAGCTACCTCATTGAACCACAAAACCTGGAGTTTTGGTGGACCTCATAGAGACTCTAG
>NW_022900935.1:25481791-25652006 GCF_012274545.1 Fukomys damarensis
CCCCCCCCCCCGCTTTGGCTGCTGGATTTCAAACTCAGCACGTTGTGCTTGCAAGGCAGGTGTGGTGCCACTGAGCTAAATCCCCAGCCCTCTTGCCCCTTTTCTTTTTTGGGGACTACATATAATTCTGTCTTGCTTTGTTCACCATTTCCGTCTTTTGATTACTTCTCTTTTATTGGTACCAGGGATTGAACTTGGAACTTTGCACTTAGGAGGCAGGTGGCGGTACCACTGAGCTAAATCCCCAGCCCTGATTACTTCTGAGTATATTGTTTACTGAGTTAGTTTAGTTGATGAAAGAAGCAAGACACTGAATTCATACTGAATAATTTCATACCAATAAAGTCCTCCTGCCTTTGTCCAGTTATTTCTACTATTAGAAGCCTGGGGATCATTTGGGGATGATCAAGAGTAGTTATTAGAAGAGTATAAGGGATCTTTCCTTCGGTCCTGATTACATCTCCCTCTCTCTTTTAATTTTTTTTTTTTTTTTTTTTTTTTTTTCTCCCCCTTTTTTTTTTTTTTTTTTTTTTTTTTTTTTTGGTACCAGGGGTTGAACTCAGGTCCTTGCACTTGTGAGGCAGGCAGTGGAACTACTGAGCTAAATCCCCTGGCCCTCTCTCTTTTAATCTTGATGCTCGTTTGATAAGTATATTCAATTTGTGAAGATTCATTGAGTTACATACTTGGGTATGTGTACTTCTTTACAGTGAGTAATGTTCTTAAGTAAAATTTTAAAGACAGCCTCGGTAGAGGCTGGGGATTTAGCTCAGTGGTTCTGCCACCTGCCTTACAAGTTCAAGGACCCAAGTTTGATCCCCAGTACCCCCCAAAAAAGATACCCTTGCTTAACAGATAAATTTTACATCTAATAAAAATTGTATTTTCTTTCCTTTACCAGGTTTTTGTTTGTTTGAGACAGGGTCTCACTATGTAGTTGACACTGACCTGGAACTCACTATGTAGCCCAGGCTGGTCTCGAACCCACAGCGATCCTCCTGCCTCAGCCTCCAGAGTGCTGGGAATACAGGTGTGCGCAACCACACCTGGCCCTTTTCTAGTTTTGATAGAAGAGAGTAAGAATAAGAAAGGTCATGATCCACCCTCATTTTTCCTGTCTTCTGTTTCTCTGTTTTGTTTTGTTTTTTTCCCCTTTGATATGGCCTGGTAGGGAATACGGAGATTAAAAAGGACGTATTTATCTTAATTAGTACAGACTGAGTCATCTCTTGGTTGTTGTTCTTTCTCTGATTGTCATCCATACAGTATAGCAGATATCTAAATGGTGGTTCTCTCATGTAGCTCATTTATAAGCTATTCTTGGAATAGAATCTTTCTCTCTGCATTGCCTTTGTATGAGGTCGCTACTCTAGCTTAATGTCTTTCAAAGCCCCATGCCCCAAACTTCTTGCTGTATTACATCAGAGGAGGTCAGCCTTGTGTGGTGGGTTATCAGAATTAGTGCCCAAGCGCTACTTCCTTCCATTGTTTCTCCTTGATCCATAGGTACCATTTCATCGTTGGCACACCAAATGGTAGAAATATAGGGTATTCCCTTGCTGTCTTCTTTTTTTTGCATTATTAACTACTGCTTGCAATTTACTTTCCTCACTCTTCACTGTGTAGAAATTGCCTAGATACCTCAGCTGCTTTGCTGTTTCAGTGCCCCAATTTCCCCTTTATCCATTTGTTTTTATTTGTAAGCATTTGGAAATTATGTTCTAGATGTCACCATCAACCATTATTAGTACTTTCCCATGTTTGTGAACTTATCAATGATAATATATGACCTTAGAAAGTTTCTTTTTTTTCTCAGAAAAATGGGCACTTTCATATTTTTTTCCTTTGTAGCTTTTAGTACTTCTAGGGTACCCCACATCATTTCCTATTGATGGGAATCAAACCCAGAGTCTCATACATGTTAGTTAAGCACTCTGCTACTGAGATATATGCTTGGTTCCATGTCTTGTTTTTCAAGTGCTGGATGACCTAGGTGCCAGTTATTTCTTCTTATAATTCTTATTTTGTCTCTGTAATATCCAGATTAGTGTGGTGTGCTGTTTACATTTGTGTAAGAGCTTCTATATTAGTCTATTTCTATTGCTGTAACAAAATACTTCATGCTGGGTACTTTGTAAAGACTCGAGCTTTATGTCATTCAGTTTTAGAAATCCAAAAATATTTGCTAGGCTGTGGTGAGACCCTTGTCTATACATCATAGCAAAGTTCATGGCTTCATGTTGGGCGAGCATACCAGAGGGAAAGATGACATGATGAGACTGGCAGTCAGAGAGATTCAAGGGCTGGTCTTGATGCTTATAAAATAACTTTCTTTTTGGTAGTACTAGGGATTGAACCAGGGAGATCACACTGAGCTACATCCCCAAACCTTTTTTTTTTTTTTTTTTTTTTTTAATTTGAGACAAGGGCTCACTAAGTTGCTCAGATGGGACTTGAACTTATGATTTTTCAATACACTTTTTTTTGGTATCAGGGATCAAACTCAGGACCTAGTGCTTGTGAGGCAGGTCGTGGCAACACTGAGCAAGATTTCTGGCCCTTCAATAACTTTCTTGAGGGGATTAATCACAGTCTTTTGAGAAGTACATTGATCCCTTCTGAGCACAGCATCACTAGTGACCTAATTACCTCTCACTAGGTTTTACCTCTTCAAGGTTCTATCTCCTCTCAACATTACCACATTAAGGACTAAGCTTCTGGTACATGATTCTTTGGGACATACCATCTCCAAACCATAACAGTTGCTTTTATTGAAATATAAAAGACATACCTCATTTGACTTATTTTTTTCTCCTACTTAATGCTGCTAAATTTAGCAACTCAGTGAGATACTGACTCAAAATAAATGCAACAAGGGCTGGAGATATAACTCAGTATGAAGGCCCTGTGGATTGGCAAAAAACAAAACAAAACAAAATCTACCTCTTTTTTTTCCTTGCTTTTTTGGCATCAGGAATTGAACTCAGGGCCTTGCACTTATACCAGGCAGGTGCTGCGCTGCTGAGCCTCATCCCTGGCCCAGAAGTCTACTTCTTGTGAAGCAGGCGGTGAAACCATTGAGTTAAATCCCTGGCCCTAAGGTCTACTTCTTGATAATTTGTTGGGGATTACTTACTGAGTGAGGAGGAAGGGGTATTGGGATGAAGGGTAATGGACCAGACTAAAATAAGGGCAAAGAGGGTAACACTGTTAGTGCTTCATATTATATGGTCCATATTTTCTCCATAGTATTTTTTATAATTTTTCTTTGAAAACATGGACTTAGTTCCTATTATAGTTATATAAAGCAAACTCTTAAGTTTTAATTTAGGGGTAATTGAGAGTTGGCTCTAATGCTTTGTTTTTGTTTTGGGTGTTTTGTTTGTTTTTTGAGACAGGGTCTCAGTATGTAGTTGAGACAACCTGGAACTCACTATGTAGCCCAGGCTGGTCTCAAACTCACAGCGATCCTCCTGCCTTAGCCTCCCAAGGTGCTGGGATTACAGGCATATGCCACCAAGCCTGGCTTCTAGTGCTAATTTTGTATGACAGATTAAGGAAGTTCTGTTACTGTACTTAATTATTTTTTAAACAAACTAAACCTGGGTGGGTAATCCATTGAGCCCAGGAGTTCAAGGCCAGTCTTAGTCATAGTGAGATATCCATCAAAAAGAACAAAGTCGGGCCAGGGATTTAGCTCAGTGGTTCCACCGCTTGCCTTGCAAGTACAAGGTCCTGAGTTCGATTCCTGGTACCAAAAAAAAGTCTTTTCTTTACTGGATATAGGAAGGATGAAAATAAAGGAGAAAGGAAGTAAATAACTACAACTAGAAGTATATTTACGAATAAATATATTCTATCAAAATATCTTCATCTTGTAAGCCTTCTTTTTTGGGATGTATGTGTTGTAATCAGTGTCCTTTCATGCATATGAGGCAGGAGGAATGCTGTGAGTTCGAGACCAGTTTGGGCTACATAGTGAGTTCCAGGTCAGTCTCAACTACACAGTGAGACCCTGTTTTAAAAAAAAGAAAAGAAAAGAAAAGATATGTTTCTGGCTTTAGCTATTGTATCAGAGTTCACTAGAGGAACAGATTTATTATAAAATGTACATATAATATGTAAAGGATTTACAAGGTAGGGTTATAGTGGCTGCCTCCAGAGTTAGGATTGGAAGAATGCTGTGTGCTGGGGAGCTGGGGGAATAAGTAAAAAGTCAAAGGCTTCTCCCTGCAGAGTTCAGTATGCCAGTCTGCATTGGCAAGCTGAAGGGTCTGTACTGGAAGGCTGAGACTGACATAGAGAGCAATGAGGAAGACTGTAGCACTCAAAGAAACAGTAGCAAAACTTCCCTTTTCTTTTCTTTTTCATTTTATCAAGGCTATAAACTTGTTAGTTGGTGCCACCCACACCCAGGGTGGATCTTCCCTCTTTATTAAGTCAATTATCCAGACACACCCAGAACTATGCTAAACCAATTGCTGTAATTTTCTTTTTCAAATTGGCACAAGTAACTATCATAACTATTGAATGGGAAATATAAAATATTTTTATATTTTAAATCATAATTAATATTGTACAGATATTAAATATAAAGTTTTTATACTTTAGGAAAGATACTCCTGTTTTCCTCTTTTCTCTTTGAAGGATGTGGTTACTGGACTTAGTCCTCTGCTCTTCAGGAAGCTCAGTAATCCTGACATATATTCATCAACTGGAAAAGCTAAACTCCAGCGACAGCTTAGTCAGGATGACTGTAAGTTACGAAGAGGAAGCCTGGCCAGTTCTTTATCAGGTAAATTTCTGATTTTGTTTAATGTAGGAGATTGGGGTGTTAAGAGTATATAGCATGTATGAGTGTGAGGCCTTGGATTAAATCACCAGCACACCTCCGCCCCCCGCAAAAGGACAGGACTATGTTGTCAATAAATTTATCAACTTTTTTTTTTTTTTTTTTTTTTAGGGGATCAAACTGGGAACCTTGCTCTTGTGAAGCAGGCAGTGTGACTGAGCTAAATCCCCGGACCTCAACTGTGTATAGAACATGCATGGGTCAGTCTGTTTTCCTCTCTTTACTACTACCTCATGGATTCTCTGAATGATAACCACCTGAATGTGATAGGTATTCCTTCCTCTTTATTTCCTATCAATCTGTTTTTTTTTTCTTTACTCTCTTCCCACTTCTGTAGACTACACATTCTTTTCTTCTTTGGATCTTTTTTTTTTCCATTCCCAAAATTTAAAGCCTATAGTGCTTCCCCACCTCTGCCAAAGGAAAAAAAAAAAAAAAAAAAGGAAAAGAAAAGGCAGTTTTAAAATTCAAGGAAAAAAACTAGGCAAAGAGTGGCGCACTTGGGAGTCTATATTCCCAGGACTTAGGAGGCTGAGGCTGGAAGATTGCCGTCAGTTTGAGGCCAGTTTGGCCTACATAATAAGTGCAAGGCCAGCCTGAAGTAATATCAAGACTCTGTTTCAAACAACAACAACAACAACAATGAAAATTATGCAAAGAAGTAATTGGTACAAATAGAAAGTAGTGTGATGTAGCATAATTTTAATCTGTCAATAGAGAATGAAAAAAAGTCTGTTTGACTATAGCTAAAAGTATGGATCAGTAGAGTAGAAAATGTAACTATACTGTACCCCTTATTGAATAGTTAACAATTTTCAGCTTTTTTGCTTTCAATTTCTTTTTGAAGCTATTCCCTTCATGAAATCTTCTCATTCTCCAGTTGAAATTTTTTTGTCAGTCATGTTTTTAATCACATACAGAATTTCTTGTTTGCTTTTGCTTAAAATTCTTCTTTTAGGATTGCGATTTAAGTATTTGTTAGCCATTCTTCCTAGAATAAGATGGAATTTCAATGTTAGTTTGATTTGCATTTCTGTTAATGGTCAAAGATAACTGAATGATTTTTCATTTATACTACTTATTTTGAGAAGCTTCCTTTCACTTAAATTGTCCATTTTTTATTTAGTCTTATTTTTTGGGGGTCTATTTTTTGAGATCTTTATAAATTCTAGGTATTATTTTATTAATGTAGTCCTGTATCTGAGGAGTAGCTGGCAAAATTTGTCCCATTCTATAAGTTGTCTCAACTCTGTTGGCTATTTCCTTTACTGTACAGAAACATTTGAATTTGATATTCTATTTTTTGATTCTTGATATTATATCTTTTACAGTTAGGGTTCTTATGCCTATTTCTTCAAGAGGGCTTTTTTTTTTTGGACAAAGGGTCTCACTATAATTCAGGCTGGTCTTAAACCCACTATGTAGCCCAGGCCTTGAATCTTTGTAATTCTCTAGCCTTAGCCTCCTGAGTGCTGGGATAACAGGCATGTCATCATGCCTTGCTGCATCTTTAAGAGTTTTAACCAACTTTTCCCCCCTAGAAAATTCAGGGTTTCTGTTTTTATGTCTTGGTTTTCATTTGATTTTAGTACACAGAGATAGGGATCTAGATTAATTCTGCATGTGGATAACCAGTTTCTTCAGTACCATTTGTTAAAGAGGCTGCCTTTTTTCCAATGTATATTTTTGCCAGATGGCTGTCATTGTGTGGGTTTGTTTCTGTTTTCCATTCTGTTTCACTGGTTCACATATCTGTTATTGTGCCAGTAACATGCTCTTTTTATTACTGTAGGCTTGTGGTATAACTTGAAGTCTGGGATTGAAATGACTCCTGCTTTGTTCTTGTTCAAAATTTCTTTGGCTATTCTGCGTCTCTTCTGGTTCCATATAAATTTTAGGTTTTTTTCTCCTAATTTAATTTTCAATTCCCATCAAAATACCAACAGCATTCTTTTTTCTTTTTTCCTTTTCCTTTTCCTTTTCTTTTTTGTACTAGGAATTGAACTCAGGACCTTGCACTTGTGAGGCAGGTGGCAGCACCACTGAGCTAAATCCCTGGACCTCAACAGCATTTTTGACAAGAACACTATTGATTTTTTTTTGTGTGTGTGTGTGCTTGTTTTATTAGTTCTAAGAATCTTCTGGTGGAATTTTTTTGATCTTTTATGTAAAGAATCATGTCTTTGCAAATAGTATTTTGATTTCTTCCTTTCCGGTTCCAGTGCCCTTTATTTTTTTTATCTTGGTTGATTGCTTTGGCTAAAGTTTCAAATACTGTAGTGAATATAAGTGTTGAGAGTGTTCAGAGTGGACACTTTTGGCTATTTTCTGACTTTAGAGGGAATGCTTTTGGTTTTTCCCTGTCTACTATGATTTTGATTGTGTGATTGTCATAAATGGGGTTTTATCAGTTCACAGTAAGATCCTTCTTTTCCTATTTTCATCAGGGTTTTTATTGTAAAGTATGTTTGATTTTACCAAAGGCTTTTTCTATAATTATTTTTAATCCTTTCTTCTGTTTATGTGGCAGATTAATTTATCGATTTATGTATGTTAGTCTTTGCATCCCTGGTATCAGGGTAATGCTAGCTTTCAAGAATGAGATAGGCATTGGTTTTTCCCTTTCAAATTCATGAAAGAGTTTGAGGAGTATTGGTGTAGTTTTTTCTTGAAATCTGGTACAATTTAGTAGTGAATCAGTCAGGCCATGGGCTTTTCATTGTTGGTAGGATTTTTATTACTGCCTCTAATTCATTATCTGATACTGGTCTGTCTAGTGTTTTTATATCTAAATACCCAGTCTGAGTCTAGGGATTTAAAATTTCTTCCTTGATTTCCTCATTCACACACTGATTATTCAAGAGTATATTATTTAATCTCTGTGTTTTTGTTGTTTCTGTGGTTTCTTTTGCTGTTGATTTCTAGGTCCATTCTGCTGTGATTTAATAGTATACAGGAAATCATTTCCATTCTTTTGTGTTTATTTAACTATGCTTTATGGTCTAAGATAAGGTTTATTTTTGAGAAAGTTCTGTGAACTGCTGAGAGAAATGTGTATTTATTGTTTTGGGGTAAAGCACTCTTTAGATATCTGTTAAATCCATTTGTTTGATGGTATGGTTCAACTCTGATATTTCTTTTTTTTTTTCAACTCTGATATTTCTTTGCTGTTTTTTTTTTGGTCTGATTCTCCTATTTATTAGAGTTAAGTATTGAAGTCCCCTATTATGATTATACTGATGTTTATCAAAAATATTATGACTATTAGTGTTTGTTTTATGAAATTGAGTACACCAGCTTTTAGTGATATATATTTACAATTGTTAGCTCTTCTTATCAAATTGTTCCCTTTATAAGTATGTAGTAACCATGTCTCTTCTGATCAGTTTTGGCTTGAAATCTAGTTTCTCTAAAAATAGGATAGCTACTCTTTGTTGCTTTGGTGCTCCTATTTCATGGTTATAATTTTCCATCCTTTTACTTTTAGTCCATATTTTTATTTGTGGGTGAAGTTTCTTTCTTTTAGACAATATATAGGTTTTTTTGTTATTGTTTTTTAAGTTTTTGAGACAGGGTCTTACTGTGTAGTTCAGACTGGCCTTGAACTTGCTATGTAGCTCAGGCATTGAACTTGTATCAATCTTACTCCCTCAACCTTCTGAGGGCCACTACATTTGGCTTTTTTTTTTTTTAAATTAAGTTGCTGGTCTGTGTCTTTTGGTTGGAGAGTTAAGATATTTACATTGAGAGTTAATAATAAAATATATTTACTCCATCCTGTTATTGCATTATTTTTCTGTTCCTGATCCTTTGTTCTTTCCATTTGTTTACTCTCACAGTGAAATATATTCTTCCTTTGGATTCTTTAGTGATGTTGGGTTCACTGTCTCTGTCCAGGATTCCTTTGAGTACTTTCTAAGGTTCTGGTTTGGTGATTTACGAATTATTTTAGGAGCTCCTTGTCATGGAAAGTTCTTATTTCTCAATTTTGAAATAAAATTTTGTAGGATATATTAATCTGTATTGGAAGTTGATTTCTTCTAGAGCTTAAAAAACTTTACCCGAGGTTGCGTTGACACTTTTGCAGGGCAGTTTAGATAAGGTCTCGCTGTATAGTCCAGGCTGGTTTTAAACTTACTATATAACCCAGGCTAGCCTCGAACTTATAGCGATGCTCTTACCTCAGCCTCCAGAGTGCTGGGATTACACTTGTATGCCACCAAGCCTGGCTTTTCTTGGCCTTCAATATTTGTGTTGAGAAATCTGTCATTGTTCTGATTGACTTGCTTTGTAAGTTCTTGATATTTTTGTTTTAACAACTTTTGGTATCTTTCTGCTGAGTTTCTGGAATTGATTATGATGTGTTATGGGGAAGTTCTTGTCATTGTTATTTGGTGTTTTTTTTTTTTTCTGGTACTGGAGATTGAATTTAGGACCTTGCACTTGCCAGGCATGAGCAGCATCACTGAGCTACATCCCCTGCCTGTTATTTGGTGTTCTACATGACTCATTTTACCTAGGTGTTGAATTCTTTCCTTAGATTTGGAAAATTTTCTGCTATGATTTCAGTGAGTGTTTTGTTTTGTGGTATTGTGGCTAGAACCTGGGGCTTCCATCCCGAGATACATCTCTAACTCTTTTTAAATTTTGAGACAGTATCACTAAGGTGCTTAGGCTGGGGTTAAATTTACAGTCCTGTTTCAGCCTCTCAGAGTGTTATGATTGCATTGTACACCTTCATTCCTGATGCTATAGTGGAATAAATTTTTTATTCCTTCTGTCTTCTACTTTTTCCTTAATTCCTCTACTTCTTAAGGGATGTTTTTTTCTTTTTCATCTAGCAGGTGTTGAGTTGGGTCTCCATGGCATCTTATTATTTTTAGGGTATTATATAATCAGGCCAGGGATTTAGCTCAGTGGTTCCGCCACCTACCTTGCAAGCACAAGGACCCAAGTTCAATCCCTGGTACCAAAAAACAACAACAACAACAAAAACCATTTAGTATATAATCTACTACTACAACTTTTTTTTTTTTTTTTTTTTTTTTTTTTTTTTTTTTTTTTTTTTTTTTTTTTTTTTTTTTTTTTTTTTTTTTTTTTTTTTTTTTTTTTTTTTTTTTTTTTTTTTTTTTTTGGTACTGGGGATCATACTCTGACTCTTGTGCTTGCAAGGCAGGCACCAGAACCACTGAGCTAGATCCACAGCCCTCAACCTTTTCTTCTGGTTTTCATATAATCTCTTCAAATTGGTCATTCCTGCTGCCCATGCTTTTAATTGAATTTTTTATATCCAGCATTTATGCATCAAGCATATCTTTATTTTTTGTGGCAAAGTTTGAAATGAAGTGTGATGGACAAACTGGCTTTGCAGAATGAGTTCGGACTGAGTAAAAGGAGAAAAAGCAATAAAAGAACATCCTGCAGAAATCAGGCTGGGCTACTGTGAACAAAGTCATGATAGCTTTGAGAACTTTTTATGATATAATTCTTTACTAAAATGGTTGTTCATATCTTGTGTCATCTTGTTTAGTTTAATTGACCTTTTGTGTCTTTGTGCTTGAACGTTTTATTAATTAAATCATTTATTTATTTACATCCTCTTTGAGCTTATTGAATATCTTATAGATTTACTTGTTTCTTTGATTTCTTCAAATATTTAACCATTTGGGCTTTGAGGTTTTGTAACTTCAGTGCTTGTGGGGTTAGCTTTTGGGGGAGTTGAAATTTTTTGGAGGTATATTGTTGCCTTGTTTTCTCATGTTTTTTATATTCTGTGCAGGAGTAAGAATCAGGGTAGAAAATCTGTCACTGTTGTGGTAGGTAGTGTGTTTCTCTGTGCTCTCTGTAGTGTGTTTCTCTGTGCTGTGACCTTGGCTTTGGTTATATTTTGGTATTTATTTACTTCTTCAACATACTCAATGTAACAGTCACCTTGTTACAGGGAGAGAACCACTACTGGTTATATCAGCATATAAACATTGAAGTTAGAGCCCTCTCAGTCTTATTTTTACTGCAGTGAGAATTTGACCAGTATGCTCTCACTCCTGCACTCACATAGGGAGGAATTTAGACTTTTAGCAGTTGTGGGGGGTTGATTTCGAATCCTTTGTGGTTTAGTCAGGGAGTTCAAGTGTTTCTACTGGTGCTTAATCAGGTACCCCTTGGAGGATTTGTTGTCTTGTCTGCCAGTGAGTGAAGGGCACTGTGGGTCTGGACAGACTTATGAACATGCTTCATGATTCCTCTGGTGGTAGTGGTCTGCTTGGGTTCAGTTGTTTTCCTATGGGTGTGGCTAGCTGGAGGTGTTTTGCATCTGTCTTATAATCAGTTATGTCAGAGGAGGGAAGGGAGCTGTATGAGCTGTTGAAGTACTCTGTTGTCTTGTT
The DNA here is from genome assembly GCF_012274545.1 of Fukomys damarensis. NCBI lineage: Eukaryota > Metazoa > Chordata > Mammalia > Rodentia > Bathyergidae > Fukomys > Fukomys damarensis. Next base: position 25,493,030 of record NW_022900935.1, read on the forward strand.
ACTTTCTTGTTGCTGAAACAATGCCCACCATCCACAATTAGAAGGAGGAAAGGTTTATTTGACTCAGGTTGCAGCGGTTTCTCCACAGTCAGCTGGCTCCAAAGGATGGTGACGTGGCAGATGAGAAATAGTTTGTGGCAAGGCAGACAAGAGTCAGTGAGAATTCCTTCTTTCCCTTTTTATTCTGTTCAGCCTATAAGCCTATTGTTAGTGCCACCCACACCCAGAACTATGCTAAACCAATATGCAGACTAATCCAGCATCACACACCCATGATCCAGTCACCCTCAAAAGCCACATCTATGAGCACATGAGGCATTAGGAGGAACATCTAGATATAAGCTATAACATTCTGCTTCTGGCCCCTAATATACTCATGTGCATCCCTTTATGCAAAATACGTTTAGTTTATGTCTAAGAGTTACCAAAGGCCTAACAGTTTTAGCATTGCTGAAAAGTCCAAGTGCAAATTATTCTCTGAGATTTAAGGTATACTCTTAGCTGCAAAGTTATGTAAAAATGAAAAAAAGTTGAACATTTCCATTCCAAAAGATAGAATAGAGGGATAGAAAACAGTGGGACAAGAGCAAGACAAAAATCCAGCAGGGCGAACATTAAACCAAGTGCTCTGGTACCTAGGGCAATCTGTGGCAAGATGTGAACTCCAGAGCACTTGGGTGGCCCTGTCCTCACAGCACTGCCAGCAGTTATAGTCTTCATGGTTTCTCTCTTGGGCCAGCTGTGCTCACTCCTTGCAGCTTTCCTCAGATGATCCATAATACTGTTTTTTCCAGTCTTCTGGAGTCTCCACTGCACCTTCTGCTTTACACTTACAGGTTCACATATTTCCTCTCAGAAACACACTGCCTGGATTCTCAGGCTTTCTTCAGAAATCTGGGGGGAGGCCTTCCTGACATCACAACTCTGGCATTGCACATGTGCCCAAAACTAACAACATGTGAATGACACCAAGGTCTATCACTAGCTGGTGCAGTAGCCAGGCTTTCTCCTCTTGTGTTTAGGGGTCTGCCTGGATTGCTGAGTGCTATGAACCTAATTCTGAGGAACAAATTTCCGAGGCCTCAGCCATTCTGCAACATGGTGCCCTGGCACTCTCAAAGTCTTTCACTTTTGATATTTCAGTCTGCAAAGAGTGGGAATCCTGCTTTTGTTTGTTGTTGTTGTTGTTGTTGTTGTTACAGGGGATCAAACTTGGGCCCTTGCGCTTGCAAGGCAGGTGAAGGAACCAGGGCTCTTTTTATTATCATTATTATTGCTGTTCTGTTCCAAAGTACTTGCATTTTTTTAATGCTATGCTTTTCATCACCCAAGTTCTCTGCTCCATCTTTGTAGGCCACTCCTTTATAGGAACTTCCTCTTTTTCTGGTACTAGAGATAGAACTTGGGACCTTGTGTTTGTGAGGCAGGTGGTGGAACCACTGAGCTGAATCCCTGGCCCTGAAACTTCCTTTCTGGTCAAACTCAAAACTTTTTAATCATTCTGTTGTGCTGTTTGGTCTTGATTCTTAAGGTACAGCTTGCTAAAAAACCCTCATCAACAGCCATGCCACTGTCTTAACAGTGCCCTGAATTTGTCTCTGACAGTGTCTGTGAATATGAACAAAAGCAGACAATTTTTCTGCCGAAGCATAACACACATGGCCAACAGATTCCAACTGCCAACTGCAGTCCTTTGTTGCAGCTGAAACCTCCTGAGCCTGGTATTTCCTGGCAGCATTTCTGTCAGCATTCTGATCTTCTGAGTTCTGACTAGAATATCTCATCATGCTTGGTTTATAGCATTTTAGAGCTGCTTCTTCAGCTGGCATCTGCAAACCTTTCCAAACTCTTCCTGTAAGCCATTTCCAAAGGCTTCTGAATCACATTGTCAAGTACAGCCACAGCAGTTACCCCACTTCTGGTACTAAATCTGTCTTTGCTACTTTCTTATCTCTAGATATAAGCTATAATACTAGTATTTCCTTGATTTCCAAATGGACCTTGATCTCTATCTTCTCCTTCCATGATAATCTCTGTAGTCTATTCTTAGTGTACTGTTCCCAGTATGTATCAAACCCCTCCCCCTCACTGTGCCACTCTTCTGTGGGTTTCTGCCCATGCTAATCTCTCTGTCTACACCTCACAAAGAATTTCTGTCTAGCCCTCAAACCCAGTGATGCCTGGGGCTCTCAGAGCTTAGCAGATTTTAGCTGGTGGCATAACAGTTCCTGTGTGGACACTGAGCCCAATGACATCTGGAGAATGGGAAGTGGGCAGGGTTTTCTGTGGACACAGACTTTGGTGTTAGGGGGAGCAATAGGAAAATGCCTGCTTTGGTGCTTCTCCAGTCTTTTTTTTTTTTGTACCTGGAATTGAACTTGGGATCTTATGCTTGCAAGGCAGGCTGCAGCACCACTGAGTTAAATCCCTGATCCTCCAGTGTCTTTTATCCTTCCCTGGATCACACCACTTGAAACTTTCCTGCTCTTGCTTTTCACTGAGCCACAGATCTCTCAGTGAATAGTTCCAAGTACCTAAGCAGGACCATGCTCTTACTCTTTTCTTTCCCAGTGGCCTGTTGATCTTAACACTGTTACTGCCCTCCAAATAATTCTCTGGCTTTCTTTTTTTCTAGTGCCCTGGTATATGAATAAGTTGCTTGCTGGACTCCTAAAAAAAGAGGTCAAGTGGGCATTGGATAGTGGTGGTAGCCTTGGCACTGGTGTTTTACTTAGCTTCTTCCATCAAGGAGTTAGATCTTTTCCCAAGTAGGTGTGTTGATTGGATTTAGGGTATAAGCAGTGTTAGAGGATCAAGGTGTGGTCCTGCTTCTTTTTCTAAATATCCTGTATACTTGAACTCATCTGGTGGTCTTCTCTTTCAAGTTATCTTCTTGTTTTGGGGGTCTTTGTCTCCCCACCTTTCATTTCTGAGAACCTGAACTTCTAGGTGCCTGTCTTCCCAATGCCTACAGGCACTACTGCCTCTAGTCAAACATTATGGATCTCCTAGACATTTGTTTTTAATGGGTGACTTTAAGCGTCTTTTAGTAAGATTAAGATAGTAAACCTGAACTGAGCATACACTGAGCCTGGTGAAGGCAGTATAGATTCAATACTTGCCTGGATCTGTTGGGGAGAATTTGTCCACCCCAACCAAGTTGGCCGAAAAGGATTGGAAACTCATAGATTGGGTTTCAGGATGTATATTACAGGGAAGTAAAAATAATTAGGTTGTATCAATATTCCACTTGTGATCGTCTTACCTATATTTATAACTCTTAAAGGATTATAGATTCTAATGCTGGGTGTAGTGGTGCATGCCTGTAATCCCAGCACTCTGGAGGCTGAGGCAGGAGGATCACTGCAACTTCAAGGACAGCCTGGGCTACACAGTGAATTCAAGACCAGGATGGAGTACATAGTAAGACCCTGTCTCAAACAGATGAATAAACAAATGAACTATTATAGATTCTAAAATTGTTAAGGAAGAACCTTAGTTTATTTCAATATGATGTTATCCATCTGACATCTCATTTGTATTTTTCATTCATCTATCAGTAAATAATTACATGCATGTGTTTTGACTTGTGTTTGAAGGTAAGCAGCTGCTCCCTTTGTCCAGCAGTGTAAACAGCAGCGTGGGACAGGTGACTTGGCAATCTTCAGGAGAAGCATCAAACCTTGTTCGAATGAGAAACCAGTCCTTTGGACAGTCTGCACCTTCTCTTACTGCTGGCTTGGTAAGTATTTTTAAAGATGGTTTCTTGTTCTTGGAACAAATTTTTGATCCTCATTTGTCATTGCCACATTTATTATTTCCCTTTTTTAGGATTTAGATAACTTCCCAAAGAAAAAATACAGAACAAATTTGGAATTTTAATTGAATATATGCCGATTACTGTCTTATGCTGTCATGGTCACTAAGTATGATTTAGTGAGTATAAAATAAAAATACTAGTGTGGTGGTACACAGTTGTAGTTCCAGCTACCTGGGAGGCAGAGGCAGGAGGACTGCATTTTTTAGGTCACCCTGGGCAGCTTAGCATAACCAGATAGACGGATAGGAGAAAGATTCGGTTCGGTTGTAACTTTAATGAGTATATTTCATTGAAAATAACTTTTTATAAGCTGGGCATGGTGGCACATGCCTGTAATCCCAGCACTCGGGAGGCTGAGGCAGGAGGATTGCTGTGAGTTCAAGACCAGCCTGGGCTACATAGTGAGTTCCAGGTCAGTCTCAACTACATAGTGAGACCCTGTCTCAAAGAACAAACAAACAAACAAAAAACAAAAAAAGAAAATAACTTTTTATAAAAATGACTGAATCGTGGGAAATGTATTTTTCTGCATATAGCCATATGGTATTTAGCACATAAGGATAGCACATGTTTAGCACATGTTGGACAGTTAAGTATGTATTGGATGAAGGAATCAGCCTTTTCTTTGTCTAGACTTTGTTTGATAGGCGGCCTTACAAAGGCTAAGTTTCATAACCTGGGGCATGTTGTAACTTGTTGTACCTAAGGAACCCATTGACTTTCCACTGGATTTTATATTCTTCCCTATATACAAAGGCCTACTAGCAGTTTGCGGGGTAGAGTTGCTTGCATTAAAGTACAATCTCATTTACACTTTGTGATCATAAGCCTTGTGGGCCTGCATATATGGAGTAGAAGCCTTTATCCATTTGTTCATCTTTTAAAATGGGGCAGGGAGGGGAAGTGTTCATTTAGTAGGTAGAAACAGATTTCCTGATATCACTTGAAGTTCGGGATCTTTAGGTCACAGAAACAAGATCTCTTGTACACTTACACCCTCCCCAACTTTCATTTTGAAAATTTTCTACCTATACACAAAATTTTAATGAATGGTACAATGAACACCTATATAAACTTTTCCTCAATTGACCAATTTGTAAACATTTTGCTATATTTTATCTGTATGTATGTAAAATTTCTTTCCTGTAACATATCAAAGTTACAGATATTATAAGTCTGAAGTATTTCTCCTAAGGTTTTCCAATAAATAACCACAGTCTATTCCAGGAAATTCGTCACCGATTTACTAACAGCATCTAATGTAAAAAATCATATTCAGATTTCTCTGCCAGGTCCCAACATGTCTTTGAAAGTCTTACTTCCCTTCCTTTTAACCTTTGGAAGTGTACACACACACACCTGTTTATCAGATATATGTACCTTCATAAAGATTTTAATATAGATGTTTAAGCCTAGTCCTAAACATCATTCCATCCCCTCTTCCTCTCTTTCCCTCCTTACTTTTCTTCCTTCTTGTGCTGGAGATCAAACCCAGGGCCTTGTGCATACTTAGTCAATCACTTACTATTGGGCTACAACCCCAGCTCAACATCTGTACTTTCTTTAAAGTATTATATCTAATTCTAATTCCTCTTAAAACTAGTGCTGCTAAGCTCAAGCTGAATGTTTCTTTCTGTTTTTTTGGTACCAGGGATTGAACCCAGGACCTTAAACTTGCAAGGCATGCGCAGTGCCACTGAGCTAAATCCCTGGGCCAGAATGTTTCATTTTAAGTTGGTGTGTTTTAGAAGGGATTCTTAGACTGAGGTTGCTTAAGTCCTATCCTAGGTCAAGTGAAGCTGAGTGAAATTGTCTTTCAGTATCCATGGAAGATTGTTTCCATGATTCTGTTCAGATACCAAATCCACAGATGTTCAAGTCTCTAATATAAAATGGTATATAGTATTTTCATATAATCTATGCATATCCTCTTGTATACTTAAATTATCTCTAGATTACTTACAATGCTATTACAATGTAAATGCTATGCAAATAATTGTTGTATTGTCTAGGCACTGACAAAAAAAAAAGGTTTGCATATGCTTAATACAGATTTTTTAAAAAATCTGAGTATTTTCAATCTGTGATTTGCTGAATTCATGGATACTGAGCCCTCAGCTTGTTGATATATAATTCATATATGATACAATTCACCTATTTAAAGTGTTTGTTCAGGGCAACCCAGTTTCCCGGTCCCCTCCTACTCCTCAGGAGTTAATCTCTTTCTCAATAAATTTCCTGCTCTAAAGAAGAAAAGAATAAAGTGTTTGGTGATTTTTTTTTAGAGTATTTCACAGATAAGTGCAGCCATTGCAGTAGTCAATTTTAGAACATTTTTAGCATTTAAGAAGGAAATTCTGTAGGCTCAAGCCTATAATCCCAGCACCATGGGAAGCTGAGGCCGAAGAATCTTAAGCTTGAACTAAGATCAACTTAGCAAGATTCTACCACCTCAAAATAAAAAAATAAAATAAGTCTGGGGATATAGTTTAGTGCCAAGGCCCTGAGTTCAATCCCCAGTAACACCTCCACCCCCTTAACTGTAACCTTTTGCTATTGCCTCCTTATCTCTCATCCCTAGGTGACTATAAATCTTTTTTTCACTTTATAGGTTTGCCTATTCTGTGTATTGAATTTATAATCATACACTTTATAACCTTTTGTGCCTCGCTTCTCTGACATAGCATAATGGTTTCAAGGTTCATCGATGTATCAACACTTTATTCTTTTTTATTGCTTCAGAATATTGTAAGGTACAGATATATTTTGTCAGTTGATGGGCACTTGGATTGATTTTTCCCTTTGGCTGTTACAAGTAATGCTGATATGAAGATTTGGGTACATTTAGCTCAGTGGTTCCACCACCTACCTCGCAAGAGCAAGGACCCAAGTTTGATCCCCTGTACCAAAGGGGAAAAAAATTAAGATTTGGATACAAATTTTAATGTGGATGCATGTTTTCATATCTTGGGAATGTAAAGAGGAGTGGAATTGCTAGGTTATAGTAACTTTGTTTAATCATTTATTATTTTTTTTCTTTCTTTTTTGGTACTGGGGATCAAACTTGGGTCCTTGAGCTTGCAAGGTGGGAGGCAGAACCACTGAGCTAAATCCCTGGCCTGTTTAATCATTTAAAGAATTTTGATGTCTCTACATCTTTGTCATTGCTTGTGGTTTTCTTTTTGACTTTAGTTGACCTATGTGTGAATTATGTGTAAAATGATATCTATAGCTTTGTTGTACCCCTCTCTAATGACTAATGATGTTGACCATCTTTTCTTGTGCTTATTGAACATTTCTTTGAGGAAAGAGCTATTTTGATTTTTTTCCCACTGAAAAAAATTGAGTACTTGTTTCCTTAATTATGAATTTTTAAAAATTAATTTTATTGGTACACTTAATGTATACAATATAATGACATTCATTGTTGGAAATTTATAACTTTACATAATCAGTCCTGGTTCTTATTTTTTCCCTATTCCCCTGCTCTCCCTTCAAACCCTCCTTCCTTCCCTATCTACAAAGACCTTGTTTCCATTATTTTTCATTTTCTCATGTTAATTCCATGATGAATTTGTAAAATAGTATTTCCAAATCTAATTACAGTGAGCTCTCTTAATCTGTGAATTGTTCTTCCTGTCAATGTAATCAGTCTAGGGTCTGTCTGTCTATCCTATCTATCTATTCCATCCCCAAAGTTTCAAAAAGCAAAACTTGAAAATGCCACACACAGCACTAGCCTGAGTCCATTCAAATGAAGTGGTGATGTTGAGGCACACCCTGGTGTAGCCTTTTTCCAGATCCTTTTCAACACTTACTGTTTTACCCTGTTTGCTTTGACTTTTTTTTTTTGGTACTGGAGATCGAACTCGAGCCCTTGCACTTGTGAAGCAGGTGGTGGAACCACTGAGCCAAATCCCTGGTGCCTGCCTCGACTCTTGTTCATATATTGAGTGTAAAGTTAGATCTTTGATGACTTCATCTGTGCCAGACTAGACATGTACAGGCTCTTTTTTATTGTCATCATTTCATATAAATAATGTAGTATAACAAGTACTTACATAGCATTTACATTGTAAATATGTATTATATATAATCAAGAGGTGATTTCAAGCATAGGGAAGATGTATTTGGATTGCATGCAGATGCTATATAATGTGTGTGTGTGTGTGTGTGTGTGTGTGTGTGTGTGCGCGCGCTTGCGCATGTATGGGGGATCAAACTCAGGACCTTGTGCTTGCGTGGCAGATGGCGGTGGCACCACTGAGCTAAATCCCCGTCCCTATATAATGTTTTATATAAGGGACTTGAACACACCCCAGACTTTGGAACCTGTTGGAGGTTCAGGAATCACTCCTTCAAGGTTACTAAGGGGAGACTCCCCGCCTTTTTTTTTTGTACCAGGGATTGAACTTGGGATCTTGCACTTGCAAGGCACGTGGTGCCACTGGGCTAAATCCCCAGTCAGGGAAGAATTCTTTTTTTCCAGGGATCTGCATTTTGTTTTCTCAAGGGCTTTTCTTTCCTGGACTATTTACTTATCTGCTATAACTTCAGACCCAGTCCCTCCCTTTTTATTCTACTACCCAGAGATTTCCAATTGAACATTTATATTTTGTGGTACTTTGCTAATTAATATTGAAGCCCTTTTCTGTTTGGAAAACAGAGATTGGAATATACCTCAGTGTCACCCCTGCTTCTGTCTGTGACATTTTTGATAAACCTTAATTAGAATTTGTTAATAAATGGCTGTGTACAGTTTTTAGACACAGTTTCAGAGAGTTTTTTGGGTCAGTAAGATTTACATAGGACAAAACAACTAATCCTAAAATAATTATGATTAAAAAAAATAACGAAAAGGTAACAAGAATTGTGCTAGCTGTAATTATTTGGGAAGTAATGTGCCAGAAGTTAGAATTATCTAAAATCTGGTGAACAGATAGGTAACAACCTGAATATGTAAAATATTTTCATTTCAAGGCCATCTAAACAATGTGTTTATGAAGAGATTTTTGGACTTCCCCATTTCTTAGGGTTACTCTTAAAGTATCTACTGAGAAAGTTTCGCTGAAGATCTGTTTTCTCCATAAATGTAGAAAGCATCATTATCATTAGTGGTTCCCAAGGCATGTTATAAAAAGGATATTATTATTGTTATTTTGAGGTACCAGGGACTGAACCCAGAACCTTTACACTAAGCCACATCTCTAGCCCTTTTTAAAATTTTTATTTTGAGACAGGGTTTCACTGAGTTGCCCAGGCTGTGTTCCAACTGGCGGTCCTCTTCTGTCTTTGTCTCCCCGAGTGCTTGGATTAGAGGCATGTACTACTATGCCTATTTACAATTATATTATTATATGTCTCTAGGGATGGACACAATCTTAGATAGCATTTTGTCTAAGCTTCTTCTTATTATTTTTAAAAAAATTATAACTATTAAACTAGTGAAAGCAACATAGCAGAAAGACCTTTGAATTAGAAGTCAGAAGATTAGGATCTATCTGATACTGGCTATTTGAATTTAAGTAAAAGGCTAAGCTTATTTGACCCTTTGTTTTCTCTGTAAAATGAGGGTAATTCCTGCTATTCTTTCTCGTGATTATCTACAGCTTTGAGTTTTGCCTTATCTCTGACATGTATCTACTTGGATATGCTGAAGACATATCCCATCTATTTATTCTGTTTTTCCATCTCCCAAAATCAATTCTTAGTTATTCCTTGTCCTTTTTTCTTCTTTTTTATAATGAGGGTTGAATCCAGGGCCTTTGCACTGAGCTACATCCTTAGTCCTTTTTACTTTTTTTTTTTTTTTTTTGGTACCGGGATTGAACTTGGGTCCATGAGCTTGTGAGGCAGGCAGCAGAACCACTGAGCTAAACCCCTAGTCCTTTACTTTTAATTTTGAGGCAGTATTTTATTAAGTTGCTGAGTTGCCTAGGCTGGGTTTGAACTTGGAATCCTGTCTTGGCTTCTCAGAGTGCTGGAATTTTAGTCTTTTAGTCAAACATCTATCTGATCACAAGATAGTAAATGACACAGAAAATTCTCACTTAAATTATTTTTATTTATTTATTTATTTTTTATTTTTTTGAGACTGACCTGGAACTCACTGTGTAGCCCAAGCTGGTCTCGAGCTCACAGCGATCCTCCTGCCTCAGCCTCCCATGTGCTGGGATTACAGGAGTGCGCCACCACGCCTGGTTTGATTTATACATGTTTGATATATAATGTTCACAAAAGAAGATTGCTATATTAGTGCCAGCCTGAAATAATGTCACATAGACTTCTTTATTGTCCTTTTCTGAATCATTATTTTATCAGCTTCTTGGACAAAGGTAAAGAAGGAATGCTTATTACATAGGCTAGTGGCACAATGTTTACCCTGTTGAATGTTTATTTTTGTTACAGCTTCACAATTAGAAATGTTGGCTTAGTCAACGGCCATACCACTCTGAACGTGCCCGATCTTGTCTGATCTCAGAAGCTAAGCAGGGTCAGGCCTGGTTAGTACTTGGATGGGAGAAATGTTGGTTTAAGAATAACCACCAGCAAAATGAGATTTAACACTGAGAATAGTTAACAGTGGAAGCCAAAGCCCCAAACTGGAGTGAACTCTGAATTTAAGTTTCTTGAGTGTACACAATTTGAAAGGTTTTAATTGACTTCTAACTCAGCAAGTTAACATGATCACTGATTTAATATGCTGTAACTTTAAACTGAATTAGTAGTATTTTTAACTAGAACAAGTAATATAATACTGCATTGAACACTTTACTGTATCATCTTTTTTTTTGTTGAATGTAAGATGCCATTTGAGTTGCCACATTGCTTTAATTTTTAAAAATTAAGGTATGAGCCAGGGATTTAGTTCAGCCAGTTGCCTTGCAAGCACAAGGACCTGAGTTCGATCTCTGGTACAAAAAAAAAAAAAAAAAATTAAGGTATGAAAATATTTAAGGAAGAGAAGTCTGTTTTTCTTATTATATGCTCATAACACATATCACTTCGGTGGCCCCAAAATGTGTGCAGATTTCTCCCCAGTTGCAAGCACACAGACACTTTTGTAGTAGGTACCAGTTGGACATTCTCTAATTCAATTTAATTCATTATTATCTGCCTGGGGATAGTAGGCAGATACTCAGTCCCACAACTGGTGCCCTACTTCAGATACCAGTTGCAAAACTGAGCTTTTGGAACTTCCCATTGACTACCAATTGGAGTTCTCCTGATACCCTCGTTAGGCTAGATTTACTTACTAGGATAGCTCACAACTCAAGAGAAACACCTAATTGAGCAGTTTATTATAAGGGATATTTTAAAGGATAGAAATAAGCAGATAGAGCTACTTAGGAAGAGGTGTGAAAAGGTCTTGTGCATATGCACTTCTGTTCTTGTGAGTTAGGGGTGCCACCCTCTTTGCATATGGATGAATTCTTATTCATCTTCCTGTAAGCCAAAGTTTCATGTGCTCAAATGTCCAGAAGCAGTCTAAGCCATGTCCATTGGGCTTTGTGGAGATTTCATTGCATAAGCGTGATTATTGACAACTGTGTAGAAATGTGATTGGACAAAGGGATATTATCTAATGCTAATAGACTAGGTGGGGAAATGCAGCAAGCCTGGTCTGTTTAGATTCTTCTTGGCCTCTGTGCAGCATTCCTTCCTCTTGGGCACGAGGCAGGATTCCTGAAATGGGGATCTGAAACAAAGTAGTTCAAAGGATTTCTTTATGGCCAGCTCTAAGATAGAAAGGCAGGGGATATACAGATTATATTTTTAGCTCCTATGACTTGAGTAAGAGAAATTCTATTTCCTGTGGACTGCCTTGAGATAACAAGGAACAGGTGAAAGAAAGGCAGAAGGAGGTTAGAGTTGACCTTTTTTTTTTTTTAGACAGGGTCTCACTATGTAGTTGAGACTGACTGGAACTCACTATATAGCCCAGGCTGGTCTTGAACTCACAGTGATCCTCCTGCCTCAGCCTACCGAGACTATAGCCCAGGCTGGTCTTGAACTCACAGTGATCCTCCTGCCTCAGCCTACCGAGTGCTGGGGTTATAGGCGTGCATCATCACGCACAGCTTAGAGTTTACTTTTTGAGGCCTAGAGTACTCCAGTTTTATAACTACAGATCTAAAAAAATATCTTTATTGCTCAAAAACTGCTCTGAAGCTGTTTCAGGAATTAAGGGCAAAAAGCCACTACTTTAACTTTGTTGTTTAGTCATTTAGAAAATAACAACTATGTGAGTCACGAACTGGGAATTCTGGAAAAAAATCAAAATAATAAAAATAAGGTTAGATTCACATAAAATTAGCAATTATAGAATTTACATTTCAATGGTATTCAGTATATTCAGTGTGTGCAGCCACCACCTATATCAACTTCTAAAACATTTCACCATGGAGAAGAATATTCTCACCCGTGAAGCAGTTATTCTTCATTCCTGCCTCATATGAGCCATAGCAACCACCAAAATACTTTCTGACTTTATGGGTTTACTTATTCTCAATATTTCATATAAATGAGGTGATTTATATAACACATGACCTTTTGTCTCTGGGATTTATCATTTATCATGCTTTAAAGGTTATTTCACATTATAACATATATCAATACTTCATTCCTTGTTATAGCTGAATAGGATTCTATTCTATGGATATACAGATGTCCACTCTTATTTGGACTTTGGCTTTCCAAGAGTTCAGTTGCCCAATGTAAACAGCAGTCCAAAATTTTAAATGGAAAAATTCTAAAAATAACTGTTTTAAATTACATGCTGCTGTGAGTAGCTTAGTGGAATTTCACACTGTCCTGCCCTGTATTGCCCAGGAAATGAGTCACCCCTTTGTCCAGCTATATATGGTACCCAATTGCTATTCCCTTAGTAACCATCTTAGTTATGAGGTCAACTGTCTTGGTATTACAGTAGTTGTGTTCAGACCACATGTATTTTACTTAATATTGGCCTCGAGTAACAAGAGCAGTGATGTTGGGAATTTTATAACAATACATTGCTATACTTGTTCTATTTTATTATTAGTTACTCTAAATATCTTACTGTGTCTTATGGTTTGAATATGGTTTCTGCCCCAAGGGTTCATGTGTTGGAAACTCTGTCCCTTCTGTGGCAATGTTAGAAGATGGTAGGACCAACCTTTAAGAGGTGGGCTGTATTTGGAGGTTGTTAAGTCATTGAGGGTATTGCTCCTAGAAAGGATCTAGGTAATTCTTGTAAGGATTAAGGCAGTTCTTATGAGACCTTGGTTAGTTCTTGCTAGAAGATTGCTATAAAAGAGAGAGTTTAGCCCTGCTTCTTCTTCTTTTGGCTTCTTCCCCTGTCATGTACTTCTGTCTTTGTAATGCTGTCTACCATTACGTGATATAGCTAAGGAGGCCCTTATAAGGAGCTATACGGATGAGACATTTGGATTTCAGCCTCCAAAACTGTGAGCCAGATAAACCTCTTTTTGTTATATTTATCAAGCATGGAATTTTTTTGAGGGGGAGTACTGGGGAGCGAACTCGGGTCTTTGTGCTTGAGAGACAGGCAATGGCACGAGTGAGTTTGTTGTAGCAGTAGCAAACTAATAAAGATATATATGAAAAAAAATATATATTGTATAGGGCTTGGCACTATCCATAGTTTCAGGCATTCTCTGGAGGCCTTGAAATATCGTCTGAGAAACAGGAATGACTGCTATACCAGTTTTGGTTTCCTCATTTGTCAAAAGCTTAACCTGTTCATCATTTGATGGACTTTTAGATGTTTTTAACCTTTTGGGTATTGTAAATAGTGCTATTATGAGCATTTGAGTGCAAGTATTTTGAGTACCTGCTTTTAGTACTTTTGTATATATACCTAGAAGTAGAAGTGCTAAGTTATATGGTAATTGTATCTTTAACTTTTGAAGAACCACCAGACTTTTGGTTTGCTATACCATTTTATATTCCCTTGGCAAACTATGAGGCTTCTAATTTCACTATGTCCTTGTCTGCTCTTTTCTTTTCTCCCTTTCCTCTTCTTCCCTCCTTCTTCCCTCCCCTCTCCTCCCCTCCCTTCCTTTAACCTCCCCCTTTCCTAAAATATATTATTTTTTGTGGTATAAAGGTCTCACTAAATTGCCAAGAGTGGCCTTAAACTTGCAATACTCCTACCTCAGCTTCCTAAGTAGTTGGTATTACATTTTTGTTTTGTTTTGTTTTGCGGCTCTGGAAATTGAACCCAGGGCAGTTTTACTGAGCTAACTCCCCATTTTATTTATTTATTTTTTATTTTGAGATAAGGTCTTGCTAAGCTGTCCAGGCCGCACATGAACTTGGAATCCTCCTGCTATTGCTTCCCAGTATGCTGGGCTTATAGGCATGTACCACCATGCCTGGCCAGGTTTATTTTTAATTTAATAATATTTCAGAACTTTATTTTGAGATCACATATTTGGTGCATGCTTTTGAAGGTAATAACAGAAATCTAAGATATTTCTTAAAGCCTTTCCCCATCATTCTTTTTAATATTATTTTGACAGATGACTCCTCCGCATTTGAGGGAGGTTTGAGAAAGGGTCTCACTCTACAGTTCAGGCTGGCATTGAACTTGAGGCAATTCTTCTGCCTCAGCCTCCCATGTGCTGGAATTACAGGCATGTGACATCACACCTGGCCGCCCTCATCATTCTTAATTGTTATTTTTGCTTACTTTTGATGTGTGACTACAGAGAAAAGTCTAGTTTTACTTATTTCAGTGATTTTAAACTCACCCACTCCTTCTTTTAGTATTACCTTTCTGTAGCTGTGGCCTTTGCATTTCTATTGAAAAAGTGGAGATATTTGTATATGTTAGTCAGTTTTATTAAGGAATAATTTATGTAGGATAGAATAGCATTTACTTTTTTTTAGAGTTTATATTGATAAACTTTGGCATGTGTACATGGGAATATCATTACCACAGCAATCATGAATACAGATATGGAACAATAATCATATAGAATATTTGTTACCCCCAGAAGTTCTCTTATGTTCCTTTGCTGTCTGTTCCCTAGCCTTAGCCCTTGGAAGCAACTAATCTGCTGTCACTAGTTTAACAGAGATAGAATCCTACATAATCTTTTGTAAAATCCAATTTCTTTACTTAACATAATGGTTTTGAGATTCATCAATGTTGTTTTGAGTATCAGTGATTTGTTCCTTTTCATTGCTGAAAAGTGCCCCATTGGCATGGGTATATCAGACTTTGTTAATTCATTCCCCAGTGGATGACCATTTGGATTGTTTCCAGCTTTTCTGGTGTACAAAGATTTGCTATGAAAGTTAATGTACTCTGTGTGTGTGTGTGTTTGCATGTGTATTTAAACATATATTTTTACTTCTCGGGTAAATAAAATTACTGAGATGTATGGTAAGTGTGTGTTTATGTTTATAAGAAATGACCAGATTTTTTTATAAGAAAATTTCCAAAGTGGTTATACCATTTTTGCATTTCTATAAGCAGTTGTTTCACATCCTTGTCAGTATTAGGTATTACCTTTTTAATTTAGCTGTACTAGTGGGTATGTAAGGGTATCTTATTGTGGTTTTAATTTGCATTTCCCCAATGACTAATGAGGCTGAACATCTTTTTATGAACTTATTTGCCATCTATATATATATTCTGTGATATGTCTGTTAAAATCTTTTGTATGTTAAAAATTTGGGGTAATTATTGAATTTTTTATATATTCTGGTACAAAATGTGTTTCTCGTGACTTACATTTTTATTTTCTTACCCATTTAAAATTTTAATTTTAATTTAAAGTGATGTGGTCTTACTCTGTTGCTCAGACTGGCCCTGAACTCCTGTGCTGAAGTAATTCTTCTAGTTCAGCTTCTGGAGAAGCTGGCACTACATGAATGTGCCACTATATCCAGTTTAAAATATCATGTGGACTCAACTTCAACCCAGCCTCGCCATCTTCCTACTTACCTTTCTGGAGATAGAACTTAGATCCTCACTTATGTTAAAGTCTGCTCTCTACAGCTGAGCTATTATCAGGATTTTATACAAAAATCAGTTCTATATGGAAATATATAGAAATCAGTTATATTTCTCCATACTAACCACAAACAATCAGAAACTGAAATGTGAAATATTTATAATAGCTTCAAAACATGAAATACTAAAATTTCAGAGACCGTTGGTAATAGCAGTACGTTAAAAACTTGAAAACATTGCTGGGAGAAATTAATGAAAACCTAAATGAATGGAAAGATAACATGTTCATGGATTGGAAGAGTCAATATCATGAAGGAATAAGTTCTTCCCATTGATTCATAGGCCCAGGGAAGTACTATGAACCTAGGTAGCCTTTTTCTGAAAGTGACAAGACTATTTCAAATTTATATTGAAATGTGAAGAATCTAGATAACCAAAACAATATTAGCCACTTACTGGTCTAATTATTTAAATATAGGATGACCAAAAATTGCATTTTTTCATTAATTTTATAAGGTAATGTAACAAAAATAAAACAATTTATCCAATTTATTCAGTAATTTTTGTATGTATGGTGTATCTTAAAGCATTCAATATACAATGCAACATTATAATCTGGACTGTAGTACAGGTTTTTCTTTGAGTAACACACTCTACACTGCTGTGTTGGCCTTTCTCTTATTTCTGTGGGTGGTGTAATTCCAACAAAATGGCTATCTATTTGTGAAGTTGTCGATGACGGACTGCTGGTTGGCATTGTGCTACTCTGTATTTTTAAAGTATTTGGTCTAAATATTATTTTAATAATATTTAAATAATATTTTAAATTATTTATTTATAAACCTAATCTAAATTGTAAATGACTTTTTGAACCCTTTTGTTTTGAATAAACAACAAATGAATTAATTCCATATTGTTCCATCCAGAAGGTGCATAAATATTTTATAGTAATATTTTCCTTGCTTTTTTTATAGGACAGCTTCTTAGATGTTGGTACTACTCTGTATTTAAAGTATTTGGTCTAAATATTATTTTAATAATATTTAAATAATATTTAATAATATTTTAAATTATTTATTTATAAACCTAATCTAAATTGTAAATGACTTTTTGAACCCTTTTGTTTTGAATAAACAACAAATGAATTAATTCCATATTGTTCCATCCAGAAGGTGCATAAATATTTTATAGTAATATTTTCCTTGCTTTTTTTATAGGACAGCTTCTTAGATGTTGGTCAACTCTTGTCAGTACTACCCATAGAGTTATTATAACTATTGACCACTTGTTTCTTCTTTTTGTCTTTCCATTTCATAACACAGAGTTTTCTTCTCTGATATGCTAGCATTTTTTTTCAGTTTTTTATTATGCATATCTTTTGGGACTTCCTATTCAGTCTCAGTGTCCAAAATGTGTCCATTTTGTATTATAAAATAATGTCACTGAGTTCTGGAGAAGTATAAAAGTTATATCTAAGGTACTTATGATATGAGTTTATAGATTGTAACACAAAATTATAGGTTATTTTTCACAAATAAAATAAACATGAATTAGTAAAAGAAAATAACCAGAACTTATTAGATTTCATTAGAAAGAAACATCAAAGGTGAATACAACATTCTAAATAAAAAAGTATACAAAAAACAGTCAATATAAAACAATTAGACATACTAGTGTATCTTGTACAAACAAGAATTGACGGTTGAAGTTACACCTTTCCAAGTGACATTGGGGGTAGTCAGTACATAAAGAAATGCACTGCCTGAATGATGATCAGGGTAAACTACTAGGTAGTTAAGAATCCTATAGATTTATTCTGGATATTTCATAAAATTTTATTATATAATATGTGGCTTTTTGTGTTTAGCTTATTTAGCATATTGTATTGAGGTTCATTTCCATTCTAGCGTGTATTGGTACTTCATTCCTTTTTGTGCTTGAAAAACGTGTGTATGTTCAGCACAATTTATTTGCTTATGGACATCTTGGCCATATCCACCTTTTTAAAAATGTCAATAGTGTTGCTGTACATTTAGATACATTTCCTTACTAATTTTCAGTTCTCTTGAGTATATATGTAGAGGGAAAATTGTAGTGTCATATGGTGATCTGTCTTTAACTTTTTGAGGAATTACTAAACTTTTTTCATAATGGCTTACTATTTTGTAATCTCACTAGCAATGTATGAGTGTTCTAATTTTTCTAAATCTTTATCAAAATTTTCTATTTTAAATTTTTTGTATGTGATATGAGGGAGACAGTCCAAGTCAGGTTTATTTTCATTTAAATATCAATTTGTTAGATACCTTTGTAGGAGTTAGAAGTAGATATTCAGAGGAAAGAGAAATTTATAGGGCTATATACAGATCTGGAAAGTGTGAATTAAGTTACCACAAAAGAAAAGGAATGTAAGGGAGCATGAAAAACTTATGTGTGAAAGGGCAAATAGTATCAAATAGTGAAGTATTTAACTTATTCAGAAATGTAGAAATTTAGATAAAATACATGTTGCCTATCAACTTGAGAATTGTTCTTTGTACTGATTCTTTTTTTTTTTAAGAGGAATATGTTTATAACACCACCTAGAGCTTTTTCCAAGAATGAATTGTGTTTTTTAAGATTTGAAAACAAAAGTTGGGAGATTTCATGAAATTTGAACAGCATATCAGCAGTGTACCTTACTCTTAAGAGTATCCTTTTTCAAGTAGTAAAAGAACCCAACTTTCATTTTTTTCCCCCGGTACCAGGAATTGAACTTAGGGCCTTGCACTTGCAGGGCAAATGTGGTGCCACTGTGCTAAATCCCCAGACCTCAACTCTACTATTTTTGTCTGAAGAAACTTGGAGCTAAAATTCATTTTGGATTGTTGAACATTTTTATCATCGCTTTTGAGTTTATTTGTAAAGCATTTAAAGTAAATTTCAAAATACCCTTGAAAAAGAGGCCTCTGTTTTTTTCTAAAGACATTTAAATTTTTAAAAATTAAAAGATAAATTGGTTAGTGAATTAATGTCTTACTCCACTTTGTGCTATAGCAGAATACCAGGTACTACAAATACAAATACAAAGAAATTCATTTCTCACAGTTCTGGACGCTGGGAAGTCTCAGATCAAGGTAGTAGAATATGGTGAGGGCTTCTTTGTTATGTACTTACATGGCAGAAGGCAGAAGGGTAAGAAAGAATAAACCTACTCCTGCAAGCTTTTTTTGTAGTGGTACAATCCATTCATGAGGCGGGTACCATCTTAATTTAAACATCTCCCCAGAGACCCCACTTACCTTTCCTGTTGCATTGGGGATTAAACTTCAATACATGAATTTTGGGGGATACATTCATACTATATGTAATAAATTCTCATAATTTTATGTTACCTCAACCTCCACTGAATATAATTAGACTTTATTTTATTGGAAGCAGGGCTTAATCACCCTTAATAGAGTTTCCAGTTCTATACTTCTTTCTAGTTTCTCAGAGTAGTCAGCTCAAATTTCTGCCTTACTTAACTGTTTGTTGGTAACTCCTTTCCTATGAGATAGCTAGATGCAACCTACTTGACTGACCTTGCTTACCCCTACACCCAACATGTGCTATGCAGATATGTGGCATTTGCCACTTGTCAGTTGCAGTGTGACCTACTGGAACTTGTGCCTGCTTGCTTTAAACTTAGCAGCTAAAACTGTTCAGTGGAAATATGTTTGAATGACTGCCTGAATCCTAATAATGATGTTGGTTCCTAGATCTCCTCATCCCATGTCCACATATTCTCTGGTGTGCCTTGTAACTTCTAGGACCTGTAAGAAATGCAGTCTTTATTTCCGTTTTATATCTTCTAATTATCGAAGGATTGTACTCCATTTTGAAGATCTTAAAAAACATAGCAGTTGAGATTACAGAAAGAGATCTTACTGAATTTGTTGAATTAGTATGGGGGAAATTTTTATGCAAAATTTTCACAAAATATCATATTTGTTAAAGAAAATAGTATCATTAAATCACTAAAAGTTATGG
Source organism: Fukomys damarensis (assembly GCF_012274545.1). NCBI lineage: Eukaryota > Metazoa > Chordata > Mammalia > Rodentia > Bathyergidae > Fukomys > Fukomys damarensis. The sequence goes on from NW_022900935.1 coordinate 25,512,829, forward strand.
CCACAGTTTTGTTTGTAATCTTGTACAAAAATATCAGTACTGTGTTTTTATTAGACTATTATATATTAACTGTGCATAGATATATTCAACAGTATTGAGCAAGGACTGAAAAAGCAATCCCATTGGTACATTTTGACATTTAAGCAGATGCTTAAAAGAGAATTAATATTTACTAGATCCTATTTATTAAATCCTGTGTCTAGGTCTTTAACATGCATTCTCCTTTATTTTCTTATCAACATTGTGCATATTTTCATTCCCCATTTTTGCAATGTGTCTTAATGGTAGAATGTCTAAGGGACAAAACTGGTTTCTGCTTACGCCTAGTGGTATCCTTAAAAGTGAGGGACAGCAGATTGATACTGCTGTCTTTAGCAGCCTTATGTGCAAGGTTGGCTTTTGTTGATGTCTGGGGACTTGTAAACATATCCCTACACTGACAAAAATTTATTTGAATGGTAAACGTGACTCATTGTGCTTAGATTGTACAAATAATGTAGTTTATGCTAAACATTTGCTTTCCTTGTAGGTGTCCAGAATTTTAATATGTAGAAAGCAGAGGATGCCATGTGACCAGCTCCAATAAAAACTTTGAGCATGGAGTCTCTGATGACCTTTCCTACTAGACAATATATATTTTATCCTTTTTTTTTGGTAGACAACACTTTATATGTGTTTTTACAGTTTGTTGGAGAAATTAAGTGTGCTCTGTGTGACTTCTCTAGAAGACTCTTGTAAGCTTATACTTGGCTTTCTCCAGACTTAATTTTATGTTCTGATTTTGATTTGCATTTTTTCACTATAATTAGTCTTCCTCATGAATGCTACTGTATGTGGATTCCTATAAAATACTCTTAGAGAATCACTGAACCTGGGGATAATCTTGGGAACTCCCAAAACAGGAAGAATTGCAGGGCTTGTGGAAATAGCCAAGAATTTTGAGAGAAATTGCCTGGTTTACATTAAAGGTGGCACATGCCTATAATACCAGCACTCTAGGGGACTAAGGCAGGAGGTTTGCAAGTCCAGTCTGTGCAGTTTGGTGAGGCCCTGTCAAAATTAAAAAAAAAAAAAAAAAAAAACCAAAACAAAAAAAAATTCTGGATGTAGTTTAGAGCAAATGCTTTGGGTTCAATCCCTAGTACCATAAGAAATAAAATTAACCTTCAATCCACCCCATGCTGAGTATTGAACCCAGGACCTTGTTTATGGTAGGCAAGTACTCAACCACTGAGCCACGAGACTCTTTTAAGAGATGTTGTGTTATCACTTTCTAAACTTTGTTGCAAATAGGAATCACCTGGAAATCTTTTAAAATACTGACTTAATATTTGAAAAATATTTGAATTTAATTGGTGTAGGATGGGACCTGTAGATCACTTTTAAAAAGCTTCCCAGGTTAGCCTGGCATGGTGTGCACACCTGTAATCCCAGCACCTGGGAGCCTGAGGCAGGCGGTTAACTGGGTATGAGGCTAGCCTGGCTACATAGTGAATTTAAGACCAGCACAAACTACATAGTGATACCTTGTCTCAGAAAACAAAAAAACAAAACAACATAAAAGAAAAGTTGATTCTTACTGTGCCATAAGTTTGGAAACAACTGAGATGTAAAGCTGAAGATTTTAGGAACTTTAAAAAAGTTTTACTATCTTTTCCTTTCCTAGCAGTAGTAAAAGCATGCTGTTATAGATATCCATGTTCACATATCCTTTCATACTGATACTTCTAAGATAAGTGCCCTAAAATCGTTTGCTGGACCAAAGGTTATATTACTATTTTAATAGTTACTATTGTTTGTTATGGTTGACCTTCCAACAGCAATATGTAAAAATGTTTGCTTGCATCTCTACATTGCAAGAAATGAAAACTTATAGTTTTTGTCAAGCTATTATTTGATTTACATTTGTTTGTTTGTTTGTTTATTGTATGGAGAGTGGGGGGAACTCAGGACCTTGCGCTTGTGAGGCAGGTGGCGGCTACAATGAGCTAAACCTGGCCTGGCAAACTATTATTTTTGAAAAAATTCTATTTCTTAGGCCATCCATTTATTCATCCAGTCATCCAATCTGATAATCTTTGTTTTAATGGTAGAGCATTTAGTGTATTTACTTATATTGTAATTACTGATATGTATCTGCTGTCTTAGGTGCTCTCTGTCTTGCCTTTTCTGTTTCTTTTGTATTTATTGGTTATTATTTTCTTTTTACTCAACCCCAACTGCTTTAGAAATTATGCACTCTTTTCTTTCGTTTTTGTTTTTGTTTATTTTTTGGTTTTTGAGACGGGGTCTCACTATGTAGTTGAAACTGACCTGGAACTCACTATATAGCCCAGGCTGGTCTCAAACTCATAGTGATCCTCCTGCCTCAGCCTCCGGAGTGCTGGGATTACAGGCATGAGACACCATGCCCAGCTACACTCTTTTCTTTTAATAAGATTGACCTACTAATTGCAACATGCACACTGATTTTTTTTTTTTTTAAATACCAGGATCAAACTCAGGACCTTGCACTTGCAAGGCAGGCAGCAGAACCATTGAGCTAAATCCCTGCCCCTGATGATTGTTTTTAAATTTTTTCTATTGCATTAGAGTTCCCTTGGGGCAAAGATTATTTTATATATTGGGGTCTTTAGTAAGCTCAATAATGTTGAGATTATATTGGTTTCAAATCACTGCATCAGATATAAAACCATCCTTTAATAATGTGTACTAGGTATTGACTATGTTAAATCACTATAGTTTTGCTAAGAAAGGCTAAGGGTGAGTTAAAGAAAAATTTTATCTTCTCTAAGATATTTTCTAAATTGGGATTTAAGATGAATGAAAACATATGGAAAGCTAAGCTCTAATGTATGATAATAGAGCATTACCTTCTCTTATTTAAAACTTTGGATGGAGATGTATTTTATCATCGTCATCTTCATCCTTGTCTTCATAGAGACAAGATTTCATTTTGCAGATCAGGCCAGGCTTAAAGTCACTATGTAGCTTAGACTGGCCTTGAATTTATAGCAATCTCCCTGCCTGAGCTGGGATTATAGGCTGGGTTTGTAGATGCCACCACACTTGGAGGGAGATGTATTTTAGAATTCAGAATTCTTTCAAACTTTATAGATAATGTGCTAGCTGAAAAACCCTTCTGTTCTGCATGCCTAGCAATGCTGGGAAAATCTATTTAAAATAAGTCAAAGAGAAACCTCTAAGTCAATAAAAAATAAAAAAAGGAAACTCTACTACCAAAGTCAAAAGGGGGTTTGAATGCCAGAATAACTCATTAAGTGTTTGGACCTGGATGTAAGCCTTATTTTTGAGTTGAATAAAAAAAATTTGGCATTTTAATTTTAATTTTTTTTTTTTTAGACAGGGTCTCACTATGTAGGGAGACTGACCTGGAACTCACTGTGTAGCCCAGGCTGGTCTTGAACTCACAGTGATCTTCCTGCCTCAGCCTCGCGAGTGCTGGGATTACAGGTGTGGGCAGCACACCTGGCTGAAATATGTTTTATTGTAGCATAATTGGCATACAGTAACCTTTACATGTTGAAAATGTACAATTTAATAAGTTATGGCATGTGTACATCTTGTGAAACCATTACTACAACCAATATAATAGATATATCTATCACTTTGAAAAGGTTCTTTGTGCCTGTATGCAATCTTTCCCTCCTATACCACTCTCCCTCCTACCTCCATAACCAAACAACTCTTGAGTTCCTTTACCTCACAGTACATTAATTTGAAAATATTAGGTTTTTAAAAAATGGAATCATGTAGTATGTACTTTTTTTTGGTGAGGCTTCTTTTATTTAGCATAATTATTTTGAGATTCATTCAGGTTGTTGCATGTATCAATAATTGATTTGTTTTTGATGATGAGAAGTATTCCACTGTATGGCTAAAGCATCTGTTTCCTTGATCTGATGATGAGTGTTTGGCTTGTTTCCATTCCTTTTTTAATTATTATACATTGTTTATTCAGATTAATGGATTTTGCTTTGGCAGATTTGTACATGCCCTTAACATTGTTTTTTGTTTGTTTGGTTTTTTTGAGAGAGGGTCTTGCTATGTAGTTCAGGCTGGCCTGGAACTCAAAGTGATCCTCCTGCTTCAGCCTCCCAAGTGCTGGTATTACAGGGGTGTGCCTCCACCCAGCTCCATAACAAACTTTAGTCATCTCTCCCCCATTACCATCCTTGTTCCACCCTCCCCATTAGTTTCATGTGCTTTTGATGAGATTTTAATGTGTGTAATGTACTTTAATCATATTTATGCCTCTTAATACCCACTCATACACCCATTTCCCTTTCCATTTCTTGACTATTAAAAGTAATGCTGTGCGCATTCTTCTCCTTGAATATACAATTTTCTCTCTCTTGGATAAATATTTAAGAATGGAATGGTGGGACCTTATGGTAGGTATATGTTAAAATTTTAAGTAACTGCCAAAGAGGTGTACAGCTCTCCCTCGCTACTAGCAGTGTATAAGGGTTTCAGTTTTTCTACATACAGTACTTTCCATTAGTGGCAATGATGAATTTTTAAAATATTAGCCATTCTAATAGGAACTACATTTCTATTAATCTTATTGTGGTCTTGAAATCTGGTATTGTGATCACTCCAGCTTTACTTTTCTTTTTTTTGGTACTGGGAATCGAATTCAGGCCCTTGTGCTAGTGAGACAGGTGCCAGAACCCCTGAGCTAAATCCCTGGCCCTCTCCAGCTTTACTTTTTGGCTCAGGAGTGCTTTGGCTATGCTGGGTCTTTTCTGATTCTGTATGATTTTAGCTTTTTTTTAAAAGTTCTGTAAAGAATATTGTTCATTTATTTATTTATGTATTTTTTCGTTTTTTGAGACAGAGTCTCACTATGCAGCTCAGGCTCACCCTGAACTCACTATGCAGCCGAGGCTGGCCTCAGATTCATGGCCATCCTCCTGCCTCAGCCTCCCAAGTGCTGGGATTACAGGTATGCACTGCCTTGCCTGGATGTTGTTGGCTATTTTAATAGGAATCACATTAAAACTATAGACTGTGGGCCAGGGATTTAGCTCATTAGTTCTGCTTCCTGCTTCGCAAGTACAGGGTCCCAAGTTCAATCCCCAGTACTAAAAAAATAAAAAAACCTACTATATTGCTTCTAGTAATATGGCCATTTTTAACAATATTAATTCTGCAGATCCAAGAATAAGAGATACATATTTTCTAATGTCTTCAATTTCTTTTGTCAGTATTCTGAAATTTTCATTGTAGAGATCTTTCACCTCCTAGGTTAGGTTGAGTCTTAGGTGTTTGATTTTTCTTGAAGCTATTATGAATGAAATTGTTTTCCTGATTTCTTATTATTTGTGTAATGCTACTAATTTTTTATGTTGATTTTTGTATCCAGAACAAGTGCTTTTCGAAGAATAAGAAATTTTTAATTTAGAAATAAAATTTACTCTGCTCACTTTGGCAGCACATATACTAAAATTGGAAATAAAATTTACCAATTTTTTTTCTTTTGTAAATTGTTTTTGATGCATCAAAAAAAATCTCTGGGCTGGGGATTTAGCTGAGTGGTTCCACTGCCTGCCTTGCAAGCACAAGGTCCAGAGTTTGATCCCTGGTACCAAACAAAACCCACAAAACTCTAATGAGGATTTTGTTGGTTTTCTAACATTGCTGTAGTTTTAGGTTTTATATTTAGGTATGTGCCCTATTTTGAGTTGATTGTTATGTATTATGTGAAACACAAATTTATTTTCATATATTTTACATGTAGGTATCCAGTTCTAGCAATTTTGTTGAAAGGATTATGCCTTTTCACTGAATTGCTTTGCCTTTGTGTAAAAAATTAATTGAGCATATAGTATGTAAGCCTTTTCCTGGATCTTTATTCTGCCCCATTGAGATATTTGTCTATCTTGTTGCCAGTATCTTACTATTCAATTGTTGTAGCACTTTAAGAAGTCTGACAGTTTGGTAGATCAAGTTCTTGATCTGTCCTTTTTTAAAAAAATTGATTTGGACATTATAGGTGTTTTGAATTTCCATGTGAATTTTAGAATTAACTTGTTGATTTTTTTAAAAAGGAAAAAGAAAGCCTGCTTGGATTTTGATTGGGATTGCATTAATCTATAGATTAATTGAGTTTTGTGATCCATGAACATGGTAGATGTATCTCCATTTTTTCAAATCTTCTTTTCAGTAAACTTTTATAGTTTTGGGTTTGTTTGTTTTTTTTGTTTTACGCATCTTTTATTAGATTATCTTATTCATTTCACTTTTTGGTGTTATTTTAAGTGTTTCAATTTTTTCATATTAATCATATATTTTGCAGTCTTGCCTCACGCATTGCTTTCTTTTTTTTTTCTATTTGTTTTTGGTACTGTAGATCAGACTCAGGACCTTGTGCTTGCCATGTGGGAACTGTGCTGCTGAGCTAATTCCTGGCCCTTATTAATTATAATAGCTTTTTGTTGATGCTACTAGATTCTTTTATGAAGATTAACATGTCATTTATGAATAATTATTATTTTTAGTTTTTCTTTCCAGTTTAGATGCAAATGCCGTTTCTTTCTTGCTTTTTTGCAGTAGCTAGAATCTCCATTGAATTGTTGGATAAAAGTGATGCGAAAAGGCATTTTTGCATTTTTCTTGATCTTAGGGGTAAACATTCAGTCTTTGGTAGTTTCATCTCAGTTCTTTTTTTTTCATTTGACCTCTTAATTTTCAGCCCCACTTGAAATGAATTAACCTGAGCCAAGGGACTGAGATTGCTCCTGGCAAACAGAAATAATGGATTATTTTTCAAAAGGGCCACATATCTCCAAACAAAAGTGTCTCAGATGTATGGTCATCTCAAGAATAAAATAAAGTTCATTTAAAGGGAAAGAGTAAAATGAAAATTAGAATTTAGGCTTATTTAACTTTTTATTTAGAAAGACTTATAAACCCACAGGAAATTACAAAAAAAAGAGTACGTAGAGTTCCATGATGTAAAGGGGGGAGGGCGGGGGAGAGAGAGAGAGACAGAGAGAGAGAGAGAGAGAGAGAGAAAGAGAGAGAGAGAAGGAGAGAAGGAGGGAGGGAGGGAGGAGGGGAGAGGAGAGGAGAGAAGAGTTGAGTCATTGATATTTGTTATTTAAATACCTTTTACCAACAGTGTTACAAGGTAGATGTTATATTTCTGCTTAATCACAAAGGATTTGAAGTGGAGAAGGATAAGATGTACAGGAAACAATGCATTGTTCTTTCTGATTAGAAGGCTAAGTTAACAGTAATGTAGAAGAATGAAATCTTGTCTCCATGTTATGAGGTGTCTTGAATATCAGGGGGAGAAGTTTTTAACTTAATCTTTTAGGAAGTAAGGACTGGTTGAAGATTTTTGTTTGTTTGTTTTTTTTGAGACAGGGTCTCACTGTGTAGTTGAGACTGACCTGGAATTCATTATGTAGCCCAGGCTGGTCTTGAACTCACAGGGATCCTCATGCCTCAGCCTCCCAAGTGCTGGGATTACAGGTGTGCGCCACCTTGCCCGGCTAGGTTGAAGATTTTTAAGCTGAAGAAGGGGCCTGCTTGGCCAAGGGGTGATAATCCTGTAACATTAGTTTTAGTGACCAAATGGTACTTCCTGTGGGAGCCTTTCTTCATCTTTTCCAACATAATGAATTGAGCCCTCTTCCACACTTATAGCGCATTGTCACACCTCTGATGTAGAATTTACCATATTACACGATCATTACTTGTTTGTATTTGGCTTTCTCAAATAGAATAATTAGTTTTAATGAGTAATGTTGATCCTGGTAATTTTTCCACATCCCTATTTTAGGGGTTGTCATAATAATGGAATTTTTAACACATTTATTATTATCTAACTTGGGACCTTTTTTTTTCTTTAATTGACTTTATTGGTACATTTTAGGGATACATCATTGTTGGGATCTTGTACCTCTACATGAAAGGTCTTGGTTCTCATCTTTTCCCCTTGCCCCTGCCCTCCCTTCACCCCCTCCCTCCCCTCCCCATCTACAAACACTTTATTTCCATCTTTTCATTATCTCACATTTTTTCCTTTTCCCTTATTACCCTTTCCCTACCCATCCCACCTTCCCTGTACCTTTAGCCCCTTTCTTCCCATTTCACAATGTCAGTAATCTTATTAGGACCTTATGTATTATTACAGTTTATTCACACCAGAGAAACTATTTGGAATTTACACATGTGTGACTTATAAACTTGGGACCTTTTGTTTGCAAGGCAGGTGGTAAAAATCACTGAGCTGAATCTCAGCCCTTGGATTTCTTAATTAGTAAATGAATAGTTTTGAATTTGGAATCTCTGGTTTGAATAACTTATCATAATACACCATTTGAAATATTTCCACTCATTATAGAGTTGAATGAATTAGAGGCTACTTCTGCTTTGTCTCTTTTGACATGTTTTAGTTAATACAATTATTTTTAAAGAGAAGAGGGCCAGGGATTTAGCTTAGTGGTTCCGCCGCCTGCCTTGCAAGTGCAAGGACCCGAGTTCGATCCCCAGTACCAAAAAAAAAAGAAAGAGAAGGTGTGGCTTTAGAAGCCTGTGCCTTTGCAGACAATAATATACTATTATAGTTTACCCTGTGCAAATCAGCTGTCTGTTCAGGACTTGCATTTGTTTTCCCCATAGACATAATCTATTCTTTGGTTGTTTAAAGCACCAGATGGACGGAGTCCATGGAAATGTGGATTTATTAGCTCTTGCAATGAAAGACTGGTTGTGCTAAGGATTAGAACATTTCTGTTGAATAAAGGGTGATGGATCTTGTTTTTGTGTGCTATTTTCAGCAGTGTAGCTAGCTCTTGTGACTGTAATCAGTTGTATGAAGAGTTAAAAAAAAGCTCTTGTAAACAGAGAGCTTCCTTCAAGGCCCTAGACTGTTGGTTTCTGCTATCATAATTACATACAGGAGGAGCAATTTTTCTTCTTTGGATGCAGACTGATTCTGTTCTACAGCTATTACATATTTACTCCTTTGAGAATATAAAAGGCTGGCCCAGGGATTTAGCTCAGTGGTGCTGCTGCCTGCCTTGTAAGCGCAAGATCCTGAGTTTGATCCCTAGTACCAAAAAAAACAAAACAAAACAACAACAACAACAAAAAAACATTGAGTTCTTTCTGAGAATTTAAAAGGCTGATTTAGAGTACTGTGTATATATGTCAGATTAGGAAGTTTGGGTTAATATTTCCTGGAACCTTTCTTGCAGCATGTCGTATAGTTGTAGAATAATGGTTGTGAATTATAAAATAAGTTTAAGTCATTTTAAAAATATAGTGCTGCCTTTGCTAACAGTTTTTCTTGTGTGTTGTTAGAAAAGTGACCAACTTGACTCACCTTTCCTGTTATTTATTAGGATTCTGACAAATATTAAATTGAAAAGTTTAAACAGTGCTTATGGATGCTTAAGTGAAAGAATCATATATGAATGCTAACCTTTCCCTCTTAAAATGTACAAATGTATATGTTTTGAGCCATGAATTAAGAGACAAATATGTTTAAACTTGTCTGGAGTCCTACTTTGAATGTCACAGCCAGTGATCAAAGAAACAGTTTTAAGATGATTAAAGCTTAGGCGAAAGGAGGCTTTTCATGCTGTGCCCTTTTAGAATTCTGGTGGAGTGGAGAATGTTTCCTCTGACAGCACTGTCAGCAATGAATAGATGAATGAATTTGTCTCTGCTTAGGGCTCACAACACATGTACTAGCCCCCTCCAAGGACATAAAAGAGCAGCAAAGCCTGCATTAGCAATGATTCAAGCTCCTGAAGAGAGAGACTTTTGAGATTGCCCAATAAGTGAAAACCAGAGTATACTGTATAGTGATAAAGAAACAAAAGAGCTTGTGACAGTATTGAAGAATCTGACATTTGCTTTGTCTATACAAGAGATGAAAGGAATTTTGCCGACTTAATCAAAATAATAACTGGTTTTATATCAGTTTGAGCCTAAAAGCAAACATCAGAATAATATGTTTTTCTTTGTATTTCTGAAGAATTGTTATCTCTTTTAAAATGTATGTGGAGTGGTTTTGTTTTGGGGAAGAAAAACGTGACATGGATTTTATGAGCTTAGTAGCTGTAGGTGGAGACTCTCTTGTTTGCTAAGCCTTTTAATAAGCAGTAAAGTTGGGATATCAAAGATTGACATTTTTCTTTTTCTGGGATCTTTGTTCCTTTTCTTATGACTTCAAATAATTTCGGCCAAAGGAAACTAGGTATGGAAGAAAAACAAATATGGTGAATTTCCCCTGTTTTGGCAGTGATTTCTGTGAGATCCTTTTCTGTATCTCCTATGAAGAAAGACGTGGCTCTAATATGAGGCAGTTATTTTATACTGACATTGGCTTGATTTAGTGGGGCTGTGGGTTAGTGGGTACAGCTTGGTGTGCTGAATAGACTGTATCTTTATCCAGCAGTAAGTAGGCACTAGTAGTTGAGTGTCTGAGGAGTGGCTTTTTTTTGTCTGATTATCAGTGATGGACGATTCCAGTATTCTTCGAAGGAGAGGGTTACAGGTGAGTAAAAGAAAACCTTACTGATCTCCTTCTTTTTAGTGTTTTTTATAAAATGTACTAAACAGATTGTTGCAATTTTATTAATTTAAGGCCTGAATCAGGCCATTAAGTTCTTCTTTATTCTGTTGTATATAATTATAATCAGAAAATTTGTTTAAGGTCTTCCTTCTTTGCTTGGGCTTACTTATACTACACTAAGCAAGTGGATTAAACAGACTTCTGTAAAATTCAAAACCAGTTTTGGGTATGATACATATTTTATTCCTGACAACCATGCCTGTGCCTATCCCCTCATTAAATCCATCTGTGTGTGTGTGTCTCTCTCTTGGTATTTCTTTGGCTCTAGGTATAGTTTTAAGATCGTTTCTGAATTATCAGTGCATATATACAGTCCATCCCTCAACCTATCCATCCATCATCCTTAAGTCTTAGGTAATTTGGCACATGAATAGGTAAGTAAGGTTAATAGTGAAGAGAAATAAATTGATAGACAATCAGCTGAATTTTAATGAATACCCTACACACTAAAAGAACACATGAAAAATTCTTTTAAATTTAATGATTACATTTTTTTCATGCTTTGTAACTTAGATGATCCTTCTTTAAGAGAATAGCCAGTCCATCACTGAATGTTTTTGAGAATTGACATAATGAAGGTTCCAGTATAAAGCACTAAGCTCATCAACAAACCTGTGATAGACTAGTCAGGAAATGTAGATACTTCTCTTGTTTTTCTTTCCCCTTTGTTTATTTGACACGGTAAAGTCCTGTTTTTTGTTGTTATTTTTTCAAAAGCGTGATAAATCTTAAATTGCCATAAATTAATATTGTTTAGTTTTTTTTAAAGTGCTCAGAAAGAAAATGTGTAGGATAAATAAATTTAAACAAAATATGAACTGCAACAAATTGTGGTATTTGTAGTGAATATTATGATCTATAGTTATTAGTGGTATTGTAAACATTCAAAGCCCTTAGGAAATACCCACTGAATCTTCAGTAGTTATCAGCCTGGATTTTAAGTCAACAATAGACTTCAGTGCCTTATATTAATTTCTTCTGCTACTACAGTTGATTTGGAGATTTGTCACTTGATTTTTAAGTGAAAAATTGAGACGTATTTATAAAGTACTCAGAAGGCTTTTCAAAAATACCCATGTAGAGCCAGGGATTTAGCTCAGTGGTTTGGTGGCCTGCCTTGCAAGCGTAAGGACCCGAGTTCAATGCCCGGTACCAAAAACAAAAACAAAAAACAAAAAAAACACAACCATGTAAAAATGTTCAAGTAGCTGCTAATTAAAAATAGCTGGTGGGGCTGGAGATTTAGCTCAGTGGTGCCCGTTGCCCCCTGTTTCACAAGTGCAAGGTCTGGAGTTTGATCCCTGGTGCCACCCCCCACCCCCAAATAGCTGGTTTTCGGGGCTGGGGATTTAGCTTGGTGGAACCGTGCTGTCTCACACGCTCAAGGTCCTGAATTTGATCCCCAGTACCAAAAACAAGAAAAAAAAAAAGCTGTTTTTCTAAGCACATTTAATTACATTGTTTGTTTATACTTTATTTCTCCTTAGTTGCCAAGATTCAGAGATGGAATCTTATTTGTTGGATAGGGAATATCTTCAGTTATTGTGTCTTTTTTTGTGTTAAATCAGTCATTTTTTTTCTTGGTGACCTCGTCTTCCTCCACCATCTGCTAGCCTATTTACTGTTGTCTTTCCTTGTGAATTTATTACTTTTAGTGAAAGTACCAAAGTGACAAACTGCCAACTTACATAGCAGTGGAAGGTGATTTTGTGGTAGCTATCCTTTTTTTTTTTTTTGAGATAAGTTTTTGCTAGTTAGCTTAGGCTACCCTCAAACTTACTGTGTAGCTGAGGCGGGTCTTGAACTTGAAATCCTCCTTGCCTCAGCCTTAAGTGTTGGGATTTACAGGCATGTGCCACCATGCCTGGCAATTTTTTCTTTAATTACTTAAAATTTTTTTTTTCTCAGATGATTTCATTGGAACATTTTGAAATAGAAGTAATACTTGAAGAATAGCAGTGAGATTGTTTTATTTTATTTTATTGGTACATGGAGATCGAACTCAGGTCCTTGCACTTGCAAGGCAAGTGGTGGAACCACTGAGCTAAATCCCCAGCCTGAGATTGTTTTAAGTAGTTAAATTATAAGATTTTAAAAGTAAGTTTCAAATTTATATACACGAACAGAAAAGCTAATGTGTGCCTAGTGATAACAGGTGATCTATTAGGTAACCTCAGATTAGAAGTTGAAAATCCAAATCGATGTTTGGACATCGCTAATTACTTTTCAGTGACATGATTTAGGCTTCCTAACAATTTTCTAGAAAATATCCTAAGTGTACAATCTACTATGATCCTGTAACTTTCTTTACCAGGTATCTTGGGAGGTAGCAGTACAGTAAATAGTGAGTTTATAAATTCCCCAAGTTCAGGGACCTTATATGTTTTGTTTGCCATTCTATCTCCACTGGCTATAGAAGGGTCAAGTAGAAATCTGTATTTGTTGAATGCATGAGAAAAAAACAATACTAAACCAAAGAGATATATATTCTCACTGTATTTTTTTTTTTTTTAGATGTTGAACAGTCCTGGATAATGTAGTAAAAAGAAGGATGGGTAAATATTGGGCCAAAAGAAATATTTACAGATGATATTGAGATAAACTATTTAACTAGAAAAGCCAAAGAAATCAGCTTAAAAACTATTAGAATTTGAAAAAAGAAAAATTGCCAGCTTCATGATTCAAAAACTAAAAGTATACTAACATTACTAGCAATAATAAACCAGAAAAGATAGATGTATAACCATATTAACAACACAATTCTCCCAGTACCAAAAATAAATTTACTAATATTCTTGTCCTTTACAAAGAAAACTGAAATATTTTGAGAACTACAAAGTGAAGGATGTACCATGTGGAATGGTAGAAATTATAAAGATGTTAATTTTCAAATTTGATGGGAATATTTTTAAAAAATAGAATGATTTTTAAGTTCTCACAGAGTATCTAGAACAACTTTAAAGAATATTTTAAAAATTGAGTGTGGTTTAGGGGAAGGCAGCTTTTATCAGACTAATTTGCATCTTGGTTGAAGCAAAATAGTATAATTTTGGTACAGAATAAATGTAGAAAAAATAAGTAATAGGATAGAAATAGATTGATGTATTTAATATTTTATATGCTAAGGAAGACATAAATGAAGGCAGGTGGAATTAGCAATTATGCTTGAATTATTAGGATAGTTATTTAACTGTTTGGAGAAAAATTAGACTTTATTATTATAAAGAAACCAAATAACAATAACAAAAAGAGTGTTCTTCCCAAAGAAACAAATAAGTTTTCTTTCTTTATTCATAAAACCAGAATTCCTGAGGTTTCATAGGTGGATCATCTTTTGCATTAGATTGTTGTGGGCCTTGCTCTCAAGCTGGTTTCCCATATGTTAGATAAAGAACAGTGTGGTTTTAAGCTGCATAGTCATACAGTGCAATTCCTAGGTCTTGATGATAAAATGACATCTGGGATATTATGTGTGAGTATGAATTTACACTATAGTAGCCTCCATGGTTTAGGAATTGACATTATTTTTTAATATGAAAAGCAGTTCAGGTTTGGATCTTTGGTAAAAATTGGCTTTTATCCTGCATCTACTTTTGAAGCTTCTGTAGTGAAAGACATTTCTTCCTTATGAATTAAAGATGCTTTTATATTTGTCCTTTTTTCTAATAAACCTATTGGGAAATGATTTTGTTTTTGACTTTGAAAGTTCAGCTACCTAGTCACCATAAACACATTTTTATTATTACCTCTCTTAGCTACATTATTTATCCATAAGGCAGATATAGTAATCAGTCTTCACTATATAAGAGAGCCAGGTTCTAAATTGAGAATATTTGTGATCTTGATACAAATATTGCCCTCAGACAAAAATTAAAACTCATGTTTCTTCCTCCTTTTCTGCTTTTGCTGTTCAAAAAGAGAGTACTTAAAGTGTCATTGTTCAGAGTTATGTAATTATTTTGGAGGTCATATGACAATATAATTCATAATGGAAACCATTGTTGACAAAGCTTTCTTTGGGATTTTATTTTGAAAATTATGACTAGAAGTAAGTTATCATCATATAAAATACAATTCATTTTGATTTTTAGTCCTTAAAAACAAACTATCAAGAACTAGATAGATTTCAAACATCCCATTTTTTTTATTTTAAAAGAGTGGTGACATATAGATAAGAATATCACCTAATTATTTGCTTCTGTTCTATATTTTCTTATTCTTTTATGGGGAGTTTGATAAAAGTAAGGAAAAAAATTTCAGTTTGTATTCATTAATTTTTAGTACTCTAAAATACTTTTATCAAGTTAGTAAAATAGATGGTTTTGAAAGTTGATTTGTCTTTTCTATTTCCTTCCTCCTTTTCTTCCTGCCACATATATTCCTGATCTCTGTTGCAGCCACAGCCCTCACCCTTCCTTCTGCTGCAATTATTCCTCTCCTGAGGGTCAATTTCCTCCTCTGCTAACCTCCTGTCATCATGCAGTTAAGACCCCAGTACTTAATTTTCAGATCTTTAGAGTTCTGCTACCTATATTTACTATATTTTAACAGCATATTCCTCTAGGCTCCATGTATTTTGTATATGTAATTGTTTCACTCAAAAAATCTTAGTGATCCAAAATTGTATTACCCTAATCACCTCTGAATTAAATTTCCCTGTTCCCCTGTATAAATCTGGACCTGTGAATTTCCTATAGGTGTTTTGGGGTGGCCCCCCTACATTTTTATTTTATTTTTTCCCCATTGTTTATTGGTATATTTTAGGTATGCAATACAGTTACATTCTCATTGGAATCTTGTACCTTTACGTGATGTATCTTGGTTCTTATTTTTTCCCCATTCCCCTGCGCTTCCTTCACCCCACTACCCTTCCCTATTTACAAAGACTTTGTTTCCATTTTTTTCCTTTTGTCATATTTTTATTTTTCCTTCTTACCTTTCCCCTATCCCTCCCACTTTCCCTACTCCTTTAGACCTTTTCTTCCTATTACACAATATCAATTATACATTTTCATCCTTATTTACACTTTTAGTTTTTCACACCAGAGAAACTATTCGGTATTTACATGTGTGTCCTATTTGTGGCCATCTTTGTATATTTAAAGAAAATTCAACCTGCATCCCCCATCCATCCCCTCTTTTTGTTGTTGTTGTTTATTTGTTTTTGGGGGGTGGGGTTTGATACTGGAATTGAACTTGGGACCTTGTGCTTGTGAGACAGGTGGTGGCACCACTGAGCTAAATCTCCAGTCTGATTGCCTCTTGTTTTATACTGTGCTGTTTTGCACTTTTACTATATTCCATCAGTTTTAAAGGTCACATCTTTTACTTTTTAGTAACTCTGAGATTGTGGTCTGTTACTTTTGATATTACAGTATACTTTAACTAACAGTGCTTATTTATGTTTTTCTTTTAAAAATTTCTTACTGGCACATAAAATAATGGTATTTCTGGCAATCAATAATTTTTTTTGTTTGTTTTGTTTTTTTGGGTTTTTTTGTTTGTTTTTGTTTTTTGGTATTTGATAAATCCTGCTATGTTAACTTATGGCCCATGAAAGCATTTGAACTTTTAGGAGTTTGTCCATTTTGTCTGTTTTGTTATTTAATGAAAAAGTGGTTTATATTGCTCAGTTTTCTTTTTTATGCATTTGTACAAATTTAAATTTTATTTGTTATACTGAACCACATAGGGAATTGGGTGGTTAGGTAGCTGATGGGAAGACTTTTTGTTTGTTTGTTTGTTTGTGTTTTGGTACCAGGGATCAAATTTAGGTCCTTGCCCTGGTGAGGCAGGAGGCAGAACCACTGAGCCAAATCCCCGGCCCTGGAAAGATCTTTTAATTACTTTCTTATCCAGTTTTACTTTCCTTTTAATCTTTGCTAAATCTATTCTTATATTCTTCTTGTATTTCTGAACTTTCATGATCAGCATTAGCAAGTTTGTCTTTTTTGTCAGTTTTTCTGGAAGGCCAACTGTTTACTTCAGCCTTTCAATGTTAATTTGCTTTTGGTAAATCTCTTGCAAATGTCATACAATAGAGATTTTGGTTTTTAAAATCTATTTACATTTATTATGAATGATGATCTATTTGAACTTGTTTCTGCCATATTATTTCTTGTATTCCAATCCTGCATTTCCATGCTTTATTGTCTCACATCCCTCTTTTACCATTTAAAACTACTGATAGCATCTGTTTTCTTATTTTCTTTTTTCAACTCTGGTGGTCTATTAGAACAATTTTGAATTTTTAACTGCTGAACAAACATAAGGACTGTTTACCTCTCATCACTGTTTCCAGTCTTGCATATTATTTCTGCCAAATAATTTTGATTCTTTCCTTAAAATGAACCCCACAAATTAGAAATTTTTATTATTCATATTTAGTATAGGTATTGTTTATTGAGATTTTTGTATGTGTATCAATTTTCTTGCTTCATATTCATTTTGAGCTCTTATACTTTCCTCCTGAGAAAATACTTTTTCCTAAAATAATTTATATGTTCCTATAGTATGTTAATAATAAATACTTATATTTATTTAAGTATCTTTACTTTGCCTCTGACCTTGAAGGGTAGTTTGGATATACAATTTTATTATGATTGCCATTTTTCTCATACTTTACCTTACTTATTTTTTTATTTCCATCATTGCTGTTGAGAAATATATGCCAATATAATTGTCATTTCTTTGAAGTTTCTGGATCTTA
The DNA here is from genome assembly GCF_012274545.1 of Fukomys damarensis. NCBI lineage: Eukaryota > Metazoa > Chordata > Mammalia > Rodentia > Bathyergidae > Fukomys > Fukomys damarensis. Next base: position 25,530,156 of record NW_022900935.1, read on the forward strand.
TTCTGTGACTCTTAATTAGTATTACTATCATTTACTTGATCTAAATTTGTATAATTATAACCATTTTTTGGGTTGGATTATTTTCATTTCATTCATCAATTTTAGAAATTTCTTAGCAGTTATCTTATTAAATATTATAACTTCATTTGGCTCCTGACATTCTAACTAGACATGTTGAACACAGTGCAACATATGAAATAGCTTATACTATATAACTGATTTAAATAAAATATCAAAATAGAAAAATTGATCTGTGAAGTTAGAAAACAAGATAGTAGTTTTCTTGGGGAGTGGATGTAGTGACCAGAACAGGGGGCATGAAGAAATTCCTAGGTTGATGGTAACATTCATTTTCTTTGGTCTGGCTCTTGGTTACACTAATACGTTCTGTCTGTGAAAATTTTAATTATATGCATCTATACACTTTTCTGTAGATTGTATCTCAATAAATATTTACAAAGTATTTGTGTGTGTGTGTTTTTTTTTTTTTTTTTTGGTAGGGGGGATCGAACTCAGGACCTTGTGCTTGCAAGACAGGTGGCAGAACCACTGAGCTAAATCCCCAGCCCTTGTTTTCTTTTTAAATCTGGTGGGAAACTGAAGTATAGGAAAACATTAAACAAAATTTATGGAGAACATTATTTTGGAATAGACTCCTACTAGGCTCTAGCAGACCATACCAAACCAAGATGGAGTCACTCATCATAAGTGTCCTGTAATCAAACAACTTTTAAATGGGTCAGTTGTATAAAAATCAGGATAGTCCCAGCAGCCAATCAGAAGGAGGCCCAGTTTACCTGAGCAGCCGCAAAAAAGCAAAACAAAACAAAAACTCCTCTGCCTTTATCACTGAACAGGGTCCAAGGAAATATCCAGTATGAAAATGGGAAACCTTGACCCACTGCACCCACAAGGGGTGTTGCAGATTCACTGACTTTTGTCACAGAAAAAATAATTTTCAGGATACATAAAAAGCACACAGAGATTTTTAGGTAGCATTAAAAGTATGCAAAGATATAGAATGTGAGCCCTTCAGAGTGTGGGCCTTCCAGCCTTAAGCTGGATATATTTATGGAGGACTTAGGGGTAGAAATCTTTAGAACTTGTAAATCTTTGCAAAGTTTTTAGAGAATATTCAGTTAATGGATGAAAGGTGACGGCTCTTTCTACAAGGGAATGGCAAAGGCCTATTCATAGGTGATAAATATAACAGGTGAGAGAGCTGCATCCCATCCATAAGAGAATGGCCCATTTAAAGTAAAAGGGGGGCCAGGGATTTGGCTCAGTGGTTCTGCTGCCAAATAAAATAAAATAAAATAAAAGGGAATAGCCCATGCTCACTAACAGGTAAAGCGGAATTGTCCAGGTTTATGTGACCTTAGAGATTTTTGCCTAGGTTTGTGTCCAGAACCTGCAACTTTTATTAAAATACAATTTTAAAATTACAGATTTCATTGTCTCCTTTTTTACCTTATTTTTCCTATCCTGTGTCATTTTGACTGTGAGCAAAGTATCTTTAAAATGATCAGTCTGCCTTTTGTTTTCCACCTGTGCTTTCTTCAGCTCTTTTCTGTCAGAAAGCCAAACTCCTCTGCTCAGTTCAGCAGAACACCTATTCTAATTTATAGAAAGAGATGTTGCCCGACTCTAGAATTGCAAACAGAAGCCAATTCAATCTTTAAGTTTGTTTTAATTTTTTTTGACAGTGGTGTTATAAAGAAATTTTACCTGCTCCTTCATTTTAAATATTAGTTGAGAAATTATCTCCAAAACCCAATCCTGTATCAACTTCCAGAAGAATAGAAGACTGAGTTATGTTTCTTGGAATTTGTTAATTTCTTTGTCTGGGAAAAAGAGGAATGCCTGGGAAATATATATCAATGAATTAGAATTCAATACAAAGTGTGATGAAAGTTCAAGGAGAGAGCTGCTTCAGGCAGGCACAGCATTGTGTCCCTTCTGATGACTAAGGACATAAAGGTCAAACACTAGCCTTGTGACTTTGTGACTTTTGGCTTGCATATTTACTTGTGGGGGTAGTAGTTATTGTCTTTGATCACTTAGCCTTTGTCTTTTCTTTGGAAATATTTTATGAGTTTAGTCATTGTGAATAATGAGTAAAAATATAGGCCCACAGGCCTATATTTAGAATGACACTACCTTTAGAGGTTTGCTTTATTGACAAGTAAAAGGGAGTTAATGTTTATTTTTCTAGAATTCAGTATGAAGCTTTCTTTATATCTTAAGCATATAGTTCAAGATCTTTTATTTTGTTCAATATAAGCAGATAATACTTTTAGTTCTCTAAGAAGTCTAGTATCTTTAGGAGGAAGTATCAAAGTGCCTCAATTTGAAGTATATAAAAACAGCATTTTAGAGATTGTTAAAATGATTTATCCTTGAATGTTGGGGATAATGTTGGGAATGTAGAGTTTTTAGAGGATATACTTTATCCATTAACATTAGATCTTTGTTGCTGTGGGTCAAATTAGAAAAAAATCAATTTATTACTCTTAATAATCCAAAGTATCTAACCTTAAATTTTTAAATGTATTTTCTTATTCTAGCCTTGGAATAACTTGTGAGAAGATGTTTTTATCTCAGGTGTACAGATAAGAAAAATGAAGTTTAGAAAGGTTTGATGGCTACTAAGATTATATGAGGCAAGTAAGTAGCAGAAATATGTTTAAATATTTTTCTGACTCTCAGCTCTGAATTCTTTTATATCATGTGGAAATACTTTATTAGTATTACCAGGCTATTTTTACTCTTCCTGAAACTCATATGAGAATAATGTACTTGCCACTTATAAAGTACTTTCATTATTTTATTTGACTTTTATAACCCTCTAAGCCATAGGTAGATGAAATCCCAGATCATCTAGTTATATTTTATTAAATTATGACGTAAACTCAGTTTTCTCAGTTTCACATTTTGTGTTCTTTCTCATATTTCTTAATATCATTGTATAATATAAATATTCTATTACTGTAACCTGTTCTCAGAGTGATACCATGTAAATAATGGAAAAAGAAAATGGTAAGGATATTGAAATACTTGAGAGTTTTACAAGGATGCCAAGCTAGTTGCATGTACACTGGTTTCAGAGACTTACCCTCAAATGTAAGTAGAGCTTCAGCATCAAAATGTCCGGAGTATAGATTTAAATTTTCTACATGGGAAAGACAGATTTGTTTACTGCTAAAGCTGAGGAGATGTTTTTATTTTGTATAATGGCCCTTCAAAGGTCAATACATAAGTGATATTAAAGGAGATTTATTTGCTGGATTATGTGTTTCACTCCTGAAAGTATTAATTCTGACTCTTCTTGGATTAGTTAAGAGCTATAAGACTCTCTCAGTAAATAGTACAAGTTATAACAATATGTTCTTTATCCAGTAAAATCTCTTATGGACCTTACTGCAATTAACAGTTTTTTCATCCATGAAATTCCAGATTGGTGGATAGAATCCTATTATCACACTTACTTATAGTGTGATAATAGTAGCAAATACTATTTACTTGATTGAGTCATTGACTTATTCATCTGTTATTTATTTGGTGCTGTTAGATTTCCAGTAGTGTAACAAAATATCTGAGGTAATCAACTTCTAGAGAAAAAGTTTATAGCACACAGTTTTGAGAAGTTTCAGTTCATATTTGGGCAGACCCAATGCTTTTAGACCTACAAGGTACTTATCTGCATAGCAAAGAGTGAAAATAGAGGAATGTGGTTTTAGGAAAAGTTTTGACATAAAACAGTGGGTATTCCCAGGCCAGGGATTTAGTTCAGAGGTGTTGCCACCTGCCTCGCAAGCGCAAGGTCCTGAGTTTGATCCCCAGTACCAAAAAAAGAGTGAATGAATATTCCTAACACTTGGGAGGCTGAGGCAGGAGGATCACTGCAAGTTTGAGGCCAGCCTGGACTACATAGTGAGTTCAAGGCCAGCCTGAACTATATAGCAAGACTGTCTCCAAAAAGAAGAAGGAAAAAAAGGAGTGAATATTACTCTCAGATACTGCTGATCTGCCAAACATAAAAAGAAATGGAGAGGGTTAGGGATTTAGCTCAGTGGTGCTGCGCCTGCTTCACAAGTACAAAGTCCTGAGTTCAATCCCCAGTATTGTGAGGGGTGGAGGGCTCAAAATGCAGTGGAAATTTGTTACCTGGAGACCTTTGCAAGCATGTTGTAACTTGACAAGCATGTTTCAAATAATGAGGTAAGGTCTTGACCCTTTTTTCAGTGTGTTGAATGAAGAGGAAATGAGAAGCTGGAGACCATAGATATAGACAGCTCATTCAAGAAGTGGGGCTGTGAGGGGAAACAGAATTGATAAAGCAGTGATTGAAAAAGGGTGGATAGTAATTAAGGGAATTCTTTTTCTTACCCAAGATGTAATAGACTTAAATGTGTTTAGTATGCTAGTGAGAAGATTGTGAGGAATATATGGAGACTAAAGAGAATAAAATATATGGAGACTAAAGAGAATAGGAATATATGGAGACTAAAGAGAATAGCTTGTGGATCACAAAAGGCTGGATCAGGCTACACCTGATGTTGGAATATATTGTCAGGTATTACCAGCCTTATTTGTAGGAGAAGGCGAGTCAGAAAATTTATTGTTATTTGCCTAAATGGGAAGTGCTTTTAACTTTTTAGCCTTCCTGATTATGCAGCTTTCTTCCTACCCTGTTCTTGAATATTCCCTGTGAGAGGAATGATCAGGAAATCATTGCTTCTTTGACTATCTTTATCTGATAGAGGTAATTTTTTGCTCCACTAAGGCTTAGACATGTCTTTATGGTGCCAAAGAAGCTTATGCTCTATGGCACAGAAAATGATGATCTGGAACCCTGAGCATCATATATAGGCCTTTGTGTAGGTATAAGGTAAAGAAGCTGGAAGGGGTTGATTTCCATGGCTATATTTCTGTATATGCATTTTTCTGCCTATGCAGGGATTTGGTGAGGGTAACATGTGCATCTTACAGGATTTTTGTTTATTATTGTTGCCCCAAACTAAAACTTATCACATTACCTATTTAAACTGTTAAAACACAGAAACTCCAGAACTGTTAAGTAGATTCAAAGAACAAATATTTTCAGTTTTATGTTATTCTAGTAGGTAGAAAAAGGATGTATTTCTCCAACACATTTTTTTTTCTTTTTATTGAGTTTATTGGTACAATCTATGTATACAGTACAGTTACATTCATTATTGGGATCCTGTATCTTTACATAATAGGTCTTGGTTCTCATTTTTTCCCCTTGTCCCTGCCCTCCCTTCATCCCCTCCTCCCCTCCCTATTTACAAACACTTTGTTTCCATTTTTTCAGTTTCTCATATCTCCAGCACATTTTATAAGTATCTTGTTCAATTTGTGCTGCTTTAACAAAATAGTACAAATTGAATAACTGATAAAGAAGAGGCATTTTCTCCCAGGTTTAGAGACTGGTTAGACTAAATTCAAGGTGTAAGTATTTGGTGTCTCATAAGGACTTTCCTGCTGTGTGCCTGTGTGGCAGAAGATGGAAGAGCAAAACAGCCAAATGGTTTGTGAAGCCTCTTTAATAAATTCCTTAATCTCATCTAGAAGGGAGGAGCCGTCATGCCCTAATTACCTCCTAAAGATCCCAGCTCTAAATATTCTTACTGCAGAATTTAAATTCCAACATGAATTTTGGAGGGGATACAAACATTCACAAACATACAGCAGTGAGGACAGTATAAATATGATAGCAAAATTACACAAGAACAGTTCAAGAATAAAAAATACATAAGCCAGTCTTACTTATTCATGTAAGGGTGAAAATCCTAAACAAATGCCTTATTCCTATATGATGTCATTAGTGAAAACTAATTAGTAATAACACATCTTACACAATTTCATTCAGGAACTAGAGGAACACCTTCCAGCTAGTTTTAGGAAACCAGCGTAATTGTGATACCACAATCTGACAAAGGCATTAAAATAGAAAAATAGAGGCTTGGCTTGCTGCTTGCTACTTTCCTGCTTCGCTGCCATCTGCCTGCCTTGGATTTTTTCTCCTCTGCCATGCCACCCTATCTCGGAGCCAACCACCTTATAAACTGAAACCTCTACACACTGTGAGCTACAATAAACCTTTCCTCTTAAAAAAAAAAAAAAAAAAAAAAAAAAAAAAGACAATAGCAGAGACCATATTTATAATGAAAATAGGTACAAAAATCATTAATAAAATATTAGCATACAGAAGCCAGCTATGTATTTGCTAAAGTTGGGTTTAACTCAGAAATGCAATATTAATTTAATATTAGAAAATCAGCCACTGTCATTCTCCATATTGAGAGAAGATAGTTAGAATGTGGAGCAATTAAAACTCATGCATTGTTGCCAGGCATGGCAGCACATGCCTGTAATCCCAGCACTCGGGAGGCTGAGGAAGGAGGATCGCTGTGAGTTCAAGACCAGCCTGGGCTACATAGTGAGTTCCAAGTCAGTCTCAACTACATAGTGAGACCCTGTCTCAAAAAAAAAAACAATAAACAAAAAACAAAGAAATGCATTGTTAATGGGAGAATAACAAGGTATAGTCACTTTAGAAAGAAACCTAGTAGTTTCTTAACACATTTCTGCCCTGTACCCAAGTAATTACAGGTATTTACTTAAGACAGATGATACATAGCTTATGAAAAGACATGTAAAATTGATGCACTTTGAGGTATTAACATTTGAGGTGAAGTAAATCAGACATACAAGCTTAAAAATTGCATAGTTTCTATTATATGACAAATCCAAAGTATAAATAATTTGAAGAACAAAATAAAAGCCAGATAATAGGAAACAGGAAGACAGGTCTATTGCAAATGGGAAGGGAGGGGTTGGGGATTTAGCTCAGTGGTTCTGCTGCCTACAAAGGCCCGAGTTTGATCCCTGGTACCAAAAGCAAAACAAGCAAAGGGGAAGGGAACAAGGAGATGAAGCGGGGAGAAAGCAGGGAGAGGAAGTAAAAAGAATTAAAATGTATTATAGAGATGTACCAACTTCCCTTAATGAATTATGAAATGCAAACTTGTACTAATAAAAATTTAAAAATTTTTTAAAGTTTATTAAAAAGAAGAAAAAAATATGTACATATATGTTATCAGTTGGATAAAGGATAAACTGGTATGTTTATATTCCCATTGTTAACAGTGTAGATGAATCTCCAAAACATTGTGTTGAGTGAAAAAAAGCCTGTGTGAAAAAGTCTGTACTTGTGTGGGTCCATTCATTTGGGATTCTGGAGCAGGCAAGAAAAACCTGTATAGGAAAAAAAAAGAGAGAGAGAATAGTATTTGCTTAGAATAGGAGCTAGTAGTTTTTGGGGGGATGCAGTGAGAAAGGCCATGATGGAACTTTCTGGTTTGATGGACTTGTTCTGTATTTTGAGAGATGAGTTACCTGAGTACATACAGTCAATCAGACATCATTTGGCACACAAAATTTATTTAGTACAATTTTTGTTACTTTACCAAAAAGAGGTGTGTTTGTCAGTGGTGTATTGCTATGACAAAGTACCTGAGATAAACAGTTTAAAAGAGGAAAGATTTATTTTATTTTAGCTAATGGTTTCATAGTCTTCAGTTCATGGTTGCTCCATCCATTGTTTTTGGGCCTATGGTGAAGCAGAGTACTGTGGTGGTGAAGGCATGGAATTGCAAAGCTGCTTGCCTTATGGCAGCCAGAAAGCAGAGAGAGAGAAAGAGAGGGAGAGAGAGAGAGAGTGGAAGGGGTCAAGGACAAGATATGTCTTTCTAGGGCACTGTTCCAATAATCTAATTTATCCAACTACCATAGTTTTTACCACCTACAGCTTCTACTACCTCCCAATAGTCCATTCAACTATAAATCTGTCAGTGGGGCAATCTATTGAAAAGGTCAGAGCCTTCATGATTTAGTCACTCCCCAAAAGCTGCACCTCTGACCATTACTTCATTAAGGACCAAGCCTTTGGGGTCATTTCAAATCCAAATTGTAAGGGGGTGGGGGAATACAAAATTATAAACAAATGAATTTGATGAATGATATACAAGTTGAAATTTGCAGTCTGCTTCAAGATGTATTAAAACAAATGAGTAGGTGGATAAATATGTGATGAAAGAAATATAGAAAAATATTAACTAAACAATCTGGATTATAAACAATATTCATGATTTACATCTTTAAACTTTTATGGGTTTTCTGTGTTTGAAAATTTTCATAATGGGAGGTAAATGGTGTTACTTATGTAATGAAATGCAATTTTTTTTTTGTTTCAGTTTTTTTTTTTTTTTTTTTTTTTTATTTTTTTTGGTGGGGTGGGGTACCAGGATAGAACTTGGGACCTTGCTCTTACAAGGCAGGCAGCAGAACTGTTAAGCTAAATCCCCAGCCCTGAAATGCAATTCTTGTTAATTGATTTTTGTTTTTTTGTTTGTTTGTTTTTTGGTACTGGGTATCAAACTCAATCTTTTTTTTTTTTTTTTTTTTTTTTAAAACATTTTTTTTCAAACTCAATTTTGCGCTTACAAGGCAGGCTCGGAGCCACTGAGCTAAATCCCTAGCCCTGTTAATTGATTTTTAAAAGTACAGTATAATTGCTACCTAGAATAAACCTAACAAAGGATGTATACTGTATAATATTTGTGTGGAATAGAATTTATTAGCACATTGAAAAATCCTAAGTAATAGAAAAATGTACTGTGTTTTGGCTGAGAATTCTCTGTATTGTAAAATATGTCATGTCTAATCACATCAGCTCTCCATTGAGCAGGATATGATGTCAGTGCAAGTGTCTGTCTATAAAATGGCTCTAAAATTTATAGAAAGTAGAACCTCCACTGCACCTGCTTAACAAAATGGAACCTAAGGAATAATTTGGAAGAATAATAATAAGGTAGACTTGCCTTATAAGTATCAGTATGAATTTCCAAACTGTAGAAAGAAAACAGTGTTACATAGGCACAGGGACTGTCAGATATTATATTAGAATATAGAGTTAAAAATTAAACACAGTACATGTGGAAATAATGGTAGGACTGAAGTTGCATATAATTCAATAAATGACAACATCTGGGATAATTGATCGTCTATGTAAAAATAAATATATTGGCATTTCTGTGCCTGCCCATACACAAAAATATGTATCGGGTATATTAACAAACTTACTGTGAAAACTGTCGATCTATACACACACACACACAACACACATACACATTTACAAAACATCATCACAAGGGCTGGGGATATAGTTCAGTGGTGCCATACCTGCCAAGCACAAGGTCCTTGGTGCTACAAACAAACAAACAACAACAAAAAATCATCACATAAAGGAAAAAAAAAAAAACTGGATGGCAGCTCTCAGAACCCCTGTGTTGCTATGAGTGTTCTTAATAGGTTTTCAGGGCACAGAATGGGTCTGTATCCAGGTCATGCCCAACTTTAGCCTGATGCTCTGTTCCAGCCACTGCCTCTGGTCCTCAAGGTGAGGCTGCCATGCAGCCTTCTCAGCTCTAATGTCTAATCTGATACCTCAGAGATCAAGTACAGTAACCTACATTTATGGATAAGGAAATCTAAAGCATCCTCACTGACATGACAGGCTTGAACTTGGAGAATATTGTGTATTGGTCAACTTAGGATATTTAGGTTAACGATTATCTCAAATATTTATCATTTCTTTGTGATCAGAACATTCAAAATTTCACTTCTAGCTGTTTTGAATTATATAGTACAACATAATTGACTACTACTTCTCTATGATAGTAGAACCCCAGAAGGTTTTCCTCCTATGTGGCTATAATTTTGACCCATTAGCTAATCTCTCCCTATCCCCATCTCTTCCCTAACCTTCCTGGCCTCTGGTCACCACTCTTCTGCTCACTACATCAATGATCTCAACTCTTTTAGATTCCACGAATGAAACAGTATTAGTCTTTCTATGCTTGGTTTATTTTACTTAACATTATCATCTCCATGTTACTGCATATAACAAAATTTTACCCTTTTAATGACTGAATTGTATTCTGTATATACCACGTTTTTTGGTCCATTAATCTGCAAACACTGAGGTTCATTCTGTTATCTTGGTTATTAAAAATTTAGATGCAGTAAATATAGAAGTGGACGTATCTCTTCAACATGCTGATTTTATGCTGTTGGGGTATTTACTCAGTAGTGGGATTTGCTAGATTATATGGTAGTTCTATGTTTAGCTTTTATTCATTCATGCATTTTTTTTCCCCAGTACTAGAGATTGAATTCAGGGCCTTGCCTATTCCTAGGCAAGTGCTCTGCTACTGAAGCATATCCCCAGACCCTTTAAATTTTAACACAGGGTCTTGCTACATTGCCCAGGCTGGCTTTGAACTTGTGATTCTCCTGCTTCAGCCTCCTGAGTAGCTGGGATTACAGGCATATACCACATGGTCTGTTTTTATTTTTACTTAAAAAAAATTTTTTTTTTTGGTACCAGGGATCAAACTCAGGACCTTGCACTTGCAAGGCAAGTGGCAGAACAACTGAGCTAAATCTCCAGCCCTGTTTTTAACTTTTTTGAGGAGTCTTTGTACTATTTTTCCTATGGCTGTACTAATTTACATTCTCAGTTCCTCGTTCTCCACATCATTGCTTACAATTGATATCTTTTGTTTTTTTAATAATAGCTATTCTAACTGGAGTGGGATGGTATTTCATTGTAGTTTGATTTGCATTTCCTAGATGATTAGTAATGTTGAACATTTTTTCAAATACTTTTTGGCCACTCATGTATTCCCCCTTTGAGAGCTGTTTGTTCATTTTAAATCAGATTTTAATCAAATTATTTGGCCTTTTTTGGTTGTTGAGTTGATTGATTTTCTTGTATATTGTTTGTTTGATTTTTGGTTTTTTGAGACAGGGTCTTGCCATGTAGTTCATGCTGGCTTTGAACTCATTATGTAGCCTAAGTGGCAATCCTGCCTCTGTCTTCCGAGTGCTGAGATTACAGGGATGTGTCACCATACCCAGCAAGTTCCTTGTATATTCTGAATATTAAATCTTTGTCAGATGTATAGTTTGTCAATATTCTGTAGGTTGTCTCTTCACTCTATTGATTGTTTTGCTGTGCAAAAGGTTTTTAGTTCACGTTGATTCCATTTATCTGTTTTTTTCCTTTTGCTGCTTCTGCTTTTACCTTGTCTAGTATCCTTGCCTAGACCAATGTCATAGGCATTTTAAAAATTAATTTTATTGGTACAATTTTGGTATACACTGTAATGACATTCATCATTGGAAATTTGTACTTTTACATAATCTATCTTGGTTCTTATTTTTTAACCCATCCCCTTTCCTTCCTTCAACCCCTCCACCCTTCCCTATTTACAAAGACTTTGTTTCCATTTTTCATTTTCTCATATTTTTTTCCTTTCTCTTCTTTCCTTTCCCCTATTCCCACTTCCCCTTCCCCTGTGCACTCTTTCTTTCTATTTTACATTATCTAGTATACCTTTTAGTCCTTATTTGCACTTTCAGTTTCTCACACACAGTATTTACATGTGCCTTATTTATTTCACTATAGGCATTTCTTCTATATTTTCATCTACTACCTTTATAGTTTGGTGTTTCACATTTAAGTCTTTAAAAATCGTTTTGATTTGATTTTTGTATATGATGAGAGACAGAGGTCTCGTATCATTCCTCTGCATATGGATATCCTGGCATCATTTGTTGCTTGCCCAGATGTTTCTTCCTGCTGCCATTTTTAAAAGCATTTGACTGTGTGGATTTATTTTGGAGTTTCTTATTCTGTTCCATTGGTCTGTGTGTCTATTTTTATGCTAGAAGCATTTTTGTTGCTAAAGCTTTGTAGTTTATTTAGAAGTTGGGTAATATGATTTGTCCAGCTTTGTTCTTTTTTTTTTTTTATTCTTGAGTGAAGTGGAAAGCCACTGCAGACCTTTGATCTGGAATGTTATGATCTAACTTACCTTAAAGAAGCATTGTTTTTGGTTGGTTTTTTTGAGTGTGTGTGTTTTTTTTTGTTTTTGTTTTTGTTTTTGTTTTTGTTTTAATATTGAAAATATACTACCCAGGGCCAAGGGTAGAAGCAGAAATGGTTACAAGATTGCTGGGAGGGCAGGGAAAGGACCATGGTAGCTTAGATTTCAAAAACCAGTGTTTTTTTTTTCTTTACTTATAATTTGTTTAGCGTGAAACTTGCTTAACTTGAACTCTTGGCAAAATTGAGCTGTACTTTAGATTTTTATCATATTTATTGTGACTATCATACATTTTTGGTGCAGAAATTTTGATGTACTTAATGTATTTTATTGTTGCTCCCATCCTTGTTGGGTGTGTTATCAATATTTATGTGTATACACATATACACATATAATTGATTCCAGTTTCTATAACAACTGGATCCAAGACTTTTGTTACAGAGATTGAATATGAGTCTGTGGAGATAAAGATGACTGGATTCTGAATGTATTTTAAACTTACACCATTGAAGAATTACTATTGGGGGCCAGTAGTGCCACCACCTGCCTCACAAGCACAAGGACCTGTTTTAGATCCCCGGTACTAAAAAAAAAGAATTAGTGGTGGATGACATGTGGAATATAGAAAAAAACAAAGAGATCCAGCTGTTTAGAGTTTTGGACTGAACTTTTAGAGAACAGAGTTACCATTGATTGAGATGGAAAAAAGCTGTGAGTGTGGAGAAAGTTTTCGTGGAAAGAAGAGTTTACTTTTTGGCATGCTGGCCTGGAGATCTTGAGTAGGCAGTTAGTTATAAATGTTTGGAATCTGGATGTCAGGTCTGGGAAAGAAAACACTTGCAAAGTGTTGGAGAAGGAAAGTAAATTGGTACAATGGTTTTGGGGAGCAATTTGGAATATCTGATACTTCATAATGTAGGAATTCTACCTCCAAGTGTGTACTTCCAAGAAACTTTTTATATGCGTTTTTAGGAAACAAGTGAAGAACATTTTTAGTAGTATTATTTTTAGTAGAGAAGAAAAACATTGAAAGAAAATTAAATTTCCATTATTGGTGAATGGATAAATAACTATTGGCATTTTAAAAATTTATTTTATTATATTGGCATATTTGTAGACTGAACTACCAAAGGTTTAATGAGCTGAAAGGAAATAATCCACATGAATGAATCTGTTTTCATGGGTTTGACATGTCTTTCATATCAACAGATGCAAATAATATAAAACCGTATTTATGTAATTTAAAAACACATAAAACAATACTGATAATTATCAGTATACATTGGTACCTTAGTTCATGAATGCTTTTGTTTGCAAATAATTTGGTACACAAACAGAAGAGCTTGGCAATTTTTTGGTTTTGTTCACAAACTCTCCATTGGGTGACAGACATGACCATGGCCATCTTACCCACACAAACACAAATGTGGCCATCTTTTCTAAAATCTTAGAACAAATTAAGTTTATAAACTGAGGTGCCACTGTATAATAAATAATGAAGACATATATGGGAAAAATTAAGTTATAAATATTTATAAGAGAGGACTGGTAGAAGTTGGAACTGTATCTTACCTAGAAAAGCAAGTTATAGGGGTCCCCACTGATATAGTAAGGGTTATTTCTCATACTAATGGTATATGTAGTCATCTTTTTTCTTAAGATTTTCCATAGTTATTTATTTGTCAAAAATATTTTTTAATTACCCTCAATACCATTTCATTTCTTTCATATTCTTGCCACTAATGATATAAATTCTTTATAGATTATCAGTAGTTAAAGGCTTTCCCAGAATGCCTAGAATTTACACTGGGGGAATGATTCCATCTAGTGGGGAGAAGATTGCAAGTATTGTCAGACATTTTTCTTTTTTTGGTACCGGGGTTTGAATTTGGGACCTTGTGCTTTTGAAGCAGACGGCAAAATTACTGAGCTAAATCCCCCGCCTTGTCAGACATTCTTTTTAGGAAAGAATCAAGAGAGATAATCCTAACTGCTCTTTATTTCCCTTCAATTTTAGAGACAAAGGGAAAGGTTATTCTTTAGAAATATTTAGTCATTGCCATCATCATCATCATCATCATCATCATCATCATTATTATTATTATTATTTTGTACTGGGGATCAAACTCAGGTTCTTGTGCTTGCACTGCAGGCGGCAGAACTACTGAGCTAATCCCTGGCCCTAGTCATTGCCATTATTAAGATAATGTTGCAAATTTCCTAGCATATGTAGGCAGACCTTCAGGATTCAACTGTTCCCTTATTTCTAACTTATGGGTATTTTGTTTTTCAGAAGGAGTTGAGCCTTCCAAGAAGAGGCAGTTTGTAAGTAGATGATTATTCCCATTATGATTATGATTACATATGATAATATCTTGCAAAGGGATCATTCTTGAGAACTATCCTTAAAGAAATCTTGAAGAAATTTAATTCAGTAGTGCTGTTTTCTGTGACTCCTGCCAAGGAAGCAGTAGACCACTTGACTAATAGGGCAGAGTCTGCTCTTCCCTATACCTACTCACCCAAGTCCCCTTCTCTGCCTCAGTGTTTGCCTAGCATTTTGGGAAAGCTGTCACTTAAATATCCATCATAATCTTAGTCTTGTGTTTTGGGATTTACTGAGTTTTAGTAGATTCAAGCTAAGAAAATTAGGATGTTGAATTGAAAGTCTTTGCATTTATATCCATCCTATAATATAGTGCTAGAGGGGAAGCCAGTTTTCTGAAAAGCTAGGGCAAAAACAGTTAAGTTTGGAGACTAGGTTCAAATAGGTCCCAACCTGTGTTTTATTCTGGCTTCAGATTTACATGAAATTGAGAATCTTTGTTTCTGGCTTTTAAATTCTTAAATTTTCTTGGGTTACTTTTTTCTTTTTAAGAATTCTACTTGGTATGTATTGCAAATATAGCTGATCAGAAGCATCTTCAAGTGCTTGTGAAAAAGCAGCATGTGGGGGAATAAAAGCATAAAGTGGGGCTGATGATATATCTTAGTGGTAGAGGCTGAGTTAGATCTCTAGCAGCCTCACACCTCCAGTCAAGACAAAAAAAAAAAACCCAAACAACAACAACAGCAACAACACACACACAACAAAATATGTACTAATTAGAATTTTCATGTTGAAGCTCAAGAACCTCCTTGTCCTCCTCACCCCCCCTTCTCCTATTTTTTGGGGGGCTGGTATTAGGGATGGAATCCAGGGGCACTCTCTCAACTGAGGTACATCCCTGACATCCCTAGTCTTATTTATTTTGAGACAAGGAAGGCTGAGTTTCTCAGGCTGGGCTTAAGCTTGCAATTCAGCTGCTTTGGCCTTCTGAGTAGCTAGGATTACAGGCATGTACCACTGCTCCTAGTTTTCCTTCTTATTAAAGCTATTAAGACTTACTTAATATTATGTGGTAGTGCTTTGTTAGTTATAGTTTTAGTCTAAGATGTATTATTTTTTTAAATCTCATATAAACATATTGGATTAAACTTGGATAAATTCCATTATTTAGGGGCCACATTTCTTTCTTTCTTTCTTTCTTTCTTTCTTTCTTTCTTTCTTTCTTTCTTTCTTTCTTTCTTTCTTTCTTTCTTTCTTTCTTTCTTTCTTTCTTTCTTTCTTTCTTTCTTTCTTTCTTTCTTTCTTTCTTTCTTTCTTTCTTGAACTCATGGTGATCTTCCTGCCCCACCTCCCAAGAGCTAGGATTACAGGCATGCACCACCACTCCTGACTGTTGCAATTTAGTTAACAGTAGATTTTATTTCTAGCTTCGCAAGTATCCTCAATCATCTATAAGCTGGGCAAGGCAAGAACACTTTCAGAACTCTTATTGGAGAAGTGTATTGAGTAACTATGTACAATTGAGAAGGAGTAGTTTTTCAGATGATTTTTCATAAAATATTTGTACTAGATCACTTTTCTACTATCTCTGTCATTTTTCTCTTTTAGTGCCCCCTATTTGGAAGCTCTCTGAGTTACTTTTCTTAGGATTAAATGAAATGAGTATTTGATAACATAACTCACACTTAAACAATTGATCATTTTGGAAAAAACCACTAATATTTACTCTGTGCTGGGAAATACAGTATTCTAAGTTCTGAAGCTTAAACATTTAACTAGATACGTTCTCTTTTGAAGAGCTTATAATTCAGCCAGAAGTTCTTCATTTCTTCAATATAAATAATACCTTTATGTCTAGTACTGGAAATACAGAAAAAATTTTGTTCCAGTAGGAAAAAGGAGGAAACATAGATACTGCCTTAATGTGTTTTATGTTGCTATAATAGAATATCTGAGACTGAGTGATTTATAAATAATAGAAGTGTAATTTGGTTCATGGTTCTGGAGGTTAAAAACTCCAAGAACATGGTGCTAGCATCTGATCAGTCTTTAGTGAGGGCTTTGTGCTACTTTAACTCATGGCTGAAAGAAGTATGGTAAAGGGATATATGTGGGAGAAGCAAAGTCCACCTTCTCCCACCAGGTAACTATAATCCAGTCCTATGAGAAAGGCATTAATTACCTAAAAGTTCCCACCACCTCTCAATACTGTTACCTTAGAAATTAATTTCAAATTGAATTTTAGATGGGATAAACCATATTCAAAGCATGACAAACACTAATGTAGATTTTGCCACTAGCAAGTTGTGTGTGGCTTTAAATAGAAATTATTTCTGGACTTGGATTGACTATATAAAATGAAGGGGTTGGGGACTAGACATAGTTCAATGGTAGAGCACTTGCCTAGCATGCTCAAAAAAAAAAAAAAAGATTTTGGTCTTTTAATCTCTATGTTTTTATGATTGGTCATCTCCCATAAAACTAGTCAAGATTTTATAGAAAATATATAGCGAAAGGCAAAAAATTCACAGTAAAGAAGCCAGAAAGGTAAGAACTACAAAACATATATTAGTCAGCTTTCCTGTTGATGGGACAAAATGCCTGATATAACTCAGCTTAAAAGAGAAAATGGTTTATTTGGCTGACACAGGTTATGTTTTGTTTTGTTTTGTTTTCCGGTACCGGAGATTAAACTTGGGTCCTTGCACTTGCAAAGCAGGCCACCGAACCACTGAGCTAAATCCCTGACCCCTGACACAGGTTTTAATTCATGGCTTTAAAACTGAAAAATCTCGGCAGAAGGATATGGTGGAGCAAAGCTGCTTACTTCATGGGAAGCATAGCACAGAGGAAGACTGCCAGTGAGAGCGATGCACTCCAAATGCATGCCCCCAGAACCCCACTTCAACTGGGTCCCATATCCTAACAGCATATTAACTGGAACATGTATTTGAATAAGTTGAATTACTACTTAAAAGTTTGTAGTAAGCATGGAGAATCTCAAGTCAGTTAGGAGAGTAACCTATTGTTTGCCCATTGCTTCTTATTTTTGTAACCCAGTCTGGAAAATTTTATAAGTTTAGTTACCTCTGAATGGCTTTCCTTGACCAGTTCTGGGGAGGGGGCCTCCCAGAGGCAGATCCTTTCAAATAGGACCATTCTTTTGTTAGTCAATTTCAACGTCAGTATCTAGGTCCTATACTTGGAAGCTCCCTGTAAATAGTGTTCACATCACTAGTTACCCAGAAAGCCACACTTTTCTAACACCTTGTTGAATCGCCCAGCTGGGTTGGAAATTGAGATCTTCCTGCCTCAACCTCACAGAGTGCTAGGATTACTATATTTTGTTATTAGAAAATGGGCATGGTTGCTAGCTATAAGTGCGTGGACACAGAAGCTTGAAGTCTTTGAGAGCTCATTGTTGTTATTACTACATTCAGAGCAGTTGTGATGCTCATCATCTCACATTTATATCTCTAAACCTCGCAACTGTTTACTATAATCTACATGGATATTTTAAAGACATGTCAACTTTAGCATGTATAAAATTGAAGTCCTTGCCATTTTCAAAAACTAACCTGTCTTTTATTCTTCAGCTGACTGGTGCTATTTTTTCATAATGAAAAACTTAGTGGGCCTTATTGCCATAGTCTTTTTCACACACGCCAGTCTTTTCTATCATATCTCTCAAATGACCCTTAATTTCTTCTCTTTTTACTATCTCTATAATCAAGCCATTATAATTGCTCATCTCTGCTACTGCCATTTTTTTTTTTTTTTGGACAGGGTCTCACTATGTAGTTGAGACTGCCCTTGAACTCAATATGTAGCCCAGGCTGGTCTTGAACTTGCAGCAATCCTCTGGCCTCAGCCTCCTGAGTGCTGGGATTATAAGAGTGCATCACCATGCCCAGCTGCCATACCCTCTTTGCTTTGCTTTGTTGTTGTTGTTGTCTGGCATTGTTCACTTCCGTTCCCATCATAAAACAGCCATAAGAAGCTTTTTAAAATGAAAATTTAGCTAGCTATGGTAAAGCACTCGTGTAATTGCAGCACTCAAGAGGCTGAAGTAAGAGGCTCACAGGGAGTTTGAGGCTAGCATAAGCTACATAGTGAGTTCAAGATCAGCCTGAACTATGTAGTGAGACTCTGTATAAACAAAGCAAATGTGATATTTATCTAAACTCCTTCAGTAAAGTTCTTTTATTTTTGAGATAGGGTCTTTTTCTGTTTTCCAGGCTAGTTGCCTTCAAACTCCTCAAGGGATTCTACTCACTTCATCCTCTTGAGTGCCAGGACTATTGACTACATCACTGTGCCTACCTCCTTCAGCAAATTTTTTTTTTCTTTTCTTTTCTTTTTTTTTTGTTTGGTACTGGGGATTGAACTTGGGCCCTTGTGTTTGCAAGGCAGGCGGTGGGAACCACTGAGCCAAACCCCCTGGCCCTTCAGCAGATTTTTTTTTTTTATTGCTCTTAGGATCATACCTGATTGTGTAGTCTGGTTTAAGATTTTAATTTGCGCTGGGCATGGTGGCGCATGCCTGTAATCCCAGCACTCAGGAGGTTGAGGCAGGAGGATCACTGTGAGTTCGAGACCAGCCTGGGCTACATAGTGAGTTCCAGGTCAGTCTCAACTACATAGTGAGACCCTGCCTTTAAAAAAAAAAAATTTAATTTGCATTTTTGGAACAGTGTATTTCCTATATGTGGAACATTCTTTCTTCCATCTGTACCCAGAGAGCTGCTATATTTCAAGTCTCAGCATAAGTCTTACTTCTTGTGAAAGACTTTCTTGCACTTGCTGTGTCTTGCAGTCCCCAGACTAACTTGAATTTCCCTAGACTTACTTTCATCAAATCCTGTATTTCCTTTACAACTCTTATAGCCAAAATAAATGAAGAATTATTTGTCTGTTTTCTTCCATTGCATGATATATTAGTCTGCTCAGCTTGCCATAACAAATATTATAGGCAGGTGTCTTAACAAAATTATTTACTTATAATTGTAGAGGGTGCAAGTCTAAAATCAAGGTGCTTGCTACTGTGTTAGATCTTTGATAGGGCTCTCTCTCTCGCTTGTAGGCAGCAACCTTTCTATATGTGCCTTTCCGGGTTTGGATGCTGAGTGGTAGAGGGATAGATCTCTTTCCTTGGACGGATACTAGTCTCATAGGTTTAGGGCCCTGCTATTTTGACCTCACTTAACCATAATTCAGTACTTCCTAAAGACAGTATCCAAATATGGTCACATTGAATATTAAGTCTTCAAAATCAAAATTGTAATGAGACACAGTTCAGACCACTGCAGATGGTAAGCTCCATGAGGTCATAATAGGCAACATAGACTCCACTAAGTATAGAGCCTAATACATAGTAGGCAATCATTTGGGCCTGATGCTAACATTTGTGTTGTCTAGGAAATTAATATAAATAGAGATATAGATGTTTAAGTATTTTAAATAAAGCTAACAAATTATAATATGTGTCATAGCCTTCTACTTCAAGAAATACAGTTTTATACTAACAAAATTTTAAAGTATGCATAAAGCTATTTTTTAAAATAGCTGGGCGTGATGGTACACATTTTTAATCCCAGCACTCGGGAGACTGAGGCAATATGATCACCATGAGTTTGAGGCCAGCCTAGGCTACATAATGAGTTTAAGGCCAGACTGAACTACATAGAGAGACTTTGTCTCAAAATAAAACAGCTCGGTGTGGTGGCACACACCTGTAATCCTAGCATTCGGGAGGCTAAGGCAGGAAGTTCAAGGCAGTCCTGGGCTGCATAGTGAGTTCAAGATTAGCCTAAACTACATAGCAAGACCCTGTCTCAAAAACAAAATAAAGGGACATGCATTAAATATTTAACTTACTACTAAGGGTACCAGGTGTATGTTGACAGCCAGTTCAAAGGAAAAATGAAAGAAGCACAATTTATATCGAGCAAAGGCATGTTGAAATAAATGTGAAATAAAAGTGGTCACAAAATATGGTTTCCCATGGAGAGAAGGAAAGACAGAACTTTACTATACAGAATTTGTTTGTATGCGCATAGTCAAGAGTTATTTTACATTATCAGATTTGTTGTTTTTTTTTTTTATAACTTACAGAGTTGTAAAACAGCTAAAAGGCAATGAAAGACTAGAATCAAATAACCTAGAAGAGTATCCTGTAAACCAGCCATCTCCAACCTGGTATGAGGGACCAGTTTCATGGAAGACAATTTTTCCATCATCCATGGGTGGGTGGGATTGTTTGGAGATGATTCAAATTCATTACATTTATTTTACACTTTGTTTCTATCATTATTACTTTGTAATATATAATGAAATAATTACATAGGTCACCGTAATGAAGAATCAGTGAGAGCCTGGAGATTGTTTTCCTATAACTAGATGGTCCCATCTAGGAATGGTGGGAGACAGTGATACCTGAAGTATGTTGCTTATGTCCAGTCAACTCCATAATCTTATTTTGATTACCATCACTGAAGAAAACTCTGCTTCACAACGATAAGATGCTGGAAAAGCAGGCTTTTTGTGTTTTTGTGGCAATTTCAGGATATTCTATCTTAACGTTAATCCAGAACACATGGAGATTTGAAATTATCTCAAAATACTTTTAAGGCTGCTGTCATTTGTATTCTGAAGCAGTTGTTCCTCTTCTAGCATGGACAAAGTCAATTATTCCCAGATAGGTCACAGATTTATTTCTTCCCAGTTTAGAGATCCTTTATGGTTAAGAAATAATGCTTAAACTCTTTTGAAGCTGAGATAGGTGATTATGCATTATCTGGGAGAAAGATCTCATTCTCTTTCAAAATCTCTACTAATGTTTGAATCATGTCAGAAATCGTTGCTCCCATAATACCAGTGTAGCTTGAAATGCACCTTCTTCATCTGCTAATTTGAACACAGGGTACCATTCTCCCTTGAAGTGACCAGCATTCATTGGACAAGTTTTGTGGCCCATCCTGTGCTACTAAAATGTGCTGCCAATGATGAGTTTTTTTCTAAAAGAAATCTCTGACTGGCTCTCATAATTGAAAAATTCTGGCCAGTGATCTACCTTTAGAAAGCCATTTCACTTCTGTATGTAAAAGAATACTTAGGTGCTCCTAATTCATCTTAGAGAACTGTGTGAACAGACATGAGTTAAGAGTGTGTAGCTTCAGGTGATCAGTAATTTTAATCACATCCTGCAAAATGTTGTTAGGTTCAGGTATATGAAATTATATTCAGAAGCAAACTCTGTGACCCAGGTAGTGAAACCAGAAAATCACCCAATCCTGACAGCAACTTTACCCATGCATATACTGATAAAAAATGACCAATTCCGTTTTCCTGATATATAATCATTCAAAGATTTAAATGGTACTGCAACTGTAGTGTTGGTTGGCAACAAAATTACACATAATATAGCTTCATGCTTGTCCTCCTGGAAAATATATTGCATAAAAACAAACATTGTTGCCTTATTCTTAACATCAATGCACCCATCAACCTGAATTTGTACCAGGTGATTCATAATTCTAACAGTTGTGCCTCAGTATCTTATACTATTTCATTAATTAATCTAGTTATTGTGCTAGCCAAAAGAACAACACATGCCACCTTTTGAACTGAAGCTTCTCATAAAAGTTCATGAAATACATCCTTAGCAACAGGCAGGATCAACTCTTCATCTCTAATAGTCAAGGACTTTTTATCTTAGCTTTAGCAATATTGTTGGCTTCTAAGAATGATATTCTCAGAGAAGACACATTTGATGAAATGGTTGCCTTCAAAAATTGCTTGTATTCTTTGTGTTGATGGTTTTTTCCTTTTGAAAAACTCAAAGGCTTGTCCTTTAATGCAGAGTGCTTGATCTTCATGTGGCGAAACAATTTTGAAGGTTTCATGACTTTCTTGGATATCCATGGCCACATGCTGTACAAAGGCTTGACGAATGTGAATTACCTGTTGGAATGAACCTATAATTTCAGGAGGAATATCAGTATTTTCTTTCAATTCAGCTTTCTTTTTATTGCCAGACTTAGAGTCTTCTGCTGCCTCAACTGTGGATCTTTTCCTCTTTTCAAAGAAGCTCTACTACGACATTTGGTTTTTTACTCATTTTGGCTAGGTTTAGCTTGTGGAATTACCAAAACTGTGTTTGAGACAAGTGTACCATACAGGATGAAAAAGGATGGATGGAAATGGTAAATAAAATAATGGGTGGGCCACATCTGCACTAAAATAAATGTTGGATTCTGACTTAAAGCCTGTTACCAGAAGCAGTTGTACAATTGAAGTGCATCAACTCACTGGCCACTATAAAGCCTGCTATCAGATTCAGATATATAATTGAAGTATAGCACTTCACTGGCCACTATAAAGTCTGCCATCAGATGCAGCTTGTTTCTTGGCCACTCACTGATAGGGTTTTGATATGAGTTGACTTATTATGGTCTCTGTCGTCAAATCTCTCTGCTAATGTTAATCTGTATTTATAGCTGCTCCCTAGCACTAGCATCAGTGTCTCAGTTCTACCTCAGATCATTAGGCGTTATATTCTCATAAGGATTGTACAACCTAGACTCTTTGCGTGTTCATTTTGCAGTAGGATTTATGCTGCAGTGATAATCTAATGCCATCTATGGCATCAGCTAATGTTGATCTGATGGGAAGCAGAGCTCAGGAGGTAATTCAGGATGTGGGAAGCGGCTGTAAATACAAATGAACCTTTGCTTCCTTGCTTGCCTGCTGCTTACCTCCTACTTTGTGGCCCTAGTTCCTTACAGGACACGGACCAGTTCCTTACAGGCCATGGAACTGTACTCAGTTGAGAATCCTTGCTCTAAACCTCTCCACTCTTCTTTTCTCTCCTCTACTCCAAGTTTTCTTGCAGTCTCCTACCTTTTGATCTTATTAGATTTGGCCTGATTATGTAGTATAGAAAGGATTAATTTACTCTAAGGTCTTTTTAACTTTCTTTGTTGTAAATTAAAAAGATTCTCACATTAGAGCTTTGGTGTTTGGGATTTTTTGTTTCTTTGTTTTTTTGATTTTTTGAGAGAGAGTCTTTCTGTGTAGTTGGGAGTGGTCCTGAACTCACCATGTGGTCCAGGCTGGCCTCAAACTCACAGCAGCCCTCTTGCCTCAGCCTCCTGAGTATTGGGTTTACAGGCATGCAGCGCAATGCCCAGCTTAGATTAAACTTTTAAAAACCTCTATTATTTGTATGTTGAGGCTAAGAAGCCAAGTGTAAGAAGTTCTTCATCAGATTTGACCTGCAGTGCCTATAAATTTGGGTGAATGTTTGTTAAGATGCTCCAGATATTCTCAGGGTTATGGGTCTGCCAGGAAGTGACCTTCCTTACTATCTTTAAGACAAGACCTTGTAAAGCCAGTTTTCTTGGGAGGGTTTTATTAAAATATTGACTCCATAAATTCCTATAATTCCTTAAGCATGCCTTGGTGCTCCTGATTAAATAAGCATCCTTTTCAAATGTGATCTTTCAGGCACCCGCTTTGTAGCCTGGTAAAAATAATGGATTCTTGTTAAACATATTTAAATAGCTATATTGCCTTGAAAAATGAGACAGTAAGACTGTCTCAATTCTGGGCTGGAGGAAGATCACTTAGAATCAGAAGATTTTGTCTTTTGTTTTTTCTTTGTACTAGAGATCCAACTCTGGCCCTTGCACTTGCAAGGTAGGCAGCAGAACCACTGAGCTAATCTCCAGCCCCAGATGTAATTTGTTAAGCCTTCATTTTGCAATAGCAAATGCTACTAAATTGTTAAGAGTTACAGATAGCTTAAGGAGGAAGAGAACAGTCTTCCTTATATATGTAGAAAATAGACATCAGAACAGGATTTCAAGCAAATAACTGTAGTCATCTCTCAAGTATATTCAATACTATATATTATCATTTTACTAGTTCTTAGTTTAGTGGTTTGCTTCTTGACTAAATAGAGTTCTGGAAATTCTGACTCAGCCCACTGGAATGGACTGGAGGTTGTTCAGTTGTCCAAGTAATGCCATCAGAAGCCTGTGCCCAAGAATTTATTCTTTGGCATGTCAATAGTTTTAAATACTTATGTATCCCTTTTCACTGGAGCCCTGAGACAGTCCTTTGTTGAAGATACAAACTTTTGATTCTGCTTGATTCTAGAGCCTTCAGACAAGCACTAAACAATCTCTCTCTAGATGACAGACAAAAAAATTGGATAATTTATTATTGATAATCTTCAAATGTGAAAGTTCTAATACAAGTGTATAATAAGAGTAATGCAACTGCTGGATGTGGTAGCATGTGCCTGTAATCCCAGCATTCAGAAGGCTGGGACAGGAGAATCTCTGTTAGTTCAAGGCCAGCCTGGGCTACATAGTGAGTTCAAGCCCAGCCTGAAATGCATAGCAAGAACCTGTCTTAAACAACAACAACAACAAAAACTAATAAGGTAATTATTTGTCTTGTAAAATAAGAGTAAAGTTAATCCAGGGCTGAGGATTTAGCTCAGTGGTTCCACTGCCTACCTCAAAAGCACAAGGACCTGAATTCAATCCCTGGTACAAAAAAAAAAAAAAATGTTAATCCAAAAATATTTAATGCAATGTTTGTAAGACTAGTTCTTCTTGAAGAGAGTGAATACTGGATCTGATTTATAAAATATGGGTGAACATAATTTTTACAGCAAAAAAAATCTTGATTTATAACATAATCCGTAGCATGGTACACATACCAAGAAAATGCCAACAATATAGTAGGAATATCAAGAGCTTTATTGCACCTGTAGAAAGTTCTAGCCATCTCATTTTATAAAACTCCACTGACCAAGAAGGTGATAGATTCCCATTTTAAAAGTAAGATCATTACCAAATAAGATTTCAGATAACTGAAATGAATGCTGAAGTTACCAGACTGTTTCTTAGACTCTAGCACAGCACTATCAGGTGATGGCATGCCATTTTTGTGACTGTATTATAGTATATAAGATTTTGTTCAGTTAGTAAACTCGCCATTGAGACTCTCTGTGCTGGTTTGATTAAAGCAGCAATATTATTAGGAAAAACTCAGGTGAAAAACTTAAGGTAGCTTCTAAGAGCTGTGAGTGAGTTCTAGATAATAGCTAGCAAGAAGCTAACATCTTAAGTCCTACAGCCAAATGGAAGTGAATTCTACCAATTACCTGAATGAGCTTAGAAGTGAATTTTGAGGAAAGTTATATGTGCTGATGAAAAAAGTGTGTATTCTGCAGCTTTGGGATAGAATATTCTAAATGTCTGTTAAGTCTATTTATTTGATCTAACTCTTAAACTTTTTGTCTAGATGATATATCTTGGTAAAAGGACAGTATCAAAATCATCTATTATTGTATTAGAGCTGGCTTATGTCCTATAATGTTTGCTTCATAAAACTGGGTGCCACATGCATATATATTTACAACCTACATTTTCTTGAAAAGTGTGCCCTTTGATCACTGTGTAGTGCCTTACTTTGTCTCTTCTGACCAATTTTAGCTTGAAGTCTGTTTTTTCAGGTATTGGTATAGCTACTCCTGCTTTTGGACTCCATTTCATTGGAATATCACTCTATATCTCCACTTTCAGTTTGTGTATGCTTTGCCAGTCTGCTAAGTTTCTCAACGATAACAAACAATTGGATTTTGTTTTTATCTAGTCAAGTGTCCTGTGTCTTTTATTTGGTGAATTTAGACCATTGACATTTAGGTTTATTATAGAAAGATGTGAACAAGTTCCTGTCATTTTTTCATTTTTCTTTTGATTTGCCTGATCTGTGTTTATTTCTTTCTCCCTTGTTCATCTTTGACCAGATAAAGGATATAAACTCTAATTCTCTAAAAAATCAAACAAATAGTTTTTACTTCATCATTATTTATGAAGTACCGTTCTTCCCCAATTTATTGTTGCAGAATAGGCTAAAGGGAAATCCATTTACTTTTTTTTTTCATTAAGTTTATTGGTACATTTTAGGTATACAGTACAGTTGCATTCATCATTAGGATATCTTGGTTCTTATTTGTTCCCATTTCCCTGCCCTCCCTTCACTCCCTCTACCTTTCCCTATTTACAAAAACTTTGTTTCCATATTTTTCCATTTCTCATATTTTTTTCTTTTCCCTTTTTTCCTTTCCCCTACCCCTCCCACTTCCCCTACTCCTTCAGAGATTTTCTTTTTAAAGACAGAATTTCACTATGTAGTTCAGGCTGGCCTTAACTCACTATGTATCCCAGGCTAGACTTGAACCCTTGGCAATCCTCGTGCCTCAGCTTCCTGAGTGCTGGGAAAACAGGCATGTGCCACCACATCTGGCCCACTTACTATTGTTAGTCATCTCTTGATACCCAGCAGTTCCTAAATACTGATTTTAGATTCAGACTGCTTGTAGTCCTATAACTCAGTACTTCTTGAGAGGTACTTGATTTCTGAGAGAACATCCAATTATCTTTAGAATTTGTGGAGAATAGAGAATTCTGAAACAGGAGCTCTGAGGGCTGAGGAATTGGGCTTAGTACATGAAGAGGACAAGTGAGTACCTGTAGCTACCAGCCACAATGAATTTGCTTGGGTGATTGAAACAGAACAGTCACTATCAAACATTTTAGACTTTGACCCTTAATAACAAATTGGTTTTCCATTGCAACTCATCATATGTGTTTGTATATGTATATGTATATTATTTCAGTGATAGCTGTCACAAAATTTCACAAAACAGTGCTTACCTTTACTGTGTGTGAAGTACTCTGATATTTTTTTTCTATTCTCTTTTGAAAAAACATTGATTCTCACTTCCAAATTTATTTCATGACTTACTAAGAAAGAAGTGACCTACAGTTGAAAAAGCACTGTTTGGAGTATAAATTAATCCTTTGAACATTACCCTAAGAAATAGTTTGACATACTTTGCCATCGAGATGAATGAGAAGATCCTATCAGAGTTGGCTGGTGTTCTACAGCAAGGGATAAGACTTCAAATTGTCCTTGACTCCCTTAGCTATCAGAGTTTAGCTAACAGTTTACTTTGATCACTTGGCTTTCTCCAGGTCAGGCTGTTTTTCTCAGATGTTTTCCTATTTGTTCAGACTTACCTCCTTCTTTAGACTGGGAGATAGTTCCCAAGGGGCAAGACATATAATAACAGCTAATACTTCTATAGTGCCTTCTCTGTGGAAGGCCCATTTTTGTTTACATGTATGAATCCTCACTGTGACCTATATATTGGTCCCTTAATTATCTTCATTTTATAGATGGGGAAACTAAAGCATATGTAAGTTAAGTAGCTCATATCAATAGAGCTCTTCTGCAGCTTACCTTAGAGACTAGTGCAAAGTTTGCCATATAAATTATTTTATTGATGGTTACTGAATGAAATTAAGCTCATTTGTGGGCTTATTTTTGTCACCACAAGGTTGTTTAAGTGAAAGAGTATTAGGAATTTAATAAAATAATGGTGCCAAATTTTGAAGGAATATAGATTATTTAAATTGGTCAGATTGAGAATTTAAATAACTATGCTTTGAGCCTTAACATTTAAAACCTGCCATCATCCACCAATCCTGAGTTTGACTATGCATAAGATTGCAGAAATGCACACTTATTCTTAGCTCATTAATTTACCAATTTAGGATCTGTAATATTCTTTCTCCCAATCCCCTGCTTATTGCAACAGCTGTTGTGTCCTGGCCCATGCCTCCTGGGTTAATAGTATTTCTGACACAGTGTGAGTTTTCGAGTTGGTATGTACAGTTTCTGCCAGCCCCTTCCCTCTTGCCAACTCTCAGGGTTGAAAGTTGCAACTGATTTGTGGGGGAGGGAGTTCTGTGCTTGTCACTGACAAGGGAACAAGGTGCTCTCTGGGGCTCTGATTTGCTTCAGAGTGAGTGTGAATGATGTCAGGCAGATCAGAGGACAGCTGATTCATTTGGGACCTGGAACTCCTCACTCTGCCTAACCACTGCCTCCTGGGCTCTTAGGTCTTTTGGGAGTGGGGGAAGTTCTGAATATCACGTTTTTGGAGAAAGATTTTTTTAATTTGCCCCTTAAGTTTGGTGAGCCTTTGTAAGATTTTTTGGGTGATGTACCCCTTGTGTGAGAGAACTTCCTAGCTGGACTCCAGTGTGAAAGGATAGAACTTCAGTATCCAACAAAATGATGAAACGGAGGAGAGAGAGACTGGGAGCACCATCCCTGCGGATTCAGTAAGGAGGCTGGGGTCTCTGACTAGAAAATGACAGAAGTCAGGAAAAGAACTAAAGTCAACTAACATACAGTTTCATTTGTCTGAAGGAAGACACTGCTTTTGAGATGTCTGTCAGGAAGAGGGCTGGGCTGGATTCAGTCATTCAAGATTAAAACAGTGATTCCTGGCATGGACTTAGGGAGTTCACAAATTTGGAAACTAAGTTGGATATAATTTTAGGGGTTTCTAGGTACATGGAGAACTGGATTAACTAGAATAGTTTCTTTTGCCCTTGATTGTAAAGCAAATATTTGAAGATTTCAAAACTGGGGAGTCAGAGAAGGCCTTCTCTGCAGCCTGACTTTTCCAAGAGCTACTCATGCTTATTTAATGAAGAAATGCTGAGGGAATTGATCAATTAGAAAATAAAGGGAAAAAAGTTCTAGAATTTATTTTGCCCCATTTACCTATCTACAGTATCTTGAACTGTCTTTGCTTAACTCCCAGGTGGAGAGAAAGCTCTAAATGTTTTCTTCCCAGTCTTAATAGCTTACCGGAACAAAGCAGGGCTCACTTCTTCAGTGGCCTCCTTTGCTTGATACTCTTTGGTGCTGATTAATTGGATTACTAATTTTAGCAGACCCTGGAAAACAGCACCCATTTGAAGTATAGAAGTGAGAGTTTTGCATACTTTAAAAAAGTATTTTTTATTCCCATACATAGGTTTAAACAGTAAAGATCATAAAAAAGAGGGTTTATCAACTAAAGTGTCAGAGATGAATTGTTAGAAAAATGAAAAATTTTCATGAAGTTTGTAGTTTAAAGAAATGTAAGTGGTCAACAGTCATGATCTTTGACTGTTGGTACACTTGTATTTAGAACTTGTTTTAGTGATTAAATCTGGAAAATACTCCCTGAGGAGCTAGTAAGCAGTTTATAAGTCATCTTTCCATTTTCACACAAAGCCTTTTTAGATTCTAACCCCATTATATAACCAGTTTGCAGAGTGGTAATTAGGAGGAAAAGGGAAACAAGGTTGGATTTCCATATATTTTATAGCCCCAGTAATATACTTATAAAAAATTTCTAACCTTCATTTTATGTGGTATTTAAGACTCCAAAACTTTGTATAGACAATATTATTTAGGTTCAAATGCTTTTAGCTGCTTGTTGTATGTTTAATTAGCTTTCACATATATTATAGGCAAAGTATGTTGAGTTTGTCTAAACACTATGAATTTGTCAATTAGTTTTCATCATCTGTGCTATGTCCTACCAATAATAAATTAGAAATCCATACTTACATCTGTTTTATTTATTTATTTATTTTTGCTTACATCTGTTTTGAACCTAATTATCTTATTTAATAGTCTTCAGTAGGATTTGCCATATCATCATGGCTAATATTTTTTTTTAATTTTTTTTCAGCTTTAATTGAGTTTATTGGTACATTTTAGGGATACAGTGCAGTTACACTCATTGTTGGGATCTTGTACCTCTACATGACAAGTCTTGATTCTCATTTTTTCCCCTTACCCCTGCCCTCCCTTCACCCAATATTTTTAATGAAAGAAAAATATTGAAAATCTTAAAAAAAGAAAAACTCAATTTTAAATAGAAGCAAAACTTATACAGAATTATGTGATATTATTTGATATAGTTGCTAGGGAAAAGTTAGCTAAATAAGATGGTGTCATTGTAGACATAATCAGTATAAATGAGGATGTTTTATTTTTGTGGATATACACATTTCTTTGGAAAATTTTAGTCATCAAACATGAAATATTACCTGTTGCTTGCTAATTTATAACTTATACATTTACAGTGTTTTGTTTACCTCACTGCCAATTGAAAATACTTTGAATAGCCAAAATTTAAGCTTTTGAGTCTAACTCTATGGATTCTCAATTTTCTTTTGTCATTCTTTCCCAACATTGATAGTAGGATAGAATGTTTGAGAATGACATTTGACCACTTAACTTTTCTTGAGCCTGTTGCTTAAACTAACTCATTTTGAATGTTTCTTTTTTGATTAATTGTCACTGACCCTATTTTTTCCTACTGATGCCTTGTCAGAATTTCTACTCTTTGCCGAGGAGCTGACATAAACCAGCACATGTTCTCACCCTCATCATCTCCAGCCTTCTTCCTCACTAAAGTCCCATTTAGTGCTGATTGTATTCTGGCTACTTCTCCTCTTGCCTTTTTCCTGACCCCACAAGCCCACAGCAGTCCTGGTAGTCCTTGTTCCAGCCGCCCACTGCAGTGGAGGTAAGGAGAACTGCCATGATATAAATGTGGGTCTTGGCAAGTGTTTTGGCTTAATAGGTAAAATCCATACCTCACTCCTTAATAATGGGGAAAAACTTAGTAAGAGTCAAGGCTTGTGAGAAGAGTAAAAGGAATTCACAGATCTCTGCTATCATCAAAAGTTCAGGAGAAGGTAGGATAGCAATGGTTCATCCTGACTACTGACTACTGACTCCTGACTACTGACTGGACTGCCCTGTGAACTGTTACTTGTTGACTACCTCATAGCATGACAGAGTGCTAGTGATCTTTAAAGATAACAGAAAAATTTGAGTCCAAAACAGGTTAAATGACTTGCCCAAGTTGATGAAGATAGCCCTCTCCTGTTCCTTTCTGCTTGTTTGAGTATATACTGTGTGTCAGACACTGCTTTAGGTGCGGAAGACAGTGACCACAAAGTGGTAAGTCCTCATCCTCAGGGAATTTAGGTTCTAGTGGAGGGAGACTGAAAAACAAGTTAAATATATATCTAACCTATCAGATGGCCACAAGTGCAACTGAGAAAGACATAGTAGGATAAGGAAGGGTAGGGAATCTGAGGACCAGCAGTTGAACTTTTATATAAGGTAGTCAGAAAGGTCTTCAATGGTAAGTTGAGATATGAGCAAAGATGTGAATGAAGTCACTGAGCCAGAATGGAAATACCTGGAGGAAGACTGTTTAGCTTGAGATGACAGTAAGTGTCAACGGCCTTATCTAGGAGCTTGCTTCATGTGTCTTTGTGCAGCAGAGTCCTGAGAAACAGGAATGGAGTAAATTAAGTGATGAATGGTGAGAAACCACGTCTGAAGTGTGGGGACTCAGATTAAATGGAACTTTAAAGTTCGATGTAGTATTTGTTTTTATGCGTGAGATATTAGAGTTTTTAAAGTAAAACACTGTCTGATCAAAACATCAAAAGTTAGAAGGCTACTAATGTAATCCCAGTAAGAAATAATGGTTGTCTGAACCTATGATGATGCAGGTATTAGAAATGAAGGTAGAATTGATAGGAATGGTTGATAGATTATATGCAAATTTTGAGGAAAAGATAGGTTAAGGATGATATAAGACATTAGGCTTGAATAGCTAGAAAATTGGAGTTACCACTAACTAAGTTTTTAAAATTGTAAGAGATAGCTAATTATACATGGGGTGATTGAAAAACACAAAAAATATTTAAATAAAAAATGTATAACAATAAAAGACACATTGGATATGAATCCCTCTCACAACATTCTCCCTTCCTTCGAACATGCTTATCCTATCATTCTTGCTACTTTCTGAAGCAGGTTTTGAAGTTCCCTTTCATGTCTTAATGTGGTATGATCAAAAACAGTGAATGTTACTGCTAAGTAACATTTATCCATCCAGTGGAAAGGTGAGATGGTAAAAACACAGTACATCCTCATCTACTTTATTTACCATGTAACTTCTGGCTCTTCCCCAAAGTAAAAATGAACATAAAAGGTAAATATTTTGAATTAATTTAGGGGACATCAAGGCAGCCATGACCATGCAACTAAAGACACAAAAAAGGACTTCCAGAACTGCATTAGGAAGTGACAAGAACAATGAAATAAACATATTCGGGGTATAGGGGAATATTTGAAGTTCATTAATGGCAGTGTGTCTTTTCCTGTAATAAAATTTAACAAATTTAAACAACCACATTTTTTGAACAAAGCTTATACATTCAGTGGGCCATATGTAAAGTCTGGGCTACAAGAATATAATTAGAAATTGAGCACATATAAATGATACAAGTTTTTGATTTATGAGTAAATTCAGTAAATGACTATTAATAGGAAGAAATGTCAATAGATTGAATCCTGGGGCAGTTTGACTTTTAGAGGTTAAGAAGATAGTGATGAAATAGCAAAGGAGACTGAAAAAGGAATTGTTCAGGAAGAACCAATAGAGATATCTTGGAAACCAATTTTAAAAAAAGTATGTTGAGGGCTGGGGATTTAGCTCAGTAGTGCCACCACCTGCCTTACAAGCACAAGGTCCCAAGTTTGATCCCCAGTACCAAAAAAAAAAAAAAAAAAAAACTTTGAAAAGGAAGGTATGATTCATTGATCAATACATGTTAAGCTTTTTTTTTTTTTTTTAAGAAAAAGGTAACCTAAGAAACTAAAGAGTAGGAGCACATGCATTATACAGATTCAAGTGACATAATTTGATGATATAGGAGCTCCAGGTTTGTAGACGCTTTGAGACAGTGTTAGAGTGACCTAGGACATAGCAGGGTCTGCCGTCTCCCTGAAGGCATCCCTTTGAAAGGTACTAGTCTGTGATGTGTAAGACAGAAAAATAGCGAGTAGCAGCCATAGCTTGAAGTGTGTTTAGTCTTGGCATTTAGCTTGAAGTATAGTAGTACCTCTTAATGCCTGTGGTCTTAGGAACACACAACCTGGGGTAACGTCTGGCTGTGTTGAGCATGAAAACTTGTTAAATTTCATGGTTTTTTTTTCCTTCCCTAAATTTGTTCATGTTTTGTCACTGGGTTAGTGTTTCATTCCATTTAATTCTATGTAAATATCAGTTCAGTGATATGACAAAATGATTTTAGCTTTTTTGCAGAATGTTTTTGTAGTCCTTTAAACAATCTTGAGATTCTGGGATGCATTTATTTGCGGATACTTTGGTCATTTTGAAGATTTCTTTTAGGCTTTGTTTGGTGGGGCATTAGCATTATTTGAGACTAATTTTTCCTTTCTACTGCAGGAATACTCTCTGAGTGTTCTACTTGATACTTATGTATTGTGAGTTTTTTCCACTCAGTCTGATGGGAACATGAACTGTACATGGCCTTATGAGCTCTGGGAAGTGTACCACCTGCTCATTTTCTTGGACGGTTTTCTAATTCATGTACACTGATTAGCACTCAGCAAAAAACTTGAGAAAATCCCCTACAGATCTCTATAGAGTTCTTTCTATGTAGCATTTGTCTTTCTTGTACTCTACCTTGCAAATTCTATCTTATCCTTCCAACAAATTCTCAATTCTTCCCCTTCAACTCAGGGACCCTACTGGGCTCATTTTAAAAGGATATTTCTTTCTCATCCTGCTTGCTAGACATGTTCACCAAGTAGTAAGCTGGGGGAACTTTAAAGCTTACTTTGTATGTTTCATTTCTGTCTATCCTGTTGCTTCACATATTTCATTCCCTCCCCCCCACCATACAAGTTTTTTTGTTCTTTTTTTTGAGACAGGGTCTCACTATGTAGTTGAGACTGATCTGGAACTCACTATGTAGTCCAGGCTGGTCTCGAACTCACAGGGATCCTCCTGCCTCAGACTCCTGAGTGCTGGGATTACAGGCATTCACCATGCCCAGCTTGAACACAAGTTCTTACTATATTGTCCAGGGCTTGCCTGGGCTTACCTGACCTGTCTTTTTTTTTGGTACTGGGGATCAAACTCAGGTTCTTGCCTTGCGAGGCAGGTGGTGGAACCACTGAGCTAAATCGCTGGCCCTTACCTGATCTGTCTTAATCTCCCAAATAGCTGGGACTACCAGTGTGTACCACTACTACCAGCTAATTTTTTTGGATTTAAAAGCACCAAGGCAGATCTGGTCTCTGTTTCCCATTCATGATGGAGAGCAGAAGATGATTCTTCCTAATATTTTGAGCTCATGTTTCTTGTCAGAGATATTGGTTGACTGGTTCATAGGTCGATAACCCTAATAGAAATGAAACAGAGTCTTTTTATGTTGGTTAGTCAAGAAAAGTTGAAAAATGAAATAACCAAGAAATAACATTTGATGAGTATTTACTATGTATTGAACATTTTTATAAGTGATTTATACATTTTGACTGACTTATTTATTTGTTTGTTTATTTATTTTGGGGGAGGAACCAGGGTTCAAACTCTGGACCCTACACTTATGAGGCAGGTGGTGGCAATCCTGAGCTAAATCCCTGGCCCCATTTTTACTTATTTAATCCTTAAAATTCTTTGATAAGGTGTATAACAGAAACACTGGTTCAGGGAGATTAAGGAAATTATTAATAAGCAGTAAAAAGTTATGCTGAGTCCCTCGGCATTTTAAACCAGTATCTATAATCTTCAGTTCTTTGCTGTAATGTTTTTGATGAAACATAAAATTGAGTAATATTTAATAAGTTAACAAACACTGAGCACTTAGTAGCTCCTGAGCACTGTTCTAAGCATTTTATTTTTGTAGGAGATTAATCTTCACATCCCAAATTCTGTGAGGTAGATTTTATTATTATACTCATTTTACACATGGGGATCCCGGGGAACAGATTAAATAAATTGCTCACGATAACTTAGCGAGAGCCAGGCACAGTGGTGCATGTCTGTAATCTCAGCTATTTGGGAGGCTAAGACAGGAGAATCACAAGTTTGAGCCCAGCCTAGGTGACTTAGCAAGACTTGGTCCCAAAATAAATTTTAAGAAGGACCAGAAGTGTATAGTATCTCAGTACTTGCGTAACATTTGAAAGCACTTTTTCAGTCCCCAGTAATGCATAAACAAACAAACACACACACATACACACGCACGCACCCATGATCGTTATATGGCCAAATGGGGATTAAAACCCAAGTAGCCTCCAGGCATAGTGGTATTTTCCTGTGATACCAGCGCTTAGAAGGCTGAGGTAGTGTAGTAGAAGTTCAAGGCCAGCCTGGGCTGTGCAGTGAGCTCAAGGCTAGCTTGAAATACATAGTGAGATCTTGTCTCAAAAAGCAGAACAGAGGGCTGGGAATTTAGCCTAATGGTTCCACCGCCTGCCTCACAAGCACAAGGTCCTGAGTTCAATCCCTAGTACCAAAACAAACAAACAAACAAACAACAGAATCTGGATGTGATGGCACATACCTGTAATCCCAGCACTCAAGAGGCCAAGACAAGAGGGTTGGGGTGAGAGGCCAGCCTGGGCTACATAGTTCAAAGCCAGTCGGCATTGCAAAGCAAGACTTTATCTCAAAAAACAAAACCAAAACCAACCCCCAAAACAACACAACCTGGGGCAGTCTGGCTTCAGAGGTCATATTCTTATGAACTGTACTGTTCTGCTTCTTTATCTAAGATACCTTCTGGGTATAATACCATGTTTCCTGAACCTAAATAATTGTTGCAGCCTCAGGTCCTCTTTTTTTCCCCCCAAGGTGACATACTTATAGCATTTTAAAATAAATCTTACTGGTGATAAGAATTGGTATTCTCACAGTCTTTTGTCACTTGCAGGCCATTACCTTTATTTGTCATTTAAAAAAAAAAAAAACTTCTATTCCCCTTTCAGGTTTATGTCATTCCAATTTTGTTAAATTTTGACCCTGCTCATTTTTACTGTGTACCAATTTAGTTTTGTTCTCTTTATTTACATTCAGATCTAGTAAGAGTGCTATGGTGTCTACTCACTCTCTCTGACCCTGCTTTTTCTAGAGTGCACTCCACCTTTCCCCCCAGGGCATACTTTTATTTTGCTTTTTCTTCTTTTCCTCGGCCCAAGCTTGCTCTGAAGAGTTGGTTTCTCACTCTTGACTTTTACTTTTACTTTTTTCTTTTCTTTTTAATCTTTCAAGTCTAAACTTTTTTTTTTTTTTTTTTTTTTTTTTGGCTTTTTGAGACAGGGTCTCACTATGTAGTTGAGACTGACCTGGAACTCACTGTGTAGCCCAGGCTGGTCTCGAACTCACAGAGATCTTCCTGTCTCAGCCTCCCTATGCTGGGATTATAGATGTGCACCACCATGCCCGGCAAGCCTAATTTATTTTTTGTTACTGGATTGAACTCAACTTTTACTTTTTCAAATAAACTTTTCCACTGCTTTTTGCCCCCCCCAAAAAAATCTAGGAGAGAATCAGAACTTAGTTACACAATGGTGAACTTCTACAAAATCCTTACTGTGAATATGTGGGTATTGAACTTTATTGTCATTAAGCAAATGAGCAAGTGGAAAGAAAAGGGAAATGGTTCCTGTAAACAATGTGAATAAGTAAAGACCTAAAAATTGAGAGCTACTAGTTGTGAGTTTGACCTCTGTTTCAAAATAGATCTAAAAGATAAGAAACTAAGATCCACACACTGTCACATCTCAGTGGCCGTATTGGGATATCTTTTATTCATTTTGGAGTATAACTATTGTTAAGGACCGAACTGTGTCCACCTCCCTAAGCTCCTAACACAAGTACCTCAGAATGTGACTGTATTTGTAAATGGGGTCTTTAAAGAGATAATTAAGATTAAACAAAGACATTGGGGTGGACTCTAATCAAATATGACTTAGAAGAGGGAATTAGAACATAGACACATATAGAGAGAAGGCATATGAAAACAAAGGGAGATCTGAGTATGAAGATGCACACCTTTGATCCCAGCACTGGGCAGACTGAGGCAGGAAGATTGCCATGAATTTGAGGCCAGCGTGAACACAGTTCCTTGGTAACTTTTACCTTACAGTGTTAGTAGAATGTAAGAGAAACTAACTAAAAGGCAGAAGACTAGTTCATAGGTTACAAGAAAAGAAAAATAACAAATGAGGACTAAAACAAATTTGACTATGGCCAGGCGTGGTGGTGCACACCTATAATCCCAGCATTCAGTAGGTTGAGGCAGGAGGATCACTGTGAGTTCGAGACCAGCCTGGGCTACACAGTGAGTTCCAGGTCAGTCTCAACTACATAGTGAGATCCTGTCTCAAAAAACCAAAAAAAAAAAAAAAAAAAAAAAAAAAAAAAAAAAAAAAAAAGATTCTAGCCGATTGCTTGGTATTTTTAGTATAACCCTACTTGAGAGATTAAAGTCGATGATATAATTGGCATCCCTGAAGAAAGGACACAGTTATGTCTCTGACTAGTCATTGGCCAAGCAGTAGATCCACTGACAATAAAAGTTTGGTGTTAGCAACTTTTTGGAACACAGAATAATTTCGATTTTGAATCATTTTTGAATTGCTTATAGACATTATTTATTCTAATGTGAGAGGATGTGCATCAGGAAATCCTTATGGTGGTGCACGCCTGGTAATCCCAGTATTTGAGAGGCTAATGCAGGAGGACTGCTTCAAATTCAAGGCCAGCCTGGGCTACATAATGAGTTCAAGACCAGTTTGAACTACATAGTGAGACCTTATCTTAATGCTCCCCCACAAAGAAAGAAATTCGTGTGAGACTGGTCTTCGTATTGAAGAATTCTAGCTTTAGTCTACTTCTTACTACATAGTGATTCTTTCCATACAATGTCTAGCAATAAATTATTCTGCTTTTGCTTGAGCTTCCTCAGCAACAAGGAGTTTGTTATTGACGTTTGCAGCTATTAGTGCCAGTCAGTCATTTGGCCCCTCCTGTGTCACATGTGTGAGAGGCTTTCTGTAGACTCGTATAGCAAAAGGACAGGTGTTCCTTTGGGCCTCTTCCAAAATGAGGCAGCTTTTAAACTCCCTTTTTGGTAGTGCCAAGATTATTTCCTGCCAAAGAGAAAGTACTATTTTCATTTTACCAACATTTGCTTTTTTTATCTTTCTCCTTTTTAAATAACTGCTTTTCAAAGTAATTCCAAAAGATGACCATATCTAGAATTTTCATACCCTGCCCCTGACATGTACCAGTCAAACACAAATAACTTCCGGACTGGGGATTTAGCTCAGTGGTGCCACCACCTGCCTTGCAAGTACAAGGTCCCAAGTTTGATCCCTGCTACCAAAAAACAAAACAAATAACTTCCCTTCTTTCTACCTCAGTTTTTTAAAATGGTAGTTAGTGGTGCATCAAGATTGTAGTAATGAGTCAGTATGTGACAAATTTAGACTACTACCAGCCATTGCTTGAAAACTTATGTTGTTGATCCTATGTACATCATTTTATATCCATTGGTTTTACTGTTGTTTCCATTAATTTTCTCATATTTTGTCTTTCTGTGGAAAGCTTTAGATGTCCTTTACCATATATCTTTATGTAAATATTGTTTCAGGCCCTACTGGCTGGGTATTCTTCTGCCTTCTCATGCAGCTTGCTAACTGTTGTTGCTGAAAACTGGCCCACTGGACTTGCCAGGACATGAACAAAAATGAGAAATGTGCTGAATTACATTATTTTAAAAGGCCTCTATATGTTGCACATAGTGGTGCATTGCTGTAGTCCCAGGTACTCCAAATGCTGAGACAGGAGGATTGTAAGTTCAAGGCCAACCTGGGCAACTTAGTGAGATGCTGTCCCAGTGTAAAATTTTAAAAAGAGCTGGGGATATAGCTCATGATAGATTGCTTGCCTAGCATTAGCATAGCCTTGGGTTCAATCTCCAGTACTATAAGGTGGGGTGGGAGTGGGTATTATATGACAATAAGAAATGCCATTAGAAACAGCTTTTAGCTATTCATTTGTCTTCTGTGTCAAGGAAGGATTGACTTCAGAGTATCCTCAAGAGAAATGATTCTCTTGGTAGTGAAAGGAACGCCCATTTTCTTTTTTAAATGAAAAGGTAATATTGCTTCCAAGAGCTTGCAGGGCTGGGACAAGGCTGCTCAAAAGATGGTACATGCTCTGAATCAGATTTAATGCAGGATACAGAAATATACAAGAATGGCTGCCTACAGAGTCAAATGTAGAAGAGTGCAAAAGATCTGTCCACATGATAGAGATAGGAAAGATCCAAGTGAAGGCCTGGAGCCCAGTGCAATTTCCTGTACCTGTTCACATCAGGAAGCTGAAGGATCCTCGACAAAAGACTGAGGCGCCTGTGCCTGGATGTCAAAGGCTTGGTGCTAGAAGCTAAAAAGAGTCTGTGCTAGCAGGCAGAAAGGCTCGTGCTGGAAGCTGAAGAATTGCTCTGAAGGCCAGGAGATGATGCCTAAGACAAAGGCAAAGTTGAAGAACAGAGCTCCTCTGAAGAGAACAGTTGAAGTTCCTCTGAGGAAAATTGGCTACAGTGAATCTCCTCCAAGGAAGATCAGCTGATATCCTTCCCTCCCATTCTCCTTTTATACAGTCTGACAGCAATTCTCCTTAAAGTGGGTCTTCCAGGGCCTGGGATTTAGCCCAGTGGCACTGCATGTGCTTCATAAGCGCCAGGTCCTGAGTTCAATCCCTGGTACCAAAAAAAAAAAGAAAAACAAGTGGATCTTCCATGCCCAGAACCATTCTGACTCAATTCAGTTGGGTTGTTCCTCAGTCAGGTTAATAATAAATTAATCACCGCAGTCCACCCCTTGTCAATTCTATGACCAGACACATTTCCTTAAACTATAGCCTCCAGCAGCAGATTTGTAAATACTTAACACGTCTTGATCTATTAAGATTTATATTAAAACAACAATTATACGTATACAGTTACTGCACTCATTTCCATACCAGAAATATTCAAAGGGTTCTCAAAATTCAAAATTAAAACCACAATACCTTGAGTGACTAAACCTGATAACACACAAGTGTCTAAAAGCTACAAATGTATGTGCTTTACAACTCTCTTCTGTCTCTCTCACTTTATTTCAAAATTTAAAAACTACATTTAATACTAAGTAATGATTAAAAACCAAAAAGCAGGCTCTGGGAGTTTAGCTCAGTGGTTCTGCTGCTTGCCTTGCAAGCGCAAGGTCCCAAGTTCGATTCCCAGTACCAAAAAAAAAAAAAAAGGAGATAAAAAGAAAACCCACACTCACAAGGAAAAAATTAATAATTTATTTACAAAGTACAATATGCCAATGCAGTATATCCACATTGAAAAATATGTCTTCTCAAGTTTTGAAACTCCCTTGGTTTTCATTTATATACATGATTTAACATTACTTAAAAAGCAGCATCAAATCTATCTTTATGAACATTGAAATCACATTAGGTGAGAACTGTTACAATCACAGTCCTGGCTTCCCATTAACTTTAATGATAGGGCATGGCAACACTGGGAGATGCCCTAAGGGATCTCCTGTATTCCACACCTAATCTTTTTTTTTTTTCCTTTTATTGAGTTTATTGGTACATTTAAGGTATACGGTACAATTACATTCATTATTGGGATCTTGTACATGACAGGTCTTGGCTCTCATTTTTTCTCCCTTGTCCCTGCCCTCCCTTCACCCCCTCCTCCCATCCCCATTTACAAACACTTTATTTCCATTTTGTCATATTTTTTCTTTTCCTTTATTACCTTTTCCCTACCCTTCCCATTTTCCCTACACCTTTAGCACTTTTCTTCCTATTTCACATGGTCAGTTATATCATTAGGGTCTTATGTACTACTATAGTTTTTCACACCAGAGAAACTATTCGGTATTTACACGTGTGATTTATTTATTTTACTTAGGAGTATATCCTCAATATGTATCCATTTTCCTATGAATGAACCTAATTTCTCATTCTTTATGGCTGAGTAGTATTCCATTTTATAGAAAAACCACGTCTTTATCCAGTCTCCAACTGATAGGCAAATGGGCTGTTTCCAAGTTTTAGCTATTACAAACTGTGCTGCTATGAACATTGGTGTGCATATATCACTGTGGTATGATTCTTTTAATTCTTTTGGAAAGATACCCAGCAGAGGGATGGCTGGGTCAAATGGAACCTCTAGTACCAGCTCTTTGAGTTATCTCCATATTGATTTCCATAGTGGTTGCACCAGTCTGCACTCCCACCAACAATGGAGAAGGGTTCCTTTCTCCCCACAACCCCGCCAACATTTGCTATTGATTGATTTCTTGATAGCAGCCATTCTTTGTGGGGTGAGGTGGAATCTCAGTGATGTTTTCATCTGCATCTCTCGAATGACCAGTGATGTGGACCATTTTTCATATATTTACTTGCTGCTCTTACTTGTTTGTCTGAGAAATATCTGTTCATTTCAGATGCCCATTTATTAATTGGGTCTTTGTATTTGGAGGGGCTGATTGTTCTGAGTTCTTTATATATTCTTGATAGTAGTCCTTTGTCTGAGGAACAGCTGGTAAAAACTTTTTCCCACATTGTAGGTTGTCTCTTAGTTCTGTTGATGGTTTCTTTTGCAGTACAGAAGCTTTTTAATAAGATGAAATCCCACTTGTTGATTCTTTGTGCTAGTTCTCGTGCTACTGAGGATTTGTTCATAAAGTCTTTTCTTATGCCAATGTCTTTAAGAGTTCTGCCTACCTTATCTTCCAGCAAGTTTAGTGTTTCTGGTTTAATGTTTAGATTTTTAATCCACTTGGATTTTAATTTAGTGCATAGTGAAAGATAAGGGTCCAGTTTTAATCTTTGGCAGATTGAAATCCAGTTTTTCCAACACCATTTATTAAAGAGGCTATCTTTCTTCCACTGAGGATGGTCAGCTCCTTTGTGGAAGATGACGTAGCTGAGTACATCTGGATTTGTTTTTGATTCCATACCTGATCTTAGCAAAAAGGCCGAGAAGCTCTCTCTCCTGTGTTCCACATACACTCATCCCTTCCACAGTGTACAGATTCCCTGGGTTTTTTTTTGTTTTTTTGGTACCAGGGACCGAACTCGGGTGTTTACGCTTGCAAGGCAGGCAGCGGAATCACTGAGCTAAATCCCTGGGCCCAGATACCCTGTTAAAAGGCCTCAAATTATCTTTACGTTGTCCTGTTCAACAACTACATTCTCCTCTGCTTCTTCCTTGTATTCTACAGCTCCATTGGATGGAGCTT
Source organism: Fukomys damarensis (assembly GCF_012274545.1). Classification (NCBI taxonomy): domain Eukaryota; kingdom Metazoa; phylum Chordata; class Mammalia; order Rodentia; family Bathyergidae; genus Fukomys; species Fukomys damarensis. The sequence continues at coordinate 25,572,555 of NW_022900935.1, forward strand.
CCCCTCTGGCCACACTCAGAATGCTTAAATTATCCTGCTGGACTCTCTGTTCTTAATATCCAACATAGATCAGGCCACAAACCCTCAATAGTAACCGTGCCACCACACCCATACTAAACTGCCTTGAAATTTCTTCTGTCAATGAGGCTAAATCTCTGGACACAAGTAAAATGCAGACACACTTTCTGTAACAATACACACTGCCTGGGATCAAATAGGCAATGTATTCTTTCTTCTCAGCAGGAGGCTCCTGAGCCTCATATTTACCTGCAGCATTTCCATCAGTACTCTGGTGTTTTGATCTCTGAACAGTCTCCCATATAATATACTTTAAAGCATTCCAGGGCTGCCTCTTCAGCTGGCCTCTCAAAACTTTTCCAAACTCGTTTAAAAAAAAAAAAAATGGAGTACTACTCAGCCATAAAGAATGAAAAACTAGAGGCCTTTATAGCTAAATTGATGCACATTGAGGCCATACTCTTTAAATGAAACAGGATACACACGTGTAAATAGTTTCTTTGGTGTGAGAAACTGAAAGTGTAAATAAGGTTTAAAATGAATAATCGATAGTGTGAACTAGGAAGAAGAGGTCTAAAGGGGTAAAGGAAAGGGGTAGGAGAAAGGAAAGGGAAAGGAAAATATATGAGAAAAGGAAAAAAATGGAAACAAAGTCTTTGTATATAGGGAGGGGAGGAGGGGTTGAAGGGTGGACAGGGGAATGGGGAAAAAATAACCAAGATATATCATGTAAAGGTACAAGTTCCCAATGATGAATGTAACTATATTGTATACCTACAATGTACCAATAAACTTAATGGAAAAAAATTTTTTTCTAATCTCTTTCCACAAACCAATTCCAAAGGCCCTTGAGCCACATAGCCAGGCATTGTCACATCAGTGGACCCATTCCTGGTACCAATTTTGTATTAGTGCTTACAAAAGCTTGTAGGGATGGGACAAGGCTCCTTAAAAGACTGTATATGCTCTGAATCAGATTTAATGCAGTACAGAAATTTACAAGATTGACTACATTGGATGGGTATAAAGGAGACATTTATCAACATGTACAAAGTTACAGTTAGGAATAATTTCTAGTGTTTTATTGATAGCATAGTGACTGTGGTTAATGTTCTGTACATTTCAGTAACGCTAAAATGGAGGATATCTTCTCACCACAGAAAACATGAAATGTTTGAAGTGATGAATATGTTAAGTGATCATTGCACAGTATGTACATGTATCAAAACGTCACATTGTTCCCTGTAAATATATACAATTTTAAACATCTGGACTGGGAGTTTAGCTCAGTGATAAAGTGCTTCCCTAGAGTGCAAGGCCTTGGGGTGGATTCCCAACACCACAATAAAACAACAGTAATGACAAAAAATTGATGCATAATCATGTGTTACAATTTTATTGTAATTTCTCTTTAGTCTCTTCTATGGAGCAACTTTGTAGTATTTCTTCAACTTTTATGACTGACACTTTTGAAAATTGCAAGCTAGTTATTTGATAAAATGCCCTTTAGTTCAGTTTGTCTCGTATTTATTCATGAATGAATCTTTGGCAGGAATATCACAAAAGGACATTGCATCCTATCAGATGATATAGACTTTGATTTTGTCCCAATATTATGAAATTAACCCTGATGAGTTGATTTAAGGTGGTTTCTGCCAGGTTTCCACTCTAAAGTTACTTTTCCCCCTTGTAACTATTTTGTAAAATTATATAAGTATTCTGTTGCTCATCAGAAAACAAATTAATTTAAACTGAGAGTGGTGGCACACACCTATAATTCCAGCTAATATGGGAAGCTAAGAGGGCAAGAGGATTGCAAATTCCTGACCAGCCTGGACAACATGGACTCCATCTAAAAATATATATATATTTTTAAAATATTTAAATTATCTTCATCAAATTTTAACCCACTATTTTTAGTATCGATTGCTGTTCTGTGGCTATATTATTATTAGTGTTCTGGTTTCTAATATTATTTTTCTAATTCCAATATTCTTTATTAGCACATGATTGTAATACATAATGTTTACATTCATCTTAGGGAGTAAGTATATGTACTTAGCATATTTTAATTGTTTTATTTCCTTCCTCTCACCTTCCATCTCACTCTCCCATGGTCTCTTTATTTCTTCCTCTTTGCAAAAGATCTGTTGTCTCCATGTTCCATATTGTCTATCTTAATTATACTTTGGGTTTCTCATATAAGATAAGTTATATGATTTTTAAGCTGTGTCTCTGATTTATTTCACTTAACATTTTGGTCTGTAGGTACATTCATTTTCCTAGAAATGACTCAGATTTATCCTTTATGGCAAAGTAGTACCCTTAATATTATAAATGCCATATTTTCTTTATCCATTCATCTGTTAATATATAGCAGTTTCCTTAGATTTAGCTATTACGAGTTATGTTGCTATAAACACGGGTATGCGTGTATCACTATAATATGATGTCTTTTGGGGGCATTTTTTTGAGACAGGGTCTCACTGTGTAGTTGAGACTGACCTGGAACTCACTATGTAGCTCAGGCTGGTCTTGAACTCAGAGCAATCCTCCTGCCTCAACCTCCTGAGTGCTGGGATTACAGGTGTGCGCCACCACGCTCAGCTAAAATGATATCTTTAAGTCCTTTGGGAAGAAACCTAGAAAAGAATAGCAAAATTGAATGTTTTTTTGTTGTTGTTGTTTTGTCTTGCTTTGGTTTTTTTGGTACTAGGGATTCAACTCAGGACCTTGCACTTGCCAGGCAGTCACTGTGCCACTGAGCTAAATCCCCAGCTCTTGAATGGAATTTTTAGTTTTAGTTTTTTGAGAAATCTCCATACTGATTTTCATGGTGATTGTAGCAGTTTACATTCCCACCAACAATGTAGAAGGATTCATTTTTCCCTGCAGCCTCACCAGCATTTGTTATTGTTTGATTTTTAAAAAAATGATAGCCATTATTTCTGGAGTAAGGTGGAATCTTAAAAAAAATCAAATTATTTTAATTTGCATTTTTCTGATGCCCAGAGATATTGAACATTTTTCCATGTGTTCCTCTGACAATAGAATAATATCTAGAATTCACATAGAACTAATAAAAAACAAAAACAAAAACTCAGACCCTCACCCATTTTTCATTCTATGTTCATTGGTTGGCTTTCCACTATACAGAAAGCTTTTTCCTTCCCCTATTCAGTTTTTAACTTATTAGATTGCATGAACTCAGGGGATTTCTATTTTTATTAAGATTTATTATAATTTAACATCATTATAGTTTGATGTTCATATTGTATTATATTTGGTCAAGGGTAATTTCTTCATGCTAGCTTTGGTGTTTTTTTGACTTCTCCATTATTCTTTAAGAACTTTCTAACTCTTGGCTCTATAAAATACATATTTCTGTCTAGATTATTTTGCACTCTCCCTCCCCTAACCTTTGAATTTCTCTAAGGCGCACAGTTGTTTTTGGTGGAGAATGTTGTTTAAGAGCCAAGATATGGGTAGCATATACAGTCACTGGTATCTGGCTTCACTATTCCAAGGAAATTTGTGCATGTATCACACATGTATTTTAAAAATATAAGCTCATGTTGATACTTCTACTTTTCTAGTTCATTCTAATTTTCTCCATTCTCATATTTGTCATTCTCCTCTTTGATATTAAAAACCCTGACTCCCATTAACTTTAGTATATTTACTTAAGTGATCATTTCTATTTGTAACTAATTTCCATTTGCAACCACTGTTCTGTCTGTACCTTTTTCACCTTTCTGTGTTTCTAGCACTCCATGCCAGCCTAACATCACTATCCACTGTTCTCTCCAAGCATACTTTTTTTTTTTTCTTCACTAATGGGTGTTGAACCTAAGACTTTCACACTGAACTACATTCCAAGCCTTTAAATTTTTTTGTTTTGAGATGGAGTCTTACTAAGTTGTCCAGGCTGGTCTGGAACTTGGAATCATCCTGCCTCAGCCTCTGCCTTACTTTTCTCTTGTTGCTGAGACAAAATACCCTGCCCCAAAAGTTAAAGAGGAAAGGCTTTATTTAGTTAACAATTTGTAGGGGTTTCAGTCTGTGATAAGATCGTTCCAAGGCAAGGTGGCAGAGGGGCAACATTTCATGGCTGCAGAAGTAGCAAAAGCAAGACCTAAACAGTGTCCTTTTGCTCTTTTTATCTTATTCACACTACCCGGATTAGGGAGATGCCAAACCAGTCACTCACAAATAGTGGTTTAGTAATCACACATCCTTAGTCCTAGCATTACACAGTCCAGATTTAGCTACTTGGAAAAAGACTGCCTTAGGCTTTAGGGGAACATCTAGACATAAGCCACAACATTCCACCCTTGCCACCCCTTCCCCCCTAAAGGCTCATGCACATCCCTATATGCAAAAAGTATTTAGTTCATCTCTAAGAGTTGCCAGAGTCTTAACAGTTTCACCATTGCTGAAAAGTCCAAGTCCCAAGTCTCCTCTGAGATTTAAGGTAGGCTCTTAGCTACGGGCCCCTATACAAAGGAAAAGAAAGTTAAACACTTCCTACATTCAATGGCACAAGATAAACATTGCCATTCTAAAAGGTACAAATAGGGGGATACAAAGGAATGGGACCAAAGCAAGTCCAAAATCCAGTAGGGCAAACATTAAGCCTTATAGTTCCATGTGCAGCATCCGAGGCAGTTTGTGACAAGTTGTGAACTCCAAGGGACTCGTGTGGCTCTGCAGATGTCTTGTTTGGTTCCGCCCTTAGGGCACTGCAGATGGTTGTAGCTCCTGTGGCTTCTCTCTTGGGCTGATTCTGTTCCTTGTTTAATTTACAGCTTTCCTCAGACAATCTATATTCCTGGCTTCTTCATACTTCTGGGGTCTGCACTGCACCTTCAGCTTTACACTCATAGTTTCACACATGCCTTCTCAGGGACACACTGCCTGGCTGCCCAGACCTTCTGAAATCTGGGTGGAAGCTTTCCTGACCCCGCAACTCTTGCATTCTGCATGTGCCTAAAACCAGCATCATATGGATGATGCCAAGATCTGCTGACAACTGGCTGTAGGGGTTGAGTGCCTGGATTGCTGAGCACTCTGAATCCAATTCAGAGGAACACATTTTCTAGGCCACCACCATTCTGGAACATGGTGTGGTGGCCACCCTTTTGGAACATAGTGATCTGAGTATTTCTTCTCAATGCAAAGTCTTCCACTTTCGCAATTTTGAGTCTGCAGATTTGAGGCTCAAATTTTGAGGCTGTTGCTTCTTGAGATGCTGTCAAGCCATCTTTTATATTCTCCAGTTCCTTCTCACAATCAAGATCTTCTCTATCTTTGCAGTACACAGCTCTACTGGAGCTTCCTTTCTGGCCAAATTCAAAACATTTTAAATCATTCTCCTGAGGTTTTTGCTCTCAATTCTTGACATAGATCTGGCTAAAAAGCTCCCAACAGTAGCCATGCCACACCTCTGCATTCAACTACCTTGACATTTTTTGCCAGATTAATTAGTCTGCCACCCTTAATCTACCATGCTTTTTTGGTTTGTTTGTTTGTTTATTTATTTATTTGCTTTTTTGAGACAGGGTCTCACTATGTAGTTGAGACTGACCTGGAACTCACTGTGTAGCCCAGGGTGGTCTCAAACTCACAGTGATCCTCCTGCCTCAGCCTCCTGAGTGCTGGGATTACAGGCATGCGCCGCCACGCCCGGCTTTGTTTTATTTTTTGAGACAGAGTTTCACTATGTAGTTCAGACTGCTCTGGAACTCACTGTGTAGCCCGGGCTGGTCTCGAACTCACAGGATCCTCCTGTCTCAGCCTTCCAAGTGCTGGGATTACAAGTGTGTGCCACCACGCCCGACATGCCACCCTTAATCTCAGTCTCAGGCAGTCTTTGGGTATGAGCAAAATGCAGACAAACTTTGTGCCAAGGCATAACACATCATCTGAGGTACAGCAGCCAATACAGTCCTTCCCAGCAGAAACGTCGTGAGCCTGTCTACTGGGAGCATTCTGGTCTTCTGAGCTCTGACCAGAATCACCTATATAGAGCAGTCTAGGGCATAAGATATTCCAGCTCTACTTTTTCAGCTGGCATATCGAATCTTTCCTAACTCTTCCCCTTCCCACAAGACAGTTCCAAAGGCTTTTGAGCCATATAGCCAGGTAATGTCACAATGGCCCCATTCCCAGCACCAACTTTCTTTGTTACTTTTCTCTCATTGCTGAAACAAAATACCCAGCACCAAAGTTAGAGGGAAAAGGATATATTTAGGTCAGTTTGTAGAAGTTTCAGTCCATAATCAGCTGGCTCCAAGGCAGGTGGCAGAGGGACAACAATTCGTGGTGATAAAAGCAACCAAAGCAGCAAGAGACTTTTTGTTGTTGTTTTTGTGTTTTTGTTTTTTGAGACAGGGTCTCACTGTGTAGTTGAGACTGACCTGGAGCTCACTATGTAGCCCAGGCTGGTCTTCAACTCACAGCGATCCTCCTGCCTCAGCCTCCTGAGTGCTGGGATTACAGGTGTGCACCACCACGTCTGGCCAAGAGACTTTAAAAGTATCTTTTTGTTCCTTTTATCTTACTCAGACTACCCAGATTAGGGAGATGCCAAACCAATCACTTATGTAAAATGGTTTAATAACCACATACCCTTAATCCTAACATCACATTCCAGATTTAGCTACTAGGAAAAAGACTTCATGAGGCTTTAGAAGGACACCTAGACACAAGCCACAGTAGCCTCCTAGAGTGCTGGAATTACAGACATATGCCACACACCCAGTGCAGACAACCTTATCACTCTGGGTCAGTCTCTGACATTACATGCCAAGAACCTGACCTCTTTCCCCCAACACATCCTGTGACCACCATCACCATCTAGTGGCTTCTAGACTGAGTTATTTGGGAAGGAAAGGGAGAAGAATCTACTGTGTATATCAGATGTAACCTGTGCATTAATTTTTAAAAAGCTTTACAAGATAATTTGCATGCTATAAAATTCAGCAATTGTGATGCTGTTGTTTTCTAAATTAATAGAATTATGTAAGTATTACTGTAATTAAATTTAGAATATTTTCATCACCTAAAAACCTTTGTTTCCATTTGAAGTTAATTTCACTCCTCCTATTCCCAACTGTAGGCAGCCATTGATCTGCTTTTTTGGCTCTAAAAATTTGTTGTTTGAACATCTCATATGAATGGAATCATGCAGTTTATAGGGTATTTGTTTGTTTCTGACTTCTTTCACTTAGCATAATGTTTTGTGGTATATACATGTTGTGGCATGTATTAATAGTTCATTACTTTCTATTGTTGAATAGTATCCCATCCTTGGATACAACATAGTTAGTCCACTTACCAGTTGATTAGCATTTGAATTGTTTGCAGTTTCAGACTATTATGATCTTTCTGTCAATGTTTGCATACGTATCTTTGTTTGGACATATATATTTCATTTCTCTGGAGTAGAGACCTAGGTACTAAGGATAAAATCCAAGGCCTTACACATGTTAGTGCTGTACCACTGAGCTGCATACCAGCCTGATTTATTTATGCATTTGTTTATTTAAGCCTTATGTATAAACAGCCTTAAACTGTCAACTGTGTGATTACATTGTTGTTACACTCCCAATAGAGGAAGGTTCATTTTTCTACATTCTCACTGATTCTAGGTATTATATCTTCTTGATAATAGCTTTTCTAATGCGTATACAGTATAATGGCAGTTGTTATGGTTTTCATTTATATCCCCTAATGATTAGTGACTTGGACATATTTATTTATTTATTTATTTATTTATTTATTTATTTATTTGGTCTTTTTGCGACAGGGTTTCACTGTGCAGTTCAGGCTGGCCTTGAACTCACTTTGTAGCTCAGGCCGGACTGGAACTCACAGAGATACTCCTGCCTCAGCCTCCTGAGTGCTGGGATTACAGGTGTGCACCACCACACCCAGCCTTCTTTTTTTTTCTTTTTCTTGTTTTTGAAATGAGCTCCTATCACATTACTGTTAACCATTGCTATATCTTTTTTGTAGACTGTCTATTCACATATTTTGTCCATTTAGAAATTATTTATAATCTTAAGACTGAGTTTTGTGTCTCTGTACTTCCATTATCTAAGCCTGTAATAACTTTCTATTTTGATAACTTTCTACTGTGATAACATTCTACTTTCTATGAATTTGACTAATCTAGTTCTTTACATAAGTTGAATCATACAAAAATTTCCTTTTATGACTGACTTATTTTACTGTTAGGTATTCAGAGTTCATGTGTCTGAGTTGCCTTTCTAAAGCTAAATATTTACTTGTATAGTTATTGTAGCATATACCCTAATTTCTTTTAAGGCTGAGTAATATTTCATTATATTAGCTACTTTTCTCATTACAGAGACACAGTACCCAAAACCTACAATTTAAGGAAGTTTATTTTGATTCACGATTACAGTCTGTGGTCAACTGGCTCAAAGGCAAAAATGGCTTGGCAGAAAGGCTTGGGTAGGGCTGGGGATTTAGCCAGTGGTTCTGGCGACTGCCTCGCAAGCACAAGGACCTGAGTTCAATCCCCGGTATCAAATAAATAAACAAACAAACAAATAAATAATAATAAAATTTTAAAAATTTTAAAGGCTTGGGTAAAGTGTTCACATCATGACAGCCAGGAAGAAGAGAGGGAGATATACCCTTGCAACTCACACACAGAGTGACCAGCTTCTTCTGATCAGGACCCACTTCCCAACAGCACATTTACTCACTGAACTCACTAGTGGATGAATCTACCCATGGTACAGCTGCCCTCATGATCCAACTATCTGCCAAAAGCCTTACCTCTAGATGCATATGAACGGAATGGCATTCTAGATCTAAATCACAGCATGTATATGCCACATTTTCTTTATCTATCCTTCTGTAGGTAAACATTTGTATTTTTTCCATCTCTTGACCAGCATGAATAATGTTGCTATAATCAGGGTTGTACCAGTATCTGTTTTGGAAGCAAGAAAGAGTTCCTGCATTAAGTTTTGCATATATATCTAGAATTGTTGAATTATATGGCAGTTTATTGAGGAACTGATATACTCTGTACCATTGGATCTGTACCCTATGACATTCCCACCAACAATACACAAGAATTAATTTCTGTACCCGCTAGTCAGCACTTGCCATTTTCTGTGTTTTGTTGTTTTTTTGACAGTAGTCATTCTACTAGGTGTAATATAATCTTCCTTTATGTCTTGATTTTTATTTTCCTAGTAATTAGTGATATTGAGAATCTTTTCATGTACATTTTGGCAGGGTGTATATCTTTGGAGAAATATCCAGGTCCTTCAGCCAGTTTTTAATTTGGTTCTCGAGTGTGTGTGTGTGTGTGTGTGTGTGTGTGTGTGTGTGTCTGTGTCTTGGAATTAGTTATAGGAGTTATTTATTTACTTGGATGCTCTTTTTTATGTTAATTATAATAACATATATATAGATTGTTGGCTGATTCCCTTAGGATTACTAATTCCTTTTTAAAGAGGTATATTTTTCCTTGTCCAAATGCAGGAAGCACATGTCGAACAAAGACCACGTTAATGGATCAGACTTTTAGGGAATATTTGCTTCACTGTAAAGCTATTCATGATGTACTGGTTTCCTTATCTTTGGGTCTGTTCCTAAATATTTTCTTTCATTAATTCTCCTTTTGACTAGAGTTTATCTTATCTTACAGTTTCATTATCTATAATTCTTGTTTACAAAATATCTAGGCTTGAGGGTATAACTCAGTGGTAGAGGGCTTACTTAGCATGTAGAAAGCCCTGGGTTCAGTCTCCAGCAATGCCCACCTCCCAATATATGTGTGGGTATATATGTGTGTGTGCATATGTATGTATGTATGTGTGTGTATTGTTTCACTACTGCCAGTTTTATTTTTTGGTTTGTACAGTTGTCTCTTGATATTCATGGAGAATCGGTTCCAGGACTTCTCATAGATACTAAAATTCACACATGCTGATGTTCCTTATTTAAAATGACGTAATATTTGCATATAAGCTATACAAACTTCCATGTATACTTTTAAATCAACTCCAGATTAGTTGTAATATCTAATACAATGTAAATGTTATATAAATGCTTGTTTAGGGATACATATTTTCCTGGATATTTTCAACCTGCAGTTGGTTGAATTCAAATGTACCACTTATAGATATGAGGACCATCTTTTTCAGGTTTCTGTGATTTGAATTTCATTTAAAGGAAATTCACCTTACCACTATTGACTTTATTACCTTACTTTCTTAGCATTAGATTTCTTGAAGTGTTTCAGTACTGTTTTGAACAGTAATGTGTTTTCTATGTGCTTATGATTAGCATATAAAAGTATTGACGGATTTATATGTTTCTATCCTACTTTCATTTTTTTGTTTGTTAGTTGTTTTTTATTTCATTGACCAGAGCTTCTGGTAGTATTTTTTGGTATCAGTGAGCACATTTTTTTAAAACTTCTGTCTTCAAGGGAATGTATCTAATGGTTTCTTTTGGGTTGTTTTTCCTTTAAATTTTGAGCAAACTGCCTTTTTTAAAAAATAAAGAAAATTTCTTCTTGGGCCAGGGATTTAGCTCAGTGGTTCTGCCACCTGCCTGCAAGTGCAAGGGCCCAAGTTTGATCCCTGTTATCCCCCACCCAAGAAAAACTTAAGAAAATTTCTTCTATATTTTATATTTTTTGAGGGTTTTTCTTGTTCTCTGTGTCTAGTTAAACTTTATTAATTACTTGTTCTCAATTTTTTCTTTTCCAGTGATACATTTCATTATGAAAAAACACCACACTTATTAGTATCATCATGACTGTTATAAGGGAACTCTAAATATTAGGAAGATTTCAAACTCATGATGATGGATAGAAGTTGTTTTTTTTGTTTGTTTGTTTGTTTGTTTGTTTGTTTTTTTGCTTAACAGGTAGAATTGTTTTTTTAAAGTAGGGATTGAACTCAAGAGCTTGCATTTGCCAGGCAGTTGGCGGCGCAACCACCAAAGCTAAATCCCCAGTTTAAGAGGTAGAATTTTATCATTGGCAATGAGTGCTATCCATTGTTCCTTTGAAGTAATGTTTCATTTACTTAAAGTAAATGTTTACACAAATTTAAGTCTGAAATATATAATGTGGTATTCACGAAAAAAGTAGCTAGTTCAGCTCACAACTGTCACACTGTTATGGCTTGTATCTAGATGCCCCCACAAAGTATCATGCAGTCCTAGATGAGGCTTTTCAGAGGTGACTGGATCTAGAGTGTGTGATGCTGGGATTAAGGGTGTTTGATTACTAAATCAGTTCACTGATAGATTTGACATAGTTCTGAATAGGATCAAGGGTGCCCCACTTGGGTGGATAAAATATAAGGGACAGAAAGAGACTTACTACTACTGCTAGTTTGCTTTGCTATCTTCTCTCTGCCATAAACTGTTTGTACTTTGCAATGCCTCTCTGCCATGCCTCTCTGCCATGCCATCCTATCTTGGAGCCAGCTAACTGTGGACTGAAACCTCTGCAAACTGTGAGCTTAAATAAACCTTTCTCCCTTTAACTTAGGCTGTTGGGTATTTTGTCTCAGCAGTGAGAAAAGTACAGTGAACCCTTGACTTATGAACTCATTCCAAGTTCGTACTTGAGGGTTGATTGTAACTCAAGTTGGTCTATTTCCTTCAGAGTCTCTCTTTTGTAAAATTTTAGGCCACATTTTCTTTCAGGCAGATCTCAGTGTCCTTAGAGAGTTGTTGGTCCAGGGTTTCTCATTTAACTCCACAGAAGAAAGGCCATTGTAATGTTCCTTCCAGAGCTCTTTAAGGGTTAAATCTGTGTCTGATAAGTGTTTTGGTTTGTTTGTTTGTTTGTTTTGGTACTGGGGATTGAACTTGGGACCTTCCAATTTATAAGGCAGGTGGCAGCACTTTTGAGCTAAATCCCTGACCCCTTAAATCTGTGTTTGAGACCATCTGGAACCACAGATGGCTGGCATTTGGATTGTAACTCAAGATTTTGTTTATAAATTAAGCCTAAAATTCTGGTCACAACCCAAGTCATTCATATGTCAGCCTGGTTGTAACTTGAGGGTCCACTGTAATTAAGATACACACATATTGTCTCAAGACAATCATGACCCCAGGCATGGTGATGCATGCCTGTAATCCCAGCATGCCTGTAACACTGGCAGGAGGATTGCCACAAATTTGGGCCCAGACTGGGCTACATAGTGAGTTCCAGGCCAGCCTGAACTACACAGCAAGATCCTGTCTCAAATAAACAAAGAAACAAGATAATCACCATACGTCAATAATTCTGTTGAAGTGCTTTATGCACTTCTTTGTCATGCAGAGTTGTAAGAGTTGAGATTTCATAAAGTTATCAGATTACTAATTAAAATGACATCAAGTACATTCGTAAGTGAATCTGGTTTTTTATTTTAAACTGTGAATGAGTAGTGCTGAAAAGTACAGTATGTCTACTAGAACAGTTCTGTCTGGACTAAGGTGCCATAAGTTTTACCCACTATTTTATAACATCAGTGCAAATGTCATTCTAATGAAAAGGGTATCTCAGGATTTCCTATGAAAATAATTTTGATTCCACAGTTTTTCTGAAAGGGTCTCAGGGACTCCCCCAGGTTTCCAGAACATGCTTGCTCTAAGAATCACAATTTAAGTTGGTCATAATAGTGCTTTTTGGTTTTATTTGATTTTTATTTCTTTTTTTCCTTCTCTCTCTCTCTCTCTCTCTCTCTGTTTATTTGTTTGTTTATTTATTTATTTTTTGGTGCCAGAGATCAAACTCTGGACCTTGCGCTTGTGAGGCAGGTGGTGGAACCACTGAGCTAAATCCCTGGCCCTGTTTATTTGCTTTTTAAATTAAACTAGCTAATATTTTATTTAATTAAAATATGTATCTTAAAAGCCAGGTGTGGTGCTAGACACCTGTAATCCCAACTTTTTAGGAGGCTGAGGAAGGATGATTGATAGAAAATGTAGCAGTGTTGGGCCAGCCAAGACAACGTAGCGCAAGACCCTATATCTCTTTTTAAAATATGTTTATAAAGGATATGGACTTGTACTATTCTTGGGCTGTTATTGTCTGGCTTTGAATCAGAGCTACACTAAATAATTTAAGCAACGTTTCTTCCTTTTCTCTTTTCAGCACAACTTTGTAAGTCAAAAATCACTTGTTTCTTGAAAAAACATATTTTTTTAGTTTTTTTCATGCATAAGAAATTTTACAGTAGAAGTGTAGGAAAGGGGAAAAAAACATTCTCCATCCTCTCAAGTGTGTTGACTAGGGTCTGTGAATTAAATTAACTAGAGAGTAATAGAAGAAAAAATAGTTTATTAATACTTCCAGTATACATAAACATGAAAAAATCAGTGATGAGTAACTCAAAGGAGTTAGGATTTGAGGTACCACCTTTTTTGGCGGGGGCGTATTTGAGACAGGGTCTCACTATGTAGTTGAGACTGACTTGGAACTCACTATATAGCCCAGGCTGGTCTCGAACTTGCAGCAATCCTCCTGACTCAGCCTCCCGAGTGCTGGGATTACAGGCGTGCACCACCACGCCCGACAACCACCTTTTAACAAAAGGTGGTAAACTGTGGAAGAGTAACTGACAAAAAAGGATAAGAAGTCTTACACTAAGAATAATAAATTGTGTAAAGTAACCAGGAAGTATTTGGTTTTAAGAGTTGTTAAGATATGCTATACAGATTCAAGGCAATGCTGTCTCCAGTTTTAAGAGTTGATTCTAGTCATTAAGAGTCTACCTGATACATGAGATACATTTACAAATAGAAATTTATATTTACCTCATACAAGAGAAATGTATTCACTGCTTTTAGTCACAAAGGAGTCAGAGAATTAGCTGTTTTTCAAATGCCTTCAGCTAAAACTATTGATTCATTCTAAGTTGTCTGGGTTTCTTAAATCCATGATGGTATCTTAGACATCCATTTCTTTCCATTGCAAGTTGTTACTACTGCAATATTATGTAGCAGACAATTTTAGGTTTGGCTACTATTACCTGCTGGGGAATGAATCATGCCTCCTTTGCATTGTTGGTGGTCTTTTCTACTTCAGTATACTGAAAAGATTTAGGATTGGCCAGTATAAAGGTAATCTATGTCTCTATTTTTTGCCCAAACTGAACTAGCTCTCTCTCTGCTGTGTCTCTTTTCTTGCTTTTTTGTTGGTGTGGTGATAGTAGTCAAGTTGGTCATAACTGAAGAATTTGGCGAGAGCATACTATTTGTTGAGAACTGCTTCCAGTATTTGTGGCTGTGTCAAATTTCTGCTCCACTGTAGGTATTATTAATATTATTTTTGTCTCATTTTGTATGTATGTATAGTATATTTGTGAGTAGGTATGTTTTATAATCTGACAAAGTCATGAAGTTCAGTTTGTTTGTAATTTAACTCCCATACCTTATTTTCATTTTCATTATACTGAGTCAATAAAATACACTGACACCCCCCCCACCCACCCATACAAATTTCTGCTGCAGCTCCCCCTCTCCCTGGGTGGAGACAGTTATTTCTATCTTATGCCCAATCCTTTTCTCACCCCTGAAGTTAGTCAGACTTTTTGAAATGCCCTTGTTTTTATGGATACTTGTTGGGGTCTCCTTCTAGAGGAGGGGGCCTCAGGGAGACAACCATTGACACAATGAATGACCAAAAGCTGATGGCTAATGGCCTTGCCTGCCCAGTGCAAGCTACAGCGGCCCAGCTCCTGGGATGGGTATGAATGGCAACAACCAGATGCATGGACAAGGGCCAAGCCAGACATGTGGTGCTATGCCCCTGGGACGAATGCCATCAGCTGGGATGCAGAGCAGAGCATTTCCTGGAAACATGAGCAGCGTGACCCCCCAGTTCTCCTGGCATGTCTCAGCAGAGTGGGCCAGGAATGGGGCCCCCAATGCCCACTGTGAACCGTAAGGCACAGGAGGCCGCTGCAGCCGTGATGCAGGCTGCTGCAAACTCAGCACAAAGCAGGCAAGACCATTAGCCATCAGCTTTTGGTCATTCATTGTATCTGCAGTTGTCTCCCCAAGCCTCCTCCTCTAGAAGGAGACCCCAACAGATACTTGCTTGTAAGTCATTTTTAAGGTGTAATTCTACATGAAGAAAGTCTTAGGGCACTAGACCTCCAGCATCCCCCCTAGTTTTTTTTTTTTTTTTTCATTAAAAAAATAAAATAGAAGAAGGCAGGAAGGCTAGCCAGTGCTAGGGAAGAAAGAATACATTAGTTTTCCCCCAAAAAAATGTCATTGTAATTTAGGAAAAGCCAAATAGCCTTTCTCTGCTTCAGTTTCCTTGTCCAAATAAAGGGAGATACTAATTACTACTTCATAGGTTGTATGATACTACATTTATTACTTTAAACAGTGCCAAATTAACACTTAATAATTATTAGCTAGTATCATTATTATTTAAAAGGAATAGCTAGATTTAGTAGAACATGTGGAAAATCTCAAGGGATCTAAAACAAAGTAAAAACACCTCAACAGCGGGTACCAGTGTTGGAGCTTCTAAAAAGATTGTCATTGCTGAGTGTGATGGTGCACGCCTGTAATCCCAGCACTTGGGAGGCTGAGGCAGGAGGATCGCTGTGAGTTCAAGACCAGCTTGGGCTACATAGTGAGTTCCAGGTCAGCCTCAACTACATAGTGAGACCCTGTCTCAAAAAACAAAACAACAACAAATAATAAATTAATTAAAAAAATAAAAAGAGGATCAATAAGGAGTTGTGTCAGTTTTGATAATCCTGAGGAGGATGAGGCAAACAATTAGATTGAGACCCCTACACATAGTTAAGACTCTCAAAAAATTTACCTTCAGCACAGTAATGGACCAAGACAACCATTGGCATATAAAAATAAAACAAAGTTTCTTAGTCTTCACTAGATTTAAAATAAGGCTCTTAAAAAAAATCTCCCCTGCAAAAATTTAACTATACTGCTTCACTAAACTGAAATTAGGGGGCCCTGGTTTTTACTATATGTGTGGTCTTGACTGTTGGCCCATAACCCTGATTCATTTGTTTAAAAAATAAAATGAATGTATAGGCAACCAGAGAAAAAAGAAAAATTAACTATAAAGGCACAGTTTTGATTCTAAGAGCAAGCTTCTCCTTCTGCTTGGCAGGAGTCCCAAGACAGTGGTTATTGTTACCAGGTTCTGGGTTTCTCCAGACTCTTTATAGGTCCCAGGTGTCCTGAACAAAGAATTGAGCAAGACACAGGAAAATGGTAGCAAGGTTTTACATTTCCTAAAGATAGGAAAAGAAGTAGGCTTTGCAGAGTGAGAGCAGGCCAATTAAAGGTAGGATAAGTTTGCACTGTAGAGAGAGAGCAGGCCAGTAAAAGAATTCATACTAGTCAGGAGCTTAAAGGCAGAGGTCGTTTATATCCCTTGTTCTTCAGGCTGATGTCAGATCCAGACCATCTTATCAAAAACGTGCTTGATTTTCTACTGGAAGAATTGAACATAGCACTTTCTGATTGGTTCCTGGGGCAAGGTTTGGGAATTGTATTCTATGCCTGGATAGAATTGTATTCTAGTCCTGGATCTCCTTGACTGACAGATCACACCCACTTAGGGAGTTGGCTAATTTCCTCTGCCTCAGTATAAAAGGTAAAGGGAATTGAGAGAGCAGGTTGTAGTATTATACTGTATAAGGAATTTGAGAAGGTGACTTTTGAGTAGAATCATGAAAGAGGAAGGGATTTTTGCCTTTGTAGAGTTGAGGGAAAGGAAACAAGACAGTAGTCCTGTCTTTTCAGGCAAAGGAAATGATTAAAATAGTGGGTCTGGTAGCCATATACAGCTATGTGGAATTGATATAGGGCATATAATGTTAGTACCTCTAAATAATCTAAATAATGTAAGGGAACTATTATAACTCCCAACCTGTTAGATGTCTGGACATGCTGAGTTTGTGTTCTTTAAAATTGAAGAATGAATAATTGGGAACAATGGAGGTTAAGAGCAGGAAGAATTATTTATTGAGAGAAAGATAGCTTCTGTCTGAGAGAGGGGGGATACTGGAAAGTGGGTTGCTCACCTACCCCACTTCTCAGAGGGGTTTTATTGAGTAAAGCCACAAGGTGAAGCAGGTACAAGTTGGGACAAAACTATAGTCAACTAATACAGTCATTTAGGTAATATTGCTTAAATGGAGATCAAATGAGGCAGCAAGTCACACAGCGGTACATAGACAAACAAGGATTTTCTGGAAGAAATGGGCTAGAAAGTTTTTGGCTCAATTGCCCATATTGACTCCCTTGAGGGCCTAGCCCTGTCTAACTGCCTGTAATATATCCAATGAACTTAGCTGTCTACAGTATTCTCTCTAACTGTGGTTACGGAGAAAATCGTGTACTTTTTATCTATTTTGAGCTGAGAGGAGTCAATGTAACAGAGATCATTGTTAGGGACCCTCTCTAGAGAACTATTCTAATGGGCCTCAGATAGAAATCACATTGTAGTTGAGCAGTTATGAACTTTTTTTAATATTGATCTGGTGGATCTCGTTAAAAGGAGTCTAGCACATTTGTCCTTGATTCTAGCTGTATGATCACCTGGAAGAGTTTGGCAGCCTCTAGGCAAGAATAAACACAATTTAAAAGAAATTAAAGCACAAGGGGGGCCTGCCTTGCAAGCATGAAGACATGAGTTCAATCCCTGGAACAAAAAAAAAAAAAAAAGAAAGAAAGAAATTACAGCATGAAAAAAATCAGAGCATGTATAATCAAAGCATGAGCACTAAAATGGAAAAGAAGGTTGGGGAAAGACCTACATTTAGAAACTGTTCTTAAGAGACTTGAAATAGCAATTGTAATCTGCTGGCTCAACTTAGACCCCTCTACTACTGATGGAAGTTGTAAGTCTGATATTTTGTCATAAGTCTCTCTAGTTTTAGTTGTAAGAAGATAGTTTGGTAGTTTAGAAGGGCAATTTTAGCTAAGAAATTTAAAAACTATAGTTGAGCTCTTACAGATTTTATTGTAGCTTTTCCCAATGACCTATAACAGTGGTCAGCTATCAGTGTAGCTAGAAGGGGTCAGCAATTAGAGCCCCTTTTTATATATAGCTTTATTACTATGGCATTGTTTTAATATATCTTTTGCTTATACTTTTTTGTTGGGTGTTTAAGACTAAGTTAAAGTGAGACCTGTAGTAATTAAAATTAACTTCTTGCTTCGTTTTAAGGTCAGTTAAGTTTTTCCAGGCATTACTTTACATTACTATACATTACCATGTATAGAGCCTCTCAGTTCTTCTGTTAGTGTCAGTGGTCAGGATGGGTTATGGCCTTGCTTGACCATGTTGCTTTTGGGGAAAGCATGGGATACTTTTCTCTCGTGGTGATCCTCCTTTGGCAGACTGCACATTTGTTGATTCTTGACTTCTGAGGTCTAGTAATCTCCCTGTTTGGGAGGTTGGCTGACTTACCAAAGTTGTAGGATCCTGTAGAAAAAGTTCCCTTATGTCCTGGGTCATTGTTGACTTTGGAAAGTGAGGTCAAAATATTGGCCATCTTTTTAGCCCAGTTACCTTTTTTAATTCTGGCCTCCCAACTTTAGTTGTTGAACACCCAGAATATAAGATCAGTAGCACCAGCATTGTAGTGGAAGGAGTGAACTTAACTATTATAGTTTTACCTGGTTATCAAGCTCTTTGAAATAAAAATATAGCTGGGGATTTATTTAGCTCAGTGGTTCTGCCACCTGCCTCGCAAGCACAAGGTCCCAAGTTTGATCCCCAGTTCCAAAAAAAAGAAAGAAAAAGAAGTATAAAGTATAGTTGGAGGATTATTTTTTTATCAATCATGGTTGTTCTAGTAGTTGAATCCCTGTGAAATGTTAACACACAACAGTTACATAGTGTTAGGTAAGAGAACCAAAAAACCAGGACCAAACCAGGACTACAACAAGCCTTTATTATGGGGAGGATCTGCTGGGCTGTCTCCTAACAAACAAAAGCAGCATGGAGGACCAGGGAGCTTCTTTTATAGGAGTATAGGTTGGGGTTAACCTGAGCTGGGGTGGAGTTGAGTGAGGTAACATTAAGGGATTGGAGGAGCTTGTGACATCACTAGGAGGGGCTTGTGACATCACTGGCTACTCAGAGGTAGCACTTATCAGGTTACTCTTTTGGCAGGAAAAGAGGCATGATAGGAAAAAGAAGGCTGTCCCTTAGTAGGAGAAGCCTTATTTAAAGTGGACACTGCTATTCCATGTGGCAGCCATCTTAAGGTGCAGAGCATTATGGGAAGTTTTATGGAGCAGACATCTTGAGGTAAGGGAAATCTAACATACAGTTTTATAGAGAAAACTTGACATTAAGAGCCACAGATAATATTTTAGCATGACAATCATGGTGACATGTCTTTGTAACACAATTAAATATACAGCTTAGGATCGAATAGTCTTTTAGTCAAACATCTATCTGATCACAAGATATTAAATGACACAGAAAATTCTCACCTAAATTATTTTTATTTATTTATTTATTTATTTTGTTTTTTTGAGATAGGGTCTCACTATGTAGTTGAGACTGACCTGGAACTCACTGTGTAGCCCAAGCTGGTCTCGAACTCACAGCAATCTCCTGCCTCAGCCTCCTGAGTGCTGGGATTACAGGTGTGTGCAACCATGCCCTGCTCACCTAAATTATTTTTAAATAAGATGCCATCTAAGGGGAATGTACTGGCATATATATGTACCTTAGAAGTTTATAATGTTTAGCCTCTTTGTGTGTGTGTGTGTGTGTGTGTGTGTGTGTGTGTGCGCGCGCGCCAGGGATCAAATTCAGGACCTTGTTTTTGCAAGGCAGGCATGGTACCACTGAGCTAAATCCCTGGCCCCTAGCCTCTAATTTTTAGTGTGTGACATTTTTGGTGCCTGAGCACTGCTAACTGTAGTAACACATGTGACATATACATCATATTAAAATTTTACTTGACTGGAAATCTCATACAGTCTTGACATGTACCACTTATCTACAAGTATCTGGAGTGCAAGAGAAAGGCAGATACCTGAATCAAAAATGGTTATTACTATAAAAAAATATCTTAGGAGACTAGTATCCCCAGAAGGCATAAACACAGTACACTACAAAATTAGTAATGAAATATTGCAGCTATATGAAAATCTTTGTTCCTTAATTTAGTTTTGTACTGAGAGCACCTTTTAATAAAACCTTATTGTTTTATTTACAGATAACTTAACCTTTTGTTGATGACCAGTGTAAACATATCACCATAATGTTTATTGGGATGAATGTTAAGGCTGTGGAAATTATTTGGGTCTCCTTTGTGAACAAAGGCTGGAACAAAATATTTTAGGCAGGTACTCCTTTATTTACCAAGGGGAGTCTTGTCTAGCTGTTTCTCTAAGCCTAACAGTTCCCATTTAATGAATACATTTTTATTTTGTTTATTTATTTTTGGTACTGGGATTGAACTTGGGTCCCTTGTGCTTGCGAGGCAGGTGGCGGAACCACTGAGCTAAATCTGCAGCCCTAATTAACATTTTTAGATGACCTATGAGAACCAGATTATAACAATTAACACATTATTTTTGACCAGTAAAATATTCCTGAGTTATTATATAGAGACAACAACATGTACTGCATTTGTAAAACCAGTCTTGACATCATTTTGATCAGTTGGCAACCTGGATGGAAGCCTATCTTTAACTAATGATATTTATGTAAAAGCCAACTTAAGTTACAGGCAAATATTTTAAAAATCTAAAAAGGCAGGGCTGCGGATTTAGCCCAGTGGTGTGACTGCCTGCCTTGCAAGCCTAAGGTCCCAAGTTCAATCCCTGGTACAAAAAAAAAAAAAAAAAAAAAAAAAAAAAAAAGGGAGAGAGAAAATCTAAAAAGGCCAAAAGAAAAAAATTGTTGAGCTCAGACAAAACAGATATAAGATGGATTGGACAGACAAATACACATACGACAACTTGTTTATAAAACCAGAGTGCACTTGGATGTAGTCAGCCAAGTAAAATTATAATAACTCTTTTACAGTTTTTAAGCTTGAAATTATAAATAAGACTAGTTAAAACTTTTGTAGGTCAATTAACAGAGTTCTCTTGTAATAAGGATCAGAAGGAATAAAAATCTTTTATACCTGTGAAAGCAAAGATAATTTTTAAGATGGGCTCTAGGCTGCCAGTTTATCTAATTGGAATATCTAGGCTTTTCATTGTTGTTTTGATAGCCACCTGTAATTGTTCCCTGTAGAGGGGAAGACTGTTAAAAGGTAATTTTGGGAGCTGGGATTTGGCTCAGTGGTTCTACCGCCTGCCTTGAAAGTGCAAGATCCTGAGTTTGATCCCCAGTACCCAAAAAAAGGTAATTTTAACTATTTCTAGGGTGAGTGCCTAAGCCAGGTCTGGGTATAGAAAGAGACTAGGTGGAATTGGTTGGATCTAACTATGTTTTCTAAACAGTGGGGAAGAAGACCCATCCGGGTTGTAATCTCCCCTAATGTCTCCTGCTGTAAATATCTTCCTATAACAGTTTTTCTTATTTTGCCTGTGACCCTTGGACCATACTTAGATATATACACATTTTTTTTTAAAAAAAAGAGCCTCAGTTAGCGTATCTCTGATAATAGTAGTCAGCCACCTGAAACTAGGCTGTTATTAGTGGAATGGGGTGTAGAGGACGGGGTTCCAGGCTGTCTCAGACAATGGCGAGAATAGTGGGGCAGGGGCTGGCTCGTTAAGGTTTTATATAGACATGGGGTCATAAGGGGAGGTCATAGTGGAGGTGGATATTTGGCTACAGCCAGAAGTGATGTTTAAATCCTTTGGCAGGTTTGCATTTCCTTATGGGAAGGACTAGAGGTGGGAGAGTTGGGGTTCTCCCTTAAACTAAATGAGCTCCTCGTCTAAAATGACTTCCCTGCCTGGGATTTAGCTAAGTGTTGCTGCCCGCCTGCCTTACAAGCTCAAGGTCCCGAGTTTGATCCCCAGTACCAAATAAATAAATAAATGACTTCCCTATCTTTGGTATTAACAAAACATCCATTTCTATAGGCTCAAAGGTAGGTCCTTATTTGGAAAAGGTTGGGGCAGTTTTAGAGATCCTACCTTTTTCTAATTTTACATGCCTCTACAAGGAAAGTGTGAAGTGGCAGGGAAAGATGAGGAATGAGACCAAGAAAGGAGATCTTTTCTTCTCATGCTCACAGTGAGATACTGAAGACAACTTGCTCCTGAATCATCAGTCTCAGCTTGGAAAGGAAACAATAGGAATCTCAAGAGCTAAGATTGGCTCTTTACCATCGGAATATCAGAACACAAAGGAAACTGAGGCTGAACAAGCCCAACATTTTCCCTAGAGGATAGAGAAGGATTGAACCAGAACATCTCAGTGAAACCTGTCCCCCAGTTTTAAGAACAGCCACCAACTGACCCGGGAATTTAGCTCAGTGGTGATGCCACCTGCCTCACAAGCGCAAGGACCCGAGTTCGATCCCCAGTACCACAAAAAAAAAAAAAAAAAAAGAACAGCCACTGACCTATCATCTTTTAATGGGTGGATGGGGTCTTGTGATTTATTCATAGGTGTGTATATTTCATAAATATAAACCAGATTTCATAGAAAGACCCATTTTATAGCATTTTAAAAGTTATTTGTGGTTACCACTAAAGTCTGCTAGGTGGTGCTGTAACACTATTTTTTCCGTAGTGCTGTTGTCTAACAAAACAAAGAATGCTAGCAGATTTAGCAACTTCAGCAACTAGGTCCAAATGCAACTTATACAAAATAGGAATAAGATGTAATTTTAACAAAAGACAATACATAGAGGAAAAATTCAAGGCATACATAATTTCAAGATATAAAAAGCAGAATTTAAGGCAATACCTAAATGAGCCAAAGTCCAGAATCTATGAAACAAAAGCCAGAATTTATGAAAAACAAAAACAAAAATAAACTCTTACCTCCATCTAGTATCTCAGTAAAGACCTCCAAATGATTTAGGGCATATGATATGGGACTTCTAAATAATATAAATATTATAAGGGAACTATTAAAACTCCCAACCTGTTAGATGTCTGGACATGCTGTTTGTGTTCTTTAAAATTAAAGAATAAATACTGGGAACAACAGAGGTTAAGAGTAGGAAGAATTCATTTGAATTCATTTATTGAGAGAAAGATAGCTTCTGTCTGAGAGAGAAGTGGGGACTGGAAAGTGGGTTGCCTGCCCACCCCACTTCTCAGAGGTGTTTTATTGAGCAAAGCCACAAGGTGAGACAGATACAAAGTAGGACAAAACTATAGTCAACTAATAAAGTTATAAGTATAGTCACTTAGGTAAATTGATCCAATGAAAAATCATGAAGTAGAATAAAAAACCATGATCAACACATAAGATTATAACAAGTATATATAGTCACTTATGTAATACTGATTAAATGGGGAAGCAAGTCACATAGCAGGCATACATGAACCAACTGGGATTTCTCAGAAGGAATGGGCTAGAGAGGTCTTGGCCCCCACCCAAGGTGATTGGTGCCTATTTAGAATATCAATCACTGCAGGGCCAGGGATTTAGCTCAGTGGTACCACCACCTGCCTCGCCAGTGCAAGGTACTAAGTTCAATCCCTGGTACCCACCCAAGAAAAGAATAATCACCAAGAAGCACGTGAGTATAGTAGTTTCTCTTTTTTGAATCTTGGCCTTCAGTAAATGGGCCTCAATTGTCTTCAGTATTGACTCCCTCAAAACCCCTTGCCCTGCCTAACTACCTGTAATATGTCCAACTAACTTAGCTTTTTACAATAGAGTTAGGCTTTGGAAAGTTTTGAGCAGAGGGTATAAATTCGTATAGATTATGCTTAAAAGGATCACTGTGATGTCTTTTGAATGGACTGAGGCTATGGACAAAGATAAACCAGAGAGACTAGTTAGAAAGTTAAGTAATCTAGGCAAGAGGTAAATAATGGATCAATAATAGATATTATCTCCCTTTATTGGCAAGAAAGCATGTCTTTCCTCTATGCCGCCCTCTCAGTTTTAACAGGGACATCTTGATTCTTACTTTGAATTAACATATGGAAGTGCTTAACCTTAGACAGCTCCAGGTTCTTCTTTATTGTATTTACACTTAAAGAAACAGAATTTTTTTTTCCTCATTCTAAAATGTAAAAAGAAGTGGCCAGTCATGTTGTGCCCAGATCGCAATATCCCCAAAGACCACCAAGGAGTTGAGTCCGATGCAATCACATGAGGAGTTTATTGCAAGCTTGAGCCTGGACTCCCTGACTTCACCGACGTAGCGGTTTCGTACCGAGAGCCCTGTACCCGGTTTCAGACAGGCTTTTTATCAGCAAAGGAAGCGGAACTAGGGGCTTTCTAGACGGGTCAGTGCCTGATTGGTTAACATTGGGCAAAGGCAGATGTGTTTCTGTTCTATTGGCCAGGGCCAGATGTCCCTCCCTGTCCCAACCACAAGTTCCTGCAAGATTAACAGAGAAGGACACCTGGTTATAGTTTACAAGAACTGTCAACTGTTGGGGATTTTTCCGAGACTGGGTCAAAAGGGCACTCTGAGACTTTTCCAGTAACTGGGAGGTCGCCTGACCACAAAATGGAGTAACTTTTTCAAAATGGAGTCAGTTTGGTCTCCACATCACCAGGTGGGCAAGTTCCTAGGTGTAGATAGACCTCTGGGATTGGGAAATTTAGTGGCCAGAGGAATTTGCACCTAGGGCATCCTTACCTTACCCTAAGTTAATTCAAACTGTGTTTTTTATTGTTGTTGTTTCTTTGGTACCAAGGATCGAACTCGGGACCTTGAGCTTTCAAGGCAGGTGGCGGAACCACTGAGCTAAATCCCTGGCCCGATTCAAATGGGAAAGCAATCTTCTTAAGTAAAATTATGGATGCTCTTGCAGGAATCACATTTTCTAAGTGCCTGTTAGTTGTTTCTGAAAACTGGTGATATAGAGGCAATAGATGTAACTCACAAACCTGCTAGATATCCAAAACGTGAGTTCGTGTTCTCTAAAATTGAAGAATGAATTCTGGGAACAACAGAGGTTAAGAATAGGAAGAATTTATTGAAAGATAGCTTCTGTCTAAGAGAGACAGAGCAGGGGTGGGAAAGTGGGTTGCCCGCTTACCCATTTTCTCAAAGATGTTTTATGGGACAGTCTCAAGGTGAGGCAGGTTCAAGGTGGGACAAAACTAGTCAACTAGTAAGATTACAAGTATAGTTGCTTAGGTAATATTAATCCAATGAAAAATCACAAGTGGACAAAACTATGAACAACCAGTAAGATTATGTCAAGTGTAGTTGTTTAGGTAATATTGATTAGAAGGGGATCCTTTGGGGAAACAAGTCACATAGCAAGCGTGTACAAGGAATGAGCAAGTATTTTCGGTGGTAAGGGGTAGATCAGGGATCTTTCTTGGAAGTTCTTGGTCCCCCACCCATGTGATAATTGATACCTACTTAGAATATCAATCACTACTATTGATGGTATGGGGTGTGATAGTTTCTCTTTTACAGTGCTGGCTTTCAGTGAATGTGTCTTGGTTTTCCTCCACGTTGTCTCCTTGTGTGCTGGCCCTGTGTAGCTACCTACAAGATTTCTTTTTTTTGGTACCAGGGATTGAACTCAGGTCCTTGTGCTTGCAAGGCAAACAGCAGAACCGCTGAGCTCAATCCCTGGTCCAACCTACAAGATTTTTAATTAACTTACCTATCTACAATACTGGGACCAACTACTTTCCAAATATGGACATAGTGTTACCAGAACCCTAAATGAGAGGCCTGACTGGGGCGGGGGTCTCAATGGACCAGGCTCAGCAACTCGCCCCAAATGACCAAACAGGAGACAAGAGGTGGTGATTCAGGAAAGGAATTTATTCTCAGCATGGCCATACCAGGGAGGAAAACAGCAGGCTAGTGACTGAAAGTCTGTCTTTCTTAGGCACAATGGCCCCTCGAGTAATGATTGGCCTGACATGAACAGCTTGGATTATGACTGGAATTTTAGTTTTAACTTACAAAGTCTTGACTTACGACCCAAATGTTGGCCACTTGTGCTTCCAGATGGCCTCAGATACACATTTAATCCTTAAAGAGTTCTGGAAGGAACATTACAAAATCCTTTGCTGTGTGGAGTTGAGAAACCCTAGGCCAGTGACTCTCCAAGGACACTGAGATCTGCTTGTATACAGGAGAGAGACTTTGAAGGCTGTGTAGTGGAGCCTGAGCCTTCAGTGACAAACAAGAGTTATAACCAACAAGAGCTATAACCAGCTCTCATGAACAAATTAAGTTTCTAAGTCAAGGGTCTACTGTACTAGCAGTAGTCTTGGGATTATATAAGGAAGAAACAAAAGTAGGTGTTGGGAACAAGAAGCATGCATAGTCAAGCAGTCTTGGTCAAACATGATCATGATCTCAGGTCTGGTTCTTGCTGGCCAGCAAGTTGAATGCCTGCAGTTCATTTTAGAATTTGAGATCAGCTGGGCATGTCTTATAGTTTGGGTTTAGATGTCACCCCAAAACCTCATGCAATCAGAGGTGGGTGAATCTAGAGTCTGTGATGCTAGGTATGCGATTACTAAATTACTACACGTGACTGATTGATTTGACATCACCCTAATCCTGGTAGTCTGAATAAGATAAAAGAAACAGACACTGTTAAGGTATCTTGTTGCTTTTGCTGCTTCTGCTGCCATGAACTGTTGCCCCTCTACACCCTGCCATGGAGCCAGCCAATTATAGACTGAAAATGCTACAAACTATAAAGCAAATAAACCTTTTCCCCTCTAACTTTGGGTGTCAGGTATTTTTTCTCAGCAACAAGAGAAAAGTAACTAAGACAGCATGATGGACACATTCCTGTTATCCCACTTCTTGGGAGGCTGCAGCAAGAGAATCGTTGGGAGTTTGAGGCCAGCCTGGACCACATAAGCAAGACCCTGCCTTGAAAAGAAAAAAGAGCTAGAGAGGAGAGGTTACTCAGAGAGAGACAGACAGACAGAGACAGAAAGTTAGGTTTGAAACAGTTGTGACATGGCAAAGACACAAACCACCATCCACTCCTCTTTTTAGCTCAGATACATGGACAGAATATGTCCATGAGGTCAGGAGCTCAGTTCCTACAGGGAAGGAAAAGAGTAGAGAAGAGCTTCCAGGAGGAGAGCATGAAACCCATATAGTTAGTTACCTTTGTCTCATTCCCTCTCTCCTGTGTTCCTTTCTATAAAAGGCCCTTGAACACTTGAACACAGTCAGATGGTGATTTGAGGCCATATAAATTTTCTCCATCTTCTCGGAGCCATCTTGGAATAAAGCCTTTTTTTCCTTTCATCAAACTAAATGGCCTTCTGTGTTTTTTATGGGAGCAGCAAGTGTGTATAGACATGAGCAACCAGTAAAGTTAAGATCCTGAGGAAATGGTCAGAGCCAATTCCTTGTTTTAGATCTCAGCTGAGTCATGATATCTGAGTGTCTGACCTTCCCCTCCTACCCCTGTTACAGCTGTTACAAGTTTGCCAAGTGAGATTACATGTACCTTCCTAAAAAGACATGTGGCCTGGAAATATATTTAGTGTTTTGGATATTGTTTTAAGTTTTAAACAAAAATCATGGCAAATGAAGTTAAAATCAGTTATCTGAACCTAAAGTTTCAATAGTTTTTCACTTTTATATACAATGAATTCAGATATAATAGTTTGATATGTAATACCTTACATATGGTGGGCATATTCTTTATTTTAATCCTTGTAATAAATCATACTCATCCATTCATTCATTTAAGAAATATTTATTTGGAGCCTACTATATGCCAGGCAGAGTTCTAGACATTGAGGAATGCAGCAGTAATCAAATTAGTTGAAAGCCCCTGTCCTCATAGAGCTTAGATTCTAATAAGAACAGAGCCAACAAAGTGAATATACAAAATATATAATGTATCAGCTGATGATAAGTACACTGACAAAAATATATTAGGAGTTGCTGGATTAGCTCAGTGGTTCTGCCCTCTGCTTCGCAAGTGCAAGATCCCAAGTTCGATCCCTGGTACCAAAAGAAAAAGGAAAAAATATATATATTGGGAGAAGGCATAGAGTTTGGCAGGGTATAATTGTAAGTAGGATGTAAATTCCCTGACATTGTACTTGAGCAAAGACCTGGCAGAGTTGAAAGGTTTTGGGGTTTAAGATGCTGGGGATCAAATTTAGGGCTTGAACATAGCATGATAAGTAAGTATTATACCACTAAGCTTCACCCCTAGCCAAGAAAATATTTGACTTGTGTTTATAAATAAAATTTGGGCTGGACATTCTTCATTAGATATCATTTAGTATATAGCTGTTACCTGGATGCAGTGATGAACTGGTTGGTGCACACCTGTAATTCCAGCTACTCAGGATGCTGAGGCAGAAGAACCACAAGTTCAAGGTCAGCTTGGGTAACATAGTGAAATTTAAAAAGTCAAAAACATGGTTGAGGCACTTAGAGAATTTCTTGTGTTTGTTTAAGGAAGCAAACCTAAATGCTGGAAAAGCACAGTGATGATGTAAGACAGAAGTCAAGGGAGCAAGAAAAAATATTCCAAGGTAGAACATACTAAATTGTGGAATCTAATTTTTGCAAACAGCAATTGCTAATCCAGTTCAGTTTAAAGCAGTAAACTGTTTAGCCTGTGTAATGGTGTCACTCTTTTGTTCCTTTGGAGTTCCTTAAGGTCTTAAGGTCCGTGGTGTGGCCCTTTGATAACTGACATTTTTGTTTTAATTGCAGTTGTCGGACAAGTAACCGCAAGAGTTTGATTGTAACCTCTAGCACATCACCTACACTACCACGGCCACACTCCCCACTCCATGGCCACACAGGTGAGTGCTTGCAAGTTCAGATGGAATGAAAGAGTGTCTATAGACACCTCACTTCTTTCCTAATTATGACTTTGTGCAGATTCAATAAATTATGTTGTTACATCACTTGGCTAACTGAAGCTTGCAGAGTTCTGGGCTTGCTTGCTTTCTGCAGCAAAATGTTTTTAGTTTGCTTTTGACTCAGTTGTTTCTTCTCTTGTCCTCTCAGCTTTCCTCCTTGTCTTGTTCATACCTTTGCCCCGGATGTGTAACCTCTATAATCTCTGTTCTAGTATGTTCTACTGTGTTGTGTTCCAGGCATCTTGAGCTATGTGACAAGGGTCCAGTAATGTTTTGTCCCACTGTGCCCAAGAGTCAGGGTTCATGGCATTTTTTGTCTCGTGGCACTCTGGTTAACTTTTCCCCTGTTAAACTGGGAGGAAATAAATATAAGAATTATTTGTTTCATAATGACATTGATTTCACATATTGCAACTGAAGCACATGACCTCATGCATTCGGTTTCTACTCCATCTAGAATATGGGCTTCTAGCATAAGGACCAATTTTCACATACATCTGATTGAGGAATATGTGAAAGTTAAGGAATTTCTGTGCCAGGGATTTAGCTCAGTGGTGTCACTGCCTGTCTTGCAAGCACAAGGTCCCAGGTTCGATCCCCAGTACCTAAACAAATAAATAAAATTATGGAATTTCTATTGACTCAGGCACACACTGCTTTCAAGGAAGGGACAGAACTATTGAAGTGCCTATGTCTTTGGGTGTAAACGTGTGTTCTTGTGTTCTATGGGATCCAAACCCAGCTTTGCCTAAGGCACTGCTATATCTCTGCACTGTTCACTGCTACACTGTTTATAGCAGTTCTGAACGTAGAGTTAATGGAAATGGAGAAGAATTGGAATCATAGGAAGCTGTCCAGAGCTTGTGCCTGGCTTTGGTAACCCGTGAATACTGTTGTCAACATCAGCATGAGCACAGGGTTTCTAAGGTCTTGGAAACATATCTGATCTTCAAAACAAAGGCTTCATCGTGGTTAGGTACTTTTCTCCCAAACTTTGACTGGTTTCTAGATTAGGTAAATAGCTCCCCCTGTTCTGGAAGTTTATAAAACTTAACACATGTCTCCCCTGGCCTTTTCCTCATACAGAAAGAAATTTATCTCGTCTAGACTTTGTACATAGTTGTTTCTCAACTCTGGTGAATACTAGGCAGTACTTAATATTGGCTGCTCTTCTCTGAGTTGATGATCTCTGTGTGCAGAATCCCGGCAGTTAAGAGTTTAGGACTAAATCTTCCCACCTTGAGGGTTTATACTTTTGATTGTGAGCATCATTTAGCCATTTGAGCCTGCCTCGCTCTCTTGAATGTAACTCTTTTAGTTAATGTATGCTTAGTACTTCATCTGTGTTAACATTATCATCATTTTTTTAGCTTAAAAAGAACATGTATTATGTAAGGGCTGGGGATTTAGCTCAGTGGCACCATGCCTTCCTCGCAAGCACAAGGTTCTGAGTTCGATCTCGAGTACCCACCCCTCACCAAAAAAAGACTGTGTTTTCTGTAGTTGTTGGATGGAATATTCTATAGATGTCTGTTAAGTCCATTTGTCTATTGTGTAGTTTAACTCTGATTTCTTTGTTGGTTTTGCTGCACTCTGAGATATGGCAGACAGTGCAGTGAATTGCTTCTCTACAGTTATCCTTCCTTCCAAGAGAAGCCCTTTTCAGGCTAAACCCTTACATTGGGTTTACAGCTTGCAATAAACATGAGTTTCTCCTGTAGTGATGATTACTGGTCCATTGTTTATCACTGGGACTGCTGGCCCTCTCCAGGCCAACTTTGGGTTTATTGATTTTCTCACTTGGTTCCTATCTTCAATTTTATTGATTTCTACTATAGAAATTATATTGATTTCTACTAAATTCTACCTAAATAGAATTTAAATTGTCTATTTCTAGTTTCTTAAGGTAAATGCTTAGAATATTGATTCTAGATCTTCTGTTCTAATTTATGCATTCAATGACTGGGGATCAAACCCTGGACCCTCTACCACTAGGCTGTATCCCCAGCCCTTTTTATTTTTTGTTTGTGAGAAATGGTCTAAGTTACCCATATTAACCTCCCACCTCAGCCTCTTGAATAGCTGGAATTATTGTATGTGCCACCATGCCCAGCTTTAAATTTCCTTTCATGGCTGAGCATGGTGGCACACACCTGTAATACCAGCACTCTGGGAAGCTGAAGCAGGAGAATTGAAAGTTCAAGTCCAGCCCAGGCAATTTAGCAGTTTAGTGCTGATTTTGAAAGTTAAAATAAGTAAAATAAGGACTAGGGATGTAGTTCAGTTTGAAAGTCTTGTGTTCAGTATCCCTATTACTGAAAAATAAAATAAAATTTTAAAAAAGACTGCCTCTACTACATTTGACAAATTTTGATGATGCTTTCATTTTATGTAGATCAAAACTTTTCTGCTTTTTAAATATTTCTTAATTGACTCATGTTAATTTGAAGGATGATTTTAGAAGGATGAATAGTTGATCTACAGAATATTTGGAGCAGATGAATATTTGCTGCATTTAATGACATTTCTGTCATTAATTTCTAATATAATTCAGTTGTCTGAGAGCAGATGTTGAATAATTTGTATTCTTTTACATCTGGTAATGTGTGTTTACTCGTACAAAACATCTGTTTTGGTGAATGTTCCATGTGAGCATGAGAAAAAAGATGTAATTTGCTATTGTTATGTGAAATAATATGTAGATATTCATTATGTCCAATTGATTTATGATGTTGTTGAGCCCACAATGATTTTTCTGACTCTTGTGTCTGCCCATTTTTGATAGGAGGATGCTAACACATTTACAACCAAGCTGTAATTCGTATGCCTCTTGGCTAGGAGGCTCTGATTTGAATTCAGTCATTCCCATTGGCTTGAACCACTGATAGTAAATGCATGACTTCCCAGAGGGCAGCTTGTACCAGTTTTCAGGGGTCTTTGGTTACACTAATGCCAAGAAAGTCATTGATGTAGCAGACCAGATGTCCTCATATTAGTTCTTTAGGAAAAACATTAAAATAGTATAAAAATTTGGAATATAGCTAATTTGTGGTATAGCAATGTAAATGTACATAGACCAGCAGTGGGCTACTTGTAAGATTTCCATGTTAAAATTTAGAGAATTAATTGATAAACTATTCACAAATATAAGTTTTTTTAATGTAATGGAATAAATTTGTTGATATTATAATTTTAATCATATGAATAATATTTATATTTGGGCAGTAATTATTCAAAGTCAAGCAACTAACTAGATCCAATCCATTTATAGAATTTTAAAATTATATAAATTTTAATTAATTTTATTAATGAGATGGCCAATAAAAGTGATTAGATTAATTTGTACTACCAGTGGTTCAAGCTGCCTGATGGGACAGTCATGTATATCACCAGTAGTTTAAGCCAGCATGAATGTGTTAAAGTCTCTGCTTAGTAGATTTATCCAATCCTGGGGTTTTTATCAGTTTTGTCGTTATGTGTTTTGAAGCTCTGTTTTTTAGGTACATACAAATTAGGAATTATTATGTAGTCCAAGGCCTGCATGGTGGTGCTTGCCTACAATCCCAATGCTCAGGAGGCAGAGGCAGAAAAACTGCAGTGAATTCAAGGCCAGCTGGGGCTACATAGTGAGGTCAAGACCAGCCTAAACTATATTGCAAGACTGTCTCAAAAAAAAAAAAAAGAAAGAAAGAAAGAAATTACATTGCCTTGAAGTATTGACTCCTTTTATCCCTAATAACTTTCCTTGGTGTCCTACCTGAAATTAATCTATCTAGTCCTGCTTTCTTTTGGTTAATATTAGCATGGTATATCTTTCTACATCCCTTAACCTTTAATCTATGTCTTTACATTTAAAACAAGTTTCTTACAGACATCATAATTGATCTTTCTTTTGAGTCACTTTAGCAGTCTTAATTGATGTCTTTAGACCATTGACATCTATGGATGGATTAATACCTCCCATATTTGTTACTGTTAGAGGGTTTTGGGGTTTCCTTCCAGAGGTGTTTTGTAGGTTCTTTCTGTCCTGGACAAAGAATTGGTCAAGACAAGCACAAAAAGTAGCAAGGTTTTACATTTACTAAAGGTATGAAATGAAAAGAAACATGCTCAGCAGAGCAAGTTCCAACTAAAAGTAAGAAAAGAAGTATATTCTACAGGGTAAGAGTAAATCCCTATGAAAAAGCACAGTGGCCAAGAGCTCCTCAAACTGACTTCACATCTAAGCCATCCTATCAAAAGCAGCTTAAATTCTTTCAAATAGAATTAAAGATAATGTTCTGTGTGTATATATTGGAACTCTGATTGACAGATTTTACCCACTTCCCTGCCCTGTTTGCTATGCCCTAATCTCCTGTTTCATTTCTCCCTAAGGGACGTAAATCCCCAGAATTCTTCATGGGGTGCTGAGGAAGTGGAGGTCTCTGTTTTCATATAGGTACTTCCTGTGGGTCCTGCATACTGGGGATCGTTTTCTCTCCAACCAGCTGGTTACTAGCTGGGTTGAAAAAATAAAAACCTGTGAGAAGACAGACAAGGAATTAGTGTCTGTATGTGAATTGTTGTTGAAATGCCTGTTTGATGGGTCAAAGCTTGGTGTCTTAGTTACTTTTCTTTTGCTGAAACAAAATACCCAACACCCAATGTTAAAGCATGGAAGGTTTATTTCAGCTCACAGTTTGTAACGTTTCAGTCCATAGTTGGCTGGTTCCAAGGGAGGTTAGCGTGACAGAAGGGCATCACAGAAGAGAAACAGCCCATGGCATAGCAGTCAGGAAGCAGCAAAACAGCAAGCCTGCCTTCTTTCTCTCCCTTTATATTCCATCCATGCTATAAGTCTATTGATTGGTGCTACCCACATCCAGGTTGAGTCTTCCATTAACCACATCCAGAACTATGCTAATTCCAATCTGTGAATTAACTTAGTACTACATACCATAGATCAAGCAAGCTCTGAAAAGCCCAACCTGTGAGCACATGAGGCTTATTGGAGGAGCATCTAGATACAAGCCATAACACTTGGTGAATATGTTGAAAAACTTACTTTACTATCAGATTAGGGATGTAGAGCCCAAATATGAGAATGTTAGATTCCCATACTTCCTATGGAAGAGAAAGTATATCAAAGAGGGATGTTAGATAAATTATCAAGAGCCTGAAAACTAACTTTGGCAAAATCACCCAGATTATGGATCTAATTAAAAACAGGATCCTCCAAGGACCCGAGTTTGATCCCTGGTACCAAAAAACAAAACAAAACAAACAAAAAAGCCAGTCACAAGATGTCAAATACTGTTTCTTCAGCTGGGGATTTAGCTCAGTGGTTCCGACGCCTGCCTTGCAAACACAAGGTCCCAAGTTCATTCCCCAGTGCAAAAAATAAATAAATACATAATAAAAACAGGATCCTCTTTACAGGTGCCCATTTAGGTTGTGGTGAATTAGGGTCATTAGTGACTCTACTTAGCAGCACTCACAGTAGTACTGAGCCTTGCTTTTTAAAGAGGAGCCTCAAGTCTTCCAGAGGTTAACAGGTTTATTCTTCTGCATAATCTCTTTCTTCAGATGGTTGAAGTGGGACTGTCTTTATCCCATGACGTCCAAGGCCTCTGTTCTTCATAGGAAATGTGATATCTATGTACAAAAGCTTTGAAGGTTGTTCCGGGTCCCCTCAGTCTTCATCAGAGTGGGAGCTGAGGGTTTTGGCTGGCCTGTCTCTCTCTGGGAGCAGGAATAGTAAATCCTCTAGTGATGTAAGTTAGGCAGGTCCCAGGAGTGGCTTGGTCCAGTCACATGCCTAGTGCCCAGTCTTCTTGCACTTAGAAACTCTTTCCTCACTTGTACTTGGGTTTTCCCTAGATGGCTTGGATGTGTTTGAAGCCTTGCCAGTTATGACAGCCATAATTCTGGCCCTTCTCTTTCTATCCTCATCTGGATTTCAGTTGTTGAACACAGAAAAGGCCATGTCCAGAAACTGGGTCATGGGGACCTGGGGTCCCATCTGAAATTTTTGTAATTTATACCAAGTATCTGGGGCTGATGGATAAAGAAATGATATCCTGTCAGTACCTTTCCCTGTCTGGAAAATGGATCTAGGTTTGTATATTTATGAAAGGTTTCTACTAATCAGCTATGAAAGACAACTGGATTTTCCTCTTGACCTGCATGACCCTCTCATCTTCCTGGATCAGTGGCTTGTTAAACATTGATCTGCAGAAATTTTTAGTCATTACTACTTACAGTACTTTTCATTTCCTTCTCTCTTTTCCATACATTCCTATCACATATGTTATATAACTTTTGTACTTGTCCTACAACTTTAGTCCTACAGTTCCAGATACTGTACTTGGGAGGCTGAGGGAGGATTGCAAGTTTGAAGCCAACTTTGATAATTTAGTAAGACCCTGCCTCAAAAAATTTTTTTCCTAATCTGATAATTCCAACATTCCTGCCATATCTGACTGTTGTTCTGATGCTTTTTCTGTCTCTTGAAGCTCTGTTTGATGCCTTTAGTGTGCCTTGTAATTTATTTTTTGGTATGTGGGCATGGTGTACTAGATAAAGGTAACTACAGGAAATAGGCTTTTAGTAATATATTGGTAAGGCATGGGGAGAGGAAAGTATTCTATAGTCATAGAATTTTATTTATTAGGACTCAGTCTTTTGGTGAGCTGGTCTCTTGGACTATGAACTAGTACTTCTGTCTCACTTCCTGCCTTAGGTGGGACAAAAGAGCTATAGGTGGCTGGATTTGGGTATTTCTTTTCCCAGCAGGTTAAACACCAATAAATTAGTTTCTTTTGAGGGCAGGCCTTCTTAAGGACAGAGTGATTCCAACACCACTGTTGGAAACCTGAAAATTTCTTCAGTATTCACTGTGAACTCCTTTGGATAAAACACAAACACGTGGGTCCCAATATAATTTTAAAATTCACCATGGTCCACATTGAGCCTTTAGCAGTTCATCAGTTACAGTTGTGATTTTCCTACTCTGGAACTGGTTCTGGTGAAGGTTTTTTAGCTGTAAGTTTCTGATCCATTAAGTTCTGATTCTCTGTATCTGCCACTCTGTCTTTTCAGTTTGGGGAGCAGTGATCTGTCCTATAACTCACTTTTCTCACACATGTAAGAAGAGTTGTTTTTTCAGTTTATTCAGCTTTTTACTTTTTCTGTGGGCAGAATAGCAACACGTAGGCTCTTTACATACAGGACTAGGAACTGGAAGTCAATTTTTTTATTAGCTGGAGAATATTCTATTGTATAACTGTACTATAATTTATGTAGTCATCCTTCTCCTTGATGTTTACCATATCAATCTGGCTTCATTTAGGTAATAGAAACCAGACAGTGATTTAAATAGATGATGGCACAGAGCTAAGGGGGAGTGCCCAAGGAAGCACTAATTTGGAAGGAGGGTAGGCAGGCTTTAAAACCTCCCCAGTGGTGGCTATAGAGGAGAAAATGTAGTTGCTATCCACAGAGAGGCAGAGATGTTTTCTGGTTTTCCAGGGCCATCAGTTGGTTGCCCCCTGGAGCGCAGGTAAATCTTGGCCAGTAGTCAGGCCTGCCAAATGGTGGGTGTGCTATTATGCATGGATGCCTGGAGCGTAATATGTCCAAAGGAATGGCATGGAAAACAAAGCTGGTAGGACAAGTAATACAGTAGGCAAGCAGAGGGAGTCAGGGCACTAATGTGGGCTGGCCTAAAGCACACAGTGTTCTTGTAAGTAGGGCTGTGGAAAGGTAATCATTAGGGTTGTCCTGGTCTGCAAGGTAGTTGTCATGTGAATAGGTCAGAGTAGCACTACATACCTTTCCTTTCGACAGTGCTGACTGTGGTACGTTCGTAGAATTAGCACCAGGAGCCTCTTCCTTCTACAGTGTCTATTCAGCACCCTTTACTGAGAGAGGTTAATATCATTCTCCTTATAAATGATGAATGCTTAAAGGAATCCCCCTATTATGAGTAGGTATTGATGGATGAATTTGGAGCTGAGTTGCAGTAAATTAATAATTAGCACAGCATTTATATTATTTTCAGTTTTTCACTATTTTAGCCAACAAATATCCTTGCTCATATCTTTTTTTTTTTTTATCTATAGGAAAGACTTTTTCTAGGATTTATATATAGGGATGGAGTTGCTGAGTTTGGAATAAGATCATGCTGGGGATGGTGGCGCACACCTGTAATTTCAGATACTTGGTAGGCTGAGGCAGGAAGATTGGAAGTTCAAGCTGAGCCTAGACAATTTAGAGCCTGGCTCAAAAATAAAGTTAAAAAAGGGCTAGAGCTGGGATTTAGCTCAGTGGTGTTGCTGCCTGATTTGCAAGCACAGGTTCAATCCCCAGCACCCTCCCCCCACCCAAAAAAAAAGTCCTCAAAAAAAGCTAGGAATGGAGCTCAGTCTCTGGGCTCAATCTCCAGTACCAAGAAGAAGAAAAAATTTTTTAAATCAGTAGATCATAGTGCATGCATAGTGTAATGATGTGTGTTACTGATTTTAAGCTAAGATATAGCGACTACGGGTGTACCATTCTTAAACCTTCAGCCCTTGTCATTCTGGAGGAAGCACAAGGCCCATTGTCAAGTAGGAAGATCCAGCTGCCAATCTTGGGTGAGGGACCCCATTGAAGGCAAGCAAACAACAAAATAATGTTGACCATCAATAAGAGCCCTCAGACTTGAGCCCGCAGCATCTTCTCTGGGGTTTGAAGTCACAAAGGAGGAATTAACATATAAGGCACTATTTGAAACAACACTTGGCTCATAAAAAGGATGGAGGAGAGACACAGCAAGAAAGTATCTGCAGTGAGCATCATTTTCCCATGGCTGTTGGGTCCTTCTGATAGCCCGTGCCAGTTGGTAGACTGTATTCACCCTTCTTGTGCTACAAGCAAAGATCTCATTCCCTTCCCTGTGGGCAGAGATATTGGAAGTGCAGGAACACACGCACACACACATACACACACAAGCTATACAAGGAAGTTTCCTGCAAGCCCAGAACAGGGGAATGGTTTCCCCTAAAAAGGAAGAAGAATATGAAGCCAAGTGATAGTTTAACACCCAGCTTCCATATAAGGGAATGCCCCAGACCCAGGACGCTGATTGTGTAATCCTCAAAAGAGGTGGCAAGTCTTATGATGGCTGTTTCCTCAACTCCTAGTAATCCATGCCTCTTTATTCCCTAACACTTGCAGCCTTCTCACCTGTATTTGCCTTAAATCTCCTTGGGCTAACTACCTCATCTCTTCCTGTTTATGTTAGTCACACCAGAACCCCCAGGTTCCCCAAACCCTCCCCAGTCTGCTGAACTCTTAATTTATATAAATGTCTAGACATTCCTTGTTTTGTCCCGAATATTTCCTCCTCCCTTTCTATTAGAATTTTAGAAAGAGAATAGAGGAAAAACATTGGCAGCCAGCTATAGTGTTAGTTCTTTTCTCTCCCACACATCATACCATTAACTCTTGTAAGAGTAGGTGTACTCTTTGCTTTTCATTATTCTTCCTCTTTTCCTAATCTTTGAGTCTTGAACCATTAATTTATATTACTTAGTAGCCATCATTGCAACTATTAAAATCTCCACACATTGCCTTTGTAAACATTTTAGCTCTTGACTCATTATTATCTTCTGTTCCACACCTGTGTTACTGTCAATGGTATTAGTACATTCATAACTAAATTTTCTAGTTCTTAGGCCCAATTATTATCTTGTTCCACACCTGTGTTACTGTCAATGGTATTAGTACATTCATAACTAAATTTTCTAGTTCTTAGGCCCTTTAGGTTCTTTGAACTCCAAAGTTCTTTGAATTTTGTCTTCCAATGAGTTTCTCCTTCACTGTATTGTAGACATTTATGCCATAGACTTGTTCTTTAGATCTTGTCTCTAGTCTCTGTGATTTTAATTTCCTCTCCTTGCTCTCTAGGTACCACCTCTAATCTTTCTAGCCCATGTCATCTACAAAACAAATTCCCAAGACGGGCATGGTAGTACACGCCTGTAATCTTAGCACTCAGGAGGCTGAGTGAGGTAGGAGGAGCTCGGTGAGTTTGAGGCCAGCCTCAGCTACATAGTGAGTTTGTGGCCGGCCTCAACCACATAGAGACCCTGTCTAAAACAAAAGCAATTATTTGATCCTAAGAACCTCCAGTCCTAGGGCTCCTTAGATGTATTGAAAATTTTTGTATACATCTGTTTTTCTTGATTTTAAGAAAGAAGTAAGGGCAGGAAATATAGATATTGGACAGTCAGGATATAAAAGGATTTTAAATCTGTGGATCTGAATGAACTAGGGGAAATGAGCATAAACAGAAATAATTAAAGGACTGCACCATGGGAAATGCCATTTCTTAAAGATCAGGGAAATGGGAAGAAAGTATGGTATCTTATAGTCCACATTAAAGAAAGAGCATTTCAAGGACTAGAAGGTGCTTGCCTGGACCAAGTCTGGACCAATCTGTGGACAGGTCTAGAGAAATGAAGTCTGAGAATTGCCAGTTAGGTATGGAGGAGATAACCAGATAGTAATCATAGAAGTTTTGGTGTAAAAAGCAGGAATGAAGGCTGGGGATGTAACTCAGCCTGTGAGTTGTCCTGGGTTTAATCCTAACCAGATGAGGAGTGAAAAATAGGAATAGGAATGAAATACAAAGATGAGTGGGCAGGGTCAAGAGATTTCTCTTATTTGAAAAATAATTGACATATGCTAGTAGAAGTGGTTCAAGAGAAAGAGAAATTTTGATAATGCAATAGAAGCAGGGAATGGCTGGCACAGGGCCTGTGTGTGGTTGAATGGGAATGGTATCCGTAAATAAGCAGGTTAGCTCTAGCCAGGAGCTTAGATAAGTCTTCTATGGTAATAGGGTAGAAGTAGGGACAGTAGTACAGATGTTATTTATTTGTTTGTTTATTTATTTATTTATTTATTTTACAGATGTTATTTAGATGATGATGTAATGGAAACTTATTGAAGTTCTTTTCTGATTATTTCTTTTTTTCTTACTGAAACAGTGAAGTGATTAACTGATAAGCCCTAGGAGAGAGGATAAAGTATAAAAGAGTCTCTTAAGCAGATGGGAGAAGGAATACCCTAAGATATGTGGTCTGATTTCCAGCAGTATGAAGAACCAAAGTTAGTGATCATAAGTGTAAAGTGAGACTACTCATACTCAGCCTTTTTAATGTGGCATTCTCTAGAAACTTGTCTAGAAGCTAATATATTAAAGAGAATATCTATGAGGACATTGAAATCACTCCTGACAGAAGTTATGATAAAGAGAATGTCAGTAATGCAGGAGTAAAAATTTTCAAAGAATGAGGAGAGTGTCCCAAAGGTGGTCTATTGGTGACTTTAGCAAGGAGCAGTAAGGACTGATACATTGAGATGATTTCACACAAGGGCGTTTTTATAGAGAAAGGAAGGAGAATGCCTGGATGAGGAAATGAGGAGCAGCAAGATCCCCATGCCTCCTCTAGGTACAGAATCATAGTGCTATGTGAAAACAAGCAGTCATCACTTCAGAGAGCTGCAGAGGAAGCTGTGTCCACAGAGGGCAGTTAAGGTTCAATCTGAAACTTTAGAGACTATATTAAATGTATGTCTAAGGTGCTGGAGAGTATAGTAGTAAAACAACAGAAAGAAGATGGCTCCCAAGCTAGTCATTTAAATAAGAAATTCATTTCAAGCAGAGGAAAAAAGATCTGTAAGAATCAAGTAGAATGGTATGTATAGAGAATTGAAAAGTACAAACCATTATAATCTGTTTCTACATTACAAAGTGCTAATTGAACGTGGATGGGTAAGATAAGCAGAAAGTTATAAAGAGCTATAGGCATTAAAAATATTTCTTAAATGTAGCTCAACGTGAAGTCTATTTAAAGGAAATAAAAGTTACTAAAGGAGGACAGTGCTCACAGTTGGAAAATTATTGAGAGGCCATTGTCATGATGTATTGGGAGTGTTGGAAGTGGAAAATATATGAGAAAAATGGAGACCAGCAGGGTGTAGAATTGCTTGTCTCTAGATTTCTTCTTTGTGTGTTTAATGAGTAGTGATATCCTTAACTGAGATAAAGAATACTGATATGAAGAATAGACTTAAGGGAAAAAAAAGAGCTCAGAAACAAATTCCATGGACACTTGATTTATGGCAAAGGTGATACTGTAGAGCAGTAGGCAAAAAGAATCTTGTCACTGTGCCGGGATTTGGCTCAGTGGTGCCACTGCCTGCCTGCCTCACAAGCGCAAGGTCCCAAGTTTGATCCCTGGTACCAAAAAATATAAATAAAAAATAAATAAATAAATAATCCTGTCATTGTACCAGGACAATTAGATGTCTATACAGAGAAACTGAAAAAACTTGACTGTTAACAAAAATCAATCCCAGGTAATTGTACATTTAAATGCAAGATGTAAAACAGCAAAACTTTTAGAAAGTATATAGGAGAGAGCCAGGTGTGGTGGCATATGCCTATAAATCCCAAGCACTCAGGAGGCTGAGGCAGGAGGATCATTTCGAATTCAAGGCTAGCCTTGACTACATAGCAAGATTAGGTCTCAGTAAGAGAGTATCTTCATGTCCTCACATAGGGAAGACAATAAAAGATAAGATAAGATCAATAATTTGACTACATTAAAATTAATAACAGGGCTGGGGATTTAGCTTAGTAGTTCCTCCTGCCTTGCAAGTAGAAGGTCCCAAGTTCAATCTCCGATACCAAAAAAAAAAAAAAAAAAAAAAAAAAAAAAAAAATTAAGAACTTTTAGTCATCAAGAGATGAAGAGTGAAAAAGTCAATGACAAAATGGTAATTGCAGCACAAAAAACTGTTAAAGGTCTTTGTTGCAAAACATTTGGAGATCTCCTTTAAATTAATAAAATAATAAGGTAGTATAATAGAAAAAATGGCCAGAGATTTGAACAATAGATAGTGATTGCCAGGGGAATAAAACATGGCTGCTAACAGTTACAAAGATTTAAGAGTGAATTTTATATAGGAATTATATCTCACATTTAAAAATTATATTTAAAAAACTAAATTCAAGTGTTTAGAGCTTCATACTAAGTTGTTATAGCTGTAAGGAAATATCTGCCATAAAAATCAAGATGCTTGCCTTAAGTGGGCTGGGGATTTAGCTCAGTGGTTCTGTCACCTGCCTTGCAAGCGCAAGGACCCAAGTTGGATCCTTGGTACCAAAAACAAAACAAAACAAAACAAAACAAAAAATGGCATTTGCAAGATACCCTAAGTGGGCAAGGAAGGGGCTTTTGATTGGAAAGTATTATAGAGAGGGCTTTGGAAGGTGGCATTGTTACCATGAATGCTCTTTACATAGCTGCTTGCTGTATGATTTTTTTTTCCCCTAACCTGTTAAAGAATACAAGAAAAGTTGCTGGTTCAAGGTCAGCTGGCTATTCCCAGTTGTGTGTGTGTGTTATTTCATTGTAACTTTTTCCTCTGGGATGGATGATCCCTCTTTTTTTTTTTTTTTTTTTTTTTTTTTTAAGGGTCTCACTATGTAGTTGAGACTGACCTGGAACTCACTGTGTAGCCCAGGCTGGTCTCCAACTCACAGCGATCCACCTGCCTTGGCCTTCAGAGTGCTGGGATTACAGGCATGAGCCACCACACCCAGCTTGGATGATCTCTTTTTTGAAATTAATTTTATTGGTATACTTTAGATATATATCATATATCACATTTATCATAGGGAATTTGCATTTGTACATATCTTGATTTTTTCCCCATCCCCTGCCCTCCCTTGAACCCCTCTTCTCCCCCTTACTTACAAAAGCTTTGTTTCCTTTTTTTATTCTCTATTCTTTTGGGGGAGGGTACTGGGGATTGAACTCAGGTCTTTGCACTTGCAAGGCAGGCCACCAAACCTCTGAGCTAAATCTCCGGCCCTTCTATTCTCTTTCTTGTCCTTTCCTTCCTATCCCCCTCCACCTTCCCTTTTTCCCCTTCTTATTTGAACATTTTCTTCCCGTTTGGGCTGCATGATTTCTTGCCTTTAAACTATCTCTTCCAAATGCTAAATTGATTGACAAAGTCGAAAAACCCTGCTTTCTGGGCTCCTGGGTCTTCTGTCAGTTTATTCATCCTGTTGAGCCATTTCTGGCTATTCTAAAGGAAGTGTTCTTCTCAGTGATTCCATTTTTCTGATTTTAAAATTAGGAAATAAGTTCTTAATAATATTTTCTTCAAAATACAAACAGCCTAACTTCTTAATCTTCTCTTACTCCATGATAAGACCAGTTTAAATGATTGATTTTTTTCTTACAAACCTAAAAGTAGTAGCAATTTTTTTATCTTTAAGATAAAAAATAGAGAAACAATAAATATAACACATTTGGAATCTGTAGTATAATAATTTCCATCATCTTTGTCTTAAGTTCCTGAC
This sequence comes from Fukomys damarensis, assembly GCF_012274545.1. Taxonomy (NCBI): domain Eukaryota; kingdom Metazoa; phylum Chordata; class Mammalia; order Rodentia; family Bathyergidae; genus Fukomys; species Fukomys damarensis. Next base: position 25,615,931 of record NW_022900935.1, read on the forward strand.
ACTGAACTTACAAAAACTTGAATTTCCTGACACTTAGGAATGTTCGTTATTTTCGTTAATCGATTGAGGTAACTCAGAGTTAACCCAGAGATAGTATCATCCTGTATTCCTGGTAAGGAATAGAGCCCAAGATCAAATTCAACTGTATAAAGAAACCCCAACAGAAACTCTGAACATCAAAGCTGAAAAGAGGTTCCTGTGGTGAACATTAAAGGGTAACACAGCCTGATTACCCAAGGAAGGGACAGAAGCTCTGCTTTCCCTGCCAAGTCTCATCCTCTGTATGTGTATCTTTTTTGTTTGTTTTTTGAGACAGGGTCTCACTATGTAGTTGAGACTGACCTGGAACTCACTGTGTAGCCCAGGCTGATCTTGAACTCACAGCGATCCTCCTGCCTCAGCCTCCCAAGTGCTGGGATTACAGGAGTGTGCCACCACCGCCCGGCTGTATGTGTATCTTTTATGTCAAACTGTAATAATTTAGTGCTTCCCTGAGTTTTGTGAGTTGTTTTATTGAATTATTAAACTTTGAGGAACTATGAAAACTCATAGATCTATGAGTAATCAATTACCAGTGCAGATGGCCTCAAGGACTCCTTCCCCCAAAACTTTGGGCTGGCTTTGAAAGTGAGGCAGTTTTGAGGGGTTTACTTTTGACCTATTGAATCTGCACTAAGGCCCTGTGTCTGGTGTCAGGTTGAACTGCTACACACCTATTTGGAAGTGGTATCATAGTAACATCTTCTGAGGCAAATGCAGTGGAGCATGTTTGCAAGACCAGCTACTCAGGATGCTGCCAGGAGGATTACAAGTTCAAAGACAGCCCTGACAATTTAGCAAGGCCCTGTCTCAAAATAAAAAATGGTGAGCCAGGCATGGTGGCGCACGCCTGTAATCCCAGCACTAGGGAGGCTGAGGCAGGAGGATCGCTGTGAGTTTGAGACCAGCCTGGGCTACATAATGAGTTCCAGGTCAGTCTCAACTACATAGTGAGACCCTGTCTCAAAAAACCAAAAAAAGAAAAAAAAAAAGGTGCATTAGTCAGCTTTAAATTGTGGCTAAGAAGAAGAGAAAGTCAATTTAGAGGAGAAAAGGTTTATTTTTGCTCATAGTTTGAGATTTAAGTCCATGGTCAACTGACTGGCTCCAGCAAAAGCTATCTACCTCATGGCAACCAGAAACAGTGGGAGGAAAGAACCAGAGAGAAAGGGGCCAGGAATCAGATACAGTCCCCAAGGTCACATGCCTCCATGACCCACGTAGATATACTCAGAAGTATGTTTAACTAATCTCCTAGATCTCAAACCAATCAGGTTGGCAGTCAAGATTAACCATCACAGCTGGATATGGTGGTTCACGCCTGTAATCCCAGCACTCGGGGAGGCAGAAGCAGGAGGATTGCCGTGAGTTCGAGGCCCACTTAGTTCATGCTTTAGCTTTTAGAGATAGACACTTCTGGGGAGAGGGTTGCTGAAGATTGAACCCAGGTCCTTCACATTGAGATACATGACCCGCTTCTCAGTCAGCTTCCCCACCCTTTATATTTTATTTTATTTTTTGGTACCGGGGATCAAACTCGGGACCTTGCACTTCCCAGGCAGGCGGTGGAACCACTGAGCTAAATCCCCAGCCCACCACCCTTTATTTATTTTTTTAAATTTTTTAATTTGGGGGGGGTTTGAGACAGGGTCTCACTATGTAGTTGAGACTGACCTTGAACTCTGTGTGGCCGAGGCTGGTCTTGAACTCACAGTGATCCTCCTGCCTCAGCCTCCCTAGTGCTGGGATTACAGGTGTGTGCCACCATGCCCAGCTTTTCTTTTCTTTTCTTTTTTTTTTTTTTTTGTAATGGGGATCAAACTCTGGACCTTGGGTTTTCAAGGCAGGTGGCAGCACCACTGAGCTAAATCCCCAGCCCCAATCTTTACTAGTACTTAGGGTATGCATCAACACTGATATCTGTATTAGCTCCATCTGTCAGACTTTCATAAATTGTACAAGACATATTATAAACGGAAGTGGAGTTGAATGATACACCCTCAGCCATACTCTTTTGCATATTACAAAATATTGCTGTATTTAATTTTTACACTTGTGATAGGTATAGAGAGATCTTTGAAATGTATTGAACAAGATAGAAATTCACTGGTCATCGTGGGGCAACTAAAAAGAATAGCCAAACTCAATGATGTAATGCAGTTTTCTTTTACAAAAATATCAAGTGTTCTAGATTTTCTAACTCTTTCTCTGATAACAAGTATTTTTTTGTTGTTGTTACTGTTTGTTTGATTTTGTTTTGTTTTCCCTGTACTGGAGATCAAACTCAGGACCTTATGCTTGCTAGGCCGATGCTGCGCCACTGAGCTACATTCCCAGCCCAATGAGTGGTATTTTTAGTAGTATGCTGTTTAGGAGATGTTGGGGATGGAGCAAAGCAAACACTTTGTAAATATTTTAATCTTTTTAGGGTGAAAATGACATATCAACATTGAGTTGAAAAGAAAAAATTTGTACCATAAAGTATTTTGAAAATGGATATTTGGAAATGTTTTCACTGATATGTGATTTTGTTGACAAAAAATACTACTGGTAAAATTGATAAATCTACCACTTAAACACATTGGAAATAGAATATTTCTAATCTTCTAAATGTAACATTCAGTTGATTTAAAATCTGCTGGGGATTTAGCTCGGTGGCTCCATGCCTTTCCTCCCCAGTTTAGATTCCAGCTGCAAGCCCCATGTTCTTTTATCTTTGCTTCTTTACTAACTTGTTATAAATCAGGGTTCCACAATCCCCTCCTAAGGTTCAGTTACTGTAATTAGTTCAGTTGGTTCACAGAACTCAGGGAAACACTTGGGTTTAACAGCTTATTACAGAGGATACAGATGAAGAGATGCAGAGATGTGACATGTCACCCTCCAGGAATGTCCATGTGTTATCAAGAGGTTTCCCAGACACTGTTTCCTTTTGGGTTTACATGGAGACTTCATTGCATAAGCATTTTGCTAATAGACTATACTTACTTAAAGCCTACTTTTCCAATTCTTACCTACCTGAACATCATTCCTTCCTCCAGGTTTTGGAGCTGGACTGGAATGAGGAGGGTCTTATGACCTATCAGATAAGGTTGCTGAGAGAGTTTCTTTATGGCCACCTCCCAGACAGAAAAGTAGGGAAATATGGGAGTTTCTGTGACTTGCCTTGGGGAAGAGAAATTCTAGTTTTTATAACTGCCTTACAGACAGTTATATAACAGGAACTATGGGGGAAAAAACCAAATGATACCATTTTATAGGCTTTATTGACTTATGGACTGTGACACTTTGTTTTGTGTGTGTGTGTGTGTGTGTGTGTGTGTGTGTGTGTGTTTTTATTTTTTGTTTTTTGGTTTTTTTTGGTACTGGGTATCAAACTCTGGTCCTTGTACTTGCAAGGAGGGTGGCAGAACCACTGAGCTAAATCCCCTGCCCGACTCTTTGTTATATAGCTACAGTTAGCATTTATAATATGTATCTTTAACCTATACCATTTCCCTTCAAGTAATATTATACCACACAGAGTATAAGATTTTTATTTTTTGTTTTTTGGTTTTTTTTGGTACTGGGTATCAAACTCTGGTCCTTGTACTTGCAAGGAGGGTGGCAGAACCACTGAGCTAAATCCCCTGCCCGACTCTTTGTTATATAGCTACAGTTAGCATTTATAATATGTATCTTTAACCTATACCATTTCCCTTCAAGTAATATTATACCACACAGAGTATAAGAATCTTCCTTTTCTGCTTGAGCATAGGCTGGGACAGGAGTATCTCAGTGAGTTCAAAGCCAGCCTGAACTAGTGAGACTTTTAAACCAAAACCAAAAAACTTTTTTCTCCCCTACTAGCTTTTATGTTATTGTTTCAAACTCTTAATTCCCATAAATCCTGTACAACCTTGATACTAATTTTATTTTAACATTTATTGCTTTTTTAAAGAGATTTAAATGCGAAAAAAACTTACATATATTCCCATGCTATTAATTTTTCCAGTGCTATGCTTTCGTGGGGGGAGGTATTTGTTTACCAATTTTTTAGGAACCTGTTCTTTGCCTCTTGAATTCCATTCAGGCCTGATAGTTTACTTAAATTAGTTTTTTGGGCCCTCTGGTATGTTAACTCACATAAGACTTTCAGTTTACTTTAGGTCAGCTATTCAGCTTTAGATTTAGATCAGTAGTTCCGCTGCCTACCTCCCAAGTGCAAGGTCCCAAGTTTGATCCCTGGTACAAAAAAAAAAAAAAAAAACCCAAACAAATAGAAATTATTTTTGCTGTTACAATGGCTTCTAACACTACCCCAAATCTGGCCAAATTTTACAAGTTAAGGGAAGTTTTCCACCAAAATTCCCTTATTTCAAATGCCAGTCCATCTTTCTAACCAAGTGGATATAAATGCAAGGTTTTTCCACGACTTCCTCAGGTTCAGTAATTTACTAGAATAACTCACAGAGCTCAGGAAAGTACTATACATAAACAATTTTATTATAATAAGAAAGATACAAATCAGCACCAGTCATAATCAGATGTGTAGGGTAAGTTCTAGGGGTACCTAAACGTGAAATTTCCAGTGCTATTGGCACTGGGCTACGTCTGGGGGTTCTCAAGGCTGAAATAAAGAATTTAACCCACACTTTTTGTAGAATAAGTTTGAAGGTTCATTAACTTTCATTGCAGAAAAATCATTTTTAGGATGTATCAATAAGAGGCAAGAGAGGGGTTTATTAGAGATATAGAATACACTCCAAAGCAGAAACACTGTTATAGAGAATCCACTTGTCACAAGCAGGCTTTTGAAAGGAAAATTTATTCCAGTAAACAGAGACTAAAAATCATGAGCTTTTTACAGCTAGTTGGGAAAAGCTGAGTTTATCACGTCCATGTGTGAATCGGCTGACATTGGGAGAGAGAGAGGCAGCTAGCTGGGAGAGATTTCATCCTTGAATGGATGGACTAACTCCAGGAGAGAGAGATATTAGAAACTAACTGGGAAAGGAATTAAGCTTATATAGGTAATGAAGGGGCTAAGGAATCTAGGGTAAAATATTTATGACTTGGATGCTCAAAGATGGTCTGCTCAAGAGTGTACACAATTACTGGACTTCTTGGCGCCAGAGGGGTTGTATATTTTCTTTTGAGTCCATTTGCCCTATTTACTGAGAAGCTACTGTTGTTTGCTAAAAGCAGCCTGTTTGCTTTGTTCCATTTGTTTGTGAAGGATTCACTAAAGTCAGACTTGACAGAAATGAGGCACACTGAGGTGGGATTATGGGCATCTTTTATGTATTTAGGGTAGTGGAAATCTGTGGAATTTGATAATCTATAGTCTTAGTATTTTATAGTGGGAGGGGGAAGGTGGCCTGCCCATAGTAAGATAATGATCTGTTTGTTACAAATGGCACATGAGAAACCACCCAGACACAGGCTTTGACTATAAGTAATAAGAGTTGACTTATTCTGCCTGGGTGTAGGCAAGCTGAGATAGAGAAAGATGTCAGCTCCTGGCTGGAGCAGAGGATAATAAGTCTTTGTAGAGTTTGGGGATGAGTTTGTAATTTTAAGGAATCTGGGATGGAATGCTTGGGGTAAAGTTCCCAGGATGATCAGTGTAGGTGTATAGATAATATGAGACTTATCGGCTCCAGGGAGATTATATGTCCTGTCCTAATTTTCTTTATGGCCATCTGTTCTGTTTACTGAGGACAGCATGATCCTTTAGTGGTTTTCCTGTTGCTTGATGAGGGCTGCATGTTTGCTGAGAGGGTCTCACTCAGGTCAGGTATGACACATAAATCGTGGGAAATCCTAAAAAGGTAGTCAATTCACAGTTAAAAAAGGACCAGTTGAAAGTAAAAAGGAAATGGGCAAACCTTTTCTTAGAATTATAGTTCAGGCTGGTTTTGAACTCACTGTATAGCCCAGGGTGGCCTTGGGCTCTAAGCAATCCTCCTGCCTCAGCCTCTCAAGTGCTTTGATTAGAGGTATTCACCGTCACACCCAGTTTAAAAGTACCGGTTGTTTTAAATCTCCATTTCCTGGTCTTCTTTCTACATAGTTTTTATTTCTTCTATCCTGCCTCCCTGCCTCCAGCCATTTGGGTTCATATGCTTAGGTTCATTTACTTGCCACTGACTATTTTGGTACAAAGGAAAAAAGATTTATTCAGAGCTAGTTCTGAGGAACTGGAAGGGCCCATTTGCTTCAAATCACCACCTCCCAGTGTACAGGTATGTAAGGGTCTTTTATAGTAAGGAACAGAGGGAAGGTAGAACACAAGAGATAAAGCATATATGTCCATACTTGTTATAGGGCTTCTGGCCATCTTTACCTCATTTTCTCCTTTTTTGTGGAGAGGAAACTGGGCTCCAGGCCTGCTGAGCCAGCATCTGCATATTCTGTCTGTTCATCTGAGTTGAGGTGAGGTTGGAGTAGCCGTTTATGCTCTGGGTATAAACTCTGGAAGTTTGGAGAAGCCACTTGTCTCAAGGAATAATTCTAACTGAAAGTTCCATTTTGCAGTTCTGGTTACAGTACTTTATTCCCATGAAGTCCAGGATGCATCATTCTCCAGCACATTGATGTGTAACAATAAATACAGATTATTAACCAGGAAAGCTCTCTAGCACTTTGTATCCAGAGTGTTCATTGGAGATTCATTACAGCAGTTTGACTAATTGGCTACCTAATGAAATTCTATCTCCAGTCCACATCTGCTTGCAAGAGTCTGGTGGCTCAAAGCATAAACCCCCTTATCCTGTGTGGCTGGTTTTTCTGTTTTGGCCAGCCTCCATCCAGAGCCATCTAATTAGCATAATGCATCTGCCCCTACTATGAATAGCGAAGACACTCCTAAACCTTGGGAAAGTCTTAAGGATTTAGAGGCTCCATTCACAGAAGTAATGTCGGAAAAGTTCCCAAGCAGAGGAAAAGAATTTGACATACAGATAAATGAGACATATAGGACTCCAAATGATTAACAAAACAAAACAAAACACTACACCTAGACATATTATAGTCAAAATTTCAGAAACAAGGCTGAAGAAAAAAATATTAAAAGCACTTAGAGAAAAGAAACAAATCACATACAAGGGGAAGCCCATCAGAATCACAGCAGACTTCTCAACACAAACCCTCAAGTCAAGAAGAGCCTGGAGTGAAGTATTTCAAGGCCTAAAGGAGAACAACCTCCAACCCAGATTGATATATCCTGCAAAACTATCTTTCAAAACTGATGGAAAAATAAGATACTTCATGACAAAGAACACCTGAACCTGCAGAACCTCATGAATGCCAAACCAGCACTATAAAAATTTTTAAACAATATCCTGGAAAAAGACACTGAGGGCCAACGAATGAAGCTATCAGTGGAAAGGGGGGAAAATTAAAGAACCAACAACAGGAAAATATCATGACAAGGATAAATCAATACATATTAGTTATAACCATCAATGTTAGAAAAGTACATTCTTTTTTTGGTACCAGGGATCAAACTCGGGTCCTTGCACAAGCGAGGTAGTTGGCAGAACCGCTGAGCTAAATCCCTGGCATACAACCGTCAGTGTTAATGGCCTCAATTCACCAATCAAAAGAAGTAGATTGGCAGAAAGGATCAAGAAGCAAGAACCAATGATATGCTGTATACAAGAAACACACTTAATTCAAAAAGAAACTCATAGACTGAAAGTCAAAGGATGGAAAACAGTACTCCATGTGACAAGAGCCCAGAAGAAAGCAGCATTGACTATCCTATTCACTGACAAAGTGGATTTCAAATAAAGGAAGCAATCTAAGAGGAAGAAATGATAATCATAAATATATATGCACCAAATAGTAGTGCACCCAACTATATAAAGCAAATATTACCGGACATGAAAAACCAAATAAGCACTAATACAGTAGTAGTGGGGGACCTCAATACCCCACTGTCACAAATAGATGTCAATTAGACAAAAAAAAAAAAATACTAGAACTGAACCAAACTTTTGAACAAATGGACTTAATAGACATCTACAGAGTGTTCCACCCCACAAAATCAGAATACTCATTCTTCTTGACTGCATGTGGGTTGTTCTTCAAAATAGTTCACATGCTAGCTCATAGAACATGCTTAAGTAAATGCAAAGGAATTGAAGTTACCCCCTGTATATTGTCAGACCATAACACAATGAAATTGGAGATCAGTAGTAAAAGAAATCACAAGAACTTCACCAACACATGGAAATTGAACAACACTCTCCTGAACAACCAATGGGTCACAGAGGAAATTAAAGAAGAAATTAGACAGTTTCTTTAATTAAATGGTAATGCCAATACAGTGTTTTGTCTATGTCAGTTAGAACAGTGGAAGGGAGAGTTGGGTATGGGTTGTTGCTAAACCTCAGGTGGTTGGAGGGGAGTGGTTTTCCAGCCCCCATTGTGCTACCTGTAATAATTGTAAGATATTCAGCATCCAGGGATATTTTTGTGGCTTTAAGTGGGTAGTTTTGAGAACTGCAAGGAGCATGTAGTATTAAATATCAAAGATCAGACCCTTAAGTATAGATAAGACATTCCTAATTAGAAAATCCAAAATGCTCCCAAATTAGAAACTTTCTTGCTGGGTATTTAGCTCACCGGTTCGGTGGCCTGCCTTGCAAGTGCAAGGACCCAAGTTTGATCCCCAGTACCAAAAAAAAAAAAACAAAAAAAACAAATTAGAAACTTCCTGGGCACCAACATGATATTCCCAAGCATTTCACATAAAGAATGTCCAACCTGTACTTGTTAATCTATGAGATGACATTAACACCCCTCCCAAATAGAGTTTGGGTTTGTTTTTGTTTTGTTTTGTGGTACTGAGGATTGAACCCAAAGCCTCATGTATGCTAAGCTAGTGCTCAATTGATGAGCTACACCCCCAGCTCTTTTCATTTCTTAATTTTGAGACAAGGTCTCACTAAATTGCCAAGCCTGGCCTCAAACTTGAGATCTTCCTACCTCAGCCTCCCAAGAAGCTAGGATTATAGGCATGTGTCACCATGTCTAAGGTAGGCTAGAAGAAATACAAATAGAAAAGAGATAAGGAGGTGGGGCGTGGTAGTGCATACCTGTAATCCCAGCTCTCAGGAGGCTGAGGCCGGAGGATCACTGAGTTTGAGGCCAACCTAGACTACACAGTGAGTTTAAGGCTGGCTACACTACAAAACAAGACCTTGTCTCAAAAAGAAAATTAAAGAGACAAGGAAAAGCATAATTTTTTAAATTATAATTTTAAGAAAAACTGCAGTTTGTATTATAACACAGGGGTTCCCAACCCTTGGGCTAGGGTTTGGTACCAGTCTGGAGTGTGTTAGGAACCAGGCTACACAACAGGAGGTAAGTGAGCAAAGCTCCATATGTGTTTACAACTACTTTCTATCACCAGCATTACCTCTTGAGCTCTACCTCCTGACAGATGAGCAGTGACATTAGATTCTCATAGGAGTTCAAACCCTGCTGTAAACTGCACATGTGAGGGATCTAAGTAATCCTCTCCTTGTGAGAGTCCAGTCCCAAAACCATTCCCCCTACCCCAATGGAAAAATTATCTTCCATGAAATTGGTTCCTGGTACCAGAAAGATTGGTGACTACTACTCTAATATATCCTCCCAAGTGGACAACCAAATAGATAAGAATACACATCCTAGATCACTCATCTTGAAAACACCTGCTGCTGGCTTTTGGGTTCCAAAGAAATTCCAGGTTCTTGGTGTCCTGAACAAAGAATTGGACAAGACCCACGGAAAAAGTAGCAAGGATTTACATGTATTAAAGGTAGAAAAGAAGTATGCTCTACAGAGTGATAGTGGGCCTATGAAAAGGCTCACAGCAACCACCAGGATAATGGCCAGGCTCTTGTATTTGGAATTCCTAGATTGCTTCTCCTTCATACAAATAAAGCATTTGACCCAGCCTGGAGATATAGCAGTGGTGCTGCACCTGACTGGCAAGTGCAAGGTCCTGAGTTTGATCCCTAGCACCTGAAAAACAAAGCAAAAAGCAAATAAGGCATTTGGAGATATACAGATGTATAGATATTTTTGGTACCAGGGATTGAACTCGGGTCCTTGCACTTGTGAGGCAGGCGGCGGAACTACTGAGCTAAATCTCTGGCCCTAAAAAGTATTTGGAAAATTTCTGGCCCTAAATAAGGTATTTGGAATAGTTGTGTATCAGAAACTCACTTGGCTTAGTGTCAGATTTAAGCTGTCCTATCAAAGACTTGCTTGGTTTTGTGTCAGACATAAATGCAGAATTGAAGATAGCATTTTATAATTGGTTCCATGTACAATGCTCAGGAACTGTAGTCATCTTCGGTCCTGTGTTCTGGGTCTTCATGACTGACTAACTTTTTACAGTATAATTCATTTGTCCCAGTCCTAATATTCTACCTACACTAAAAGATACACTAAAGTTGTCCATTTTGTGCACCTGAAGGTGAAAGGAAGCTAAGGATGCCTCTTCCTAATTAGTTCAGTCAAAGACAATGCCTTTATATTATTAATACAAGGTGCTTCTTAGGGTAGTGCGGCACTAATGAGATGCTAATATTTAGTAGATCAGCCCAGAAAGACCAGGCCTTGTTGTATAGAGATAATGGGAAACAGTAAGGTGGCATCATAGCATTTTGAACATCCATACCTTGTGAGGAAGCTATCTAAGAGAAACCCAGGGCACACTGAACTATCAGGTAGTTTCAGTTCCTCAAAGCTGATGTTGGTTCAGAAGGGAGCATTAGAAGTGGGGAGGTAGGGTTTGGAGAGTGTCAGTACATCATGGAGTATGATGATTACTTCAGCATGGCCTTTGAAGTGGAGACACATGGTCAACTTCTGCCAGATAGGGCCTCCTAACTATCAGCTCCAGCCAGAAAACAAAACAGAAATATGACAGGCTTAGGTTCAAGAATTGTTGTGACTAGTATAAAAGTAAGCACAAAATTTTGTTCAGAGCTTGAGTTTTAAGTTAGCAAGTTGCAGAGGATACATTAAAAACTAATTGAGATGGTAGTAATTCCTCTACTATGAGATTGGGCATGCTTTGTAGACTTGGAGTCTTGCTTGTGGATACTGTTTTAAGGTATACTGTTATCATGACTCAACCTGAGAACTTCTGTTTCTCCTTAAAGCATATGTGCTACTGACTTAGCCCTTTGGATGCAGTTTGCAGAGATAGAGAGCTTTGGACTGGAACTCCTGTTTCCCTAGGAGAAATGTTTGAGCATTTCACTCTACCAGTTGCACTGAATGAGCTCTAAGTCTTTGGAAAATTAGGTTAACTTGATAAGACACACACTGGAGCGTAAGGTGTCCCTAAGAAGTCAGGAAACAGGTACGTTGCTACTAGATCTGGAATGGATATCTGAGAGACAGGCAACCTGGGAACAAAGGAGAAAGAAAGCCTCTGGACTGCCAAACTTTTACAGAGAAAGAATTGTAAAACTATTGGTGGCCTGAGAAAATAACCAAATATGCTAATTGCCATTGCTGGGAGATTTCTTGCCTAAAGTTCACATTAGCTCTCTTCAGAAACAAATTTCAATGAGTTTCTTTTCTTTTCCTTAACCACAGGTAACAGTCCTTTGGACAGCCCCCGGAATTTCTCTCCAAATGCACCTGCTCACTTTTCCTTTGTTCCTGCCCGTAGGTAAGTAGCTAGAAAACCTCCTGTGTCTTAACACAAATGGCACTTGTATAAAGTTAGTTAAATGTCATGTTCTTCCTTTAAATCTGTGTTCTTTCAAGTGGGTTACCAGGCATCAAAATTTCTTTTCTGCTTCCCTCTCCCAGACATAATCATCTTGTTCAAATTTATCTTTCTGAATGGCCTGTGTATTTGCCTTTGGATATTGGACTAGGAGGAGAGTAGATTCAAGAAGTTGATTTTACAATCTTAAGTATAAGTCCTTGGTGTCCTAAGAGTATGTTCAAAGCCGCTATACCTCCTTTGAAAGCTATTCTAGGATGATCAATAACAAGATAAGATCTCTCCAGAGGATCCAAAATAATACTCTGTTCCCTTAATCCAGCTAGTTCCAAGTGGGCTGGAAGGAACTGTCTCTCCTCTGCTTTCACCTAGAGGCCTGTATGTGGACATAGAAAGATTCACAGGGCCCTTCTTATGTTCTTCTTCCTATTATTGTTCTCTCTGAAAGTGATATAAACCTGTCTCTGGCCCAGGGTAGCAACCCTGACTGCTCTACTTAGGGCCAGGGCCTCACCTGGTCTCTGGAAAAGTCCAAGCTGATGGAGTCCAAATCACTTGCAAAGGCTCCACACACACCTCGTTCCTCTTCAGAACCTTTTCAAAGATTCTTTGTTAGCAGAGTTCAAGTTTTAAACATTTTTTTGTTTAGTATTATGTTTTTGGTTGGTTTTTAGGGGGGTGTTATTTGGTTTTTGTTTTTGTTTTTTTTGGTTTTTGTTTGTTTGCTTGTTTGTTGAGACAGTCTCATAGTGTAGCACAGGCTGGCCTTGAACTCACAGTGATCCTCCTCCTCCTTCAGCTTCCCAGGTGCTGTGATTACAGGCATGTGCCACCACACCTGGCTGTTGAGAGGGGGGTTTTTTGATGGAGAGAGTGTGTTTGTTTTGTTTTTAATTTTTTTCTTGGTTAGAGTTAGTCTTTAGTACTAAGGCTTCCAGAAAAATTATGACTCCAGATTTAGAACCATTAGTGAATGGAGAACATAATACACCTTGAGCTAAGAGCAATTTTAATACTTAGATTTTTTGAAAAGTCATAAGGGAAAAATAACAAATACCTAGAAAAAGCATTTGCTCGCTATTCAAATGACAGTGTAGAAAAAATTCAGTGTATCCCCTTCCTCTCTAGGATTCTGTGTAGTTGAAAAGGACTTGAGCAGGTGGGAAGAAGTTTGATTTAATGAAGATATACCTTAATTTGTTGAAGAACTGTCTCCTGCTACATAATAATGCTTATTGATCAAGTGAATCGTGAGGGAGGCATACAATAAATGAAAAAGCAAACAAATATAGGGTTGTAACCTGATAAGCATAATGAGGGGAAAGGACATGATGCTGCATGAATGAATAAGAAAAGAGTCGGGCCACTGGATGGCCACATAAGGCCAGCCAGTCTAAGGGATGAGAAGCAGCTGCTGCATTGAGTATGTGGACACAGGCATGGAGACTATTCTAGGCAAAGGAAATAGCAGGTGCTATTGTTGCCCTTGTATTTGCTTCATTTAGGTTTCACAAGTTAAGTACTGAGAAGGCACTGGGGCCTCTTATTACTACTGAGACCCAAACAAATCTGCACTAAGAGACAAGATATTTGACTCATGTGCATGGAGCATGAAACTCTGGGTTGACCGCTTACAGAATGGAGTAGGAAAAACTGACCATTCTTGGTGAAATGGGGAGTTTCCCAACCCTGCCAAAGATGGTACCAGGAGTTGTTGGTTCCTAGTCACTGAGTCAGGGTGGAACCCTACAAGGTCACATTGGCTTAGAATATAATACAAAAATCAAATTTGACAAAATACTAAAAATAGGCTCATCAGTCCTACAGTTTCACTTCAAACTGTCACACATTTCTGAAAAAAAGTTTTGTCTCTGCCAAGCTAGACTACATGTTGGGGGTGTGTTTTTGTCTTTGATTCTCACTATAATTTACATTTTTTCACTACAGCCATGGGCACAGAGCAGACAGGTAATTGTGTATGTGGTGTGGAGAGGGTTGGGCCACTGCTATGCATGGCCAGACAGTGTAGCTTGTGATTTTTGTGCTTGTTGAGAGAATTAGTTTTGATGATTCTCCTCTAATTGTGGGTATGAACACTGAACCTTTCATATCTACCAAAAGACCTGATAGGATCCCCTGCTACCTGCTGGAACCAAGGCTCAGAGCTAATATATGTGGAGGTGTAGGAGTTAATCAGTAGTTCATGCTTCTGATCTTAGAGACAAGTCACCCACCTTCTCACAACTTTCCTCAGCCTCCCAGTGAGGAGGCCAGATGAAGGAAACAGACATCTTGTGGTGGCATTTCTGATTCTGGTGGCTTGTGCTCTTCAGTATGCAATACTGAAGAGAAGTGGCTGCCATGCAATTGATTTCCATGTTTAGCTAAAGGATTTAAAATCATGTGAAAAAATGCAACAGGGGCAGAGGAAATTCATCTCTAAATTAACTCATCTCATCTTTGCTGGAATTGAATGGCTTTCTTATGTAAAACATTCAGGACCCAGCAAAGAGGTCAGAGGGATCATAATGTTTTAGCATTCTCTTGGACATTTCTTTGCCTCAGAGACGAGGTTCCAGCAGACTTCCAATTGACATGGGCTTTCTGCCTGAGTAACATGAAGTTTGAGTCATATGCATGTGGCATGGAACACTGGGCTCTCCCCTTGCAAAAAATTGTGGTAAAGCTGCTCAGTATTGATGAGGGTAGGGAAGAGTGCTGCAGAGAGAGAAGCCTTACCAAGATATATTATTCTTTTCTTCCTCCTACCCTCAAGCCCTTATCACAACTGACACCTTGAGCATGTTATCCAAATCTCTAGGTCTTAGAGTTTTCTCTGAAATTGTAAGCAAATTTAACTTCTAAAGTTTCTCCATTGCTGATGTTCTAAAATTCTGTGAGCAGCAGCAGCAAAAAAAAAAAAAAAAAAAAAAGAATTTTTTATCCAACTTCAACCTGAGCAGGTTATACTCCAAGATCCATGAGGAAAAAATACTTTATACTACATGCACAGTCCAGGCAAAGAATCACAGGTCCAGTTTAAAAAAGCTTCAAATCAGATACCTGCTTAATCTTCCTCCTCTACAGTAATGCATATTAATTGTGATTCTTTGTGATGAGAGCTTTGGGTGGCATTCTCTTGAGAGCAGCAGGATGCCTCCTCCTAAACTCTCATCTACCGCCAAAAGTATGTCATTTCCCTCCTCTTTTTGTAAGGTTGTTGTCATTCTTTGGCAGGCTTCTCAAAGATTGGTTTTATGGATTGTAGGCAGCTTCCTTGCCATCAGTTAATGTTGTTTATACCCAGATGGTTGTCCATTTCTTCTTGATTGCTAATGCAATGGTCTGGAGAAAAACCAAAGAGCCTTTCACATGGAAACTTCAAAAAAGGAAGTAAAAGCCAGCCAGGCACAGTGGCACATGCATGTAATACCAGCTCCTTGGGAGGCTGAGGTAGGAAGATCACTAGTTCAGATCTGCAACTTAGCAAGAAGCTGCTTCAAAGTAAAAAAATGGGTTTGGGGGTATAACCAAGTGAACACCTGGGTTCAATCCCCAGAATTCTGGGATAGGAGAGGAAATAAAACATACATGGTAGCACACATTTGTAATCCCAGCTACTTTAGTGGCTGAGGCAGGAAGATTGCCTAAAATTTGAGGCTAGCCTAGGCAACACAATGAAATCTTAAAAGAAAAAAGTCAGGTGTGGTGGCACACCTCTGTAATCCCAGAACTCAGGCTGAGGTAGGAGGATCACTGTGAGTTTGAGGACAGCCTGGGCTACATAGTGAGTTCAAAGCCAGCCTAAACTACATAGCAAGACCCTCTCCTTAAAACAAACATATATAGGGCTGGGGATTTAGCTCAGCTGTTCTGCTGCCTGCCTCAAAAGCGTAGGGTCCCAAGTTTGATCCCCCGTACCAAAAATGCAAACATATATATATATATGTATATATGTGTGTGTGTGTGTGTGTGTGTGTGTGTGTGTGTGTGTGTGTATATATACACACACACACACATATATATATACTCCTTTATAGTCAGAAGTGTCTGCCTCTGCAGTGGAAAACATACATGTAGTTTACTTATAAGAGCACATGCTGCAGCAAGCAATACTCTGTTGAGACAAGGAGGAGACCACCAGTGAATCAAGGGCCCAAAAATGGTGATGGACACAGCTAGGCAGATCCTGGGCTCAGGATAGGGACCTGTAGGAACTTCCTAATATTCTTTTTCTTGCATAGGACTGATGGACGGCGATGGTCTTTGGCCTCTTTGCCTTCTTCAGGCTATGGAACCAACACTCCTAGCTCTACTGTCTCAGTAAGTAGCCAAATCTGTGGGCATACCTCTTTCACTCTGATCCCTTCAGGTTAGTTCAGGGCTGAAAAATGGTTCTCAGTTTGTCACCCAAGGCTGAACTCAAAGAAGTTGTTTGGGGATAGGGCTGAGTGGAGCAGAGAGTGAGGACCTTCTTGGCCATAGTAAGATCCATAATCTTTTGGAAAGATTAACTAGTACCTTCCCTGGGAGTCAGTTCTTCCTGGTGGAATCTTGAGGAGCACTGGAGGATGAACTTTTGTTCTGCTAGGAAAACCAGGCACAGAAGCTCCCAAGCGTGGTTCCATTACTCCCCTCAACCTTATTTTAAGAATTGCTACTAAGAACAGATTGCCCTTCCTATGTCTCAAAGAGCTAGTAGACCTTCCCCCTCTATTTTTTACCTTTTTCTTTAAAAAAGATAGGAAAGAGTGATATTATTTGACATCCAAGTGGGATGTATATCAATGATAGGCTGGACCTAACTGTAAAATTTTATTTATATTTGTCTTAGTGGTTTTAACCTAAAAAAGCAGCAGATGTGTTCATTGTTACCATGCACAATTGACCCTAAAAATGAATTCTTCTCTTAACAAAATTTTTTATTTTTAAATTGCAGATAGCATTCTTAAAATACTTCCCAAACTAGGAAAAATAATTTAATTACTTACCATTTCTTACCCAAAAGCTTCAATGGAGGCATAGTTTCCATGTAGGAGAATCTGCTTTTTACTACCTCGAGTTTCCTAGGTGTTAGGAGTTCCCACACCTCAAAAAAAAGTCGGGCTCCCAGCCTGACTCCTAAAGGACTCCAATGTCTCTGCTTCTTCAAGGGTGGAAGCTCTGAAAGTCTTGTGGTGAACAAGATAATGCCCAGTCAAGGGTACAGGGAGCCAAGAAAGGAAGCTTTACTTTGGGTTTGCATTGATCAGGAAGTCCCAGAGCAGTTTCAGTCCTTTTCCATTCATGAACTGCTTTTGCATGTGTATTTAATGCTATTTTTAATATTTTCTTCTCTAGTCATCCTGTTCCTCACAAGAAAAGCTACATCAGTTGCCTTTCCAGCCTACAGCTGATGAGCTGCACTTTCTGACAAAACATTTCAGTACTGAGAGTGTGCCAGATGAGGAGGGACGCCAGTCCCCAGCCATGCGGCCCCGCTCCCGCAGCCTCAGGTGAGGGCTACTCACCCACTGTCCACACCTGTGGTCCTCAGTTTGTTTGTTTAACACTGACATCAGTGAATATGTTAGGCTTTGCAGGTCATACCATATCTCTTTGTTACAACTGCTTAACTCTGCTCTTATTGTAGTGTGGAGGCAGTTGCAGGAAACATAGAAGTTTTGCTTACAAAAACAAGAAACAGGCCAGGTTCCCTCTGCAGGGTGTAGTTTGCCAACCTTTGGCAGATCACATTAGCCAATTTGAGGAAGTCAAGTCCAATGATACTTAAGCCCTTTTTGGCTTCAGGTTCAATTCTGCCCATCATCCATGAAGCTATCTAGTCAAATCAAGCATTCTTTCTTTTTTTCTCTTCAGACTCCTTTTATTTAAAGGAGATTAAAAATATTATCAGTTCTGACAGTTACCTGGCTGCAAACTGTGGTCCCAGGGCACATGAGCTAGGCCAACTGGAAAAGTTGCTTCTACTGACACATGTGGTGACTTAGGGAAGAAGCCAAATTCAAAAGCAGAATTAAATGCCCATCTGAATCTAACTCAGTTCCTTGAGTCACCTGTGCCCACCTTCATCAGACCTAATGAAAGTTTACAGCTTATTCATCTGTGAATTCCTCTGATTTTTTCTAATGGTACTAGAGATTGAACCCAGTGTCTCATGCATAATAGGGAAGTGCTTTACCACTGAGCCACATCCAAGCCAAATTCCTCTGATTAATTGTCCATTCTCTTTGGCATTAGCTGGTAAATTTGTGCCAACATTGCAGGTTAAGGAAGAAGACAGAAATTAAAATGAACATGGCTTTGATGACTGAGCTTAGATTTCCAGGGTCCCTGGGAGTAATGAAGTAGCTAGCATATAGGTTAGGTCCCAGAAGAAGAGCCCCTCGAGTAATACTGGCACCATGAATGACAGGAAGTGAGCTGGGCCACTGAATTCAGATTCAAAGATTGAAGATGATAGGATTTAAGTGCAAAAAATCAAGACTACAAATGAGTGAATGTGGAGTCCCAGTGGCTTTCATAGCCTTGCAGAAGAACACTTGAATCATGGTAATCTCTGTAACTCACACAGGGTAAAAGGTACCTTTTAAACTGGTTAAAATTAAGAGGACCACAGTTATACTCAGGGAAGTCTCTGATGTATTATTTTTAAACACTCTGTCATGTGTATCAGTGCAGGACAGAACAGGGTCTGCTCTGGGGAAAAAAGCAGAGAGTAATATTTCAGAACCTACCCTAGCTGAGATCTCCTTTTGGCACACTAAACTAGGCAGGGCCCAATATTCATTCAATTGCATGGCTCAAAATGCAAAATCTGTTAGGTAGATGTAATCCTGCATAAGGAAGGTTTAGGTAACTAAGGAGAAATAATAAATTAAAGCTGAGAATATACTGGCTCTCTTCAATAGATGACCCATAGTAATAATTCATTACAGACTGGATTGGCTTCATTCACACCCTAGATTAGAGCCCACATTAACTGCATTGGCTGAGGCTTGTTTGAAAAAAGAAATAGGTGTATAAAGTCTGCCATTGGATGCTTTGGAGACTGTTTAATTTGATTCTGAGAACATACTAGGATAAACCATATTTTACTAGCCAAAGCTGTGAGGGTACAGAGTACTGTTCTGGAAAAGTCATCCTAGCAAAATCATCAACGGGCTCGTAAGTAGGCGTCTCCTTTCTTGGCCTCATAACCTAGCAGAGGTCTGTGTGAAAGTCCAACTTCTTGTAGGAGGATAGTCTTACTCCAGATGGAATCATTTTGATTTAAATAAAGTATGTTAAGAGCTCTAAGAACAAGGAAGGCTCTGGAACTCAGCTCTCATTAAAGGGGATTATGTGGGGTACTAAAGACAGTGGGAGGGCCAGGCCTCTGGGAATGGCCATCTTTCTCCTTGATAGTTTCATAGCACTAAAGTTACACAATTATTTCTTTCTTGTTCAGTCCTGGACGGTCTCCAGTTTCCTTTGACAGTGAAATAATAATGATGAATCATGTGTACAAAGAAAGATTCCCCAAGGTAAGGATCCATTTAAAAGGAGATGGGAAGGGCAATCCACTTTTGAGTCCCCTCCTATTTTTCAAGATCTATCTTTCAATAAATATATACATACATACATATATACACGAGATGGGGAAGTGTCCCAAGGATGGCTGCCTATGTCCAATCCAACAATAAGACTCTAGGGTAAGGGGTGAAGTGCTGCCTCCTAAGATAACTAACAAAAATAGCAGAAAGGCACCCAAAGGTTAAAGGGTCCCAAGATAAGGGCTTCCAGGCCATAATAAGCAGGAGGCAGTGGGGACTATGACTTTGGCTGTACCTGCAAAGCCTGTGTTTCTCCACTTCCTGGAGGGAGAAGTGACTAGAAGGGAGTGCTAGAAAGGCATCCTGCTGTGTGTTAAAGGGGAAGGAACTATAGGCCTGACTTCTCATTATGTACATCAGGATCCATGAGTCAGCGTCTTCCATGACAGGATTTACCCTCTAGTAGCCCCTTCATTTGGTACAGATTTTTTTTTAGACAGTGTCTTTCTGTGTAGTTCAGGCTGTTCTTGAACTCACTATGTAGCCCAGGCTGGCCTCACACTTGAGGCAATATGAGTGCTGGTATTATAGGCATATGCCACCATGCATGGCTTCATACAGATTCTTAAGCAGCACCTCTTTACCAGGCCCCAGACAGTTCATAGCTAGGGGAATGCTAGACTGGCAGGAAGATCAGAGGGAGCAATAGAGCAGGAAATAAAAGACTCGGGGTTGCTTACTAACATTTGTATTCATATTTTCAAGGGGGAAAATGCTGAAGGAGGAAGGTAGTTTGCTATTGTAAGATAGCTGAAAAATAGCATTCACCCTTCTTAGAAACCTTGTCTGCAGAACTACCTTGCCTCCCATTTACATTTCTTTTTTAACACTACCGGCTGTACTCTCTGACCTCGCCTTTGAAGATACACCCTGTTCCTGCAGAATGCAGCTAACTCTTGTCAGAGGGAGAACAGTGGACTATGAACATCTATGATGACAGGAGCCTGTGGCCAAGACTCATTCTTCAACCTTGGTCCATATCTCTGTACCTGTTCACCTCTGTCTAGGGTATACAATGTGTGGTTCCTACTCCTCTGAGATGCCCTTCCTCTAGATTCAGGTTCAGTCTCCTGCACGGTTGAGGGAAATGGTATAAAATCCTTGCACTTTTCCCCCTTGACATTCACATGGTAACCAGGAGCCAGAGTACCTGAGTTCAAATCTGCTCCTACTGTTTACTATCTGGGTGACCTACACAGATTATTTCACTTCTCTGAGCTTCATTTGCTTCATCTACAATTCACAATAAGACTAATATCTATCTCATAAGGAGTTTGTGAGTATTAGCTCTTCTAACAGTACCCAGGACATAGTATATGTCAACTTTTACTCTGTTTTATTTGTGCCCTGTGGTCTATGCTTTCTAGCATTGGAGTATTGTACTGTCATTCTCACACTAAATGTTAGTATTTATAGGCATGTCTTCAGTCCTGCATGTAAGGACTGTTACTGGAGAAAATGTGCTAAGATTCCCCCCTTTCCCCATGTATATACTGTATTTTCCTTAACATACACTGGAAATCAGAAATCAAAGGAAATAAGTCAAAGTTTTGGAAAGCTATGAACTTATTCACTGGTGTATATTTGTCATTTTGACACAGTTGTACAGTTACGTCCCCAAGAAGTCTTGGAGCTAAGTCAAGTCTTTGCTCTGCTTTGCTGGGATCCAGGCCAGGGTCATATTCCTATCCACAGCCCCCATCCAACTTGGCATAAGACCAGGCAGTTTCACACTTTCAGTAGAAACTCTCTGAACACTTGCTTAAGTATGTTCAGAAGAACCTTCTTAGGAAGGTTCTCAGGTCAAGTAAAAGGATCCTGAAATAATCAAACTGAGTTGCAGAATCTCCCAAGATAAAGAAAAGTTCAGAAACCAACAATATCCATTCCCTAAGTTTATCCAGTTGGGATGCCCAGTGAAAGGAAGCACAAAGAAAAGGTCCCTGACTACAAAAGAGAATGAAAGACCTTGAGGGCAGACAATGTGTGAGTGAGATGAGGAATAGCAGGGGCTTGTAAGGCAACCTGGCAGGGTGAGAAGGCAACCAGGGAACAGCATAAACAAAGGCAGAGGCATAAAATATCAGGGAGAATAAACCTTCTAAGTCTAAAGATAAATGAGTATGTGAGGAGTGGTGGAAGACAGGCAAACCTAGGCTCTAGAGGGTCTTCGGTATAATGATAGGTCATTCTGACTTGACTTGAAGATGGTCTTTTCATATCTACAGTCATCAGGTTTCCCATATGCAACATCAGGAAACCAGGTTCACAGGAAGCCAATTCTTAGGCTATTACCAAGTCCTCAGGCTTAGCTCCAGCCTGTCATTTTTCTTGCTTTCATTCCCAGGCCACCGCACAAATGGAAGAGCGACTGGCAGAGTTCATTTCCTCCAACACTCCAGACAATGTGTTGCCCTTGGCAGATGGAGCCCTAAGCTTTATTCATCATCAGGTGATTGAGCTGGCCCGAGACTGCCTGGATAAATCTCAAAGTGGCCTAATTACATCACACTACTTCTACGAACTTCAGGAGAATTTAGAGAAACTTCTGCAAGATGTGAGTGTCTTGGTGTGGGAGCTGTGATGAAACCTCCACATGGTAGTTTCAGGCTGAAATCAAGAATTAGCAGTATTATCAGCCTGCTGGCCTCCTTGCCAGTGTGCAGAAGCCACCTCTAAGTATGACTCCAATGGACTCAGACCCTCCCAGCCCCTGCATCACTGAGAGAAGCTTGCTTGATATCAGAGGAACTTGATTCTGTGATTCCTTTCCTTGCTTTTTCTTTCTTTTTTTTCTTCCTTCTTTCCTTCTTTTATCCTGGGGATTAAAGCCAAAACTTCACAAGTGATAGGCAAATGCTCTACCACTTCAAAGCCACATTCCCAGCTAAAATGTTACTTTGAGAACAACTCTCTAAGTTCCCCAGGCCGACCTCAAACTTGCGATCCTCCTGCCTCCACATCCCAAACAGCTGGGATTACAGACATGCATTGCCATATCTGGCTGAGACCTTTCTTTTTTAAATCCAAACTGTATTACTCTACCTGAGGCTCCAACATTTGCATCATTCATAAGTATTAGATTAAGAGATTTGTTACCCAAAGCTCAAAAATCACACCAGTAGATGTGGGCACTCTTCTACTAGAAATAACTGATTTAAGGAGAGCCTTCTAACAGTTTTTTCTCAACCAAGGGAAAGAGGGCCAAGGCTTACTCAGTGGGTTTATCAATTTGCTGATGTTTTATTAGCATGACAGAAAGTTCTTTAATTGGGATTCGATGTTTAGATACCTGATCCTGCCCAGGATGAAAAATCTCTGTGAGGCAAAAGATAGAGAGATGACCATGACCAAAGCATACTGAGTTCTTAACCCCTGCTTCATGCTCCAGTGCTTGCTTTGTCTTCAGCCTCTCAAATAAGGTGATGGGGGGGATGCCTTCTCACTCAGATCACAGATCCCATGTGTTATACTGAGTACAGTTTGAAGGAGCAGGGATGCACCTGTTTGTCCAGGGCTCTTCTTATCATTAGAGTATATTTTAGTCAAGAACCTCCTATTGCTTCTAGGCTTGTGACCTCTGTCTAGAGTATTGTTAACTGAGTTGCGAGCCCAGAGCTAATGATCAAACAGGACTTCAGTTTGTGACTCTAGAAATTAAAAGGAGCAGGGAAATTTAAAAACAAAGGGGGAAACAGTTGAATCCAGAGTTGAATGACTAAAGATGATCACAATTATTGCTGTAAAGTACTATGGTTCCTTGGTTCACAGACAATTTGTTCTATAACTTTGGAAAAGATGGCCACATGTATGTTTGTGTGGGAAAGATGGCCACGGTCACCCCATGCAGAGTTTGCCAACAAAAACAAAATTTTGCCAGACATTTCTGTTTGCAAATCAGATGGTGAAAAAAGGACAGACAGACTCTACCCATAAGGTTCTAGGTTCAAGGATATAGCTGTAAAGACAGACACGTCATTATGAAGCAATTTTATAGTCCCTGTGCTATGAGCAAACAAGGGAACGCAAAAGGGCTTTTCTTGTGTGTGTATTAAAGGCATGGGGAATTCAAAAGATTTCACCGCTGATACTTGGACTAAAAAGAATAAACAGGAGTTCCACACTTTGAATTTCATAGCCAATTTTTTTTTGTTTTGTTTTGTTTTAGGTTTTTTTTTGTTGTTGTTGTTTTAAGACAGGGTCTCATTATGTAGTTGAGACTGACCTAGAACTCACTATGTAGCCCAGGCTGGTCTCGAACTCACAGCAATCCTCCTGCCTCAACCTCCCAAGTGCTGGGATTATAGGTGTGCACCACCACGCCCGGCCATAGTAAAATTTGTTTTAGTCCTCATTTGTTATTTTTCTTTTCTTGTAATTTATGAACTAGTCTTCTGCCTTTTAGTTAGTTTCTCTTACATTCTACTAACAGTGTAAGGCAAAAGTTACCAAGACACTAATTGGCCAATTACCAAATCTTGTAGCTTCTTTCAGTCATCTTTCTTTGCCAGTCTGCAGGACACAGTAAATACTTCTTCCTGACCCTTTATTTTCCCTGTTGTTGGGTTACCGTCTCCTCTGCCTGTCTCCTGGTTGCTGGTGTTTCATAAGGTACCATCCAGAGTGTCTGTTATCTTCTGTTTTATTTCTTCGTTCTCATGCTGATGAACTTCATCTGCTCCCAGCGCCCAAATTTTCATCCAGCCACTGAGGACTCCCATGTGCACCATTGCTAGACTCCTCCACTTTGATTTCCTATATTCATTCATATTCTTTGGTTGTATGTAACAGAAGACCAACTTAGTAATTTAGCAGTAAAGAGAAGCTAATGAGAAACAGAAGATGAGTTTTAGGAAAGTGAAGATAGTAATGCACCAGGCCTTCAGAAGGGACCAGAATTAGGAACCAGAAACTGGCAGACTCACAGAGTGCTTGTTCTTTTCTCATCTCTGTTTCTTTCTGCTGCTTTTCTATATCTGTAGGGAAGATATGGCTATCTCCTTTCACTCAAGTGAAAAATTATGCAGTTCTGTTACACTGATGTTAATGGCTGTCTGACAATTTTTAATTCCCAGAAAAGCAATCCACATTGATCAGCTCTTATGTAGAAGGGAAGTATAAACATGACTCCTAGTAGCCTAAAGAGTTCTCAGTAAAAAGAGAAAAGGATTACTTGGGCCTAGTAAATATCCAAGAGGCTATCTGTACAGGTGTCACAGACTATAAGTCCCAGACTAAATTTAGCTTTTCCACTTGTCTGTTCTTTTTCTCAAAACCAAATATAATTTGTTCTTTGCCTATTCTCAAGTAAACTGTTTATTTCCTTATAGTTCCTATTCATTTATGGGTGTAATTAAATTTTCCTTACAGTGAAGTGGTAGTTACATTTTCTTGCTGCTTCTGCCACCCTCCTCTAGTCCATCTTAGAAATGTCTCAAGGTTATGTATACACTTTTCTCATCCTTACTGTCTTGATTTAGCCGTTTTCATCTGAGTCATTGCATTTGCTTGATAATGGGTTTTCCTGCTTTTAGACTTGCCCTCCTTAGTGCATCCTCTACACAGCCATGGTGATCTTTCTGAAGTACCTCTGGTCATCACTCCCCAGCTGTTGAGGTCTTTCTGTTCCTTACAGTCTGTCCGGGGTACAAAGTGAACATCAGAGAAGGCTCCATTGACAATTGCCCTTTGAGCTGGGGGCTGGAGGGTAAGTGAAGCTTGTTGGATGGAAGAGTAGGTAAAGCTGTGTGTCTGTGTGACATTCCTTGGTGTGATGTAGTATTCTAAAGCTCAGTGGTTCCAGGTGAGCACCTTGTTCCTTCTCACAGCTGACTAGCCTTCTCTGAGTTCTTTACTTTGCAGAGCTCTCTCTACCACCAAGTATTTTTCCTTGTAGTCATCTCTGCCCAGGCTAATCCTGCTTAGCCTAGCCACATTAGGCCAGCAAGTTGCTTAAGCAGTCTTTATGTCTCTTTAGGCTCATGAGCGCTCTGAGAGCTTGGAAGTGACTTTTGTAATGCAGCTGGTAAAAAAGCTGATGATTGTCATTGCTCGCCCAGCTCGACTTCTGGAGTGCCTGGTAAGTAGAATCTGGGCAGGTTAGGTGGGAAGATGGGAAAGAGCATTTTGTCCACAGCAAAACAGTGGTGGTGTGGTACTGCTGCCATTTCTGTTGCTGAGATCTTTATTTAAATAAGATTTGCAAGGCTGAGGCAGGAGTACTAATCTACCATAAAGAAGGATGAACCTGAGTCACTTGTAAGGAAATGATTGCACAGAGACCATAAAGTTAAATGAAGTAAATCAGACACACAATCTTAAATACTGCATGGTTTCTCTTATATGAGAAACCCAAAACATAGAAGCAAAATAAAAGATAGATAATAGAAAATGAGGAGATAGATTTTTTGCAAAATAAAAGGGAACCAAGAGATGGAGGGAAGGGGAAAGGGATGAAAAAAAAAAAGAATTAAGATGTATTATACACATATAGTACCTCATTATGTATTTTATACATATACAAAAAAATTTTTTTTAATATGATTTGCAGGCATTAGAGGCCTAAACAAGTTCCTGTAAGGACAAATGAATGGTTCTGAAAGGTGTGGCAAGAAATAGTAGTCATGCCTATTCCCACCCTAAGCTAATATGTAGGCCTTTGGGCCCAGGAATATTGAGAAACATAGGACAGTTTAGTTTGCATAATTGGGGTCCTTCATTTAATCAGTCACCTACACTTTATTGAGTACCTGTTTTATATATGCTAGATGCTGGAGGTACACACAATATACCAGAGTCCCTGACTCAGGCTGCTTCCTCTTTAGTGGCATTAGCAAGTAGAAGGCATGTGTACATGTAAATAATGATTGCATATTATACGTGTCATAACTGAGTTCAGTACAAATGCATTGTGAACCTAATGAAAGAAGTACTTCAGAGTCCTCGTTGGAATGAACATTGCAGTAAAAGTTCCTTGGGGAACATGTGGCCTATTTAGTAACTTAAAGGATGACTACAGTTTGCCAGGTAAAGAGCGTAAGATAGAACATTCAGTGAAGGACAGGGTGTGTTTGAAGAATTGAAGAATGAGGCTGAAATGTAAGCATCTAGGACCATTATGATGTTAGGTTCTCAGCTCAGGAGTTTGATATTTCAGGCCATTTGGAGCTACCAGAAAGTTTAGGTTATCAGGTATCACTACCTACTAAAAGACTGACCTTTTTTTTTAGCCAACTTTATTAAGTGTAATTTACATACAATATAATACATCCCTTTGTACTATACATTTTATTAACAAATACAATACACACCAGTATAATCACTGCCATAGCTGACACAGATAACATTTTTATCTCCTCAAAAAGTTCCTTTGTGGGGCCGGGGATTTAGCTCAGTGGTTCTGCCACCTGCCTCACAAGTGGAAGGACCCAAGTTCGATCCCTGGTACCAAAACAAAAAAGTTCCTTTGTTCCCCTTTGTGATTTGTCTCTTATCCTTCCTCCCATGCAGCACTTTTCTGCTCTTTCCCTATGAATATGTTTACCTTTGTAGTTTCAAATGTAATTAAACCATATAGTGTGTTCTGACTTATTAAACTCAGTGTAGGGTTTATTTGAGACTTACACATGTTACATGTACTAGTAAGTGGTTCCTTTTTATTTCTGAGTAAATACTCCATCAGATTTAGTTCTAAGAAAGATTACTTTGGCCTCAGCTTAGATGATAAATTGGAAGAGAGGGCAGGATGAAGTAGGGAAACCACTTTAGAGACAATTCATGTGAGATGGGATGGCCAGAACTAGTTCTCCAAAAAAGCAGTGCAAAGCGGAGACACTAGAGATCATGAAGTCTGTGGTGAAATGGGGGCTTGAAGCCAGGCAGGTCTGCATGCTGGTTTTCTGTCCCTGCCTACTCCTGTGACCATGGATGGATGAATTAATGCATCCCTGTAAGCCATACTTTCTTCTCTGGAGTCAGAGTTCTTAGGATTTAGCCCAGATTGTGACACTTGCTAGACACTCAGAAGTAAAGCTCTTATCATGATATGGAGGGTAAGGACTGTACTCTTGTCAGAATTGGAGTACCAGCTTCTTACAGGAGGTGCTGGGTAAATATTTGAAGGCTTTTTTGTATCACTAGGGCAGTGAGCTGCAATTGAATGTGTGAGAGGACTGCTCTGGACTGGAAGGCTTCAACACCAAATGAATAGGCTGAGCTTTTTTGAAACCCAAAGCTCTTGTTCTTATTCCTGGAAAGGCATGTTTAGGATGTCACCTAGTGGTGGCCTATAAGATAGCTTTATACACTGTATAATCCCCAAATCATATTGTTTCTGGGTATTCGGGATATCACAAAGAGAAAGTCTTCTTGTTTGCCTCCTTCTGCTGTATGCTATAAAACCAGAGGCAGACATGTTCATTTGTATCTCTCACTACTCACCATCTCTCCCTCTCTGTACAGGAGTTTGACCCTGAAGAGTTCTACCACCTGTTAGAAGCAGCCGAGGGCCACGCCAAAGAGGGACATGGAATTAAATGTGACATTCCCCGCTACATTGTTAGCCAACTGGGCCTTACCCGGGATCCCCTTGAGGGTGAGCATGCTGCCTGGTATTGCAAAGAAGAGACTTAGATTGGGTGTGGACATGATATCATATCAAGAGCCTTAGGACAATAATATAGGAGGCACCTTGTGATCTGTCAGCTCCTTTCCTTTGGATTTGCTCTTTGCAACTGCCTGCTATGTCCCAGACCCTCTCACTTCCTTGGATCAAGCTAGCTCAGATTTAGAGCCACAGATCAAATGAGGTCAGCAACAAAGGACTGCAATTATAATTTCAAAAAATGTTCATCTCCTCCACATACTTCCTTCTCCTACTGGCAATCTTACAAATCTTCCTATCTTTGGGGTAATCCAACTCAAGATATCTCCATTCTTCTGGCTTCATGCTGAATCCTTTCATGAATCATGGGCTTCCATATTCCGGTCTGTAGTTGTCCTGGTCATGTTTCCCCTGGTCGTGTTGCCCCATCCAGCAAGCAAAGCAGTCAATAGTTATTGGTAACCCAATCTTAAATTCTGTTTTCCAAGATATGTCCCAAGTTTGAGAGAAACTTATATAGAATAGGCCAAACTTTGTCAGTTTCATTAGACTTCTCAAAACAGTGGTACAATAACATTTGGCTTGATTGTTGATCAAAAGCTTTGACTACACTGAGGATATATCCTGAGTACCAGAACTGGACTTGCACCCCAGGCAGAAAGAACTAATGTCTATCCCACATGCACCTGTTGTGTGACTTATGGGTACTGTGATGCTTGACATTGCCATACACATTGTTTCTTTTGTGTCTTTTTATGTTTCTAGAAATGGCCCACTTGAGCAGCTATGATAGTCCTGATACTCCAGAGACAGATGATTCAGTCGAGGTAAAGAAATTTAGCTCCTGCTCCAATCCTGGAGGCTAAGCTCTATGAAGCAAAGGGCTGTTAATTGTCTTGAAGAGAATGACTGAAGGAGGATATGTTGTTGGAAGCTCCAAACACTGAGAAGGCATACTGCTTTGGGGGAAAAATGGGCAGAAGACTCCAGCAGGGCTAAGAGCTGAGCTGGGACTGGGGTCACAGATCCCTCAGCATGTGGGCTTTCAGAAGCATGCCTGCCTCTTGCCTTTCCTTTGTCTTCCAGGGTCGTGGGGCATGTCTGCCATGTAAAAAGACCCCTTCTGAAGAGGACTTTGAAACCATTAAGCTCATCAGCAATGGCGCTTATGGGTAAAAGCAGGGGTCCAGAGTATGGCCAGGAAAGGAGTTAAATCAGCCCTTGGTCTTTTCCTTTTAGAAGTGTATGTTTCCTAAGTCCTTGGGCAGTAGATGCCTTAGGGAGGACCTTCTCCCCTCCTGAAGTCTCACAGAGAGCCAAGAATTGTTTCCTCTGACATTGGAGCATTGTTCTTTTCTCAGGAAAGATTCTCACCCCTCTTTAGTAGCACTCCTCTCTCTGAGCTCTGAAGACATGTGTCCTTTTTGACATGGTCTGTCAGGAAACTTCTAAGTTGTAAGGGTTAGGGGGCCCAGGTCCCTCCCATTAATATGCACAGCTCAGCTCCCTTTTTCTATGCATTTATAAGATGTGAGGAGGCAGTTTGGGGAGAGTATAGCTCAGGTTCTGAACCCTGTGCGGGCTGGGCTGGGCTGTGTTGTGTTTCCCAGGGCTGTATTCCTGGTACGGCACAAGTCTACCCGGCAGCGCTTTGCCATGAAGAAGATTAACAAGCAGAACCTGATCCTGCGGAACCAGATCCAGCAGGCCTTTGTGGAGCGTGATATACTGACTTTTGCTGAGAACCCTTTTGTGGTCAGCATGTTCTGCTCCTTCGAGACCAAGCGGCACTTGTGCATGGTGATGGAGTATGTTGAAGGTACTGTGGCCATGGTACAGTCTGAGCCTTAGCCCTAAATAGGAGCCAGAGCCTTGTATGGGAGTGAAGTTGCAGGGCCAGACTCTGAGTCCTTTTTGGCATTGGTTTTTGCCTCAGGATCTCAGAGACCATTTGGCCACAGAGAACACAAATCTCCCTATCTCAGTATGAGGCTGCCCATGTCAGCTGCAGTGGGAAGTGCCCAAGAGACAGGATGTAGCAGCCCTACAGCTATACAATTCTGCTTCCAAATCCTGCATACCCTCTTCAGCTGGAATCAGAGAGGAAAAAAGTAGGTGGCAGAGCTACAAGAGCCCAAGGCCAGGTTCTCAAAGGATTGCATCTGGGCCTTCAGAAGAAACAGAAGCCATTGCCCAGGCTGATGGCTTACAAAGGGGACACTCCTTAAAGCCACTTAGAGTATTTTGATGATCAGGTCAGAAATGTAGCTCGGTGGTGCCACGCTTGCTTGGGAAGTGCAGTGTCCTGAGTTCATTCCCCAGTATACCCACCCATACCCTCTAAAAAAGAATATTTTGGCAATGGACTAGAAGGGCAGCATGGAGAAGAACTCTGGAAAAGGGCAGGGGCTCTGCAGTGACCTGCCCTCTCTCCCCTTCTCATAGTTATGTACAGTTTCCAAAGATACTTTCCCTAAGGCTTAAAATTGAAGCTGAACAAAGCTGACTATCTAATTCAGTAAGTATATGTCGGGAGCTTACACTGTTATTTTACTTAGAAACTAAAGGAAAGCCAATAAGAAGGAAATAAATGAACAAATGGTAGTCTCAGTTGTTAAATACTTAACGGTATTCCTGTCCTGTAATAACTTAAGTCTTATCCCTACAAGTCATCAGGCAGGCATAAAGGCCTAGATTCCTTCCTTTTCTTCCTTTTCTGGACTACATGATGGTCTTGACAGCCATTGGCAAATTTTATTTACTTCCTCCTCCCCTTTATACCTGATTTCTAGTCATGCCAACAACAGAGGGGCTAGAATTTCATTTTCTAGCATTAGGATACTCTAGGACAACAAACTTCAAAACTGATTGGAACAGAAAACTAGATCCTTCCCTCATGGTAGCCTGGGCTTCTTACAGGAGGAGACTGTGCCACTCTGCTGAAAAACATTGGTGCTTTACCTGTGGATATGGTGCGTCTGTACTTTGCAGAAACTGTGCTGGCCCTGGAGTACTTACACAACTATGGCATTGTGCACCGTGACCTCAAACCTGACAAGTATGTCCACAATCTTGATCCATTGCCCAAGTTCTCCCTCTTGAATCTCTAGATAAATGCAGATAAACACAGAACATTTGAATCTATCCAAGAATGGCTGCCAAGAAACAGTGCTCATGTATGTGTCCTTGTAATCCCTGACAATCCTATATTGCAAAGACCATTGCTACAAGATCTGCCAGGAGCATCATAAAGCTTCAGTGACATGAAAGAGTCACTGAGGGGCTCTGCTAAAGAACTAAGCAAGAACAAAAGAATTGGCACATCTAATAATAGATGGCTGAATGGGCATTATGACATTTACTGACAGCTGTTCTGTGCCAAGCACTATTTTCTGAGTTTTATATGTATTGTAGTTCCTGGTATATTGAATTTGTCTTGTATGAGAGGCAATTAATATAATATGTATAGGCTACTTCTTGGAGAACATTTGTTATTAGGAAAATGTGGGAGCTACTTTCTAAAGCAGGAGAGGAAGATGTACAGGAATGAGAGAACATGACCCATTCCATAGCTTAGGCAGTTCTACTAAGAAAAAAGGATGGACATTGGAGAGGCAGGGGCTAAATCAAGAGCCCTTTTAAGTTTGGGTTTTCATTTAAAAGAGCCTAGAGAGTCTTTGAAGAGCCTGTTAACCAAAGGTATAATAAAATGACATGCCTTTGAGATGTCATACCTATCAACCATGAGATTTTTGGTTTAGATTTAGAAAGATCACTGCCAGTAAAAAGAGTAGAAAGAAAATAGCCTAGGGAAATAGGACAGATAAGGTGGGAGTGAGGCTGCAAAGGAAAGTGAGGAAACAGAAGGAGGCTCAGATACCTTCAAGATTTCTAGCTTGGGACTGGTACAGGGTGATAAGCCTTGTGGTAGAAAGACGCTCTGACATTAGTACTGTGTTCAGATGGCCACTCATGCTTGTTAACTCTGTGAATTGGCCTGTTGATTAAATTTTCCTGAGCTTCATATTCCTCCTCTCTAAAATGAGACTAATACCTACCTTTACTGTTAGTTACTCTTGAAAAATTTCAGGCCCAGGTTTTTTTTTTCTTTTAAATGGCACTCAAGATTGAATCCTGGGCCTTGCACACCCCAGGCAAGTGCTGTACTGCTGAGCTTGCTCCAGAGCATTTTCAAAGCATTTCTCACAGAGCTCAGTAAATGACAGAAAATATCAGTTTTCACTGAAGAGAGCAGCCAGTTAGGAGGCAGACCTTTGTTTTGAACAGATTAAATTTGTGGTGTTTGGGTAGTTGGTAGACATGTGGTCATGAAAGAAATCAGGCAGAGATAGTGATTGGGAGTCATTAGAATAAAGGGTTGGCAAGATGAATCCTTTCACACAAAATGAAGTGACTTCCCACAGAGTATGCAAAGAGATCTTATTCCTACTTTCACCCAACCCTCCAAGACAACCATGGACATGGAGCCAAATTGTATGCCTTCTCCCCCACCACCACCGTGAAATGGGTGTTGTGAGCCACCCAAGTGAGGAGAGAAAGCCAGGATTGGGTGGAGCAACAACTTTAGGATGAGAAGATCTCAGTTCTGTGAAAAAGAAAGTATTGATAGGGCAATAAGGAAAAACAGTCCTAGAAATAGACAAAGAGAAAGTTAACTGCTTGTGCAGGAGGCAATGCTTACAAAACCAGAGGTATTTATTATTTTCACAACTGCCTCTCTGCTTATGACCCACAGTACCCCATAGGGGCCTGGGTGGGAAAATTTGACAAATACTAAATTCAGCATTGTTACAGTACCAGAAAATAATTCCATGGTTTTGTTTCTGTGGTCTTAACAGCCTCCTGATTACATCCATGGGACACATCAAACTCACTGACTTCGGACTTTCTAAAATTGGCCTTATGAGTCTGACAACCAATCTGTATGAAGGCCACATTGAAAAGGATGCCCGAGAGTTCCTTGACAAGCAGGTAAGTTAGGATTGGTAAGACCTTGAGGATTGAATTCCAGGCCTCAGAATTAGTTCTTGGAACTGCATATTTACCCTGTGGCTGGATGTTAGTACTGAAAGCTCCCATCTTTTCTACATTTGGTTCCAGACAGGCACTGAAATAGATAGCACATTTGGAAAATAGGATTGAGTCATGCACCATGGTGCACAACAATAATCCCAGCACTC
The DNA here is from genome assembly GCF_012274545.1 of Fukomys damarensis. Taxonomy (NCBI): domain Eukaryota; kingdom Metazoa; phylum Chordata; class Mammalia; order Rodentia; family Bathyergidae; genus Fukomys; species Fukomys damarensis. The sequence goes on from NW_022900935.1 coordinate 25,649,093, forward strand.
TGGGAGTCTAAAGCAGGGTGACTGCCAAGTTTCAACCCTAGTTGGGCAATTTAGCAAGGTCCTATCTAAATAAAAAATATTTTTATAAAAGGCCTGAGGATGTAGCTCAGTATGAAGGCCTTGGGTTTAATCCTCAGTTTGACCAAAAACATAAAAACAACAACAAAACCAGGATGTCCATGAAAATCATGTGAGTATCAATTGAGTCATCTTCCTCCTTGGGGTTTGGAGAAAATTGGTCATGGAACTGTTAATACAGTTTCATATGAGATCAGTCCTGAAGCTCCAGCCTAAGTCAAGGTCAAGGCTTTCCTGGGGTTTGTTGTTCTTGGAACATAGCTCCAAATTTCCACTGGGCTGTGGCCTAGTTTCCTGAGAGTAGCCTTCTGTGTTCCCTGATTTGACATTTTAGGTATAATGCTCACAAAGTCTCTGTAGTAGTCACACGACTGGTAGGTTCTTTTATTTGGGAAGCTAGAGGGCAAAGGCCATTTGTGGGACCAGATTCCAAAGGGGGCATTAAGAATTCAGGGAATGGCAATTCCCCGCTAGAATTAAGACATTTTGGTTAATACGGAAATATATTAAGTTCACCTCACCGAGAGGTGCAGCTCTGGTTCCCTGGGGCTCCTGTTGACCTTGTTTATTAACTAAGCTGAGTCTTCACTCAGAGACTTTTCTGATCCAGGAGTGGGAACACCCCCACCCCTCCAGCTATCGTACCAGTGAGCTGCCTCAGGATGCTGAGCCAGCCTGGCTTCTCTGTGCCCAGGTGTGCGGGACCCCGGAGTACATAGCACCAGAGGTGATCTTGCGTCAGGGCTATGGAAAGCCAGTGGACTGGTGGGCCATGGGCATAATCCTGTATGAGTTCCTGGTGGGTTGCGTCCCTTTCTTTGGAGACACTCCGGAGGAGCTATTTGGGCAAGTGATCAGTGGTAGGTACCATCTGGCCCAGTATGGAGTCGTTCTGAATTTACAGATATGATATATGCATGCATCTGTGAGGTTCTGGAGCTCTTGTTCTGAATTTGTGTTTGGTATGCTTCCCTCTTGGGTTTGGCAGGGGCTTGGGGGTGCATCTGTGTGGGTGCACACATACATGCACTATGTCCGCTGAGGCTTGATCTGTGTTCATGTGGCTCCCATGTGTACATAGAATTCCTGTATTGTGTGTGTGTGTGTGCTTATCCTGTGAGTGTGAGTTTTATATGTGTTTGGCATATAAATCAAGGTGAGCTGGGGCTTCAGGACAGGGAAGTCACTGTTTTGCAATGCCCAATCTGAATCAAAAACCAATCCATGGTGTAGGAAGTAGATCCTACTAGAAGAGGAAGAAGTAATAAGAATTAAGGAGGGGCCGGGGATGTAGCTCAGTGGTTCTGCTGCCTGCTTCACAAGCACAAGGTCCCATGTTCGATCCCCGGTACCCCCAAAAAAGAAGCATTTAAGGAATTGAGGCTCTGGACAAGGCTTTTGGAGGCTCTGAACTGCATCCTTTTTGCTTCCCTATACTATCCTGGGGGCCACCTTTTGCATCTCTCCATTCTATTGAGAATTTCTCCTTCCCTTCTCACTCCCGATGACTTCAGATGAGATTGTGTGGCCTGAGGGTGATGATGCACTGCCCCCTGATGCCCAAGACCTCACCTCCAAACTTCTTCACCAAAACCCTCTAGAGAGACTGGGCACAGGTAGGTTATACCCCATTCTCTTTTCTCGCCACTTGGAGAAGGGGGAAGGGTGGCTAGTTCACACGCCCTGAGGTTTAGGCTTCAGCTCTAGATCCTGAAACTCTGCCCTGTTCCCTGTGTAGGCACAAAAGGAGGAAGGTACTGGAGCTGAGGTTTCCAGCCCTTTCTCAAGGTCAACTTCTCACCTGACTTGCTGACCCAGACTCTATGAAAGTCACTCCATCCCTGTGCCCCTGCCTTCCCTGTCTACAGGTGGTGCCTATGAGGTAAAGCAGCATCCATTCTTCATGGGGCTGGACTGGACCGGACTTCTTCGCCAAAAGGCTGAATTTATTCCTCAACTGGAGTCAGAAGATGACACCAGCTACTTTGACAGTAAGGCCACTAGTGGTGTAAGGTGGAGTACAGGTCCCACCTGTTTGCCCAGAGACACCTGTGCATACTTGGCATTGGAAGTAACTTCTCAGGGCCCTGCTGAGGTCTCATAGGGTCACAAGGATGCCACCAGGGCTCTGAAGGGAACTGTCTTGTGTATCTGGCCTAGCCCGCTCAGAGCGATACCACCATGTGGACTCAGAAGACGAGGAGGAAGTGAGTGAGGATGGCTGCCTTGAGATTCGCCAGTTCTCCTCCTGCTCACCAAGGTTTAGCAAGGTGCGACTGAGGAGGCCCAGGCTGGAAGGTTTGGAAAAGAGGACCTGCTGAGGAACATACTGGGGCAGGCTCAGGGTGTTAGGATGGGGAGCACATCCAGAAAAATGGGAGCAGAGGGCTGGGACTACATAAAACTACTCTAGTTCCTGACATAAGAAGTGCAAGGGTCAGGCCAAGTTAGATCAGTGGAATAACTGCTTCCCCAGAGGGAAGGAAAGAACTTACTCAGTTCCTTAACACCATGGATATCTTTTGTCCTTTGGGAGGTGTGGCTGTCAGAGCTGTCCCCATTGTGTCCCCTGTTCCTACAGGTATACAGTAGCATGGAGCGGCTCTCCCTGCTTGAGGAACGTCGGACACCACCCTCTACCAAGCGCAGCCTGAGTGAGGAGAAGGAAGACCGCTCAGATGGCCTGGCAGGGCTGAAGAGCCGAGACCGGAACTGGATGATTGGCTCCCCTGAGATGTGAGAACCTAGGGCTCAGCTGAGTGGGTGTCACATATTGTGGTGGGGGGGGGGGCTCTGGAAATGTATCCTGGGGCGGGGCGTGGCGGGGAGGAGGGCG